>NC_047531.1:14075115-14711365 GCF_012275295.1 Melopsittacus undulatus | reverse complement strand
GAAATAGTAGCCTTTGATCAAAGAAAGGGTAGTTAGACTACATATTAATGCACATTTTCTTGCAGCAAGATAATTATGCACTGGAACAGTTCAGCAGGGGAAACAGTAGATTCTCCATCACCAGAAGTCTTAAGCAACAGGCTAGATGCAGATACAAACTCATCCATCCTTGGGCTAGCAGAGGGTTAGATGACCTCCAGCTCCAATTTTCAGTGCTATTTTTTCTAGGTGTTAGGATTCTCAGAGCACATGTAAGGGGTGAACCTCTGGAATGGAAAGGCATCCAAGCTCTGGATTGCAATAGTTTTTTGTCAGGAAGTAGGTTCTGCATCTTCCTGAGTGAAGTAGGTGCTTGTATTTAGGTGCCTGAAGAGCTTTCAGACTGACCTTGTAAACATCTCTAGGATAAGGCAAGGACAAAGATGCTCTCTGCAAGGATGTATTCCACACCAAGTTTACAGCCAAGCATGGTAATATCCATTCACAGAATATTGGCATGTGACAAGCAGAGAATTTTAGCCTTTGGTGAAACATGACTAGCTAATAATAACAACTGTATAGTTTATTTATGGATGCAAATTTGCATAGGTTCCTCAGGACCAGTGAGATCAAGAACCCAACAAATTTGTGACAAAATCATGCAGTTACGTATACAAGATATACAGTTAACTTTAGACATATACTATCTTACCCAAGCAGTAAATGTGTACAGCTCATGGTTAAATATGGTATAATTTAGGTACAAACTCTTTTCTATACCTGTGTAAGACAAAGTATCCACAGCCTATCTGTTCCACCACTTCTTCGTGCTCCACTTCCTTAGTAGCCACTCCAGCATTCACCCTGTGTGTTGTAGAGGCAGCTCTTATAAATTCTCCCCGAGTTCAACTGTCTGAACGAACAGAAACAATCATTTTTTATCGTCCATGCCATGACTTCCTTGAATATTGCTGGTTTTAAGTACTGTATATGTTAGTGGTGCATCTTTAGCTAAAACTACAGTATCCAGAATTACATACATTTAAGCAGTCATCAAAGGGTAGGGTAAGCATAGATTCACGGTTGGATTCATCTGGGGTTTTATGTACACAATTCCCTGAGCCATTAGCTGTCGACACACTCTTGGGTAAAAGTACTGATTAGTGAAACTATTTTTTTGCACAGAAACACTTATATCAGCAGCACTGTATCACCAACTGTAAAGAAGACACACAGAATGTTGCTTGCATGATACCCTTGTTCTTCTGTGAATTCATCTAAAAGTCATGTGGAATAGATATAATTAACATTGTTCATGTATTTTATTTCTCTCTGGGATTAAAGCACTAACCTTGCCATGTTACACCCCAGCCACTATTCATAGCCCCAAGCCTGTGTATCCTCACCCTCACACCCCTCATCCTTCTCCTTCCTTACTGCTCCCTCAGCCCCAAGCTGCAGCCTGGCCACAGAGGCATGACTGCAGCCAGCCAAGGTGAAGGGTCTTGCTGAGGGTTTGCAGGCAGTGGATAGAGAGGTATTTACCAAGGCTCTGGCTTTGTTCAGTTCCTTTTGCTGAGAGCCTGGTCCCACTGCTGGCTGGCACCAGGATGCTGCCCCACCTCCCGGCTCCTCTTCACTGCTGGGGTTTCAAACCCATGAGCTGTTGCTCATCCTGCACATGTGGCTATGGGTCACAGTCGCATATGGGTGGGTGCTGAAGTGCTGGAACTTCTCATGGAGGTCCATGGACACTCCTGCCAATGTCACAACGTTACTGAGACACCTGGAGGAAGAGCTCTTGTTGACATTCTGCGAAAGCTTGTACTGCTGCTAACAGGTAGTTAAATGATTAAAAGGCAGTTGTTTCATTCCTCTAAACTTGCTCATTGGCTCAGTCTCACAGAAACAAAGAGTACAAAGAGGAGAAGACTTCAACCATTTTTTTTTTTCCATAAAAGGTCCCATATTAGTTTACCAGGGTTGAAGGACTGTATTTATGTACAGGTTAGTGGTTCTGGGAATACTCTTTGCTTGGTTTTGTAGTCAGATAGGAGCAAAATCTGATTCCCATATGTTTGTTTTTCCACCTACCAATGTAAGCTCTTTCTCTGAGGTACTCATGAATTATCCTTTATTTGTCATCTTCATTTCTCTGTTTTTCTTCAGTCACTGGATATTTTATTTTTTCTCTTGCCACAATATTTTTCATGTACATTCTCAATCTATTTCTTCTGAAACTCCTTGGTGATTTAATGAAATTCATATGACTTTAATTTCTTTCCAGAATCATAGCCTAAAACGTATTTCCTATCCTCTCTTTGATGTTTTGCTTTAGGGGAAGGTTCTTTAGATGGACTATTCCTAAATGGCACCCTCTGTGAAGACGCTATTCTTTTCTGTAAGTATGTTTTAAACTCCATCTTAATTACACACGCCTGTATTTGCCTTCGATGTCACCCTGCTTATCACCTCAAAGCAACATTTGTCCATAGTGCTTCACTGGGGTGTAATGAACAGTATATCTGACAAATACCCAATGATTTCCATGTGAGTACGCTTCAGTGTTGTTTCTCCTGAAATCACACCCTGTCCAAAACAGATTCTACCTTTGCTTTTTATAAAAGCAGCTTTTGGCTCCAAGCTGAAATAACAGGGTCTCTTACCACATTTCTAGCAGGAGGACTATAACTCTTCAGATATACGAAGCCTGGAGAGAGCTGAGCTCCTCCGAAGCCTTCTAGCCTGTCTCCTGCATGGGAATGTCTGTCTGGAGCAGCCGTGTTATTTGGCAGTGCTTCTCCAAGCACAGGTCATATGAGCCCCTGCACTACTGTTTGTGTGGTCACTGTCCTCTCTGCCGGTGTCTCACTACTTGTGAATCATCGGCAGGTCAGATATTTCAGATTAGAACCTCACCAGAAGTGACTGAGTGTTCCCATAACACATCATCCCTCAGCAGGCAGCTACTGCTGTAACTCGGGCTGTTCCAGCCCTAAAGACTAGTTCTGAAATAGCCTCTTCCCCAGGCAAGCACCTCCCCAGTTGAAGAGTTCAAAGCACCAGGGCAAGGGCAGACCACGGAGAGCTGCTCCAAAGGCACCTTCAGGGCTAATGTGTTTGACATTGTTTTGCTTACGCTTCCTGCTGCAAATCAAGATGACACTTAGGAAATTAATATATAAAGCCTCCTTATTGCACCACCACATCCCGTTAACAGTTCAGAGACCAGCTGTGAGCACTTGCTTGCCAAAGCCTCTTATTGACTTCATGAAAGCATGGAGTGCTTTATCAGACTCTACAGAGACAGGTTTTTAGCCTTTTTTCCTCCCACTCCTTCTAACTTTTCTCTTCCCAGTGCTGCTGACCTTGGCTTTTCGTAACCCAGCAAACATGCACTCTCCTTAGAAGGATGAGACAAACCCATGAAAATCTAGTGCTCTGACCCATTTGAAGCCATTCAAGAAACAGCAATTATGAAATGAAGCTTTGTATTGTGATTTTCAGTGAATAAATATGCATCAGAATGGTGCCACAGGGGCACTGCACTAAAAATGTAATGTTTTGGGGAGGCAATATATACATATTTTCTTTAACAGAACATTTTCTGTGCACTTTCATCAGAATAAACTCATTGGTAGAGATCATTTTTCAAAAATAATTACTATTGGAGCTGTTCACAATATTAGTTTTCATAAATTCATCCGGTTATAATTAATATGTGCCTTTCAAGGGCCTAAAAGGGAAGGCATTCAATATTTCTTGTCTCTAATTTTAGTATGATCTGATTTTCCTCTGGTTGCCTTTCCAAACACCTGGGGCCAGCCATATGAGTAAATTAGATTGTGCTAAAATGCATATTAATGAAGCTCAAGCAATGGTTCCCTAAAGGGACAGTAAAACTATATATAGCTCCTTTTTTCCCCCTCTCTTGGTTAATGTGCCTTTCAACATATTTAGATCCTAGTAAAATAACGCCATTTTAGAATAGACAAAAAATACAAAGAAACCGTTAAAACAAAACCTCAGAAGCACATTTATTTCAAGTGTATAAATGATCTCTCCTTTTAGTACTTGTGGTTTAAAATTATTTTCTATTAAAAATGGATTTACTTTAAACTGACTTCTCAGAAAAAAAATAATATTGAGGCCTTTGGGGTAGAAAGAAGTGGCATATTTGTTAACTGCCTATGGTGGTTGGTGCATTTTCCTCTCCATAAAAACCCATAGAGCTCATTATAACAGATAACAGTGGAGGGTGACAACCAATTATCACATGTGACCGTCAGTGTACAGAATGGAAGGAGTTTTGGAAAAGGGCACTGGAATAAATCCCCATTCCTCAAGGAATTCCTGTGGTGTTACTGGGGATTGTCCACAGCAGCATTTAAGTCTGGACCAGGAGGATGGGTTATAAGAGAATCAGTGCTGATAGTGCCTTGGTTCACATCACAGAGGAGACATGCAGCACATGAACCAGACTCATTCAGGAGAAACTAAGCTGGAAGATAGGCTTCAGAGGCACATTTAAAGTGCACTGACTGCTAATGGGCATTCAGCTCATTGAAAAAGACTAAATGAAGTCCAAAACGGAAACCTCCTTACATGTGTGCACTGTGTCCTCAGCACCACCACTTTTGAACCAGGTGGGTGCAGAGGAAATGGCTTGCATGACAGGGAAGCCCAGGTTATCATACCAGAAAAAAAAAATGGTTGGGTAATCAGACCAAAGGCTTAGAGAGGATGTGACTCAGTTATAAACAACAGGAAGGGAGAAGAACTACCGAGTCACAAAACAAGCTGATACAAAAACAAGTGAGTATTAATTGCTCACATCCTAGAAATCAGGAGGAAGATCTAAACACAGGATTAGAAAGAAGATGGGAACAAAACTGAACTTTTGGAACAAGCTTTCAACTGGAATATCATGGCTTAAGGGAGCTCCAAGTGCTTTTAAAATGCAATTTATGGAAGGAAGTGTATCATACGGCTTCTTTTAGGTGTAGGGGGCAGAATCTGACAGTTTAATCCATTAGAAAACAATCTTTCATCCCTAAGCATTTTCAAAGCACTGATGCAAATTCTTCATATTATACTCAAGTCATATTTTAAACAGGTTCAGATATTTTTTAAGAGCCTTTAAGTGTAAAAAGAGAGGGGAAAGTATACAGATGGCTTCTCACTGTAAAACAAACAAAAAGATAAAAAAGCAAATCTTTAGGATGAGGAATAATGTCTGTTAATTTTGTACAGAAATATTGAAAGTGTTCTATCTGTTAATTGTCTACAGCAATGCCTGCAGTTTCCTCTTCATAAATACTGCAGTGCCCACTGTAACAGATAACGATTGCAAATAGTGTCTTTACAAACCATGCAACAGTCATGCAAATGCAGCCTGTGGATCTACAGGCCAGTTAGCAGTCCTGCCTATTTATGTGTTTAGTTTTATTGCACAGTGTAAGGCGTATCAGAAGAGGCAATCAAGAGCAGAGACAGTCAGAATCAGTGGCTACTTCTCCAAACGTTGCCTGTCAGCCAAGGGCTTTGCCATGCATGATTTTCAATTAGAAAGAGGAGATGTGGATTCAGGAAGCGTCCACATAGTTATTCAGGTTTTCATTTTCTTCCGAGCACCCCTTCAGAGTCAGCAATTGAAAACACAGGATGAGAGCTCTCTCTGTATTTAATGAAAATTTACTTTCTCTATTCTACTCTTCTTTCCTGGAGAAATAAAATTGTAAGCGTTCCAAAACCTTACTTGTTATTTTAAAAACAGCATTCAATTCTACAGCTATTGAAGTTTCATTCTGAATGTTCTATTATTCCTATTATTAGCTTTCTTCCTCAAATATCTGTGCTAAGTTTCCTTCTCTACCCTCAAATATCAACCTCTTGCTCATCTCTCTGAAGACAATCCCACCCTCTCTGACAGAATCAACCCTTTGCCACCATGGGCAACATTTGGAGTCTGTTGGTTTTCAGCACCAGGAACTGCAGGAATAAGTATCCCTGCTACCTGCCTTCCCACTGCTACTCATCTCTAGGAGCAGCCAAAACAATCTGTCTTCTCCTGAGGCTGAGCAACAGTTCTTGAGGTAGGATACGCTGGCAGGAAGTGATTATTTATTTCCACTGATTGCTTCTGAACACCCAAGACATTCGCAAGGCTTGACTCACTTAGGTGCTCTTCGTCCTTGCTGTGGATAGAGCTGAAACAACACTGGCCACTCCAAGAAGTAAAAGTTTTCTGAAGGTTTTGGGGTCACTCATGACAAAATGGACAGCCAGTTGGTAGAAAGAAGGTCACTCAGATGCAGGTGCACAGGAAAGGATGCTCTCATTCAGAAGCGGTCCATGGGTGCTACAAAGGGAAATCTGTAATTTCAGTATGTTCAGTATGTAAGAACAGTAGTTCAGGGCTCCCACAGAGTTTCCTGCTTTTATTCTGTAACCATTGGATTCACTTGGGCTCTGAAGAATTAAAGTGCCAAATATTAAATCAGTGCATATTAATAAATGTAGAATTAAAAACTAGAGAGAATAGTAGGAAAGCACAATTTTGGCTAAAACATTCCAACTACATCAGGCAGTGTCTTTCTATAAAAGCAATTCCAGGTCAGTTAAATTGCTCTTACAAAATTTAAATTTTATGCATAAAATATGCAAGACCTTTAACTTTTCATCTTTTATGTTTTAATTGTGTGGTAAAACATGATTTTATTGAAGTAATCTTGTTCATTTAACTTTGAAGCACTTTTAAAAAGTCAATGACATGGTTTTAAAATCCAGCACATCAAACGATATTTCCATCAACATAGAGCAGTTGCCATAAACAGCCTTAATTTCCAGTCTAAATTACTGATCTAAACATATGCAGACAAATTAATGCAATGGAAAATTATAGAACACAAACTGCATATTTATTTATTGCGACACGTTTCACTTGCATCTCATCTGCCATTCATACAAGGTTACTTCAATTTTTCCCCTTTTCATGCTCAAATTGAGAGGAAAACTTGTTTCCAAATGTTCATAATCTGCTCACTGGGCTGTTATTTTCTATATGTCATACATTACAGTTTCATTGTTACAACTGTGTTCAGATGTTTGAGACATCAAATAACTGAACAATAAGTAAAATTGGCCTTTTAGGTTATGTGTCAGGTGGCTTTGAAGCAGCCAGCCATACAAAGGGCACCGAGGTGCAGAGAATAACCAGCGTATGTGTGGTTTTGTTTCACAGCCTGTCTCCTGACGACAGCTTCATAATTGGTTTTGGAGTGACACACGGCACAGGCAGTCTGAACCAGGGCACTACTGAGACCAGCTTCATTGAGAAAGGGTTGTATTCATTGAGGACAGGATTTCTAATAGCAAAAAAAAATGTCTTAGCTAATGATTTTCCACTAATGATCTGAGGCTGGGACAATAGAAAGTAGATTAGCTCCCCCAGCAAGTGTTAATGCTGGAAATCAAAAGCAGTGAGTGGTAAAATTTATTTCATAGTCTTCAAGAAGAAAAGGCTTCTACTTTACTACAAATTAAGGCCCGGTTTCTATGAGACAGCAGACTGTCCTCTCATTCTCCAGGCTATTTTAAAGTTGAGCCTTTTTCTCTTTTTTTTTAGACATTGCAGCGTATTATGAACAAAAAACCTTAATTGTTCAGTATGTCACCTTCTGTTTGACAGAAGGAAACAAGGAGCGATTGCTGCGTCTGTGGATTTCACATGGAGCCAGGGAAGACAATGAAAAAATGAAGCAAGATTTCTTCTTATAAGGGAAAATGAAAAGAAACCATTTATGAGCAGCAGAATAAATGGCTGTGTTTGACATTACTTTTCTTCTTTCTTTCTCTCAATTGAATTACATGAGCTCACCTTCTTTCTGTTACTTCTTAAATCTCTTGTCTCACACTGATACAGGGGGCTGGGACTGGGAATGGGACCAACACACTGCGGACCTTCTGCCCCTGCATGACTGTGTGAGGCAGGGAGAGCTGCTCTGCTCATCCCAGGGAGGACGCAGCTTTGTGAGCACCACATGCTGTGTGCTGGCCCCTTGTAGAAACTCAACACCCTTGAACATCATTAAACTGATTGCCTTGCCAGGTGTGGCTAATGGTGGTCAAACAGATCAAAAGCTGTTCAAGGGGAGATGAGGTAAACAGAAAGCATCATATGAAACTGGGATGAAAATACAGAAACTGAATTACATGCAGTAATGAGGAATTGATTACAAATACAGCTGAGTCAGTGCAAAATCAGCTGGCTCTTCCACATCTCTTATCCCTTCCACATCACCTCTGTCCCAGCTTCCATTCACTTCCTGGTCCCTTCAGCTGACAAAAATAATCACTTTGTGTCACATCTGACAGCAAATAGGAATAATTCGGAAAATTCCACCTGGTACTTGTCAGGAGCAGCTGCCTCCAAACATCCAGCTTTGCCCTGGGCACAAACGGGAATCTGACGTTCTCAAAAACACAGAAAGCTTGTGGTGAATCACTTCAAGTTGTGCAGCCAAAGGCTGCCTGTCTGCAGTCTGTCAGAGCAGTGAATATGTAGCAAACTGGGAGCTGCTATCTTAGGACACAGATAATATTATTCATTCAGTCTGGAACAGTCCCGAACAGATGTGTGATTCTTCGTAAACAGTTGGAAGAGCCGCTGCTGCTGGCTCACGGGTCAACCATGGACACACAAAACTGATTTGTATGAGCAGTGTAGGCTTGCCCAGCCCCAAGTGTACAAAAGCTCCCTTTTCAGAAGTCTTGCAACTGCAAGCACACATGGAAAGCCATGTGTTCTTCATGCAGTGCATGGCATTCAAATGTAGTAGAGGAAATTGTACTTTACCTTTGACATTTGGCAACCCTAGCAGCAGCTGTTCTGCCTTGGAGGCCCTTTCAAACCAGCGCCCAGAGCCTGCACCTCACAGATGTGGGTCTTGAGGTGGCACTGAAAGATGCATTGGTGCAGCCACAGCATTGGGAAGGTCAGAGTCAAAACTTCCAGCATCTGATAAGGCCTAAGGAGGAATGATTTGAGGGTCACAGACTGAGGAATGAAGCCAGAGATGTCTGCTGGCAGTGCGGGAGCAGAAACCCCACAGAAGTCATGCCAGATGGGAGCAGAGGCAGCACAGAGCTAGAGCTGGGGTCCTGCACTGGCTGAGGGGGGCAGCACACCCCAAGGCCCTATGTGCATCATGGCTGTAACAGGGACAGTTTTGGTGCCTGGGGCAGTGCTGTGAGATGCACTGAACCACCCCACATACCTCTCCTTGGGGTATGCTGGTTTAACTAGCAGCAGCATCCAGGAATACGTAGGACAGTGCTTCGTGCCCAAGGAGACATCCAATACTCGCCAAACTCAGAGAACTAGAGCAAGCCATCTCAGCTGTACTTGTCCTGTGCTTCACATGTGCTTTTGGATATGGCAGCCTTCTAAAACAGGCTCTGGGAAATGAACATTCAGTGGACTTTTTAACCACCAATGACAATGAGTATGTTTCAGTTATAATTTCCTTCGATAGAAAAGTTGGGGACAGAGAAAAGCTGGGTTTAGGCCTGAAGAAACAGCTTGAAAGAATTGTTCTATTCAGGGTTTGCAAAACATCATGAAAGCAGGTACAGAAGCAATGCACAGCAGCAGCTGCCACCAGCAGCATGCCATCCCAGATGAAGTGATCCATCATGGATCTTCCTCTTACAAAGGTGAAACAGATGTAACAGCAGCTCTCCAACAGAAAACAGATTTGCCCCAAAGCTTTGTAACAAGCTTGAAAATGGTTCTCAGACAGAACTCTGCTCAAGCACATTATCTTCCCTGCCTCCCTCCCATACCCAAAAATAACAGCCTGGAAAAATGAGCAGCTCCTGTAGTTACTCTTGAAGACTGTTGTATTCAGGTTTTGGTGAAGTAAGGCAGAAGACATTAAAGCCACTGAGTATTTGAATTAGTCTCAGCAGGTCAATTACTACAAAGATTTTCTGCTCTAGTTGGTTGCAGAGAGATGTGCACTTCTTAAAATCCCAGCCATTTTCTGTTTAATTTGTTTGCAGAGCAAGACATAACAGTGTAAAAAAATCAATTGAACAAAACAATTTTATTGGCGTTCACATGCTTCAACGAGGTGTACGAGCACAAGACCTCGAGCAAGACAAGCAAGGAGTCCTGTAGCTGCATTCAAAGACCTCTGCTGCTTGCAGCAGCATAGGCTGAGCACACCAGCAGTTTAACAGGTTTCCTCCTTGATCAATTATTTAGCTTTTCATTCTATTTTGCTGAAAGTGCTTCTTTTTTTTTTCCTCTTTTTTATTTAGTACAATCACTACCTTTAATAAAAGGTGTATCCCTGTACTTCAGTACATATGCATGTAGAGCACTATAAATCCCTGCTTTCATACCTCTGTTTCAGTGGTTCCTCTCTACCCCCAGTAGTTTGCCAGGCAGGGGCAGCATGAGAAGCCCATAGAACTTCCAGCAGATCAAAGAACAGGATCTGTCAGGCCTCTGCTGCCTCCACATCCAATATTGTGTTGCAGTCCTCAGGGGCCAAACCAGAACCTTTCATTTGAGAACTTGCACTGAAGAAGTTCCAGAATACCAAAAAATGGATAAAAGCCAATGAAAGTCTGTAGGCTTGAGATGCGCAGGAATAAAGGGAGAATTAACACCATCACACACAACCATGCTTGCTGTCATTAAACAGAGGAGATAATAAAGAAGATGTCTGAGGATAATTAGCTAAAACTGTACTGTAATCTTCAATAGAAAAATAAATCCTTTACAAAACCTCCCTCCAGAAGTCCTGGAGCTTGTATTTATTTCAACACATTAATAATCCTTTTTTGCTTTTATTCTATGTACACATTAGATGCAATTGATATTTAAATTTTGTCCAATCCTTATGAGGCTCGGCGGACAGAAGCAATTCAATCAGAAATAAAGAATGATGTGAAAAGCAGCAAGGGACTGTCTCTTCATTCGACACACAGAAACATTAATATCCACAGAACAGCTATTAAATAGGGCAGATTCTTTTCCTTGCTTGAGTAGTAAAACCACACCAATTTCATATCAAGCATTATGTGCTCAAGAACGATGGGCAACAGAGAGGAAATTTGCTAAGATGGGGCAGGGGAGTAAGTGTTCAACTGACCTGTAATGATAAATCCCACAGTAAACCACTAATAGCTGTTACCTTACATTAATGATTTCTGCTTTGTTTTTTAAAAAAGCTGGTTTTGTCAATACAACACTATACGAAACACACTTGAAAAGCAGAGAACATTAAGTAAGAGATAATAATTAGTCAGATTTCTGTTTATATCCCTGTTATAAGGAAATTACCTTACCATTAATGATCAACAATTAAGGAAATAGCCCAGAAATAGTCTTCCTTAAAGAGTGCAGGGCCAAGAGTATCAGAGGTAAACTGGACAAGCAAAGGAGCAGAAGAGACACAGGCACCTGCAAAAGCTGCAGATCTACAACAGCCCTCAAACCCCAGTGTTATGGTTTAAACCAGGACAGCCAACCACATTGCAGGCCAAATACCAATGGTTCCTCTAAGCTCAGGGCAGCCAAATCAGGGATTAAAATACCAGATAGTTACATGCCACCCTGTTTCATGTCTGAGGTATGAAACAAGGCATTATAACTGCATGAGCTAAAGCTGGAAAGGAGAAACAGGAGAAGCCCCAGTCCGGGGAGGACCTTTCCAACATGCTGAGAAGAAATACGGATCTGATCAAAGAAACGGGCTTCTTCGCAAACTCTGAATGTCGAGAAATAGATGAAACCCAAGCTACTGAAATAGTTTCATCTTCTGATGTGTTGCCTCTACATATCTTATTCTCAGTAGGAAGGTTCTGCATAACAACACCAGCTTTAACTCCTGAATACAACTGTCTCAAAGGGTATTTAGAAGTACAGGCTAGGAAAATACCCCTCCACAGCTCTAATGAAGACTCGGTAAAACCACCTTTCCTTCAGGATCCTGAAGCTTCTGGTAACATTGAGGTCACGCAACAACCTATTCATCAGCACATCTAATCTCTCCTCCCTCAAAGGGAGGACTACCTTTTCAGTATGTTATAACATGAAGTTTTATAATTGGCTTGAACTAGGAGGAGAAAACGGCCTGTTGTTTCTCATCATCTAATCAATGCTTCTGCCAGTTCAGGGCATTAAAATGATAATGCATTTTCCTAGTACTTGCATAAAAGGGTAAGGAAGACACCAGCAGAAAAAATTTTAACTCTTCAAAATTCCCCATGCCACATTAGTGCAAATTTCCTACTGTGTGGAAGACGAATCCATATTGCACAAAATCCACAATAATGCAAGGATTAAATTCCGGAATAGCTGTTCCACCCAGGCCTAGAATGAAAAACGGAAAATGGGCAAGGGGGGAATTGGAAAAGAAAATGTACATTAAATGTATTTTCCTAGAACAGTGACAGAACTTCAAAATAATATTTGAAATTCTACTTTAACAGTTGCACTTCAGTTTCTCACACATTTTGACATAATAATTATAGGAAGACAAGTTCTTTTAATTTAAGGTTGCATATAAAAACTCCTATAGAGTATACAGATGTGACACCCCAGTGTGTTACACTAGTTTATGTGATGGCTGGCTTTGTGTACAGTGATGACATCCTATGTGATATTTATATTTTATTAAAGTGGCTGGTAATAATCATACAGCTTAGATAGATCCTCAGTTCTCAGGTTGTTGGATAACACAGTTATTGTTTTAATAACTTCATAACAAATCTACATAGAGATGGTGTGCTGCCAAAGAAAAATGGAAATGAGTTTCTTCTATATCAGCACTATAAAATTCGGTCTCCTTAATCCTATGTCTGGGCCACACAAACATAACCTTTATACTTGCTTATAGGTCATTGATAATGACACTTCCTGCTTTTCATTTTGTTACTGAAAGACTATAGAAAGAGGGAAAAAAGGTACCTAAGTGTATTGTGCACACCAATATAAAGATGCATATATTCCTAGTTATGAATATACAGTGCCGATAATACTTCCAAGTAAATGATATATATATTTCTTACTCTTCTTTTAGAGCTTAGTTTTCATGGACAAGTAATTACTGCAAAATTTTCCTCTAGTCATGTTTTCTATCAAGGTTGTGGAAGAATGCAGCCATGCAACCACCTATTAATTTGTAGTAAAAGACAATGAAAAGGAGATCAGAAGATATATGTTGCAATTCTAACAGTTAAAACCCAAGCAAACAAAAACCCCATGCAAAACCACATTCACACAAACCCCCAAAATGCAGCTTCAACACTGTAAGAAAATACTAGATTTTGCTGACAGTTTAATAGCTGGAACAAAAGTGAGAAATAACATGACAACTACAAGTAAGCACAAAAAGGTAATGTAACGAATGATATCTGATCACTGCCATGTAATCAGAGCTGGCAAAAAATATACAGATTTCACATGCTGATTTCTACTGAACTGAAAGACGCGCTGAGGGTGCAGCTCGGTCCCAGCTAATGGGATCTGTCAGGTGGTAGAAACCACATGGACATTGATCATCTTCCCCATTTGAGCAGAGCCGCTGCTAAGCAGGAAACAACAGAAAATGTCAGTATGGTCCCCAAAAGCCCATAGGCCTTGCACATGTGCAGAGCACTGGCTCTGAAGAGTTCATTGGTGTTCTGTGCGGCACAGCTGTACGTGGAGGACAGCAAGACCCTGCTGAACATGGATCTTTATCCACAGAAGAACTGGAGTGGGTCTGAGTAGCAGATTTTGCCCCCTGTCAAGGAGGTATCAGGATGGCTTAAACTGTTCTGTACTTCAGCTGGCTGATAAGAGTGCTCTGAAACCTATTTTCTACCAAAAGCTGGCCCCTCACACTCATAATGCTTATGAGGATAAATCTGCAGCACTAGAGGTAGCTAGGCAGAACAGCTAAGCCACCTCTCCAGAGCCAACAAGGTGTAACCCAGCTCACGCTCCCTCTGTTCTCATAAATATATAATTTTTAACTTTCATTTGCAAAATCCCCCAAACAACCCTTTCACAAGATTTCTGGGATGACTATTTGAGAGCAAATAAACAATAATTTTACTGTTCTAATCCCTTATGTGTGGCACACACAGGTTCTTTCTGGATAATTTTTATGGACATTAAATGGAACCAGTAATATCCATACACCAAAACTTTGGTGTAATCTTTTCAAGTGTCCCATTACTGTGTCTTATGAACTGGCAGAAGTAAGAAATGAGGTTATGTCATCTTTAGAACATGGACCATCGATTTATTGTCATTGAAAAGGACTGTCCAAAGTGCCTATTGCCTATGGTATAACATTAAATTGTAATAAAATATATGATGTTACTTAACTGCATTAAAACCCAGCAACACGGACTCAGGAGTGGGAGAGACCTGAGCTGAAGATGTATTTAAACACTTGTTTATGAATTATTGCACAAACAGAACCATTAAATTCCAGCAACCCCTGATTTCTGTCCTAACAAAACCCACCCAGTCTGTAAACCAGACAAGTTCAGTTCAAGCTTGAGAAAAGTATTAACATACCAAAACCTGATTTTGGAAAACTTTAGTATAAAATGGGTGATGGCTGAAAAAAGTTATGTTTGAAAGAAAAGTCTGGCTCAGGTGTCTTCTCCTGGTTATTTTTAGCTGGTGAGATGCTCTGGAAAACCGGTGGCTGCTAAAATCAACTGCAGAATACCTTGATCCTAAAATGATTTTCCTAGACAAGCAGAGGGGAATATGAGGTGTAAAATAAATGTTATACTACCTTGTATCAGCTAGTCAGTCTTATTAGGGCACAAAGCAATTTAGATGATAGGATGAAAATTGGCCAGGGCAGAATGCAAACAAGACCCAATTGAGACAAAAAGCAATTTGAGTTTACTGAATAATCTGTACAAGCCAATAACAAATTACAAAAGACAGAGAAAATTACAAGTAGGTTTTGTTTTCAGTGCACAATTAGAAGTATTGGAAAAAAAAATAGCATTACATTACCTAATAATTAGAGTGGCATTACTTCACATTCAGTCACCAGTGGTGAAGGACAGAAAATGTATTAGCAATCTGAATAGGTTTCTGAATAAAAACAGCTGCTTTTCTGTTAAACAAAGGAAAACTGGGGCTCTGGAGTACTGATTCCACAGAAAGACAGAAAACATAGTCCCTTCATTTTAGATGCTGGGTCATAAGCTGTGATTCTTGCCCTGTCAATGACCCTGCAGTTGGTATCCAGGCTCTGCAGGTGGACAAAGCCAGTTTACTGATCAAGCTGGCTTAAAGATTTCTAATGGCAAATCAAACTGCATTAAGTGACCCCAAAACAATACGTCAGCCAAAAGATCTTGTAGGGTTTGTGTCAGCAGTTCTCCTGCTTGAGTAAATGTGTGCATATCCTGGTGTGCTTGTGTATGCCCCATTCCCACTTAGGGTGTGGGGATGTTGGGTTTTGTCACCTTCACCTTCTCTTAACTGTTAATTTAACCAAGCAGACCAAAGCTTTCTTTCCCCTACCACATAGCTTGGAGATACAGGACCTCTACTGTATGAATTCTTACAAGCCAAAGATGAAACCAAAAAACCCTGAATTTTTAACTGGAAGATTCAGGCACTGGCTCTTCTGCATCTTTCCCAAGGCAACTCATCCATGTGCAAGAAACATGGGTACTTAAATGAAGGTGACTTCTACAAAGCAACTGACTCCAAGGCACTTACCTGCCACAGCTATCACCATAAGAGCACTTAAGTGTTTCATTTATGTGCTCCATCACTATTAACATTAGCAGCTACAGCCTGAAATACAGTGTCCTGGTTCATCAGACTCCTCCTGTACAAAGCTACAAAAAGCCCAGTAACATTATACATTTTTGTTGGCATTTGCATTTCACAATATTCAAAGTAAACTTTGAGTGCTCAGTGGTGCCAGCAGGCTGCTACTGGAATTCCTGAAGGCACTTTAGTGCCTTGACTGTTAATTGAAAGGATAACTTCACAAGCTTGGTTGCAAGTCAAGCTAGGAGCTATTCTTCAAACCTTTAAACAACCTGCACCACCATAGCACAAGCAAACATTATCTCATCCAGCATAAAGTCTGCAGGCATAAATATAACCCAAAGTGTTCTTTTGAACTTGCAAAGTATTTTTTAAATCAGGAAGTTGTACCAAGCTGAAACATGACTGGAGAGAAAAATGAATGGTCCTTTTTTCCTTCCCAGTTCTGAAAACAAGTTCTAAGAATTTATCTACAAGGTAATAAATTCCTACAAGTGAGTAAAGATGGTACTGAAAATACACAGAAAATAATGATTTGTGACAGGATTTTCAGTAGCTGATTTATATGTGAGTATGCATTAGAGCAAGCCTATACCAAAGGACATAAACACTTGATGTTTTAATGTACCTATTTCTTGAGGAAAAGAAGCCATGTTATTGTTTCAGTACTTAGAATATTCACTGCAGTTGCTTATTCTATTTCTATTTTAGGTAGGTATTCCCTTATCAGGTAAAAGAAAAGAAAGGCCTGTAGGAAATGCTTACTAGGGCCAGGAGCTTTCTTATATGGAATATAACATGTGACATTCATTTAATCTCCTTCTACTTCAAAATATGTTGCAAAGAGATGATGATATTTTTCAAACACTACACAAAACTATTCAAGAATTCATTTCAACAAGAAGTCCCACCCTGAACCTCATTCACCAGTAGTTTGCTGCCAGTAGTCAGTATTAAAACCAAACTGTTTCAATAGATTAGTCATGTTGCATTGTTGGGCTTTTCTTCTTTATTTTTTAACTGGATTGCACAGATGTAAATCGGACAATGAATATGCCCATGCGAAACAAGAATTCAGCACTATGTGTCACCAATATTTTGCAATAGTCAGTTAATCTCTATTTTGGCAATCACTCCTACTAGCTAACTTACTTGCTCTCCTTGCAGAATGAGATCACCAAAACAGTATGAAAATAGACTAAATAAGTTTCTTAACAAACAGGGTAGCTAAAGCCTTATCCAATCTTTGTTCACTGTAGAGCCAAATTAATCTTTGGCCTTTTTTGGTTTGTTTGTTGGGTTTTTTTTACTTTGTGTATACAATTACGTGAATGTCACAGAGGCACCAATGGAGGTATCACTTTCTGAGTGTTCAAGTTGCTACACAGAGACTGCCGTGGTAGAGAAGGAGACACAAGGTTTCTCCATTTGCAGACCAAGTGTTATCAAAAGCAGAGTGCAGCTTCGCAATTAAAGCTTCAGTGACAAATAAGGTGACTCGACAAAAACAGGAACTCCCCGAGAGCAGCATATTCCACAAAATCATATTTAGTTTCTCCACCTTTATACACATAACTTCTAGGGAGCCATGCTGTGCTGGCTTTTCTTCAGAAGCAGGGAGGGAACTGCAGGACTTCACCTTCTCTGCTACTGCAGCTTCAAAGAGTCCATTAAGGACATAGAGCCCTGCTTTGATACTTTTGCCTTATTCCTGAAGACAGGTAGATGACAGTCTGTCCTCCAGGTCATAGGAGCAGAGTCCCTGTGGGTCACAGAGACAGGCCTGCCCTATGCCAAATTCTGGGAAATTGAACTCTGCAGCTTCTATTATGAATTGTCGTTTTGTTCCTTAGAAAGTTCTTTACCGGAACAAGCCGCAGCATCTGAAAATCCACCTCAGGTAGCAAAAGACTTACTTGGGTAAGTGAACACACTGACCATTCAGGAGCTGTTTAAGGGAGCGGCAGACACAAACCCAAATATACCACAGGGTTAATTTTTGGCTGCATTTGATATACGTTAAGAGACAACAGTTTACATGCTCGAGCAGTCATTCAAAACACAGTGTTTCCTCGCTCTTTTTTAGAAGCTTAGTAGAAAAAAAAGAAGTAATAGTATATGTAATGACTGTTTTTTCATTATCACACATATCTACAGCAACCAGTCAGTTCTGAAGGCTTGACAATCTTTATCTGTCAAACAAGGGTTGCCAGATTCTAGCAGTAATCCTTGTAACTATGTAGTATTCTGTACTTCAGGTCAGTTGTGAGCTGAAGTTCACAAAGATGGAACTTGTAGCAAGCCTTTAGTACAACATTTCTCATGTGATTGCTAGAAGAGGGTTCATCTCTGCTTCATAAACAGATAGGAAGCAAAAAGAAATCTTTCAGTCCTTACTGCTCCTTTCTGGTAAGATGTCTTCTTCATCTGCTACAATCTGTTCTAGAAGACAGCAAGTAGACTTCGGAAGACCCAAACACTGATGTCAGGCCAGGCAGAAACACAAGTTACAGCTGTTCTGCAGAAGAGGGTGTCTCCCCATTCATCACTCGGCCCCTCATTGTAGGGAGGCAGAGCTGAATCTTGGATTTCAGCCTCTCATGACATGGCTATGCCAGCCCTCCCGCAGGCTGCAGGGACATGACCTTTCAGATGTAAAAATAGAAAGCTGAATTCCCTGGACAGAGAACACAGCTTGAATTTGAGGCAGGAGGACATTTAACTTGTTTCCCTATAAAGCAGATAGATGCCTTAGACTACATATGCCCTTCAAGCTCTCTTAAATTACTAACATTAAAATCTTAATTGGCAGCAAGCTCTTTCTGCTTCCCCCAGGCAATAACAACAGAATTAGACTCAGGTAGTTTAGACATCAGCCTAACCCAGCACTCTCCAAGCAGGTCTCAAAGCAAAACCGTCCATGAGCTTGATGAAAACAGCGCTAGGTTTGCCCTGTGGAGGTCAAACAGAGTATGCCTACAATAATCAAGAGTTACACTTTCTCCTTGCAGGCCAACTGCTGCCTCATTGTTTATGCTACAAATCTCCCCACTCAGCACTTGAACGCCTCATCCATTCTGATCCAGAAATTCTGCTGATCTGCTTGGTGCAGCATGAGGTTGACCTCATTCTTGTCTTGTTTCATTTCAGTCCTGCTTTTTTCCCAAACACTGTGTTTCAGACATATACCTGAAGCACAAGAGATCAGGTAGCAGCAATTCTGAGCTGTGTTCTGTCAGTCTTCCCTGTATATTCTCTTTGGCATGGACATGATGTCTGAGGATGTGGTCTCAGGCATCAGTCTTAATAAACTTGGGGCTATGTTATTAAAATAAGTCCTTAGCCTCTTGATTCTTAAAGGAAACCTGGGATAAAGCTCAGAGTCATCACTGGGGAAAGGGAGGGGTCTCCAAAGCACCACCCAGCCATCCTGTGCACTGAAAACATGCTGTCTTGCACAGTGGTTACATTCACTGGCTAAAATCCTGTGACTGTCCTGTGGAACAAGAATTTCCTTGTTCTGGGGAAGCAGCCCACCCCTAAGCTATCCCTCTAGACTCCAACCTATCTGCTCCACAGCTGCAGAAGGGATGGGAGGTGCCTCCCCTGGTGAAACAGGCAGTTACCAGTGGATGTTTCCGAGGCTGAGGACAGCTGATGGCCTGGGCTTGCTCCCCTGCCCTGGGCTCCATCTGCTTGGCTCCTGTGGAGAAGGTGGGAGGCACAACCATACCAACAGCAAGTCTTCTACTATGCAAACTATGTGTTTGCAGACATCCAAAACGTCTTTTTTTCAGGCTAGGCTTTAAGACTCAAAAAAAGGGGTTCAGATAAACACCTGTGCTCAACATCCCTATCACTAACTTGGAGGAGATTCCTGTTGCACATGGCTGGGCCAATCCACCTCTCAGGCACTTAATTCTTCCAATTTTCTGTACAGGGAGGCTGTATGCTCTACTGTATGATTGCACTTTACTCCAAGCACTTAGAATTTGGGCACTGGAGCACTTAATTCATGGGTACTAAGCCCTTTATTATATCTGCTCTCCATTGGTAACTTTCTGACACAAGCAAATTGATATACACAAGGGTTAAAAGGATTAACAGAAATCTACATTAGAGATTTGCACCAGATGAACCAGACTGATTTTTAAATCCACTTGATTAAATGGGTGTACTTTTTCAAGACTGATGATTCATTTAGCAATTTCTCCCTCAAAGGCTTCACTGATATTTCACATACAGCAACTAATTACTTTTCAGAACACTGTGTACTTGTTCTCTGCTGCTGTGGACTTCAGTGACTTCTGCACAGTCACTACATCTGGGTAAAGTGAGTATAAAGAGCTATTCTGCTTGACAGTATTTCACACCACTCTGCAGGGATGTACATGGGATCACAAAAGGGGCAAGAGTGTCTGATGACTGCTGATGGAGGTAGAGATGCAACCAGTGGAAAAACACGTTGCCAAGGCTTTCCCAGGTGGTGGGAGCATCATACTGGCTTTGTAGGGTGAATAAAGCAAAGTGAAGGCAGGAGCAGAGTCTAGAGGTGGTTGAGACCTTGCTGTGAAAATCACAGAGGAGGAGGAAAGGGAAAAACACAGCCCTCCACCACCTGCCCACTGCCCCATCACCATGCCATAGGCACAAAGCAGTCCCCAGGATACCTGCAGGACAGCTCTGTCAGGGCTGGCATCCTGCTGCCCTCCTTCTGACAGAGGCCAATGACAAGTGATGATTTAATACCTGCTCTTGCCCTGTTTAACATTCATTTTATGCTAAATTCTTGAACCCATCTTCCCTACCATTGCACCTGGGGGTTACCTGTCTGCCCTTTCTTAACTTTGTAAGTGGGTTTTGTGCAGCTCTGACTCAGGTTTTCATAGCTGCTTGTTTTTTTTTCCCCTGCCTCCTTCATGTAAGAGTGGATTTCAGTATAAAAGTCTGCCAAGTCCTCAAAACTCCTCTGAAAATTCTCCTCAGTGACGTGCATGTCGGTATGAAAGTCTGCAAAGTCTTGTAAACCCTACTAAAACTTCTCTCCAGTGATGCCCACAGAACCCAGACAGGCTGCAGGTTTGGCTGGTGGTCACACCACTGCCCATTACACTAACGAGTGTTTTCTCATTGCCAGCTTGTGCTCCCTGCTCCTTCTTAATTTATGTCATTGCTGTGCCTCATCTTACACAGGAACTGTTTACTTCATGGCACAGGGGCTGAATTTATGTTGTTTGAACCACATAGATTTAAAGGATCTATAGCTATGAAATACCTGTTTTTTACCATCTATAATTTCCTTATGCGAAAGGGGACGTACTCAAAATATTACCCTTTGGGTTCTCCTCCCCATGGATTTGAGGAGAACAGGGCTTGTGGTTCAGTCACAAGATATGTTTGAATAGGACAGTTAGACCAGCTGAGATTTGCACCTGCTTTGACAGGGAGATCTGCATTCACTCTTCTCATGCTTGCCCCAGTGGCAAAAGCACATAGGATACAGTGCTGGAAGAGCTGACAGAGCTGGATGTGAGACAGCACAGCTTTGTTGACCAACACGGGACCAGTGACAGCCTCAGAAGGGGCTCCAACAAAGAGATTCAGATCTCCAAATTCATTCAAATTATGGTAGTCATATGCTGCCCTAAATTCACTATCTTATTGAAATTAATGCACTATACTAATGTATTTATCTAACACCAGTAGTCTCACACTGCCAGTGCTGTCATGAGCAGGAGGAAAAAAGCCTGTGGTGATAAGAAGCCCTTTAGAAAAGTGTATAAAGGAGATCTCATTTCTTAAACGTCATCACCTTGCTCAGTGTAGTGGTTTCACTCCCCTGCTCCGTAATGCCAAGAGAAGCAAAACTGGGACAAAACCTCCCCAGAGATATGTCTGCAAAGAACTGAGATAATCTTTTGGATTCCATTGCAGTGTAGGAAACCTGGCTGGTGTCTGTGGCGTTAGGGCTGGCTCACCCGAGTGTACACAAGAGGAGGCTGGTGTCCCAAAGCCTCTCCAAGCCAGACTTCTCATTTCAGAGCTGACCTTCAGGATCCAGTTGCTCTCTTGCTTTGGAGCTGCTAGAAATGTTAAAATTCACTCTGAGCATGTTCACAGATCTTACAATGTTCTGTACTTAAGGAACATGATGATCTCTGGAAAATCCATTGCCAGACAGGACTGGAAGGGTAGTTTATGGTCACCACTCCTCTGCATCTTGGAGGCAGCTTGAAACCACTTCTGACATTTCCAGGGTTGTTAATGCCACCACATGCTTCCTGCTAAAGCTGCCAGAAGCCACTTGCAACTGGACATGACCTCTGTTGTGACCAGTAGAGTGTAATACATGTCTTGGTCTAGATGAACCCCTTCAGTGAGGAAGGGCTGTGTGCCAAGCCCAGTTCCAACTGGACTGGAGCAATCAGAGCAATCCCAGGCACAGCTACAGGTTGGACAAAAAGGAAATTCAGAGCAGCCCTGTGGAGAAGGACTTTGGGGTGTTGGTTGATGAGAAAATGAACATGTGCCAGCAGTGTGCACTCACAGCCCAGAAAGCCAACTGTATCCTGGGTTGCATCAAAAGGAGTGTGACCAGCTTCAACACTTAAATAAATTAAATAAACAAACAAACAAACCACAAAGGAAAAATAAATACAGAAATAAAACCTGCCCATACACTTACAAGAGCCCTTTCTCACAGCACTATTCTTGATTCTTCCTGTTAACACTTTGTGGACATTCCTAATTTACTTTTAAAGTCATAAGACCTGATTAAATAAATATGAGTAAAATATGGACACCCTCCTTACTAAAAAGCCCAGGAAAAATACCATATAAGGTTTAGGATAGGACTGGTGTCTGCTCTTCCCAGTAGCCCCATGGATTTGAAGGCTAAATTAATGTGATTTCAATACATAACAATTTTATTATTTCTTATTCCCAACCAATCATCCATTAGACTCCCTAAATATATTTTGCATGGCACCACTCTTCAGAGTTGACAACAGTTGATAAAATCAGTTATTCATAACATTTCAGTAACTGCTATGAGATTAATCTAAATTTTGAGGTTGTTCTCTTTTATGACTGACAAGGTTAGCACTTCCATGGTCCCTCTTCTTTGCTCATATTCTGATTGGACTAATGGCAGTGATCTGACATAGATTTTTTTTGCCCTACTTTCTACTTTGGATAGTAATTCACCTCTTCCTCTGACAATGAAGGTATACCTCAGAAAATTACTATTCTACACACTACACTGAACATAAGTCAAAACAGTTTTCAGTTCAGTTTGCAGGCCCCAGAGGAAACTGCTAGCATATGCATATTGCACCCTCTATAAATGAATGCATGAATTATACATCAACATTATACGTCTCAATTCTTTTTAGATTATGAGTTGTTTATAGAGCACATTAAGATTATACCAAATTTAACATGCAACATGACCCAAAGCTTGTCTTGCAAGTCAGTCAGCTTGCAGTGCATAATAAGGGTGCCAGGACCCATCTTCAGAGAATATAGCTGTACTGTTTACAAAAAGAGAAACAACGTAAAGCTTCAAAAAGCAAAATAAAAGGAGTTCACCTGCATATCAGAAAAGCTTCATGGCTCCAGTAAGAGACCATCAAAAGAAACTAGTAAACATAACTGTATCACTACAGGCCTTAAGCCTATGAGTCAGCACTATCTAGTCTAGTCTATTAAAACATCTAAAAATCAAATATTTCCCTGGAAATCTGTGAAAGTTACCATTAGATGCGGGTTTTTCAACTGTATATTTTTTTCTGGTCATGAGCCAAAGCTAGCATAAACCTGTGAGAGACTAAATTACACTGACTAAAATTTTATGATCCTGAAATCAAAGATTTCAAGCATGAGAGAATCCACCTTCCTGAGAGCCTAATCCCAGTGATCACAATTTTCCTGGCATAACATGAAAAGATCTTTTTCAGAATGTAAAAGGCTATATTCCAAGAGACAAATTTCAAGGACTTCAGAAAGAGCAAGAACATCAAAAAAAAATGAGTCCATGTTAGTAATGCTGGGCGAATGGGTAAGAGGATTATGAAGAGCCTCACCAAGTACATATGTGAAGAAGTACTGGGTACAGGACCAGGGCAGAAATTAACAGTGATTCAGAAAGGACTACAATATTGAACACAGTCTAAGCATGTGGTAAGGGGAGATGAGCCACGAATATAAGTAGATAAATGGAAGTAAAGGAAAACATGAGGGTTGCCACATTCAGATGAAGGGCTGGGAAAGAGGATCAGACAGCTTTCTGCACTGCTCAGTATCTGGGGAGAGCAAGCAGTGAAAGGAGGAACCAGAAAACAAACATAAAAACCAAATTGGTTTTGAAAATTTGCCTCAGATGGAAAACGGCACTTTCATGCTATGATCCCTAAAAGTCTCTTTTAGTATTCATAAAAAAAGGCTGCCACTAATTTACCAGCACAGTGAAAGGAAATGGATATACTGAACACTAGAGGTAGAAGACATTTTCAGAGATCAGAGATTATACTGAGGAAAGGCAAATCTATGAAATCTGGAAGGAATTACAGCTGGATTGAATTAAGTGAATAATTTTAATGCCCTTTTAATTAAAACAAGTTTAATCCCAAAATTACATTTTCTTTTCCAGTCAGAAATATATATTTAATATTGAGTAAATCCAAACAATTTTACACCTGAGTTTTATCCTTGTCCCACACCAGAATCCATTACTCACATAGGTCTGGTAAGTACCTTTTATTCAGACTAAAGGAAGGAGTAATTAAATATTCCCGTGTGTGATGACACCTGAAACAGAAACTCCTGCCCAGGGTTAAAGCCAGTATGGTAAGCAGTTAAGCCAGTTCAGTAAATAGGCTTCTCTGATTTCTCACTTGATTGCAAAGCAATGGGTTGAAGAAGCATAAATATTTTCTGCTTTGCATTATTAGAGGCTGAGGGGAATCAAAACACGAAAAGCAACACAGCAGCAGAAGGCACAAATTGTATCCTTCAGGAGCAAGTGGAGGGCTCAGTGTTGTACAGGATCGGTTGGAAAGTCACACTTGGCTACCACAAGTTTAAAAGTTGGTCAGGGAAGTCTATTTGGGTACTGTGTTAGAGCAATTACGCACACAAAGTTGCAACAAATAAATACCAAAGATGATTAAATTTTGCGATCGATAGAGAGAAACCGGAAGAGCCTCCAAATATTGGCAAACCATTTGTGTCAAAGGCCAAGAAATTACTATGAGGACAATGTTAAGGGGGAAAAAAAAAAGAATGTGAAAAGGCACAAACCCAAAGAAACAGAACATTGCAGTACTTGTCTGAACTGGCCTCCTTGGGGACAGATGGGGGGAAGATGTAGAGAAGATATTTATATGTATATGTATGTGTAAAACCCTTCCTTCTGTCTCAGATCAAGCTTTTGGTAAGACACTTTGCATTAACAGTAGCCCTGGCTACTGAATGCAGCATTCAGGTTTCTATGACATTTTTCATGCCCTGCTTTTAAATCACAACACAGAAAGAAAAAGAAAAAAATCCCCAACCAACAACAAACCAACCCACAGCATCTGTCATGTACAGAACCCATCCTATTTTTCCTGATAAAGCTGCCTATGCGTTCATTCATCATCAAACCCGTGGCCTTTTATAGACGAAGGCAGGCCTCAAGTTCCTCTGCTATCTGGCACAGAGTAATGAGATCAGAAGTGATCCTGAATCAGTCTACGAGAAGAGGCTGCCTCATCCCCTGACTTTTCTGTTGTGAGTCAGATCCATTGTACCTGAGCTGACAGCTGCTGTCTTAACCCAGATACATACCATAAAATGTCTTCCTTATAGAAGAGGAAAGTGATCCTGAACATAACATATTTATTTTGTGGAGAGAAATAAGACTGTGACAGCAGTACAGGGCATGTGCTCATGGGAACTTCGGCACTTGATGAGATATATTTGTGACGGCACTGAAGAAGCCAGGAAAACAACTCCATCTGTGTTAAAAAAGGCCCCCTTGTCTGGGATTCAGCCATCAGCAAGGCTCCTCAAGGGCACAAAACACTGAAGAGCAGCAACACTTCCTGCAAGCTCCCATTCACTTCACTAGGAACAGATCTTTCACGTTATCCCTGGCTTTGTTGTAGCTTGTGTCCAATATAAAATGCTGGAAAACAGACAGCAGTAGAGCTTGAATGCATCTGACCTAATTTACAAATAACATAAAAGAAAGCTAACAATTGATTATGTTCATAAGTATTCGTCTTTTAGTGAAAAAAATCATCCTCAAAAACAGTAATTGAAATGTTCAGCTTTTCAACCTTGTTTCAACTCTGTTCAAACGTGCTGCTTTTCTCATGTAGAGAAGGCCCATAAAAACAGTGTCTTTTAATTCTCTTATTGGATATTTAATAAGAGATATTTATTTACTAACTACTTACACCTAGAAGCAAAGAGTTTTACTTCCAGTTATCAACTCTTTCAGCTACTTAGCCTCCTCCTGCTGTAGAGCAAAAGTGGGTCAAATGTCATGCAGTTTAAAGACTGTATACTTTCACTGGCATTAGCCACACAGCCTCTACTCGGACATTAAAGCAGGATCAAAATGTGCATGACATCCCATTGGTATTTAACATCCATGGTATTTCTATCTATACAATATGAGCTAAAGATGTAAAATCCAGGGACAAAGATCAGATTAGCTAAGGGTCTGCTTTTTCCAAACTCTTTGTAAAACAATTGGACAAACACAGAGATTAGATAATTCATAGATATGCTTACATAAAATAATTATGCTTTTTTTTTTTGGCTCACTGTTACAGAGTCCACCATTTTCATGTGCTACATACTGGAAACACTGCAACCAGTGTTTGGAGTTAGTAGATACAGCTCCTAATAACATCATCAGCTGGTTGCCTGGTTTTAAGCCAGTACATTTACATCTTCCCGTACCGAGCAAATGGCCAGATACCTTGACCTACCAAATGTATTGATCCATAGTGACCTACCCATCCACTAATCATAGAATCATAGAATAGTTAGGGTTGGAAATGACCTTAAGATCATCTAGTTCCAACCCCCCTGCCTTGGGCAGGCACACATCACACTAGACCATGCTTAGGCCCATGTTTTCAGATAAAGCACATTTCATGTTTGATGTGCTGCTATCTCTATGCATGGAAAGAAGTATGTATTATTCATTTATGTTTGTTCAGAAGTAGTAATTCACATGCTGTGAAATTCTGGAAAAGAGTAACTTGTATTTTTAAGACCTGCTGGTAGTCAAACTGATACGAAGGAATCCAGTGCCTAGCATCATCCTGAGTTTGATGTATCTGACAATTTTCTGGTGATGCAGGAAATACCTCACTGGCCTGAAGAGGTACATAAGGCCTCTCTTGAAACAGGGCACATCACCAAGAGCTCATTGAGAATTAAATAGCAGGACAGCTATTTTGATTTCAGAACATTCTGTGTGTTTTATATCAGCAATTGTCTCACATGACTGAAATATCATAGGTTATTCCAGGCCGAGGAACAGATTGTAGTCTCAGCTTTTTCTCTCTAGACTGAAATTCCTTTGTTATTTCCACAGGAATGATTCCCCAAAACCTTAGGATTACTGTCAGCTGTCTAGGATTCCAGAGATTTTGCAAAATCTTTTAAAACCTGGATACAGTACTCCCAAGTGTAAACAAAGCTGCATGAAGCAGAATTACTTTCCTGTCCTTAAAAGTCATACCCTATTTAAATATCTGGTACAGTACTCATTTTTTTGCAGCTTCATCACGTTGTGTGAACTCCTGTCCAATTCGCTCTCCATCACCCCCAGGTCTTCCTCTGCATTACTGCACTTTAAAACTTGTGATAAGGGAACTGCCCTTAAGTAAAAATAACCAACTCAATCAGCCCTTACCCAGAACTTTGAGAATTCAGACAATCCAAAAGAATATCCCCTTACTCTCCTAAATCCATTTTCCCGAGACACACTACAAATAAGCACATTTACTCCCACCACACACTAATCCTATTATAATTACTTCTCAGAAAACCTTTGCTGTGGGTTGAGAGGAAATGGAGAAGAAAATACAAAACTGTGCCAGAGGCTCCAGTCCCATCAGGGAAAGGTAAATGTTCCTTCCAGCACCTGGTGCCAGCCTACCACTCTGTACCTGCAGGTGGAATAGAGAATTGCTGCTTTGTTATAACCACCTTTGCTCCAGTGTCTCCTCATTAGCAACACCTCTCTGAAGCACTTCTCAACCATCTACAGTTTCCCTCAAAGCTCCACACAGTTGGAAACCTCCTGCTTGGTGGCAAGTGGGCATTTTCTTCTGCATGGCAAAGGGGCTCTAAGCTATTAAATTTGGGAGTATGCTGAAGTCAGATTTTACATTGTATTTCTGCAATCAATACTGCTAGAAACTTCCACACAAAGCAGAGTAAGGTGACATTCTTAGTTGATATGATTCTAAAAGTTGATGCTTCATGAAAATCACCAAAATAAAAACACATGCGAAATATTCCTTCATGATTTACTTTTGTATCAAGGTTACCTCCTGCAGAATTAGCTTCCGGATTTAAAAGAGAGGTTACTCAGTCTCTCCTCTCCTGACTGCATTTCGACCAAGCAGCAAACTTGTGAAAAAGGAAAGCCTTGACTATAAGGCTTCTGTTTCTACTCATGTTACATTGCACATGCTGACAGAGGCTGACAGACCTTCCCCCAGACTCAGCTAGACAAAACCATAGCTAATCTGATTCAGCTCCAGGACAAGTTCTGTTTGAAGCAAAAGATGGCGTAGATGATGTTCACAGGTTTCTTCCAAACTCTTCTGGGAATCTTGTTTGTGAAAGCAGCAGGGAAGTCAGTTGTATCTCAGCGCTTCTTAGATGTCCAATACTGAATAAGGGAGGAGGAGAAAATGCATCTTAAAATAAAAACAGAGTCAAAGGATGCTTTGTTTTTCCTGTCTCACAACAGCAACAAGAGCCAGGAGTAGGAATTAAAAACAAAAGATCTTTTTATCTCTGGCGGCTTGGGTGGGTGACTCACAGCAAGTAATGAACTCCACATACTGCTCCTGTGAGTGCCAAGTGAATTTCCCTTGTGAGCCCTGACCTGGGCCATGCAACTGCAGACAGAACACAGCAGCTTGGCTTCTTCCTAGCAGTTTTGTCAGTATGACATAATGCCAAGGATAGGTGAGGACAGCAATCACTGGAACTTGGCCTTTGCAAAGCAGCTAAAACCCAAGTGACAAGAAAGCAGGTTGAAAAAATACCAGCCCTCTCACATCCCACAGCTGCTGTGAATTGCAGTAAGCTGAGTCTCTCACCAGCCTTCCCAGAATTCAGAGTGCCTTTGGATCCCATTAACCTTTACACTTGCCTACTGCCAGCCAGAAAAATTATGATGCACATTCTTGCATTCCCCTATCAGCAAAGTGCCCCACTGAAAACTCTGGTTTTCCTTGTGACTCCTAAGTCGCAAACCAAACTTGAAGATTAAACAAAGGCAGCTTTTTCATGTGGGGAGCAGGGAAGAGAATTTGAAGATGATTTTTCAATTAACTTTTTTTTTTTGTCCAGTTACTATAAACTGCAATTCCATGCCAACAATGAGGCACTGAAGGCATGTTTCATTTAGAATACCATGCATTTTCACAGTGCTTATGTATTCAGAGAAGGTTGTTCATGTTCTTTCACAATAATAGGAAAACAAAGTCTTGCAGTAAAGATTTGTTTCTAAATTTTCACTTGTGTTTTGCAGAACCAATGGATTTGCTAATAGCTAAGCCTACTATTACATTTATTAAACCCAAAAAGTTGAACTGTATTTCACCTGACCTTCAGCTATAGATACTGTTAGTCTCCATAGCTCAGCCAGCCTTATACTAGTGTCTTGCTTTTCCATGTAAATAGTTTTTTCCCATATATCTTACACCTAAGGGCAATGAGCATTATGGCTATGACATCTGCTGCCAGTGCAGCTGTGGCTCCAGCTGGTTTTCTTCCCTGGGGTAAATGAACAGCACAATACTTAGATTCTGAGGGGGTTAATTTATTGCAGCCAGTATCACCATAACCATCAATCACATCAGTTATACTTCTTGAAACAAGTTGTTTCACAAGAAGTATGATTTAAGAAGCATTCCCAAGATTTCTCAAACTTGAGAATGACAAACCTGTTTTTTCTTGTCTTTACTGTATATAATGTGCTACTGCTTACTTGTACAGAAGGCAGAACAAGAGCATCTTATGCCTGCTTGTCATGTTTTAAGCCCAGCACACTGCTTCACACAGCTCAAGGCTTAAAACAACCATATCCACATGGCAAAGTGGAAGTTTTATGAGTGGAAATTTTCCTGTTGAATTTACCAGTAAAAGTGGCAAAGTGACTGTTAATATTAAATGTAGGATTGGTAGAAGTTTCCGTTCAAACTTTGGGAATAGAGCTTTCTTGGCCTCATTCTGGAAATGGATCAGGAAGTAGCAGTGCATTTCCCTCTTTCCTGAGGTCTTCCTCCTTTACTTTAAAGAAAAAAGTCCTTTGATACTGCAAGAGCTACTTTTATTCCACACTGAAACAGTCCTTCCTAAGAAGTCTTTTCCTCCCTTATGCTTTCTGACCTCCTACTTCAAGTCTAGTTCAGTTCAGTTTTAACTGCAGCAAGCTCATGGTTGCATGTAAAGTAGAATGATTTGTGGATGCCTGTGAAATACACCCATACCACAGGATCTCCTGTTACTGTGGTGGACTAGTCCTATTGAATGCAGTGGCTCCTTCCACCACCCACAAAACAACCTGAAGATACCATTAGTAGTCTAGCTGCCACACAGGCACTTGTCCATTAGGAACTGTCCCTGACAGATAAGAAGCTATGGAAAAGCAGTCATGATAAATTAATTCTATTTAATTCCAATTATGAAAGATTTAATCTGTGACTTCAGGGTGAAGGAGAATGAGTTCTGTGAACGTATCTCCTACTGTGGGATGTGCTCATGAAAGCTGCATGGTATCAACAGTTGACTGACAGCAAGTCTCTCTACTCAAGGTCAGGTAAGGGCAACACAAGTGAACGTAAAAGTAATTATTTAGGGAAAAAAAGAGGCAACATAAACGAGATCTGGAATTTAGGCTGGCATGAAAGGAGGCTATGCTTATCTTAAAGATGCAAATGTTGGTAAGTAAGCACATTTGTTTTCATTTGAAGACAGAACCATTGATCTGTTTGCTCTTGCTGTCTAATCGATTACCTAACTGGCTGATTGGATTAAAATGTGTTTCTGGTATGTGCCCTTTCCTCCTCTTGGTTTCTATTACTTCAATTTTTAGACCATATTAAAAATCGGTTTAAAATTCTTTTTCTGACCACAGACTACCCTTATGTTATCTCTTCTTGTTTTAAACACATTGTGAGCTTTAGAAAAAAATATTTTATTCATCTGTTATGTTTTCAATCTCTAAATGCTGTATTTACTCAGTCACTTCCTATTTACTGGTACTTGGTTCTTGTAAGAAATTTACACTTTTTACTTACAGGAAATCTGCAAGTACTACAGTTCAGGTTCACTAGTATAAGTCAAACAACCTTTGTGAAAGTACAACCTCATAGATATTATCTCCACTTAGCCTCTAGACTGAAAATCAATCTTGTGAAATCTAGAAAGACAAATACCCAATCTAGGTTTCAATTTGTGCTTTTCTTCTGTGATTGATTAGGTCGCCTCCCATCATGTACAACAAATCTTGCGCATTTTTTCAACATAATCAATACTTGGTTAAAGATGTCACATATGCACTCATCAATCACAAAGTATTATTTTGCAATTAAAATACTGAATAGTGAGCCAGGAACCACACAGTATCAAGACCAAAACCTGACTTACAGACCAGTTCTTTATTACCTCACTCTGCCTTAAGGTTCTATTGGCAGGCAGTAACTTCTTTCTCAACTATTCAAAGATGGATGGCTCAAAACTTGCAGTGCAGGTTAGGCCCCTTGATTAATTTTGGAAGGTGTCCTGTGAATTACAGGATCTCTCTGGCACTCTAGCAGAGGCTATCCTGTGCCAAAATGGCTGAAAGATAAGAGTCTTTTTTTCATCTCCACATTGAAACCAGGTGGCAAGGGGACTTAAACAATCCTCTGACATAGTACATCTAACACCCTATATAATGCAAAGTGCCATTTTTTTCTCTTAGCATACAAACTTCACAAGTGACTACAAAAAGTGTGTGGCTTGACAAGAAACAGATGATTTAGTTCTCTTCAGTTATAAAAGGTGACGGAACTGGACTCAATTTCCCTCCAGTTACTCTTAGAGAAATGTCCTTTCTTGAAAGTGATATTCTGCTGAGCACTAGCTTGAGATGCTACAGGCCAATTTACCTATGGCTTGTGAGATGATGCATTTGCATCAACATCATATTTTCTTTGAGAATATATAATTTAAAATATAGTCTTGCTGTGTGTTAAGAAATCCTGCAAAGTCTGAACCAGAATCAATGATCTGAATTTTTGCCTGGAAAAAATCACAAAGAATGATAATGAACAGGGAAAAGCACTTAATCTAGGGCTGCAGGATTCTTAGAACCCAGTTTTTCCTAGTCTTGATCCAGCTGTAAACCTTAATTTATTCACAGACCTGTCAGATTTTCTAGGTTGTGTGTGACCTTCACTCAATGGGTCTTTGCCTCATGCTTCCTTGCACTGGTGTCAAAATTTCATTAATAAGCACAGCACTGCCCTTCAATGCTGGTAACCTTCATGCTAGACAGAGCTGGGCAAGCTGTGTTTGCTGTGCCAGGATAAGAGGTGGTGGAGCCAGGGAGGGGCCACAGTAGGATGCCAGGGGTCAGAGAAACCAAAATCAGGGAATACTTCCTACACATCAGGAATTCTTCCCACTATACGGTCCTGAATTTGGAATCTTGCACATTGGCTGAGATAGCAATTCTGAGGCTTGCAAGTTGCTCCTATGGCATTCACAACCACATTCAACACAGTTACGTAAATGGAAAAAATAGCATAATGTGCCAATTCGTTTATACATAAGGTCAAAAAATTGGTTCTTTGGCTTTATTCAAAAGCTTAGTTTACAAATCTCTTCTGGTTACAGTCTCTTCTGGTCTTATTTAAGGACTCATCTCTACAAGTTAGGTTTATATAGAAACTTATGTTAAGACTTCTACTTATGTGAAACTATAAAATCACACAAGAAACAGTGGACTGATGTGAGAAAATGCTTCCTCTGATCACAATGACTACTATGCCTGCAGTCAGAATTAAAGCCTGTTCCAAAACTATGGGGCTATTTTGTCCATTCATCGATCAAGATTTGCATGTTTACACACCAGATGACAACATGCAATCCAATGGCCATTATGGGTTTTGCATTAGAGGAAAGACAGATTACATTAGTCTGCCTGAAGCCAACTGTTTGTAAAACTATTGTAAAAAGAGTATATGTAGAGTAATAGTGATCACAAATCAGTTACTTAGCATATTGGACAAAGCCTTGCCACTAAATTTAAGAGTCAAGTTTAGACCTGATAAGCAACTGCTGTCAGAAGTGGTAGCTGCTTACAACTGATACCCAGCAAGCACATGTGAATTCAGCAATCCCCAGCAGCAAAAGAAGACTTCAGACTATAGCCATTTGCTTGTTACCTTCATTTAGGTGCTAGGTTCTATAGGAAGAGGAGTCTCAGAAACATTCACAGATGACCTGGTAACTTGAAATATCAGAACATCAAGTATTATAGTCACTGAGCATATAACCCAGAGTGAAGAAAGTGGAGAAGATTATTTAAAACAGAATTCCATTAAAAACGTGACTCACTGAGGATTAGCTAACTCTTTTGGAAGGCTCTTATACCATACCAACAACACAGGCATTTTGGAAAGTCCCTCTCTCTACAGTTTTAAAAGTCTCACCAAGTTGCTCAGACAAAAAAAGGAAATCCTAGCACTTCTATAGAAGTCTCAGCAATGAAGAGCTTTAAAAGTTCACCTTTGTGTTGGTATTTATCTTATTCAGGATAAAGGAAGAATTGATGCTGGAGTACAATTCAAAATAATAACAGGATCAGCCTCTGTATTCCTTCTCAACAGCCCAAAGATTACATGTTCCCATTACCTTCAGGGTGTGTTAGAAAAATCCCTAGTGTGCAATTTCCAGCTAAGCTTCTACAGGAAGAAATCTAGGTCCTGCCTTCCAAAGGCTTTAAGTGATGTAACTTAAACATCAAATGTAAAGGATTCACAGGTGAGAGCAATTCACATCACAAACATTTATGTTGTGCTCTTAACTGCTAATGGAGGTAAACCCATTCAGTCTCCAGGAGCAAAATGTTCCTTCAGCAAACGAAAATTGGCCAGGGTCCATTCCTGTCATCTGCATGAAGAAGCTGCCACAAAACAAACAACCAGGTGTGAATTTAAAGTACAATAGCCATTTATCTTGTTTCTCTTAGTGCTCTGGTTCCAGCAGGTTACATTGGGGTGGCTACAGAAGATGCTGTTCACAGCTGGATGTATGCCCCTAGTTCAGACATTTCTGCCTCCATTATGAGGCTAGTTGATGAAGCAGCTGCTGCGCTGCCACAGTTTACAGACCAAAATCGAGGAAAAGCATCAGGCATAAAACACAACCAAGAATGCATCCTCATCCTAAGTAATCCTAGGCATCCTAAGCAATACCAAGGCCACAAAATAAATGAGATCCGTAGGTAGCCTGAAAAGAATTGTCAACAAGGATTCATAGAATGCCTTGTGCTGTATCTGGCAACAGGGTGAGATTCCGAGTGCTCGTAAAAGTCCTTGTTAAACATGATTTAAATATAACCTTCAAACCAAAAGTTTCTTCCTTCCTTTTCACACAGGTTTTAGTATTGTTTATTAAAAAAAAACAAGTTAATGAAAAGGCAGGCTTCAAACTTCTTTTTAAAATACAGTTTTGGTCAGGTTGGTTCTACTTATGTAGAAAAGCCTCCAAGAGACCATTCTGAAAACGCAAGACAGCAATGCTTCAAGTATCTGTCAGATTGTGTGATAGGCCTCGCGCTGCATTTTGCTGATTATGTCTGGCTCCAGAAGAGGCCAGTATTAAAACTTTATAATATGAAATTATGTTTGTGCTGAGCATGTGACCTGGGAGCTGATAGCCATGGCACCTGGATTTAAAGGAGTCATTCAAGAAAACCCCACCTTTCACATTCCTGCAAGAAGAGGTTTTGCCTCTAGTTCTTACAAACTTCTTACCTCCTATGTTATAATTTTCCCCATTTTGTAGTATGTTGTCGTTACGGCTTCTAAAATGATGTTGATTCTTTTGTGACCAGTGAAGAAAAGCGAGCAGCCTAACTAGACATTTTATCATAAAAGCATTCTTAATGTTCCTTCTCTGCAGTGAAGCCATCTATATTTATAAGGAATGTCTGCACCAGTTTGAAAACTTTTCTGACAAAGAGCACCTATGTGCAATGTGTTTCAAGGAATGAGTTGAAACGGCAAATGTAAGCACTTCAGTACTGGATCCCCACCAAAATTCTAGCTGCATTTGAAAAGCAGAACTACATTTTCTGTAAAGATATAGATGCCGCTTGACAACCCCAACTCTAAAGAATTTAAGTATTTGCAGTCATCTCTTCCCCTCCCATATTTTTTAATTCACGAAAAAGAGACAGCACCTGTAGGGGCTGAAAAATGTGTTGTGGTTGTAATTACAGAACCATTCAGATCATACTGCTGGGATTCTGCCAAAGCCAGATGAAGGTTCAGGCTGCCATGTGGCTTGGAGGTGCTTCTTCCCCCTCCTGTTAGGACGTCACTGAGATTATGGTTGTGCTCAGAAATGTTTTGAAGCTGCCTGGGGAGAAAGCACAGAACTGCTGTAGGTCTCAAGCTCCAAAGGTTTGTGCTTTGTGGTGGCTACCCTAACTTTGTGTGTGTCTGCACGTGTGTCTTTTCCGTGGTTTGCTGGATGTACACTTCCACATCACCCCATCCTTCCTGGACAAATGAGCCATTCTTGTTTGCAGCACTGCCAGCTTTCCTGACAGCAGCAGTTCAAACCTTGCCATGAGGCAGATGGCAGCTTTTCCTCAAGGTAGCTTCTCCTTCCTCAGCATGGATGCCACCTTCCGTTTTGGACAAATGGGTTTACAGCAGCCGTTTCACCTCTGTGTTTCTCTGTGTAGCTGCAAGGCTGGGCTTCAGCACAGGCACTGCCATCTGCTGCTTTTAGTCAGACTGAAACTGTGTCCAGTGACAAAGTGATGTGAGCTGTGGAAATCCTACAGGAAAACAGGAGAAAGACAGCAATGAGTAGTCAGGATGCAGGCTTGAAGGGATCTGAGGGGGCTGAGGCATGGGGAGGATGAAGGGCTGGTGCAGTGTTGATGCTGCAGGGGTTCAGGTGATGAAGATGGTGAGAGCAACACAGGACGTGCTATGGGAAAGAAAGCACGGCAGAAGAGAGTAAACTCTGCATGACAGCCTGAGGCAGAGGTGCTGCTATGGCTCCCCACACAGGAAATGTCCAACAGAAACTGGAAGAAGGGTGTTTGAAGATAGGTATTTACTTCCTTGCTGTTTGACAACTTATTTTTTTTTAACCTGCAATGATTATATGCAGCTCAAACACACACATTTTAAATTATTATTGAAATGTTTACAGTGTGTGAGAAATCATTAACAAAACTTAAGATTCTAACCATAATTATAGCACTCAATAACAGAAACTTATCAAAGTGTTTACTATTTTTTTTTCTCTAGAGAGGAATTAACAAGATGGTTAATGTCCAAGAACACTCTTACATATACAGACAGGCTACAGATATTTTTAGTAGCCAGAAATCTGAAAGACTTCAAGACTAAAATCTGAACATCAGTATGAAATGTCTCCATTAACTGCTACAGTAGCTTTCTGTTCTACTTCCTAGTTATTGAATGTAACAATTTATCAGTATATCCTCAACAAATTGAAACGGTTATTTAATTCTATCACAACTCTACCTATCTTTAAATAAGCATTTCAGAACTGCTTTCTGCTTCTGCAGATTGTAGTCCTGTTCACACTTTGGGGCAGCTGCTATCAGATCATCCTTAATCCATAGTAATAGGAGATGAAATTTCCAAAAATATAGTGTGAAGAACGCTCACTTCATGGTATGTGTGTCACAGTTGTTTTATTAGATGTTCCAGAGAAGAACAGCAGATAATCTTTATCTGTGGTGCTCATATGGAAAAACTATGGCTAACTTTGTGTACTTACTGTCAAAAATTCTGAAACAGCTTTAATATTTGTGGTTTCATTTGTCTTACCACCATTCTTTAGGCTCCTAAATCCTGATCTTTCAACTGATGAAGAGTACTAATCCCTTTAATTTTATCGATAATATCTTAGGCATTAGCGTCACTGTGGTCAGTTAACCAAACCTAAAACATGAACTATGCACAAGCAAAATACAGTGTGTGCAGGGTAGGTAAGAGCTTTGGTGTTTCTTGCTCTTCCTGAAGTACATTATACTGCATGCAATATATTGTCCTGAAGATAGACCTCCGTTTGATGTTGTATGAACAGACTTTGTTATTGTTCTCTCATCTTCTTTACTGAAAACCTGATTTGACCTAGAGTAAAGTCCCAAATAAACCACATGGCAGTAGTCAACAGGCAGGAGAAATTAAAAGGAGTTGGGCAATCTTTGGAATAGATGAGAACAGTTTATGCATACTAGAGATGTATAGGTCATACCTAATGATATCCAAAATATCATCTCCCACACCCTTCCAGGACTTAGGAGGGTTAAAAAATGAGAGAACAGTGAAATGATGTGGAATACCACCACCTATCCATGGCATCACAGCAGAATATTCTCCATAGATTTAGTCTTTCTATCTCAGAAATTCTCATGCAGCCTAGCCTTTCTCTGGGTGCTTTTCAGCTCCAGCAAATCCAATCAGACTGTGAGGTCATCTTAGTTTATGAGTCAAGCTATCATACTTGCAATACAAGATTACAGGATACTGGAGTGTTTCTCAAGTTGAAAATGACCTAATGTACAGCTACATTGCTATTGAGCTGAACTGGAATTATACATACCTGACCCATACAGAACGAGTGGAATTTGAAGCCAATGAACTGAGAACATCTTTAAAGCTATCAGGTTCCACTGATGCATGAATAATCAAACATTAAAAGTTTTCCTACTAGCACTGAATTTTCCCAAAGTTGCTGTGTCTGAATGAATTACTCAGCAAGTTTATGCATAGCAGCTGACAGAAACATGGATCTGTACTAAACCACATACTATTTTGACTGACATTGTAAGAAAACCAGTCAGACCTGCTGGATGTTTTGACATCTCTTGCTAAATCAAAGTGATTTTACGAGTTAATCTTTTATGGCGGCAAGAAATCAGCTGAGAAAAAACTCAATCTAGAAAAAGTAGCTCTGCTAAAGTAATCATTATATTGACTCTCTCCATTTAATAATTTATATATGCCAAGTAACAGGGGAATGTGCTCAGACTAAAATCAATTAAAAAAACCCAACAGATTTTTAAGGTAATTCAAGATTACTTTTTAGTAAATTATGTTTGTATTTTAATGATCTTCATTGATAGAATATTAAGTATGTTTGTGGTGCTCGTGTTGCAAAGCAGTTTATGATGAAGGACAGCATTTATTCGAAAAATGCATTATCTGTTCTCATGATAGTTTTACTTTCTATACATGCACATAACATTCAGAACAAGGCTGGTATAAAGTATTTAGCTGGTTTTCACTAAGCATTTCAGTAGTTCCATGGAATTTAATTCCCACTTTACTATTAGGCAAGTGACAGACTGAAGGAATTAACAAATTCTTAATTTTTTCCCCATGTTGAAAGAAACAGCTCATTTCCATTGACAGACACAAGTGGGATCTGCTGGCCACAATGGATTCAGTGAATGTATTGTTTATCAAAAATGCTGGCTACTGTTAAAAGTGTTCCTACCTTATTGCAACACAAGCAAACAAACAAAAGACATTATTTCAATAAATAAAATCTCCTATGAGTATCTAATTTTCGTGGTCTTGAGGCTAGCTACATAATTAGACTCCACAATGAGCCTCCACATGTGAGGGACTTCAGTCCTCTTCTGGATGAGTGACTCTGCCTACTTGAGGAGCAACTTTAATTGGTCCTTCAGAAGAATCCTCTTGTTTTCCAGAAGCAAAATATTTATTTCCGTAAATACTGGGACTTTGGATACAAACCAAAGTCAGTATCAAATCTGTTTTTCCCACTAAAATACACAGGGGGCTAATTAAGGAGACTGCTGATGTAAATTTACTTTTAGAGGTCTCAACCTCCATGTATGGAATCCAGGATCTGTATTATAAAATATTGTTATGGGGTAGTGCTTTTAATTACTATGTAATTTAATTACTAAATTACTAAAGTGAATATAGTCTGAAGAACTGTAATAATGGACCAGCTCTTCATAATTGCATCAGTGCAAATTCAGGGCTGTGACTCCGACTTTTAAAATCAAATTATATTCTTTTCCTGGCTTATACGACTCCACAATTAATGAAGAAAAATCTTAAATTCAAACCAAATATGCTATTGTTGCCTGCTTGCCTTCCCTTTGGATACATGTAGCAAAAATAGTTCTGCATCTAACAAAGACTTATATTACCACACTGTTTCAGTATTCCAGGATTAAAATCATTACATGCTTTTGGTTATATTTTTGCAGATTACATTGCATTAGAAACTCTTATGATGATGTCATTGCACTGGAGAGAGCGCTGCCTAGAAAGGTTTCTTCTCTTTGATGCTGTCTCATTTTTTGGTTCCTTTTCAAGACAACCAGCATCTGTAAGATAGAAGGGATGAAGAGCCTGAAAAGATTTGATTGTCTAAAGTACCACTGAAACAGGGATGGAAGCAGAGTACTGCTGATTTGCGTAGCTCAGGCAGTTTTTGTTACTTTTCTTCCACAGTTTTCCTGGGGAGAAGGGCTGAAAATACACACTGCTGTCACTGTTCCCTCAGGAAGGAAGAACACTTCCACTTTGTATAATCTCATAGTGAAGATGTGGGTTCAGATACCCTCCAGCAGAGCAGGGATGTGAACTGGTTTTCCCACATCCTCAGTGAATGTTCCAGCCACCCGAGTACTAGAAAGGCTGGGGTTATTCCTCCTCCTGGCCTGTGAATTGAGGCTTTTGTTTCTAAAGCTATTAAGGAAAAGTGACGGGAACTGAAACACTGCAGAAATGTGAAAAGAAACTGTTCTAGTCCACCCTAAATCAGCTCATTTTTGAGAAAGTAACTAATACACAGAGGATCTTCTGTCCATATTCTACATTTGCGATAGTAAGTCCAGCTACTGAAAACAATTCTTTCCCAGATGGTCACATTCCATCATCCCCATCAGGACAGAGGTAGTTTATTATCTCCTCAGAGTCAGAGCATGCAACCTTGCTTGTTCTGCTCTTGCGCCACAAGGAAAAACCCAAGATTTATATTCATCTTCATTTGTTCCTTGACTCTTCCTGTACTGTGTTCAAGAGGTGTATTGAGCACACATGCTTTCACCACTGTAGCAGAGCACTGGGTCATCAGTTTCTGGCCTGCCAGAACCGGTCCCACTTTAATACCTGTTCCATAACCAGCTCCTCCTTCATCCCCCCAAAATCTCCATTCACTGCTCCAGGGAACTGCCTTCTCCAATCACCTTGCATTCGGAGTCTGTCTCTGGGAGCCATCTCTCACCACATACTCTGTTGTAAGTATCTGTGTGTCCTGAAAGCATAAAGCCTCTTCCTTGAGTTTTCTTTTATTTTTGTTCCTGGACATACCTGACATCTGGTAAATGCTGTTTACTTGCTTACTGAAGCGTTAAAGTGCTAAGCCACTTCTTTAAGAAGGGAAAATGTATTTTATATCTTGGTCTACTTTCATATAAAACCACTTATGTTAAAAAGTCAATACTTCCTATATCCTGTTTTTTTAATAATAGCTTGTACACCAAGATATGAAAGTAGTCTGTGCACTGAAGTACTAAGTGGGATTTTTTCCCTCACAGACGTATTTATAAAATATCAGAAAATACACAACACACTGAAAGTATAAAGCAACATAATAAACTTTTATTAAAAAAGGAGAGTTATGTAAAAACTGTAATGTCTTAGTAGGAAAGTATGCTACTATTAATACTGTAAGTTTTGAAGTAGTTGTGATAAATTAAAGCCACTTTGTATTTAAAACCACTTTGCCAGTTTTAGCAAGCACTCCTGAGAACTGAAATCAAAAGAACATAAATTAAAGAGTAACTGTTTATTATTAATCTGAGAGAGTATATTTCACTTATGTGCAATTTCCCTGATTTTCCAGTTCTACAATTAGGTTTCCAATTTACCAGCACCCAGATACACTCACATATTGGCTGTGTGCCCTACACTTCCAAGTCCAGATGCTCACAACTGAGGGAGTGGGGGGCTTGATGTCACAGAAGTATCTGTCAGGCATCCTCCAAATGCCTCTATGTCTTTTCTGTCACTGGTATTCCTACTCTTTTGAGAAGACCCCTCAGTGCTCTTGTATAGGATCACACTGCACATAGAAGACTATCTTATGCTTTTTCTCTTCACTCTGTGCTTCCCTAAGTCCTACACAATGTAAAAGTGGAAGGACCATCAACCACTGTGTAGGCTCCTCCTTAACCAAAAGGTTCCTTGTAGGTATCAATGCAGTCTCTTTTACACTACCTTAATTCTTCTTATATGGACTTGCATATAAAGCTAGTAATAGAAACATTTCAGAAGGCTATCATTAACTCCAGCAATCAAGTCTTCTTTCTAATTTGGATTTGAGTTCCTGGACTAATCTGGTGAATATGAAATATAATAAACCCTAGGAGAAGCCGATTTTCAGATGTTTTCCAAGTCAAATTAACATATATTGGTGTTATTTTCATTAACACATGATCATTCTTTTTTTCTGTGTCAAAATTAGAAGAAAAATCTACCTGAATAACTCAATCACCACACTTCTTTCTCTTAGTGGTGACATGAAAAAAAAAATAATTCTCCTTTCCAATATTCCCCTGTATTTTGTTTTAAATATTCTTACAATAAAATACATTATGGCATGTAAATACAGTGATGGAAGATGCAAACCACACTAAAGTTTTGTAAGCATTTACTGAAAAATAACAGTACTGAAACAGCAGGACCTTTAGGCACAATGGGGAACCCCTTGTCAGGGCATTGGGTGTGATGCAGTATATGCCAACGCAGCTTAGAGTGAAGTGGAAAGGGGATGTCTTTGCAGTCAGTAACAATGCAAAGCTTTTGTGTGGACATTGTGGGGTTTTTTTGTCTGGATAATTGTACCTTCAAAAAGACACTTATCAGAAGAGCAGAACTCCACCCTGCTCTGTTATTAGCTGTATTTTTTTTTTTTTGGCACAACTGACACATTGCTGATAAGGACCTGTTATACACCCACTGCATGTGTCACTGACTTCTCATTAGGATGAAATCTTGACCCTACCCAAGTCAGATTTGTCACCTATTTAATTGTAGCCACAATTACCTCCTTAATGTTTTCTAACATCTTCAGAGAAGACAATTAGCTGCTTCTGGCCAAGCCAAACAAGCAAGTGACTTCATGGCAGATTTCCCTGCCATGATCTTGTGAGGAGTGGTTTTGTCGCCTTATTTCCAACAACAGCTGAAAGAGGGAACTAAAATACTTTGGGTCTGGAGAAAGGCTGCAGCTGGCAGAAGCTGCAGACAAAGGTCTTTCCCTGTAAGGGGCAGTTTTGCTGGCTGCAGTTGTTGCTCCTGCTCCAGTAGTGTATTTCCACATGAAAACTGTGCTCTGCCCAGAACAGGCCTAGCAGCACCATGTAGACATAAAAAAAAACGTACAAAATGGTGCTCTTCAGATATTCGCATTCACCCCATGGGCATGCTTTACCTCACTTCGAACTGAGTTTGTTTCTGCAAGGTCTTTTGTAGGCCCAGAGTGGGTTTTACCATCCTACTTCAGAGGGAATCACAGACTTTTACAGGGGTCTCTAGGCAACGTGTCTGCTGGGGTAATGCAGGGAGGAAAGAAGAGCCACCACTGCATCCATGCCCTGGAATCACAGAATTTCAGGGTGGTTTGGGTTGGGAAGGACCTTCAGATCATCCAGTTCCAGCCCCCTGTCATACCATGTGACATTGCTGTAGGCTCTGTCCAACCTGGCCTTGAACACCACCAGGAACGGAGCATTCACAACCTCCCTGGACAACCCATTCCAGTGCTTCACCACCCTCCCAGTAAAGAATTTCTTCCTTATATCCAATCTAAACTTCCCCTGTTTAATTTTCAACCCATTACCCCTTGTCCTGTCACTACAGTCACTGATGAAGTCTCTCCAGCATCCTTGAGGGCCCCTTCAGATATTCCCTTCAGGAATCCGCACTGCCCCTGGAACCTCCATGTTTTTTCCCCTAACTCCTGCACTAGTCCGTCAAGCACCCAGGGCTACCCGCTCCATACTTGAGAGTTCTGGAATCCGCAGACCCGGAACTCCCGCTGTGTGGCCAACCCCGCACCCCCCCGAGACAGGCCACTTGGCGCTCAGCTCCTCGGCCCGCCCGACGGCGGCGGACTCCGTGTCCCGGCATGCCGAGCGGGCGGAGCAAGCGCATGCCCGCCCTTGCCATAGCGCCCGGTGCTCACGCCTCCCCCTCAGCCGGGCTGCGCGCGGCGGAGCAGCAGTTACACCATGGAGGCCGTTCCACAGCCACGGCCGCGGCCCGGCGGGACTGCCGCCGCCGCCACTGCCTCCCTGCCGCCGCAGCCCCCGGAGCAGGAGCGGAAGCTGGAGCAGGAGAAGCTGTCGGGGGTGGTGAAGAGCGTTCACCGGCGGCTGCGCAAGAAGTACCGGGAAGGTAACCGCGGGGGACGGGGCCGCCCCCTCCGCGCCGCCCGGGCCGGCCGCTCCACTCCGCGTGGGAGGGATGGAGGGTGGCCCGGGAAGCAGCCGCTGTGCGGCGGCGGTAGGAGGGAGCCGGGCTCCTCGCGGGCCGGGGTGTCCTCCTGCGGGAGGGCCGGCCCGGTGTCCGCAGCCCCCGTGGGAGCTGCGAACCGCTGCCGAGGGGGGTGTGTCGGGGGGCAGAGGCCGGGAGCTAGCGGCTGGGAGCAGCGCCGGGTGCGCTTCCTGCTCCTCCCCGGGAGGCTGGGGGCTCGGTTGGCACCGGCTGCTTGCAGCCGTCTCCGGCTCTGCCGGGGTCCTGCCGGTTTACTGGAGCTCTTGGTAGCAGGGAGTCCTTCCTGGCTCGGGAGGGCTCGCAGCGCATCTCCCGGAGCTTTTCCTGTGGGATGGTGTGCAGGGATAATGCTGCGAGGTGAAAACGTGCTATAGGTGTGCTGCCTGTGTGTGGACATGGGTCCCTCAGAATGGCCCTACCTTACTGCTCTGTGCCACTTTGAATAGCTGACAGCTAGGCCTTTGGCCACCGGCAGCTTCTAAGTCATGCAGCAGTGTTTTCCACACTGAGGATCTGCAGGAGTGAGGAGAGCAGTCGGTTGTGAATGCCAGGAGGGATTGAATGGTGATCTGGAAAGGCATGGGTCTTTGTGAATTGTTTGTGCCGTCTATCTTTCAGCTGTGGAGAAACAGTTCAGGCTGGAGCAGTAAGCAAAAGAGTTGTGAAAAAGCTGTTACAAAATAAATTACTCTGAGTCCTGAAAAATCTACTTTGTCATCAGTATTAACGCCCTTGTGCAAGGTTCTTATGGGTGGTATTGGAATGCTTAAAACCTCCCAGAAATGCTTTCTGATGAGTGCCAGAGTTGAGATTTGTTTACTGAAATTTGCAGCTTCCTCTGCTTGATTGTAATCTGTTCAATCTTCCTTATAACACAGGTTACAAAAATATTCATCCTCCATTCTTTCAGTGAGTCCACAGCCCTTTGGTGCATACCTGCAGAAGGATAGTCATGAAATGGGAACTCTTTCCTGTTGCAAGCATGACTTCTTGCCTGTTCTCTCTGTATGACAGTCTTAAAGAAACAATGTCATACTGCTTTGTGAACTGCAGAAGTCTCCACAGGAGCCTGTCCATGGGATTTGGGCAGAGATATCTACCTATCTAGACATTGATCAAAAGTTGCTGTTTATTTTGGCTTTGGTGAGTCAAAAGGGAGGATCTCCCTTGTTCTTCCAACTTTTGAGTGAAGGAATGTTGTACGTTTTAAAGTTCAAATTCTAGCAAAGGAGTCAGGCTTTTAGCAGTTCATATTTCTCTGTTATTTCAGAGTGCCAGCAGATTAAGACAGACAAGCATTGGCACTGTTATATTAAAAAATGTGGGCAATCTCTGCAAACAACTGAACTTTTTATAGATGAGAGCCTAAACTACATGGAAGCCTGTGTCTCAGCAAAGAGCAAGTTAGCAGGGTAAGTTTTGTGTAACTGCTTAACTGAAAGAGCCATCAGTACTCTTAATTTACTTCTTGTATCTGGTAAGTCATATGTTAGTGAAGACTTTGCAGTGAGTTTTCAAGTTGCTGTAAATTAGCAACACTGTGTATGTTCATGGAGAGAGTTAAAAACCAATCAGTTCATCACCTCATGCCTCTACCACAAGGAGAGTTCCACCCATTACCTATTCATCCAATCATAGGTGCTCTGTACATGTTACTAACACTTAGTAGTCATAGTACTTCATACATTAGGTTCTTTCAGCTTTAGAATTTTGGTTTTGGAATCTTGTCCCTACATCTGTCCATGATTCTAAAAGCAGGCTTGAGGATCTCCTTCCTAAATGCCTTTAATGTCACTCTGAAATTGTAATTCTTGGATGTACTTGACCTCTGAAGCAGCTTTCCTTGATTTTTTTTTTTTAATTTTCTAATACTTTGCAGTACTGACTGGCAAATACATTACCATGACAAAATCCAAGTTGATAGTTTGCTGAAGAGAAATAAAAAAGTAACAAATCATCTGTAAGTTTTAAGTATGATCTGAATTATAACTTGGGTCTGAAAAAGCAAGGAGGAGAAATGCATTCTTGGTTATATGTGCTTAGGGTTTACTACACAGGGAAAGCCTCATGACTCCATAGTGCAGTGCATCCACCTCCATGTGGAGCAGAAACAGAGCTCTCTGTATTATTCTAGAGTCCTTTATTCCAGAGCCTTGTGTTGTGCTTATTTTTGTTTTGTCTTTTTTTTTAACGCTTCTCATGTTTACTAGAATTCTGTGAAACAGTTTCCATTTTGTCTAAATAAGCAATCAGTACTAGAATATCTCTTGCATGGACTTTGGTGCTTTTTAGGTATTTAAAATAGAATCATATATTAATTTTGTTGGTGGAGGAAAAAGCTTGGCGACTATTCTTCTGAAAGCTATATGATTATGTTGCACAGGGTGGATAAGTCTAAGAAAGCCCTTATTGTTATATGATCTTAGGTTAGTGTCTTCTATTAGAAGTGTAGGAGAGAAATAGATGTGTCCTTGAGACACTGAGATGTTTATTGATAGAAGTTATACAGGCTTGATTTTAATAAGCTGATTTTTTCAGGAATTCATTTGCCTTGCTGATGTTAGCAAGGCTGGCATTTTAATGGGGAATTGTAAAAGGCGAGTCAGTGTATTATCTGACTTGCTTATAACTGGCACCATTGTTACAATTTTGTTTTACTTTCTGCCATGGTTCCCCTCCTTTTTTGAAGATGAGTCAGTGCACAAGTGACAGTATGCTTCAAAACTGCAAGCTAGTGAGTTTCTGAAGAAGTTCCAAACATGTCAAAGTGCAAGAGAAATATTTCTTAAGTGAGGATGCATCACAGAAAAACTTTTTGCAGTTACAAGGAATTACTGCAGTAAAGCTTAGTCAGCATCATGTCATTTAAACCATCATTTAAAGGGCTTGATGTTTTTTTTCCTGGTGGAATAATGCAGCTCTTCATCTCTATCAAAGCTGAATCTTGGCTTCTTTTTCAATTTCTGCATTTGTTGAACCACTTCTACTTTTAAGTATGGTGGATGAGTTTTGTATGTACTTCTGTATTGTGGCTCATGTCATATCCTAATTCCAGAGCATGCCAGCGTATGACAAAACATTCACCATGTTTGAAATTGTTCAACTTAAATTCTTTTTTGTTTGTATTGAAGTGCATTGGTGTTTTCTTCCTTCAACAACTGTAGGTTTTTTTTACTGTGTGACTAGTACCGACCTTTTCCTATTTTCATAATATTAATAATCTAGTATGACTTCTAGTGGGAATAGTTATATTTTTTTCTCCTTTTTCATCTTCTTTTCATCCTTTTCAATTTCCTGTCTTTCCCCTCTGTTGTTCATTAGTAAATAAGGAAAGTATGTAATCATAAATGCCATGTTAGATTTGGTATTTCATGTTTGCAGGATACTTTTTCCACTGTGGCTCCTATGGCAGTATTATGCTGTATCTTTTAAAATGGTTTAATGAGGTTTATCAGATGAGTGTGGGGACTTTGGTGAGTGAAAAAAGGTGTATTTTTTTCAAATTAAAGTGGTTGGTCCCTGTCCAGAGGGAGTGAATGTGTCAACTAAATTAGCTAATCCTTGTGAGTAAATTGGTTAAAAGTTGCTTCAGACTAAGGCAGTGATAAAGACAAACAATGCCTATCTAGTGGTTCCTGATGATACACATAATTCCTCGGGTTAGCATATAAATTTTGTCTCCATGAAGAGAATTTCAAGTGCGAGCAAAAGACACTGAGCTGTAACATGCTCACTTAGGAGTATATGTTGTTAGCCTAAGACTTGTGTTTTTCTGAAGTTTTACTCCTGTTTCCCTTCTAGAATGCATTAGTTTCATCTTAATTACCTTACACGCCAGGATGAAATTTAAAAGCTAAAACAGCTCTCAAGTGCTCAGTTACTCACTTCAGAGAAACTTCAGGGCTCTACATGCTTGATGCAAGCACTTAGAAAGTACAGAAATTAGGGTTTTTCATGAGTCTTGAATTTCTCCCACTAGCCTGTTACAACATTGGGATGTTTGCTTTAGTCTCTTGGTTCTGTTGCCTGCTACTGTATGTGACCCCAAATTTTATAGGATCTTCTTATATGCATCCTTTGGGCACCTGCAGCTGTGGGCTGGAGCATGTTGTATTAGTTGCATGTGTGCATGTATACTGCATATATTGCATGCATGCTGATGTCTGTCAAGCCCGATAGGCTTGTAAAAGCAGATTTAGAGGTTTGTAGGGAGCTAAACATGATCTGCTGAACATCTGCTATGTGATATTTGTTTGTTTGTTTCCTGTTGCTTGTAGCGGCCAAGTAGGCTTAATTTTTACTGTAGTAAAAATCCCTTCCCCTGATCACAGAGGCAGTCTTTTTTTTCTTTTTTTTTTTTTTTTTCCCTGAGTTGTTTATTACTTTTATAGTCATGCAGGGCTGTATTTGTCAAGTAAACACTTTTATTATGCATTATGAGCCTCAGTTGTAGATGGTTTTGTATATAGTCTGGAAAGATGATTTACAGGACTCTCTACTTCTCCCTGGAAATTCCTATTAAGTGCAAGTGGGAATAAATGCTGAGCTATCTGTAAAGGTATTTTATGAAATATTTTGCCATGTGTTCACTAAGATGTTTCATTTCTCCTTCCACACACTTGTTAAAGCTGTTCAGGCTTAAAATTACACAGAACTGGTACTTGTCCTGGTTTTAGTTACTGTATCACAGGAGCTGATAGAAACATTCCTAGGTGGTAGTCTGATACCTTTAGAGAAAGATTTGTTGAAATGTCAAAGAGATGGATAATAACTTTATCAGGAGTTTTTCAAATTCAGAAAATTAGGGAGAATTTACAGTACCCTGCCTGATGATAATAAGTGGCCTGAGTAGGTAAGTGGTTTAGACATTCATGGGAGAAGTGTCATTCTAAAATCAGTTGCTTCATGGTCTCTTCCTCTTGCATGTTTCTCATGAAGAACTGTGGGAGAGCTGAAGTTCTTCCTGATGTGAGACAGGAAACATTTTGAAATAGTGGCATTTTCACAGGACAGGAAAACTTTGTCACTGACCTCTGCGCGTAAGTTAACAGTTGTTACTCCTTTTTGTTAAATGAAACTGGCTACTGTAGAAATAAATGTAAGTTTTCAAGGTCTCTCTTTGTCTTTTCCCAGTTGCATTAATTTCTTGGGAGAGGGAGACATTCTGTAATAGTAACTGTTACATTTTTCAAGCAATAGAAACAAAATTCCATTTCATTAAAATTAATGCAATTTTATGACATAAGCATTAAGATACGATTGCCCTTTCAGTTTGCACACCACAGTTTTGCAAGGAAGCTTCTTTAGAAATCCCATAGTTGTAGAGTTTGGGGGATTTAATCTTTGGTTATATATATATATATATATATATATATAGTTAGCTCACAGTTTTTGAAAGCAGCACGCTGGCTATGGCACAGACTTGCATCCACTGAACAAACAACTGTGTGTAACCTTCTTCCCTGCTCCTTTATTGCTTTGGGGGGAAGATGGTGTTCCTGTTGCAGGGTCAGCATAATGAAATCTATACCTGTGCCTCATCTGTTTCCCATTTTTGCTTCTGCATTTGCACAAATTTCCCAAAATCAGTCGTTTCTGATAGTATGTTCATCTCTCTGTTGGTGGTGTTGAGGTGCAGCACACAGTCTATCCCGCAAAGTCAGGTTTGGGGAAGAGGAGAGGGGTGATAATTTCTGTTAGAGTAGACCCAACACCTGGGGGCAGTAATTGCTTAAATTATTACAAATAGGCTCCCGACTTGTTTGTGTGACAGCCATCAGTGATTTGTAGCAGATCAGAGACCCAGATCATTGCTCAGAGTGATCTAAGCCGACTGCAGTAGATGTCTTCAATAGCAGATGATTTGTGCCCTGGTTGTCTATGTAGTGTAAACAGATAGATAGGAAGTTTACCTGCCAAGTCAAATGTAGAAACTCTCATTTGGTCAAGTGAATCTTTTCTGTGTGAATAGAGGGAAGAAATGTTTAGATAAAGAAAATGAGATTCTGTGTTGGGTTTTTTTTAAGATTTTATTGTGAAATATTTCAGGTAAATCCTAAGGAATTTAAAACAAACACTAGTCAGACAAGAGAAGGAAAATATTAGCTCTGACTGCTTGAACTTTGTCCAACTTGAACTTCATGTTCTGTATTTAGTCATGTAAAACTGGAAACCGTGAAGCCAAAAATGCCTAATGCCTTTCATGAGAAATACTGGATATACTGTTTTAGTAAGAAAGATGTTCAATAAGTTTCTAGTTTATCTTGTGCACACTGTAACTTGTAAATAGCATATTAGCTGATATTCTTCATGTAATTAGTTTTAGTGATCGTTGCCACAGCATCCAAACATATAGTAGTACAGCTAAATGTCAACTGACAGGTCACTGTTAATGACAAAAATTTTGTCAGATATTCATAGGAATTTTATTTCAGCTTTAGCCTCATGGACAGCATAGGATTGGTTTTCCCATTTATTGTTCAGCATATTGTGGAAATTTAGCATGTTTATTGTTTCTAGCAAGTACTGAAGAAGCAGTATTATAAAAGCTAAAAAAGAGATGGATTTGCTTCATTCTGCAGTGCACCACCATCAACAACAAAAAAAGTCTTGCTAGGCATTGCTAGTGCCAGCAACTTTTATCTGAAGTTATCCAGCATTGTCATGGACACTTTTTAATTCTGGGGATAAGTTTGCTTTATACAATGAGCAATTCAAAGAGCTTTATTAATAACTGTTGTACAAATATTAATGTGTCACTTTTGCTTTTCTTTTATTGTTAACGAATGTATTGACCTTATTTTCTCCTCTACCAGAGCCATTAAAGACGTAGGTGAGAAGGTAGCGTGCTGTTAAATAGGAGTATTGAAAAGGCAGTGGATCGGATCTGTTGTTTTTTTGTTACATTACCAATTTGTATCAGCATGTAGGCAGGTATCCTTTAAACCCTTGTTTGGTTTTTTGAATAGGTTTGGGGTTGGGTTTTTTTTTCTTCTTTTTTTGTGGGGGTTTGTCAGTTAAGTTTTGGGATGCAAGATCTTGCTTGGTGGAGGATGAAGTATTTTGTACTTGATTTTGAGCTTGTCAGAGATGACTGCACTGTTTTTCTGAAGAGCACCAATCAAATTAAGAAAATGAATAATTACAAAACTTGTCTTATTTTTAACTCTGAATGACTTTACTATTTTATTACTTGATATAAAGCAGAATGATTCAAATAGGTTGTTTGGATTTCAGTCCCATTCCAAAATGAAAAATACTGCCTTTACCAAAACTGAGCTCTGTTTCTTTTTTTATAGAGGGTTGTTATTTATTTAAAATACCAATTGATTTGTTCTGTCAGAAGTTGAAGAATAGTTGACTGATAAATTTTTCTGTTTCACAAACATACCTTAAATGACAGTTCCACTTAACACCCTATAAAGAAATATATTAAATGTATTTTTAAAATAAACAAGACAGAATTTAGGATGGAAGAAAGCTGCATTTTTGTACTTCAAAACAGACTGCCTGGAGAGAAGAGTTATGGTGTGGGATTGTCTCACTAAGAATGACAAACCTGGTCTTCTCATGCTCTGCTGGGGGCCCTTGATGGGATCTTGTAAATAAATCTGGAATGACAAGAGGTCTTACTGAGCTTGTATGACTCTTTCTTCTTTATTGTAAGTGTTTTCGGTTGTTGAAACTTCCAGCTAACGCTAGGTCTCCAGTGCTGTTACCCACAATTAAAGCTACTGTGTAATTAGGATCATTTAAAAATAACTTCTTCATGCCTGACCTGTTCTGTCTGTGACAGGGTTCAGAAACTGCTGATTACTTTGTGGTTGGGTTTGGGTTTATGATTTGGCTATTATGCAGGCAATATTAATGTGGGTGGAAAACATTTAGAGGGATTCATCTGTTCTAGGTAAACAATATTGGATTTTTGTTACTGCATCAGAACTGACTGTGTTACAAAGAACCTACAAGTTGGTCAGTTATTTGTTCACTGACAATTGCTAGAAAGATGGGCTTTGAACTTTTTTGTTTTTAAAGGAATAATCTTCAACGTGAAGAGCAGGTAATACTTATTTTCCAGGCAATTCTTATAAAGAGGAGAGCAAACATTAAATTTAAAATGTCACTGTACTGACTTGAGAAGTGTGTGAAATGCCTGTTATGAGCCAGTCTTGCTGATCACACTTTGCAGCTGGGTGCTGGCATAACTGGTTTCTTCATTGAGACCTGAGATGTATGAAGATCTCTGAAGAGTCAGTGCTACAGACAGGTTTTAAAATGCATAAAAGGTGATCCCCAAGTGCATGGTAAGAGTGTAGAGTAGTCTTTAACTTCATTTTATGGTATTGTTCTGAGTATATGAGATGAAATGTATACTGTGCAAATTCAAATGTTAACTTTAAGATGTGATCAAAGCTGCAATACTTTATTATTATTATTATTACTATTATTATTGCTTTAGATTAACCTGCCACAAACATCTCTTTAATTTACAGCATTATTGACTGCTTAACAGAAGATTTTATTTATCTTATTTCTTTAGTAGCCATTAGTTTTGTGGTGAAATTTTCCTGCCTTTTTGATTATATAAGCAATGATTAATAAATAAATAAATGTTTAACTACACTGGAGTTAATGCAGTGTTAGCACGTGAATTATAATGTAGTGCTTGAAAAAATTAATACATAGCTCTAGTGTGTTCTGGGTGTCAGTTCAAAATTGGATTCTGCAAGACCTGTTGTAGTCACTTCCTCAAAACCTCAGCAGATGGGAATCATTATTTGCATTTTCAACTCAGTATTGGAGCATGAGTCTGGAATTATAGTTCCTGTAAATCTTATGTGCCTGTCTGTGCCTTCTCAGAGCTCACCCTGGAGAAGAATAGGGGGAAAAAACACCAACTCAACACCATAGTACCTGCTCAAGGGAAGTTGGACCTCAGACCCTTCTTTGAAAGTCCATGCACAATTGTGCCTGTGTCTTAAGACCACCCTTTATCTGCAGTTATTTTGAAGCTTATATTAAGAGAAGACAAATGGGCATCATATAAAACCCAGTACTGACAGTGGGTCAACAGCAGATGCTTAGACAAGAATATATGAGAAGTGCTGCTGGAATATCACTGTATGCTTGCTGACAGTTCCATCTTTTTCTGGTTTCATGGTCTAGGAGCTCCTGAGTTAGAAATTGCATCTTTGAATATGGAGTTGTCTCTTTATACTTTTCTTGAAGGTCTCCTGCTCTTAGAACAAGATGTTCTGTATTTACCCTTCCTCTGTCAGTTGTGATCTTGAGTAGGTCTGTCCTCTCCTGCTGTCATCTGCCTTTTTCTTGCCTTTATGTGGGTGTTCCTCATGCAGAAGCTGTGCTGGATCTGTCCCACATTGACATTTTCTGTATCTCTAGACCTGCTGTATAGGTAAATGAAAACAAATGAGAAGTGCACACAGAATTGACTTGAAATAGGATGTGTGACAGAATTACTCTGTGATAAATTTTTCACTTTTGTTCTGTATGTCTCTCCTAATAGTCTGTATCATTCAGTTTTATTTTCTTGTCAGCTGAGTGCCAAGAAGCTGTTACTGTCGTAAGCAGCTCTGTTATAACCCAAAGTTCATGTCCTAGAGTGCTAGTAGTCAGCTCCAGGTCTGTTGCTACATGTCTAAATTTAGGATCCCTTATCTGCGGGCTCTTTTGACCCTTGTCTGATTTTTAGAAAGAGGCAAATATCTCTGCTTTATTCAGAAGGAAATAAGTATTGCTGTGGGAACAGGGACTGAGTGTTAAAAAGGAGGCATCGCTACTTGCTGTAAGAAGGGACTGGCTAGTTAGGTTGGGAACATCTGGTCATTGCATATTTCTTCTTACCCATCTGTCTTCTTTCTTAAGTTTTTTAAAAAAAGTGGTATTTGGGAATAGAGTAATTGCTAAAGAACAGACCATATGAAGTAATGGAATAAAAAAACAGTATTAAACTTGGGATTTTGTATTTGTGATATTTTCCCTTGGTAAGTGCTCATTTGTTACTTTTTTTTTCCTGTTCTAATTAGCCATGTATCCTTCAAACAGAACTTTCGCAACTGCATGTTATTCAGGCATTTCACGGTTGTCTGGCGTATGCATTAAGATTCAGAGTGCTGTGGCACAGGAAGTAGGAAACTTTATCTAAATTGCACCAGAATTAATTGGCTAGTGAGAATACATTTTGACCTCTGCCAGTGCTTTCTGCCTTGGTGCTGTTCTGCACATAAGTTCTGCACTTTATCGACACAAGAAATAAAGATTTGTAAGAGTTGTGCTTGGTGTGGCCCCTTTCCTTGCTCTCTTTTGTCAGTAGAGTATGTGCTCTCCTCCTGTGTGATTGTTTCTACAATCCTGAAAGCTCAGGGAAAGTGACACACGGGTTTTAGCTGAAACCTCTCTCAGGCCTGCCTACAGTTTGGCTGTTTTCTCTGATGATCAGCTGGTGACCACACTAGTGCCTTTGCTATAAAGCAAAGCTTGGATCTGAGCTTGGATCACTTGTGAAATAATGAGGGATATCACTCAATTATAATACTACTTTTATTATTTTGTCCGGTCTAATAACTTTCTCATAGATGCTTGTTGAATAGCAATCAGAATACGTGATTTCTTACATAGCTTCTCTATTTTGTTAAAACTAAAATCATGACCACTCCCTTCCATCTCAGCTTCCATCTCACACAAGGGAGTATAAATACCTGATTTTAAATATGACTCATTTTGATGATTGTACAAGTGTGCTAGATTATTATTTTGAAGAGAAAATTGCTGTGACATCCCTAAACCAAACTTAAATAGGGAGTAGCCTGGATGTTTGGTTTAAATCTCCTAAGTATGCAACAATCTATACTTGTCCATCATACCCAGTCTAGTTGTAGAGGGGAGGACAGGTGAGGTGAGGGATCATTACTCAAAAAGGAAGAAATCTGTTATTTATTGCTAATTAAAACAAAGCGTATCAAAGAAATTGCTGTAAGTGGGTTTGAAACAGAAATTTCTTATGATAGGAGAAGGATGGATTATACTGTAAACTACTTTCAGGCTTCAGCAGATATTAATAGCTAGCTTCTGCTTGATACACTTTAAAATGCTTCTTTGTAATATGAGGGTACTATAAAAACTGGCTCTGGAGCCATGTGGTGAAAAGTGTGTTGATTGTCTGAGTCAACGGTGTAAGTATATTTCTGCTCTTGAAAACTTTGTTTTAGTTGCATCAGCTTATAAGTGCAAAATCAGTAGATAATTCTCATTCTACAGTTTTATATATTTATACTAGATGTGTGCACCTGTTTGTGATTAAGAAACATAAGGGATTAGTGAAGATGATACTATTGAGCATGTATTTTTCTTTCTTAAGGCAGAAATCTGTTTTAATAAGGTATACCAAGAGTTTTTACATATAGAAACTAGGGTAGGAATTGTGGCTGGGCACAACTAGCATTTATCTTGGCTTTGTTCAGCAATACATTATGTAAAGCAAGGTAGGAGAAGTGGATACTTAGTAGCAAAAGAGGGAAAATCATCCTTTTAATTACTTTGAAGTGCCAAAACTTAACTGCAAGATTTCTTTTCAGCAAGATGAGGAGCATGGAAATAAATCTGTCCCTAGGGATCAGCAGATGATTTTATCTGTGATTTCCTGACTAGTTGATTTGATTCTTCAGTACTGTCCCCTAGAAGCCAATTCATTGGAACTGGGTAGATCAGACAGACATCAGTGAAGGGTTGAATTCCTTTTCCAATGTATCCAAAGAAATCTGTATTCTGGACTAAGCTTTCTTTTTGGCATTTTTGCATGTAGTGTCATCTGTGGTATTTGCCATGAACATGAGTGCTACTAGGAAATCTAGTCTTTCATTTCTGAAATGTTTGTCATGTTAATACTCATGCAGAGAGACCTGAAAGCAAAACTTCCCAGGGATGTGAATTTCACAGAACAAACTGAATGGAATCAGTATACTGAGAATATTGTTAGTTTCTCGAGTACCCAATAGTTCTTTCCTTCTCCAAAAGCTGGACTTTTGTCTGTGACTGGAAAAAGGGGACCTTGTTTTTGTTACATGCAGGTAAAGTAATCTCTTGGTGTGTTACCTAACTTCTTTTAACTGGAAGATGGGGATTTTGCCATGGATATAATGAGACTCTTTGTATCTAATGTGCAATTTCTTTGTTGTTGTTTTGTTTAGTGGGAGACTTTGATAAGATCTGGCGTGAGCACTGTGAGGATGAGGAAACTCTGTGTGAATATGCTGTGGCAATGAAAAACCTTGCAGATAATCACTGGGCAAAAACTTGTGAAGGGGAAGGCCGAATTGAATGGTGTTGCAGGTAAATCTTAATGTATTTGAAAGATGCAATTGCACACTTCTGCTTTATTTATAGTACAATTGTTAAGCAGTTTTTGCTTTTTTGCTAACTTTTAAGATTTGTTCTCTAAGATGTTAATAATTCATTGCTTCCCAAAACAAATACCTTCTTGCTGTTCTGATCTGCTAAGGAAATAGCTTGTGAAGTGTTTTGTTATGATGTGACCCTTTTTTTAAAGTATCTTCAACAACCACATTTTTCTTCTCCTCAAATACTGAAGCTGTAGCAAGTAGAACTATGAAGTAATTTTCCATACTTTTGAACCTAAACTGAGCAAATGCAGTAAGGGTAGCTCAAGTTTAATTTTCAAGTCCTCGGTTTGATTTGTGCATATAATAGTGTTTGAACTCTACATGTGAATCTCTGGTGCTTAATTTTCAAGTTTTAATCTCCTGCAACAGACTTTAACCTCTGGGAAACTTGCTTTAAATCAATTTTAAAATTACTCTATGTCATAAGCATCTAATTTGTATTGGGTTATAATAATTGTAAAGACGTTAAGGGGGTTCAGCTAAACTATTTCAATCCTTGAAAACAAACTCCTGAAAGTGGAGAAATGTTGGTCACTCAGGATTCCTGCATACAGCTGGCATCCAAAGTATACCATGGAATCAGCACAACTAAATAAAACAAATGATTGTTGATCTCTAACTGGGAAGAGAATTTATCAACAGTGCTGCCTCTGAGAATGACTTTAGACAAACCAAAAGTAGTCTCATATGCTAGTCTGTAGGTCCTGCAGGTGAGTGTTGCAGTGCTGGGCAAGAGGCAGCAAACAGTAGATGTGGTATTGTTAAATTAATTACATTGGTCCTTTAAGCCCCTAAAACAAAACAAAACCAGAAGGGGAGAATGGCTCTGAAAGAGTTGATGTAGAGTACATCTTGGTGGCAACTTGAGCTGCTGTGTGGTTTCTGGAAATGGAGCAAGTAATAACAAGCTCATTTCCTTTTTCCATACCATCAGCTTGTAAATATCTGAAAACTATTCCTTTATGTATGTATCATTTATTGTTTAGCTTAACCAGAAACCCCAGAAAGACAACCTACCACCACCAATAAAACCCCGTAGTTCAGTGTTTCTTTATAAACCCTTTTCTGGACATGTATTTTGTATCCAAGTTATCCAAGTTATAAGAGAGGTGAATCATCTTGTAAAGAACTACACCCAAAAAATAAACACAGCTTTCCAATGGCCTTGTCAGGGATAAATAAAGAATTATAATTGAGGTAAACTCTTGTTTATGTTGTAGACCTTGTTTAAGTTTTCTGTGTTTTAGGGGGGTTTATTATGTTTTTGTGTTTGTATTTTTAATTGGTGTGGCATTAATTCATGCTCATTTGTGATTCCCCAGCAACTCTTTTTTACAGCATTCTTCAGTTATTGGTTCCTTTCTTGCACTTGTGCTATTTATTACTTCTGTGGAAATGCTGATACTTGTATTCTCCTTACTGAATTACACTCTTGAATTGTACTGAATTCTAATATTGAGATTTCTTGCAGCAGCACAGTTGCCACCCCAGTTTGGCATTATTCTCAGATTGGTTAAGAGAAGTACTGACTGTTCCAATGTTCAGGTTATCCATGAAAAAACTGATTGTACTGGATCCAGGGCAGATTCCTATGAAACATTGCCCAGTATTGTCTTGCATTCTGATTGTCAACTAATATGTGAAACTTTTTTCAGTAGAAGTGTGTGCACTTACTCTCATTTCAGCCAAACAATATTCTCTTAGCTTTGTAGCAAGCTTGTCTGGTACCTGGTAGGACAGGAGGGGAACAGTTGATGGCCTGTATATTGAAGGGTTTTGGCTTTGTCTCACTTGATTTCTGTTTGTAGTTCCTACAAGATTTACAAAGTAAACATTTAAATAAGTGTTTGGGTCTTGTAGAATGAACTCATGTTAAGAAGAGAATCAACCTGGGAAGAGACACTAAAATGCGCTCAGCATAAAGCTTTGGTTGAAGCGTTTTCAGTTTGCAAAGTTAAGGGGTCAGGAGTTCTACATCAGTAGAAAGAAGGGTACTTTTCACTTCTGTGTGTCTCTGATTAAACCGAGGCCTGGCTGGGGACCAGAACATAATAGATTGACTTGATTCTGCAACTTTTTGTTCTTTCTCAAAGGGCCAAGAGGTGTGCCAGACAAATGGCAGGTCCCATTGTTGTTACTTCTCCTTGTGTCTGGGTGCATAATTGCATGCAAGAGAACTTTACTTGCATGAGACTTCACTGAAAGCTTTTGTTCAATGTTTTAGTTATGTCACCATGACAGCAAGAAGGTACCCAATGCTCTAGATGAAGTATAAGTTGAGAGTGGAATGCCAAAAATACTTTGGAACCACAGGTGTGTCCCTGCTGAAGAAAGGATAGTAGAGCTTTTTTGTTCTAATGTGAAGGAAGATATTTTCAGAGACCTGAAAATCGCAAGTGTGTTTTCACTAGCTGCAAAAAAAAAAAAAAATCTTTCCTTCATATTCTTTGTATTGTCTTATAAACTAGCACTTGATAGAGTAAATTGGAGAATGCAGAATAACCACTAGAGAAGCCATAAGTACTTCTCAGGATCAAGAATAACAAATTTCTTTCATGGTTCTCCTTTCTGAAGTCTTTCTAGCTATTTAGTTGAAAACACTGGGAAAAATGCTTTTTCTAACAATAATTCTTCAACCAGATGGCATAAAAAGTCTTACTTTACCTTGTTAGTTTTGACTTAAATATCGAGGCTTTAGAAATGGTGAAAGATAGAAAGCAGTATATGAAAGACTGTGCTAATAACCATATGCTGTGTTCTGTAGGGCCAATTTTATTTATTGTTTAAGGGCAACATTATGCAGCAATTAATTAGGGACAGGGGCAGGGGGAAGAGAGATTAAAACTTCATCTCCTTCCAGGTGCAGGTTAATGATCCCCTGAGTGGGCAACACTCAATTATCCTTCCCTTGCTTTCTTTTTCTGTCTTTGGAAAACCAAATATAGAGTAGCAAATGGTATTTGGAAATTAACACTTCTGTTTCTGTTTAATTTATATTACAACACAGAACTTAAACCAAAATAGGGTAAAATGATATTTACCCTGAATAATTGTCCTAACTCTTAATTTTTGCTGGCATAGGTGGGATGGTGACCTTTTGTGTGGACAGTGAATGTCAGCCTCTTCTGGTTCTAGTTAGAACAAAATAAGCTAGACAAGCAGGTTTGCTTCTTTCTGTTGCCTTTGCATCAATGTCAAGACTTGTGTTGACTTGGCTATTTTTTTTTTTTTTTTAAATAACAAAACCCCCAAATCTGCACTTCTGACTGTCATGACAAAATGCTATTTAGACCTGCTTTTTAAGTCTTTTGTTTCATAAGCAAACAGAAGAAATACGGCTGTGATGAAATTAATGTTGGGTGAGTTCAGAACAGTTTGGAAAAACTTGTAGAGAATAGATGTTAGAAGCTTATCTTAAAAATGTGATTTACTGGGAAGGGCTCTGTCAGTGTCTGTCCCTGCATCCATTACTAATGAGTATTTTCATTAGCAATCTGCTAGAATGAAGTCTGTTTATTAAATTTGCAAATGAGACCAAATGGAAAAGAATTCACACTCTGAGAGCAGGATTGAAATTAACAGTGTTGTCAACTATACTAAATATTATCAACTGTACAAATACAGGCCAGGGAGTAATTGGTTGCGTCAGTCTTTTACAAAAGCATTTGGATTGTGTAGCAGGCTACAAGCTGAATACGAAACAGTTATGAGATGCTTTTGCAGTAAAGGCAAATATTATACTGAAGGGTGTTAATGAGGTTGTTCTCAAGATACATAAAGTACTCTGGCTTTATTTAGCATTGCTCTTAGCCAGAATATCACCTTGGCCACTGCATTTAAAAATAACAAACAACAGTGCAGCTCCAAGAAAGGTAAAGCAATGAGCAGAAGTCTTTTTTATTTTTTTCCTACAAAAGCCTGTGGGGTTTTTTTTTCTAGAAACTGGAGCTTTCTTGTCAAAAGGAGAGAAGGCTGAGTAATCTCTTACAGGATCGAGTAACAGGTCTCTGCTGGAACTGCAAACTGATCCTGTTTGGTTTTGGAAGATTGAATGAATAAATGAATATTTGAAGTCACCTTAACACTGTTTTGCAGCTTTCTTGAATGCAGTTAGTCAAGTGATTCACTTTCAGGGGAATAGAATTAAGAGGGAGGTAGTGTAAACAGGAGGGAGACCGTTTAAAATGGAGAAAAAGACTTCATGTTCGTTGTTCATGTTTGTTTGACAGTCTTCATTTTTGCTCTTAAACACTGCTTTATTCTGACAAAACCATATCTGTTTCTTTAACACTAGAACTAATTAGAGCAGTGATCATATGATAACTGCTGGCTCTTCTGAGTTCTAGAAATCCTCCAGTAATGAAGGATGTTGCTGCCAGAAGCAGCTTGGGGTGGACATAACAGAAAAGAAACATTGGATTACAGATCTAATTGTGTTTCTCAAAAGGAAAACATCTCAAAACTAAGGATGAAAAATAAAATGGGAAAAATGTATTGTATACAAAATACTATTGTGATCATAAAAAAATACAATACTTTCAGAAACTTAGTGCTTTCACCTACGCTGAATGCATGATTTCCTTAACCTGAAGCTGGGTGTACATGACAATCACAAAATATTTTCCAGTCCAGAGGAAAGCTGTATGTACAAGGGCATTTGAGAATTCTCCCTTCCTTGGTTTTCTTTGGAAGTTGGGGAGGGTTGGAGGTGGAGGGTGGGAAATAGGTCACTAAACTTGTAGAAGAGTTTACACCACTTTTTTTTTCAGACCAGCAGCCCTCTCTGTTGACATTAATAAACTTATTCCTCTGAGCGTGGGAGGATGAGAGAAACTTTCGTAGACAGAAACCATGAGAAGTCCAGGCTTTCCTTCAGCTTCAGTGTGTACCCTCACTGAATATCATCTTCAGTATTAGCTTTTGGTTGGTAAATACTGTAAGGAACAGAAATCAAGCTCACCTTTTCCTCATTATAAAGCAGAAGGAAAGAGACTGTGTCAGTTCATAGCATGCGAACTGGCTGCTTGAAACCCTTGAGCACTGATAACAGCTATCAGAAGCTGCTTTTTGCCATGATAAAAGCTGACCACAGCTTTAATTTAGTTGTTCTCATCAAGTAATAATGAATAACTAAACTACTGATTCTTTCATGCCTTGTGAATTTCATATGGCAATTCCCCCATCACTATTATTTTTTTGTCATTATATGGTCTATTGAAACCCCTGGTTTTGGTGACAGTTCAAAAACAAATCTTCTCTTTCATTGCTGGAGAGTATTAACAAATTAAAATGTATTCACATTGGCTTTTAGTGAAACTTCTATACATGTGCAGTCCAAATGGTGGAGCAGGGGGGTCAGCTTGAACAGGTTTTTTACCATTTGAGGTTTGAAGTATGGAAAACGAGTTTCACAGAGGAAATACCTAGATAATTTTATTATATTCTTAAAGACAAGACACAAAGTGGACACTTCAGCTGTCTCTCTGCCAGCAGACTTCAATGGTTTAGACTTGAAATGTTTATTTCGTGGTTTGTGTAAACTGTAGTAAGTGTTAGGTCAGGTAGCATTTACATTGCACAATTCTTCACAAACAAGTATGTAATTGTAGAGTGAATGTTGTGTCATCAAAGACTTAGCACTTAAATGTCAGTTAAAAATGGAGACTGTAGTTCTCAGTATTATAAAATAGCCTCCTTAATTTTATTTTTCTTTGTAGATGATTAACAGATGCTCTTGTTCATTACTTGAGACAGTTGTTAAATGTAGAGTCTTATATAGCTGCATACTCAAAACCACAGTGTGATCAGTGATAGCTTTTAATGGTTGTGAAGTTAAATATGTGGCTACATGAACATGTTCCCATGGGGTAAACTATGGAGTGTATTACGTCTGGTTAGATACTGTGCAATGACTGCCCACGTGCTCACTTGTTATGTCACGTAGGTGTAGGGTCTGCTTCCACGAGGGGAGTTCACAGACAGCTCCTCCGAGGCCTTGGGAGCCAAATGGGCAACATGTAGTAATCCTGCCAGAATCATTCTTACTTCAGAAAGATGTGAAATGGAGATAACCCTTAGTGGCTATGAAGTGGTGTTGCCTGGGTTTTTTTTGTTTGAATGGGTGGATTTGGTATTTTTTTGTTTCCTTGTGGTACTGCACAGGTATGCAGACTGGGATCTGAATGTGAAGAATTTTATCAGAATAGCCTTCCTGTAGTTCTGGCCCCTCTCTCCACCAACAAAAACACAGGAGTAGAAAATTCTTCTCTTGATGGTTGGTTTTGACAGTGTCTAATGTGCAGATAAGGAAGGTCAGTGAAAAATACAGAATTATGAGAATTCGGAGGACATGATAGACAAGTGTAGAAGGATGACGAAAATACTGATTTACACCATTAACAATGAGGAAGAAATGTCTCATCAGTGACAAGAGGAACTTGTACTATACAGGTAGATGGTTCTCCTGTGCAACAGCTCATTAAGTGTTAAGCTGGGCAACGTACCAGCTTCTAGTGAGTTAAAAAGGCTGATAACATCAAAAGTCAAGGAGAAAAAACAATACATTCTTCAGAGGCTGTGAACTTTTTAATGTGTTCTGACTTACACAGCAGGTTCAATGCCAGTACAACACTATTTAAACTGCAATTGATTCTGAATGTTTTAAGAAATTTAATGAGAAAAAAGGCTCGGAATAAAAATTAAGAGACTGCAAGATGCTAGCCAAGTATGAAGGTGGCTGATAAAGGGTGAGGAAAAAGATTTTTTTCCCTGAGTTTGATTTCTTTGACTAAATGACACGCAGAACTAGAGAGTTCTAAATTTATCATCAGCTTATAAACAAATAATAGAACGTAGTGTAAAGTACACTTCTATTAGCATGCCAGCAATAATTCAGAGTTTTTTCAAGGGTTCTCTTTTGTTTACTGATGTTCTTAATCTCTTTCCAGCTAAGTTAAATGACTGGCTCCTTCTATTTAATTTTGTTAATTTTAGACTTGCCTTTCCATAGGTGCAATCTCTAATGGATGGAGGTGGTATGGTTTCACAGTCTATGTATCTGGGATTATTGCAGTCTGGACTGCTATTCATGCTTCTGCATGTGATCTTGCTCTGTACTGCTAAGATGTGGATTTTATTTCTTTACTACACCTAGATTCTCTTTGGTCTGAAAACAGCTTTGGTTACTGAGGAACTGGAACTGTAAACTTGTTGATTATAAATAAAATGTTTACTGAGTTTATTTCTCATATAGCTGTGTTCTCTACTTCAGGTTACTGTCTGCATTTTAGGCTTTTTATATAGTGCAAGAATGCCTAGGGCGGGCTTGAGCAAGTAAAACTTGCTTATGCTTTGTTTTTAAACAGAGGTCGGTTTTGAACTTTGGATGCTATAAGCATGTCAGCACAGGAATGTGTGCAGGATAAGAATTCCCCCCTCCTATGGCAAGAATTAGTAACTTGGACATAATGTGCTACTGTAATTATAAATTTACTAACTCAAGGTGGTCATTTCCTCCCATCTTGGTGTAAAGTGACTTGTGTCTGAACCTGTTCGATTGTGTAAGTTTACCTTTAAGAAACTCCAATTATTTTTTTATTTTTTAATTTCCCCCCCCTTCACATCTTAAATGGTGGAGAGACTGAATGTATTTGGGGCTTATAATATCACCAACCCTTAGATAAGGCCTGTTTATTCCAAGTCCTTGTCTCTCTTTGTGATTTAAATGCAGCATTAAACTAACATGTCCTTTCCTCTGATGTGAAATACTGTGTTACTTGACCCTGCTTTATATAAGGTGTTATTAAACTTACACTTGAATTTGTGTTTTCTGGAATGTTTCCTTCAAACCTCTGCAGCTTTATTAGAGGAAAATTGAATAAATTTCAAGAAAGCCTCCTAAAAATGGGTTGTTAAAGAACATCATTCAAACAAGTACTATTTCTGTTAAACTTGCTGTGCAAATACTTAGCTGGCCCATCTAATTAAAAATACTGCTTTATGCAGGGTGAGTCAGGCTTTTTAATTTCACAGCAACAAATTGTTTCCAATTCTATTTCTATTTTGTGGACAAAATTCAGTTATTCTCAAACATAATGCTTGCTTCTCATACACTGATGCTGACAACTTGTTGAAGTATGCAGGTGCGGTTTAACATTTTCTGTAACATTAATTCTTTTAAACTAGTTAACATTTCTGTTCAAGTCTTAACCAGGTTATTTTGTTCGGGTTCCTATTAGCAAAATAATTGAGTGTGGATGGGGGAGGTTGGGAATTGAAAACTAAAGTAAGTCTTCCACAAAAATACATCTGTGGATACATGTTACTTAAAGAAAAAACACCTCAGGCAAACTTAATAAAAATTAAAAACTGGTGTAAGTTAGCCCATAAGCCTGGATTATGTTTCTTTCTCCCCACATTTCATGCCTTGCAAGACATGGATGTTTCAAAGCCCTGTGTTAGAGGAGCTAGTTAATAGCTCTGCACCTTAGTGGAGAATTACAGTGCTCAGGTGACAGCTGAAGTTTACCTTCTGGTGATCATAGAATCATAGAATAGGTAGGGCTGGAAAGGACCTCAAGATCATCTAGTTCCAACCCCCCCTGCCATGGGCAGGGACACCTCACACTAAATCATATCACCCAAGGCTTCATCCAACCTGGTCTTGAACACTGCCAGGGATGGAGCATTCACTACCTCCCTGGGCAACCCATTCCAGTACCTCACCACCCTTACAGGAAAGAATTTCTTCCTTAGATCCAGTCTAAACCTCTGCTGTTTAAGTTTCAACCTGTTACCCCTTGTCCTGTCACTACAGTCCCTAATGAAGAGTCCCTCCCCAGCATCCCTGTAGGTCCCCTTCAGATACTGGAAGGCTGCTATGAGGTCTCCACGCAGCCTTCTCTTCTCCAGGCTAAACAGCCCCAACTTTCTCAGCCTGTCTTCATATGAAAGGTGCTCCAGTCCCCTGATCATCCTCGTGGCCCTCCTCTGGCTGATGTTCTGACAAGACTTATGCTGTCTTACTCTAAAAATCTATCCAGATAAAACGATTTTGAATCAACTGTAACTTATGGCCTAATTTTTGGAAATAAAACACCACTTGACTTCAGGTGTCTTTGGGTGTATCGCATCTGTCCTAAAGCTGATTTAGCAAAGTTGCAGCAAAATCCAGATTTGCTTATAAGCTGGCAGCGCTTGTATATCTTAATCCTGTGTGTTGTGTCTTATCTCTAGCAATGACCAAAAATAGCATCCTGTTTTTCTGGGGAATTGTTCTTTTTGTCTTTTCAGTGTATGCAGAGAATATTTTCAGAACGGTGGGAAAAGAAAAGCACTTGAGAAAGATGAAAAAAGAGCACTTCTTGCTTCTAAGACCACTCCAGCTTTAAGTGTCCCCCAGGCTCCCAAGATCGAAGATCCCTTGCCGAACTCTGGCTTGACAAATCATGAAGCTGTAACAGAAGAGTAAGTTTACTTGTTTTCGGACTGGTTTTCTCTCTCTTTGTGTGATAGTACTTACTTGGGCATTTTTTCCCTGTAACATATTAGGTCAGTCTGATGTATTTTTAATAGTTAAGAAAGGGCATTTTCATGTGAATATATAAATTTTACAAAAAAATTATTTATGTTGTAGTATATTTTGGTAGATGCCATAAAAAAAATTGCTTGAGAATGACTACTTAGTCATCTTCATGTAAGTGTTAGAGCAATTTAACTTTTGCATGTTATTGGTGTGCAATGCAATTTATGTAAAACCTTGAGGTGAAATAAGGGAGATGTTAATTAAGTTAGAATCTAATGGCTGTTCAGCACTGTTGAAAAGTCAATTGCTTATGTAAGTACTAAGTGCCATATGTAAATATCAAAGTACTTAAAACTTTCCTTTCATAAATGCAGAGAAACTCTTCCAATATTACACTTCAAAAGCAATTTTGAATTATAACCCTTAATTTTAAATGTGCTAGCTTTCTGATGACTGGCTTTGTGGAAGTTGTAGTATCCTTGAGGTATTTTCCTAACAACAGTTTTAATTTTTTGACCTTCACTCAAGTAGGAATTTTATTTTTGGCATTCAGGAGTAGCTTTATTATTTCAGTTACAGTCTCACCCTCTGTTTTTCCTGCATGGGTCATGTTTGTGGCTATTCAGGTGTGGTGGAAGAAACAATAATATTTTGCAAATATAGTGGAAAAATGAATGCATAAGCATATTCTCATTAAATGTTACACTTAGGACTCGTTTCATGTCCTTGCAACTGCCTGCAGAAGTGGTGTTTCTGTTCTGAGAAGATCTTTTTCTCATTATTGCAACACAGCTGCTGTGATCAGCACTTTAAGTTAGATATAGTATTAGTGAGGAAAGAAATGAGCACATTACTAATGTTATGAGCAGATGTGTCAATCCTTATGAGCTAATATCTTTTGCAGTTTCTTGTGTTTGTAAAGTAATTTGCAAAAGGCATTGAGATTCCAAATGCCCATGTGTTTGAATAGCTGCATGAAAAATGAAAACATTTTCCCTGTTCTTGTCCTATTATAACAAGACAAAATAGATGCTTCTGAAATGAAGATAGCAGCTTCACATAAGCTGACTTCCTCCACAGACTCCTCTTTTTACTGCTCATTTTGCTAAATCAGCCTCAAAATGAATACCTGTTTTTAATGAGAACTGCCAGGCACTTTCACACAAAAGTATGATAAGATACTAATACTTTATAATCTCAGTAATGCTGGCATTTGTTAACACATAATTTTAGCATTACTGTAAATAGCAGTTGGTTAAAACATATTTGTTTAAATCAATAGGTTTGATAATCATATGCTACTTAAAGTTGATTTGTCTTCCACTGGGAGGCCTTGTCGTGATAAAGCATTAGCCTTCTCTTTGCCTGTGCTCCATTGTCATACTTTATAATAGCTTTGAGGAGCTAACTTCACAAGTGTCTTCTTGCCCCCCGTAGCTTGTAGGCTTACCTTTGGTTCTGACTAGTGGGTCTAGAAAGTAGTTAATAGAGAAGTTTTTATTAATTAATTTTAAAAGTACTTGTTAATTGTTAATATAGTGATTATGGGTTTTTTTTTATCTTTGTTCTGAAACTGTCAAAATACATACATCCATAAAAACATACCTGGCAAAGGCAAGTTTCATGTTATCAGAGTAAGCAACAGATGACAGTAAGGTTTTTAGTAGATGTACAGGCCTTAAAGCAACAAGGCATAGCTGTTCTGTGAAGCTGCCCAGCGTGAAAATTCAATTTCTTCCTCTATGCCTTAGAAGAAATTACAGAGTTTATAAGAATGAAAATGGACTGTGTATTATGCAAAGCATACTTTCCTCCTAAATGCTTTTCTACCATGTCTGATCAATTACTGAAGTCTGAATCTCACTGAGGTCTTTGTACAAGGGGTATGGGGGAACTTCTTCCCACACATGCACGTGTTCATATTCTGTCACTCCATTCTGGTCATATAACACTATTGTCTATATGTATGGCTAAGCCTGTGACTTTGGTTTGCTCTAGGTAAGTGTAAAAACGGTAATTTTGTTCTTCATATATATATAATCCTTTCTCAAGTAGTATTTAAACCAAGTTCCTTCTGTAGGACCTCTTTCTGATCCTGCCTTTACTGGGAAACTTGTGGAGAGACTGTACTTTGCTTGTTAAGTAGCAAAGCAGGCTTAAGAGTAAAAAGTTCCATGGGTAATAGAAAAGATGCTGGGAGATGTGGAGAAGAGCTCAGCCAGCTCTTAAAGGTGAGAGAAGGAAACATCATAGGAGCCAGAAATGCAAAGTTTACTGCAGCTCAGTCACTCGGCTACTCTGATGAACCCATTTCCAGTTGCTCATGTTGCTCACTTCTTTGCCACATTAAAACTGGTGAATTGCACAGCAATAACTAATGCAAACAGTTATTTTTTACTTTCATCTATATGAAAAATAATGTATTTTCTGCAGTACCTCCTTCCACCTCATAATGAGTACTTATGTCTCTGATATTACAACTGCACCTGTTATGAAGCTGGACATCAAAGTGTTTGAGTCTTGCAAGATGAAACTGGTTGTTATCTGCTCTTTAACGGTTCCTCCCTTCAATAAATCAGTTCCCTCTTTGTTCTCTTTTTGAGTATTTTCTTTTGCCAACAAATTAGGCAGTCTTGCTTTTTATCCTTGATGGTAAAAATCACAGACTGTTTGTATGGATTCTTCTCAGGTCCTAGTTTGACTGTCTGTTAAGGTACAACCTGTTATTCCTTCTTTTGTAAGTATCCCAGGAATGTAGAGTTTCTCTTTGGGTGTGAGGCACACCAGTGTTGCCGCTCTAGACCAGATGTATAGCTTTATTCTGCCATTCTGACAGCAGCATAAGGCTTCTGAAATTTCTTCCCCCTCATGTCCTTGATAAATAATAGTAATTTAAAACTGTGAACTAGGAGATCAGCACTTAAAGTGATTAATTTCAGAGATAGTTACTTTCCTCATGGTCATACCACTGCTCTACTTCTGTCTACTTCAAAGAGGAAATGTCATTTTACTTGTACAACACCTGATTGAATAGTGGATACATTTTTAAGGGGGCTAATAATAAGGAGCTGTAGTCCATTTAATAAAGTTGTTGAAATAAACAAGTGGGGGATATATTTAAAAAGCAGTCATTCCCTGGAAGTGTTCAAAAAACCCATGTAGATGAGGTCCCAACACGGTTTAGTGGTGGACTTGGCAATCCTGGAGTAATGGTTGAGCTTGATGATCTTAAAGGTCTTTTCCAATCTAGTTGATTCTGTTATTCTGTTTCCCAGGTTATGTACACTTCTTTACCAGTTCCTGATCTTTAACTATTCATATTTTTGTTTTTCTACCTGTACACTAATGCATTGAAGGATTATGGATCAAGATGTGCCTGGAGATTGCCTACAGTGACAAAGTACTTCCCTTGCTTTTAATGTTCCTTTGGCTGAAAATCATTAAGAAACAGGGCATTGAAGGGTGATTATTAGTGAATTCAGCAAGACTGTATTTCTAACAAAGTCACTGGCTCACTGGGTGAGTGATTGTCACCTAAATTACAGCTTCAAAACTATTTCAAGCACCTTAACTAGGCTCCTGTTCCTACTGGCTGGTAACTGGCAGCCTAAGGGCTGCTACTAAGCGATTCATCACACCCGTGCTCTGAGAGGTGGCAAAACCTTACAAACAAGAGGAAGTCAAGACACGAGTGAGAATGTGAATCTCTGCTACTTTTATGATTTCAAAGTCTGTTTACATTGAATTTGGATTACAGGGCTCCTTGGATGTGACACACCTATCAAAGTGAATTTGTTCTCCATTAGTGTAGAAGAGAGTTTCTGGCTTCTGCTCAGCTTGGAACCCAGAGTTGCAACTTTCCAGAAGTGTGTCCAATGCTGTAGTAGTCTGAAGTATTGTCTCCTTTCACCCAGTGAAAAAATAACAGTGCAGACAAGAATGCAGGTTGTGTAAGAGAGGAAGACAGAATACATCACAGTGATTTTTCACTTTACTGTAGGTGAGGAGGGCTCTCATGGAGATTTGAGTGTTCTGGGTTATATTGCTTAATTTCTACAGGTATTTCATCAAATACTTTAAATGGAAAATGTTTTTAAATGGAAATCACTGAAGGCTGTCACTCTCATATGAGGTTTTCTCTGCACTGTAGAGTCACGTTCTCTGTTCTTGTGTTTCATGTGTCTTCTATTGATTTGCCATTGGACTCTTACATAGAACACAAGTGTACATACAGGCATACATTTTTGTATTCTAATGAGCGAGAATCTACCATCAGTGTCTCCATTTGCTGGACAAGGAGACATGCTGGTCCAGGAAACCTCATTCTAACCTTATGTTAAAAAAGACGCTGCTTGACTTCAGCCTGTGTTTGTGATTTATGGCCACTAGGATCTGAATGGTCCCTCTGCAGCATTTAAAATTCCTGTTGTACAGATTACATTGTGATTGGCATCCAAGCTGTGGGAAAAATTGTCACTATCATCTTCGTTCTGAAATCCTGCTCAGGACTGAGTGACTTCCAGGGCAGCTTGGTAATGTGTGCATTTTAACATAGGGTTAATTGTTGCATTTGCCTTGGTGATGCTGGTATTTTGACAGAACTATCCCCTGGATATCTTCTGTTCTGTGTAGAAGTAAAATCCCTTAACTTGGCATTTATTCTGCCAAATGCAACCAGAAATCCTCTCTCATTTTTTCACCATCCTCTCTGTGGTAGATCACTGGGAGTTCAGGAGCCCAGATCTATTTATGCTGCTTAAAGATACTGCAGAAAATTGTATTCCTTACTGTTTTGTTGTTGCTATGAGTACATCCATGGGTTTGTTGGGCTCCATTAGCCCTGCAGATCTGCTTCTGACAGTTTTTGTAGTTATCTGTCTCTCGAGGGCTGAATCTTTCCCAGAAAGATGACAAATGATATTTTGGAGATGCCAATTGGAACTGGCTACAGACACTTGAAACAAAAAGCAGCATTTGCTTGCTGGATAGTTACCATGCTCCTCCCTGTAAGTTCCCTGTGAATGTGATGAGTTTGTGTTTGTTTGCCTCCATTAATGGATTTTGGGTATTCTAAGATCTTAGAAATAGTGATGGAAATTTTTAGATGCAGCTCTGTAAATGATCCAGTAGAAAGAGCTCAAACTGTTGAGTGCTAGTGGTGCTGTGTTTTTGCTTGGGTTTCTTTTTATGTGGATGCATTCATTATGTGGATGCATTCATCAAGTTGTGTTCTAAAGAATAGGCAGATGCAAAGTCTGTACTAGTGGGCTAGAACAGAATAGTTTAACTCTTAATGTTTTGCTGAAGTTGCAAAAAAAGGTTAACAGCAGGGGCCTCCATATTCAGAGTGTAAGGAAAATAACTAAACTTGTTTGAATGTAGGATGTATTCAACAGCTGAGTCCTGGGTATTAGTGATAACTGAGTACAACATTCTAATTCTTTGTAAGAGGGGCAGCAATCAGGTTAGCCACATGAAATGCCAGGAAGAGGTGAAACTTTTAAATGACAAGATAGCTGACTGCCAGTACTTCTGTACAGGTGCATTGATCTTACCTGACGCTATGTGCCATACACTGGTAACTGCCTTACCATGAGGAAAATACTGAAGGTTGCAAACTTGACCACAAATGTTCCTCCTGGCATTGGTCAAGGAGACTGTCCTTTGGAAGAATGCTTTCAGAGGCAAAGCAGCAGTCTCTAACTGCAAAAGCTGCAGGCAACATTTTTTCTTTTTTTTTTTTTTTTTTTTTACATTATACATTTAACTGAAAAGAGCAGTGATGTTTTTATTTCAGATTGGGTTTGCAGTTGGTCAATGATGTCACAGCTTCCCAAGAAAGGCAAGTCCAGTCTCTAGTGTATTCTCTGCTGTAGTATAATGGGAGCTTCAACCAGACAGTACAAGAATGTCCTCTCTTTGTTTCTTCAGTCTGCTGTTTTCTTTCTGATCTCCCACTCCTCCAGGATATCTTTTTACCCCCAGAAAGTTTTGGAATCTGTTTGAGCAGATGATGGGCCAGTTATTCTGTGTGGGGTTTTTTTAGTGGTGGTGTTTGGCTTTGTTTTTTCATTTTTCTATGACATCTTGGAAGAATATATATGTGCATCTCTGTATTCTGGAACTAGTGTCCTCAGTAGTCTGTCAGCTGCCTGCTGTCAGTCCAAGCAGTAAGTCATGATTTCTCGTTACTTTCTCCTTGTGTCCTGGGTTCACCCTGCCCTCCCCCCTCTCCTCCTTGTTTGGTAGCATAGGTAAGTATTTAGCATTACAGCCATTGGTCTTATCTATAATTTCACCTTGAGTTGTAGGGTTCTCACACAGTGACAGATAAGAATATAGATTTTTGGCTTACTAAAATGTTCACCAGAATTCTTATGGGACGAATCTTCATTTGTGAGTACTTCAGTAATACTCTGATTAGGACTCTCCTAAGCCAGACAGCTATTTTCGCTTGCTTCTAATTAAAAAGCTTTTGGATACTGCAAAAGAAAACTGATTGCCTGGCATGGAGTAGGTTGGGGGACTTTTTTTATTTGGTTGTTTATTTTTTTCCCCAAGTAGTTTTCAGGGATTACTTTAATTCATTTAGATGCTTAGTATATAATAACTTCCCTACAACCTGAGCAGCGAGGTTTTTAAGTTTGTGGCTGTGTGCGGACTGATCTAACTCTTTTACAGCATCCATTGAAAACAGAATTGGAGTGAACCTCCAGCAGTCATCCATTTAAAAACTTAGTTAACATGAAGCAAATTGAATATTTATTTTTTTTTCAGGGAATAACTAAATGTTTTAGGGTTTGTTTTGTTTACCTTGGAATACTGTTATGTGTTCTCTTGTCTTTATTAAACAAATTGTGGCACTTAACTTCACATGCCCTTTAAAATGGGACTGACAAGTAGGTATGTCATAATGTTACCAGTTTCTCTTTTAAACTCATGAAATTTTAAGTGACTTATATGACTTCAACACCAATAAATACTGCAAAAAGGCAAGTAGAAAACACAAAGCCATAAAGTCTGTCTAGTGGGCACACAAGTTGCCATTTTAGTTTCTTACTACAAGTATACAAGTTAATAGTAATACAGCTGCTCTGAACAGAACTCTTCAAGACCATTGGCTTTACTGGTGGAGCTTGGCTTTTTAGGTATCTCAGCAGTTCAAGTAAGGCATTCACTTCTGTTAGTCATTACAGTGGTGTTCTGTGAGAAATTTTTTTGCATTAGTTATCTGAAACTGTAGTTCAGAATATAGCTTCAGAAATAACACTTGATAAAACTGAGTTCTTGTTGCTTTTTAGATTGCTCCACTCCTTGGGGAAGATCAGGTTACTTGACGTTGGTAGCTGCTTTAATCCATTTCTGAAGTTTGAAGAATTTCTAACAGTTGGTATCGATATTGTTCCAGCTGTTGAGGTATGTAACAGTTGCTGAGTTTATATTAAGTTTGATTCTTAGATATCTCAGAATTCTTCAAAATGACTGTAAAACAAAGTATGTTTAACACTTAAGTATGCATCCTAAATATCTGTGCTTTTAATAGGAACTGTGGCCCTCCTACTACATCCTTTCCTGTGAATAGGGTGTAAACTGTAGTTGTGGTTTGATTTAAAAATCTGGGTTTGTTTTCTTTTTTTTTTCCCCCCGAGAGTTATGCCTTTACAATGCAGTTGTGAATCTTAAAATTGGAACTTTTTAGTAGCCGTCTTTTAATAGTATTTCACATATGTCTATGCAACTTATAAGGTGTAAATAAAAATTGAGTAGGCTTATGTTTAGGCATGAACCTCCCAAGAAGTTCCATTTGCTGACAGAAGGAAATGATCAGTGACTACACTTGATGAGTTTTTCTGGGAAGCTTTAGTAACCAGTAGTGCACTGTAATGGGGCTTTTCTGTTTGTTGCTAGAAATATTATTGAACTAGTGTAATCCTAAGGACAAATTTATTGTCACTTTAGGGGTAAATTCAGTTTCTTTAGGAAGTAATTCTGCTGTAAACTTATGTTCTTTCTTTTGCTCTTGACCCAACTTATGTGAGTCATAATAGTGTTTAGCAACCAAGCAAAATGACAGTGTTATGAAAATGAGAAGATAGAAATAAATTTCTGACAGAAAAAACCTTGACCATTCAGACCTTCACCACTTACAGTTTAAAATCAGGCTCTATTAAAAACAGTGGCCTAAGTTGACCCTCTTCAGAGGTGGAGAGGTGAGAATTGTACAAATACAGTAACACAGTTAACTAGAAAGTAGCATTGTCTTATTTGCTGCAGTGTGGTTTACATCCTAAATGCGTGGTATTTTGTTGTGGCTACCAGGTGTAGTCCACTAACATGTAATTTATCCTTTTGTGTATGTGCTTAGAGTTAATGAAAGATCTTCTTGGAAAAAAAAGTAATCTAAGTCTGATAGATGGCCTTTTAAAGCAATTCAGTGTTTGTTTCATCTAAAACACAAACTTTGAGTGGTTTCCATCTTGCCTAATTTGAAGAATAGGCACCAGCTGCCCAAGCACAATTTCACAAATACTTAAGAGACTGTAGGACACCTGCATCTAGGTTTTGGGCAAGACAAAGGATGCAAAGGAGACAGATGCAACTGAAGTGGCAGCCTATGGCACCTAAAATGGTAATATGTAGCAAGTAAATTTCCAGTTAAGATATACAGTGTATCTACATCTGGGGTTCTAAGTTCCAGTAGCAGTCAGTGAGGATCTATTAAAAAATAGTCGGGGTGAAACCTAAACATCTGCTGTTTCATGGTGAGATGAATTGTGTTCTGACCTCATGGGCTGTATTGCCTAGCTCACCAGTGACTACAATGGGAGTCTAGGCACCTGAAGTCACAGGAGCTGAATCTAAGCATTAATTTTTGGGTATGCATAGTACATACTTTGCTATGTAGGCTATTGTGCTGTTTTCATAAGAAAATTACTTTTGTTTTCATGAAAATCAATTTAAATGTAGAGTGACCAAAGCAATTATTGTAAGAGTTCCAGAAAGGTCACTTCTGTAGAGGAATATGAGTAATCCAGGCCAGACAAAAGGAGAGGAAACTGAGACCAGGGTAAACAGAACAGGTTTCTTCTTGACCTAGTGTTTTTGTTGGCGATTCCCTCTAACATTCTGCTCATAACACAGATATTCCAGACTGCAATTAGCAATGGTTATTTTCATAGAGAAGTTTAATTTGTCTACATTAAAAACAAAACAAAACCCCACAGCAACAAACAATAATGCAAAAAGAAAAATTGGAACGAAGAGAGAATCTCCACTTTGGGAAAACACAAAATTTCACACTCTTGCAAAGCATGCAGTACTGGAATTGAATATTATAATATACAAGTAGGATTGTATTTTTAAATGTCAGTGGATGCACTGAAATGTGGCTGCTGTTTCAGTGTCCAGGGGGACTTTAACATCAGTTCAAGATTTATGTATGTAGAGTTTAGTAGTCTCCACTTTAGCTGCATTTTTGTCCTAACACTGTTTGCAGAGTCGAGGTTCTGCTTGAAGTACACTTTAGTCCTGAATTTTTTTTTAACATGATTTGTACACAAATGTTTGATTTTTCTGCTACTCACAAATACTTGCAGTCTAAATTGGTTTTTTAACCGTATATGTATAACCTAAAACTTTTAAAGTCTTGCTTCTAAGTGAAGTTAGCATGGTACTCTGACCAATTACTCTTCAAAGCACTTCCTTTTTCTAAAACTTAATAGAGGATATCATGAAATGACTACTGATAATTTCCTGTTCTAAGTATTATAAGCAAGCAGTATATACCCTTGCAGGTATAATGGTTGCAATTAAAATTTATTATAGCCACATAATGCAAGTCTTTCTTGATTTTTGCATATTGGAGGCCAAGATTAAAGCTGCTGAAAAATAAATCACAAATTTTTTTTTTAAACACTTGACTTTTTCTAATTTACTGCATACTCTCAGAGAATGGGATTTCATATAAGCAGGAATAACGTTCTCTTCTACTTGGAAACGATTGTGCTTATCAGTCGCTTTAGAAATGCCTTTACAGTGATGTTCTAGAGAGATCTTTGAATATTTTTTCATAAAATATGCTATAAATATTTTTGTGGTATGAAAATGCAGATTTAAGTCCACCTTTCAGATGTGTTCAACAGAATGTTTTGTGTCTGCTTTCATGTTAACTTACCTGTTGTTTCTGTCATTCCCTGCACATTCTCTAGGCATTAATAACAATTTTTGTTGCTATTGTGTCAAAACTTTACATCTTAATACCATTTTTATGAACTAAGTCAGTACCAGGCTTTGATGAATATAAAGTGTCAAAACTTAAATGTAGTGAAGAGCATACTATTATCTTGATTTTTTTTGAATGCTCTGTGATTAAAGATGTTAAGAACTCACTCTTCTGTATGTTGTATTGTGGTGTCATTTCCCATCTCAGATAACTTGAGCACATGAGTGATCAACAGATGAATTTATAGCCCTTGACTTACTTTGATAATTGCCCAAATGTGTACTGCTACACTTTGCTTTTATAGTAAGGTTAAAACACGAATCTGTATTACTGCTGCCAAGCAGTTTGTGCACTCTAACTTTCTAATGTATATTGCCTTGCCATAGCTTCTTTATTTCTGTACCAGTAAAGAATAACACTTTTTTCCCAAGTGACCCAGCTTGGGAAAACTAAGCTTCTTAGATTCTTTTCAGAGAATTGGTGGAAATACGGAGGTATCGGATTTAGTTTCTAAATACTAATTTCGGGTTTATAAAAACCTGTAAAAGGTTTCTAGCATCTGGAGAAACAAAAGCAGTATAAGCTTATCTGACTTCTTACAGCATTTGTTAGGTAGTTGTTTCGATACTTTGTTCTACTTGAGCTAAATTTCTATTTTATTATTTTAAGTAAGTGCTCTCAAGTAACAAATCTCTAGAAAATTACTGCACATATAAAATTTTGCTTTTGAGTTGTGAAAGCTAGCATTGTCTGTTAAATTGGTATTTTAGATTGTCTCATTTTAACAGTGGGAGGAGTGTTCAATAGGCTTAATATTTCCTCAAGAGAATGGTGAGGTTCTCATTGATTTTTCTGAAAAATCTCTATTGTATTTGCTCTTTAAATTAACCTTTATATTTGTTTGTTTTTTTCTTATTCCATCAGAGCGTATACAAATGTGACTTCTTAAATCTTCAAATTCAGCAACCACTCCAACTGGCACAAGATGCTATAGATGCCTTTCTTAAGCAACTGAAAAACCCTATTGATTCTCTACCTGGAGAACTATTCCATGTCGTTGTTTTCTCACTCCTCCTTTCTTACTTTCCATCACCTTATCAGCGATGGATATGCTGCAAGAAGGCACATGAACTTCTCGTATTAAATGGCTTACTGCTTGTAATAACTCCTGATTCATCTCATCAGAATCGCCGGGCTATGATGATGAAAAGCTGGAAAATTGCCATAGAGTCCTTGGGTTTTAAACGCTTCAAGTATTCCAAGTTTTCTCACATGCACCTGATGGCATTTAGGAAGACTTCCCTGCAAACAACAAGTGACTTAGTTAGCAGGAACTACCCAGGAATGTTGTATATCCCACAGGATTTCAACAGTATAGAGGAGGAGGAGTATTCCAACACTTCCTGCTATGTTCGATCCGATACAGAAGATGAACAACTAGCTTACGGTTTTATGGAGCTACCTGATGCTCCTTATGACTCAGACTCTGGAGAAAGCCAGTCTAGTTCAATTCCTTTCTATGAGCTAGAAGATCCTATATTGCTTCTAAGTTAATGTAGTTGTTGAAAGGCCCTTTCAGTCAAACTCTTGCTTAACTGATTTTGCTATACTAACATGGGCTCAACACACAAAAATGGTTTGCATAAGAAAATGCAAAGGTTTACAGAGTTTGCTATTTTTTTCTACTTTTGAATTTTAAAATTTATTCTTGTATGAAAGTGAAAAAAAAATACAAGTTTTATGCACATGACTCATGTCATAGCATAAATTGCTGTTACTTTCTTTAGATTTGTATCACTAATTCTTTTCCAGAAAGGTACCATTCTTTTCTTTAGTGCTGTGAAGTGTGAATTCTATTTAATTTGTTAAACGTTGTTTCAATATTTTAACCCAATGTGGTTGAGCTTTAGGCGCTGGAGTTGGTGGGCTTCTGAGAAGTATATGTAGGAAGAAATAATTAGCACTTTAACTAAATGTGCAGATAGGTTAAGACACTTGGTTACACATATCCCTTTGTAATTATGGAGCAAAACTTTTTCCCAAAATTTGCTTCACTCTGGGTAGGCCAGAGACAGAGAAACTATAATGTTTGCACATTTAATTTCATTTATTGAGGTAAAGCCAAATCGAGATAACACCCAATACCGGAATATATTAATCCATAGTCATACACACAGTGTAATTTTGTTGCATAAATAGCAGTTACATATAAGATTTCTGTAGAGGTTATCCCCCCCAGAGGAGTATAGTACATCTAGACAATTATGTTTCACTTGAAAGCTGGAATGTGGTTTTGCAGTTTTATGAGTGTACAAGCACAGACATATATCAGTATTTTTCTCCAGTTCTCTTCAAACTGTTTTTTTGGGAGGACAGGGTGGGTTTGTCATGTTTTAAAGTAAATTATTTATGCATTTTAAAAACAAGCAACTCTTTCTTTAGTTGTCCTTATTTGTAGACCTCCCAAGTTATACAGTAACTACAGACCAATTTTGTAAAAAGGAACATAATTATACAGTTTTTCAAGGATACACATATTTGCACAAAGTTGTGTATTCAGGCCACACAAGCGAAGGTAACATAATTTGTTTGCTTATTTGGACCCCAAAATTTTCTGGATAGCTAAATAAAAACTCCATAGCTGTCTGAAAACTGGTCCTTGCTATAAGGAGATGGAACAGAAGTGATTTACATCTATTAGGTTTTTTAACTTGGGTAATAAATCTGTGAGTTTTTGCAGGAAAAAAAATTATATGCAGTGGTAAAACCAGGAGATTCAGTGTTAGCTTAGCTTAGCTTTCCTTCCATCTAAAAATAATGGCCAGAATTTTCAGGTTTGGATGTTAGGCTGTTAAATCTACATGTAAGTGCCTAATAATAAATGATTTGAACTAGGTGCCACATCGGGGTTTTAGACTGACTTCTGCAAAATGGTAGAAAATACTAATATAAGGTTTCAACGGTGGTTGTGGTGAAATGCACCTTGCACTGTATTAACCTACCATGTTGAACTTATCATAGAGAGGTTACCAGATAAACTGAAGTTGTAATGTGGAATTTACAGTGGTTGCTACAAAAGTGAAACTTACTCCTTCTATTGAAGTTTTGCACTGAAAGTGTCATGGTTTGACCTACCTGTTTTGTTTTGGTTTTTTTTTTATACTGCTTCCTACATGAGTCATCCCCCATTGGTCCAGTTTACACTCGAAATGTGATCTGGACGCTAATGCTTTATTCTTTAACATACGCTTTTTGTGTTTCTCTCCTTAAATTTAAAGCATTCCCTAATACCTGATTCAGATTTGTTATTCAATCTGAATGATACCCTTATATACAAACCAAACAATTCTGATGTATTAAAGTTTTGACATACAAGTATTAAGGCTGACCTTTTTTGATTATTTTTTACAGAGAAGACTCCTCTAATGAAATAGACAATGGCTTCAAAATTGTCTCTAAGTCAGTATTTGCATCCAGTGCTTTACCACTTTGTTTATTGTTCAAAGCCTTTCTTCTTTGCAGTTAACCACTGACTCCAGCAGTGCTCCTGTTAAAGCTCAAATGCTGGTGCTATAAATTCAGCTGTTTATGGAAACTTAATTGTGCATACTTCAAAGTGTACCTAACATTTTAGCTGATACTCCTTTTAAAACAAGTTCTGTACCAGCTAACATATATGTTGGCATTGATTAAATTTTGTGATTCATACAAAAAAGTATTTCAGACCAAGATCTATCCCCTCCAAACAGTTACTAATATTTAAAATCTAAGCCTTTTTGACAGGTTGGTGACACCATAGTATTTGTGGTTTAGGGACCTGAAGCTCAAAACAGCTTGGTTTTTTTTGCTGCTCATTCTAAATACCTGAAGGGGGGTGGGTTGGGGGGGTGTGTGTTTAGTTTGGGTTTTTTTTATTTTTACCTTTTTTTACCTTTTTTATTATTTTTTGCGGGGGAAGGGGTAGGTAGAAAGTGGGATTTACATAAATCTTCTATCTCCCTGAACAATAAAGTGGTGATATCAGGAGTTGTTGGATATTTGGCTTTGGTGCAAGAAGAATGTTTCTAGATTATGAAGTATTTGAAAATTATGACTGTGCAAGAGATCTCTTTTTCTTAAGGTGCTGGAGAGGAAAAGGAACATGTGTATTTGCATTTCTGTTGTCTTTATGTCACTACCTTTTGTGAACAAAGCACATTTATTAAAAAATACAAAAACTGAATCCTTTAAAGACTGTTTCTTTGGGGTGGAGATGTCCCTTTTCTTTCCCGTGCAGTTGGCTTTTGCAGAAATCCAGTGAAACAAATGCATAGTTTTCCTTATTGTCATAGAATCATAGAACAGTTAGGGTTGGAAAGGACCTTAAGATCATGTAGTTCCAACCTACCTGCCATGGGCAGGGACACCTCACTCTAAACCATGTCACCCAAGGCTTCATCCAACCTGGCCTTGAACACTGCCAGGGATGGAGCATTCACTACCTCCCTGGGCAACCCATTCCAGTGCCTCACCATCCTTACAGGAAAGAATTTCTTCCTTATATCCAATCTAAAATTCCCCTCTTTAAGTTTCAACCCGTTACCCCTTGTCCTGTCACTATAGTCCCTAATGAAGAGTCCCTCCCCAGCATCCCTGTAGGCCCCCTTCAGATACTGGAAGGCTGCTATGAGGTCTCCACGCAGCCTTCTCTTCTCCAGGCTGAACAGCCCCAACTTTCTCAGCCTCTCTTCATAGGGGAGGTGCTCCAGTCCCTGATCAGCCTTGTGGCCCTCCTCTGGACTTGTTCCAACAGTTCCATGTCCTTTTCATGTTGAGGACACCAGAACTGAACACAATACTCCAAGTGAGGTCTCACGAGAGCAGAGTAGAGGGGCAAGATCACCTCCTTTGACCTGCTGGTCACGCTCCTTTTGATGCAGCCCAGGATACGGTTGGCTTTCTGGGCTGTGAGCACACACTGAAGCTGGCTCATGTTCATTTTCTCATCGACCAACACCCCCAAGTCCTCTGCAGGGCTGCTCTGAATTTCCTTTTTGCCCAACCTGTAGCTGTGCCTGGGATTGCTCTGACCCAGGTGTAGGATCTTGCACTTGGCATGGTTAAACTTCATGAGGTCCCTCTGGATGGCATTCCTTCCCTCCAGGGTATCAACCAAACCACACAGCTTGGTGTCATCGGCAAACTTGCGCACTCAATCCCACTGGCCAATGTCCCCAACAAAGATGTTAAACAAGACCGGTCTCAACACCGATCCCTGAGGGACACCACTCATTACTGGTCTCCAGCTGGACATTGAACCGTTGACCACAACTCTGCATGCGCCCATCCAGACAGTTCTTTGCCCACTGAGTGGTCCCCCTATCAAATTGATGTCTCTCCAATTTAGAGACAAGGATGTCATGTGGGACAGTGTCAAACGCTTTGCACAAGTCCAGGTAGATGACATCAACTGCTCCACCCCTGTCCATCATTCCCTGTAATTTGAAGGTCAGCCTTGTGGCTTCTTTTATTGCCAATAATTAAGCAATTCAAGGTAGATTATTTCACTCACAAAAAGCAAATATGCTTTGGGAAAGCTGTGCTGCAAATCATGCCCACTTTTCGTCTCCACATAAACTCCATGCACATCGCCAGAAATCAGGTACCTTGTTCCTCACTGATGTAAAGGAAAAGGACTGTGGCTTCCCACAGAGCTGCAGAAGCACTGATGCTGCTAGGTACCTCTGAGGATCACCTAGTTCAACCTCAGCTCAAAGCAGGGTCAACAGCAACATCAGGCCCAAACTCCCAAAATACAGCCTGGACACCTCAGTGGGACCAACCAGGTTTCATCTTGGAGCAACCACTGCGATCCCCCTCTACCGGCACAATAAAGGTGGCCCTTCTCTGGACTGGGAGATTCCAGGCTCCTTGGTTGGCTTCCTCCCCCTCTGCCTTTCTCAAGGGGCAGCATCAGTGGTGGACTTGGCAGTCCTCTGGTAAAGGTTAGACTTGATGATCTTAAAGGTCTAGTTGACTCTACTGATTCTACTTGATTCTGTGATTCTCTGTACTGTTGACAGTCACGGGTGCTCAGATCCCACCACATCTAGGTGCTACCACACCTCACTTTCATCATCATAACACTAGATCCCACAGAGAATCAAACTCAGCACTTCAGAAAGGCACATTTCTCAAATTAGCTATTAAAATTGACTTTTACCATATTATTGATGCCATCGTAGCCATTCAAGGAAGAGATTTCTTATTCTGCAATTCTTGTCTCAAAAATTCTATGAGCAATGAAAACATAGTTTTATTGACTCATTACGTAGCAAGGCAGGGAACAGTCACACCATTCCCCAGCAGTTAGCACTGGAGAAAAATCAGAGCCCTGGTGGTTTCTTGGCTCCATCAGGAAATGGTACATGTAGCTCTTGCAGTATAGCTTACTCAGGTAATCCTATATACAAATACAGCACACTTTTTTCTCCATGAATTCTGTCCAGTCCTGCTGAAGAGGCTGGATACAGCAAAAGAGGAGAAACAGCCAAAATCTAGATTGAAAAGAGAGGTAATCTCTAATTAAGTCTGATTGCTCCATGTATAGTAATTCTTCTAATATGTGTCATTGCAACTTCAAATTCATGAGACTTTCACCATATTCTGTAGGAAATACCTTCACAGTTCAATGGATCTCACCGACAAGGCTACTTAAGTGTCAGTCCAAATGCTCCTATCCTCATCCCGTTACTCTTAGTTATAGCCCATATTCTAGCCTCAAAATAATTCTACTCCCACATGGTGTTGATATCCTTCTAACATTTCAATGCTCCACTACCCTCTGGCACAGGAAGACATTAGAAAAATATACTAGACTAAATTAAAATTGTCAGAAAAACCAATGAATGCCAGATAATGTAAAAACATAGAATCATAGAAGAGTTAGGGTTGGATATATCCATGAAAACTAAAGGAAAGAGCCTTCTTAACTCTGCTGGTGTGAAATACAGACTCAGTGTGGTGCCTGAGATACAGACTGCCAAATTCATTAACAACAGATCCAGGACACTGACCACAGAACTAAACCTGCCAGCTCAGTCAAGAAAATTGTTTGGGCTTGGGTTCATTTTATAAACTGAATTATAGTAAAGATGTTAAACTGGGTACTTCAGTTCAGCATCCACATCTTGGTTGTGGTCTTTGCTTTCCAGAAGGCTTTTTGGAGTTCCTCCAGTTGTACCTGTACCATGTTTCTTTGCCTGCCCACTTGGAATGCACCCACTTTTTGAAGACAGTTCCTCTCTTCTCTCTGTACATGTTCTTAATTTCTCTTCGAGCTCCCTGGAATACCCTTGCAGTAGAGTGCTTGTGCTTGTTTGTTGTTAACCCATAGAACTTTAGGTTTGTTGGGTGGTTTTATTGAGTTTTGACGAGGGAAAAGGATTTTGGAGACAGCTCAGGTTCTGTTGAATCAGTTGTCTGAATAATAAAGACAGCCTGTTGAAGCTCAGCTCCTTGGATATCCAGCTGCCAGCAGTCAGCACTAGTGTTTCTTGACCATGGGATGGAAAGGGACTGGTTGAGATTAAGGGATTACAGGAACAAAAGCCATAAATGTGTAACAGGCCAGCTCTCTTAGAAGTTCAACGAACCCCTGTGCGGCTGCTGTCTAAACTTCATTCAAACTCCAGCTTGCCTTTGGTTTGCCTGTGTAGGCAATGGACCTGTGACCATCCAGGAACTTCCCGCTCTTGCCCACCTACCTGGAAGGGCCAATTCAGAACATGTCTTTGTAACAGTGTTGTGAAAATAGTGATGGTCAAGGAAGTGTGCCTGCTGTATAAATGCGAGGGTGGTGAAAGCCTTTGTTTTGGAAGCACACAGGTCAGTCCAGGATCAGGGTTCTGCTAGCCAAGGATCACAGAATGGTGTTTGGTTGGAAGGGATCTTAAAGCTCACCTAGTTCCATAGGTAGGGATACCGACCACTCAACCAGGTTGCTCAAAGCCCTGTCCAACCTGGCCTTGAACACTGCCAGGGATGGGGCAGCCACAACTTCTCTGGTAACCTGTTCCAGGCTAATGTAGGTTCAGTCTACCTTGCAGTCCTGACTCAAACACATTTCTCCCTCTTCCGTGTCCTAAGTACCAGCGGACAGTACTTACAGTTTTGATGATTTTATCCTTCCTGCCTACCAACCTTTCAGTGGTTTGTGCAGTGTGCTTTCACTGCTGCCCGTCAGCTGCATGCTGCTGAATTAATTCCCCAGAGCACGACAGCTCTGGGGCTGGAGCTCCCGATGGAATGCCGTTACAGCCCCGCGCTGTCCCGTTCCCCTGCCGCCTCGTCTCCCGGCCCGGCGACTGAGCCTCCGGCAGCGCCCGAGCGGCGGCGTTTGAGCCTCAGCGGGGCCCGTACCCGGGCCACTAGCTCAGCCTCAACATGGCGGCGGCGCTGCGCGGGGGGAGGGAAGTTTGCGGGACGCGTGTTGAGGTGAGTGCAGGCCGGAGCGGGCCGCCTCCCGCAGCCGGGGGCCACGGCACCGTCAGCCTGGGGCCGGTGTGCCCTGCGTGGAGCAGGGCCCGGTCACCGCGGCGTGGCGAGGGGAGCCGGGCGGCCTGGTGGACCCCGCGGGGAAAGCGGGCGGCTGTGCAGAGCGGGGTCCCTGGCGGTGCGCGCGTTGGTCTGGCAGAGCCGCGGCTGGCAGCGGCAGCTCCGCGGGCCGAGCACCGACATGGAGCTTACCGGGCGGGTTAGACCAGCAGCTGGGGCTCGGGCAGTGGGCTCTCTATGTCTGACACCGGTAACCCAGAACGTGGGCCCGGCGTCTGCATCTGGGAACTACCGGGATCCGTCACTGAGATTTAAGCCTGCGGTATTACTTAGCTAAACAAGAGTTTTTGTTAAAAAAAAAACAACCAACAATAACAACAAAAACCCCACAAAAAAAAAAAACAAAAACAAAAAACCCAAAACATGTTAAACTGGAAGAAAAAAGCTGTAGGAAAGTGAATCCGGTATTTTAGATAGACCTCACCTGGACTTGAAAACTACCAAACAAAACTATCTTTGAGTTCTGGTTATTTTTACTACTTTCTCAGAGAAATTAAGGTCAAAATTACTTTGGGAATAGCAGTCCTTTAGGTATAGGAACACCTTGGGGTAGTTCAGTCTATAAATCTCTACTTAAGACTCAGTTTTGCGTAAAATTCTGCTTGCAGTAGCTGACACATATTTAAAAATGGGCATACAGATCCCATTCTGTATCTGAAAGTAGTTAGCTCAGGTGTGCAACTAGGATGTTGCAGCCTAAAAACTGAAAGGCCATTAGTTTGAAAACCAAGCGCACAACACCCTCCCTCCCCCCGACTTTTAACAGTCTTGGTCTAAACTGTCAGTCTTTACAGATAGCTTCGTTTTAAAGAAGAAATCAGATACTGAAACTTCACGTTTACGTTGTCTGAATCGCTGTGTTAGGTTTATTTGGTAATAGCTGTGTGATGGGATACGTCATCATGAAAATGCTTCTCTTCCTCTTTTCAGCAAAAAGTTGACCATGTGTTTCAGTTAGAAGCACACGAATGGTGACTAGCATGGTTTGCTGATTGGCTAGAAGGTGTCTCCAGGAAGCAGAGGTTGTGTTCACGGTCTAGGCTGTCATTTTGCATATACCTTGTGTTCAAGCAGACGTGGTTCCTTCCTGCCACGGCACCTGGTGCAGCACGTGGGGCAGCAGCAGAGGAGCTTCCCTCTCGTGTTTCTCGTGGTGTGATGGCAGCAACACTCTCCTTGGCAGGAGCTGAGGTGGTCTCAGTAGTTTTCCGTCAGAGTGGCTGCTTGCCTGCAGGGAGTTTGCTGGTGTAAGGATCCCACCAGAACATGATTTAGCCACCATAGCAGGCATTAGGTAGGAGCCTCCGCCCTTTGTGTATGAGGCATGTTGCTGACCTCTGTGAGGCTGTTGTCTCAATGAATGTTTATGCTGTTAGCCCCTTGACTTGGGGGGGTTTCAGAGAGGCTCGGGAGCCAAGATAACAGGATGGCATGGCGATGTGCATCAGCATAGCGGTAGTCATGCACCAGTGCTGTGGGTTGGCAGGAGGTGGGAAATTGTTCCTCTGTATTGAACAAGAGATAGCTGCGGGCAGGGAGAGGGCTTGTGTAGGAGTTGAAATAAATTGCTCAAGTTGTCTGTAAAAGCGAATGTTGATTGTAGTACAAAAACGTGAGATTGCAGACAGTGCTATGATACCTGATACCTTGTGGAATGTGATAACAGCTTTGGGTTGTGTTATCTACATAAAGTAGAAACAAATGAAAGGTTGAAAGGAACAGCGAGTATACCAAGTGAGGGGGAAAATATTGCGAGATCTTGAGCATGGTGGCTACTCAGAATGTTGTGGGTTAAGCCACGGACAGGACACAGAATTAAGTTCATGTGTATAAAACAACAATAATGAGTACTAAGAAAACACACAGTTAAAATCCAGGGAACTTTAACTTGAAATGGCATAACTGTTTGCTTTTAAGTATATGATATGTATTGTATTTCAATTAAACAGATTTTTAATGTGTAGTTAGGTGTTACCAAACTTCAGTAATTTAAACAAAAATGTTTCTTAAGTCTGGTTTGTCTCTACACCACTTAGGCTGGTTTTACAGTGGGCGTCAGTGAAATCTGCCTAGCCTTTTCTTACAAAATTCCCCTAAAAATACTAGTATCTGTACCTTTCCTATATTAAAACAAAAAGCATGTTGGTTTTAAGTGGGTCTGAGTAAGAGGTGCTTCTGTTTTAAATAAATTTTGTTTTTTTTTTGTGAGGAAAATAAAAGGGTCTTGGAGAAGTGAAAGTCATAGAATGGTTTCTCAAATACTGGTTTTAGTAATGACCGCAATATGAGTGACCTGTAACAATATACTTTGTTTCTCTTTGCTATATGTTTTTTAATTTAGATAAATTCTTTGGTGAGAAAGGATGTGTTGTATTTATGCAGTATATGATTAAAAGGAATTAAAACATTTTTCATTCTTCTTCCAGGACTTCAGTGACTGTGGACTACTGTTACTGAAATGACACTACAGAAGGCAGTAATTGCACTGCGTTTGTTGGATGAAACCCAAGTATTTACTTTCAGTCAAGCGGGTAAAACCCCCTAACTGCAGTTTACATGTGTAGATCACTGCGTTACTGTGTTAGTCATTGTCTCTATGCAGCAATGACAAGGCTAGAAGAAGCAAACAGAGAAGTGAACATGCACTCATCAGTCAGATACCTTGGCTATCTTGCCAGAATCAACCTCCTGGTTGCCATTTGCATGGGCCTTTATGTCAGATGGGAAAAAACGTCAGATGTACTGATTTTGGTAATATTTATTCTGGGGCTCTTTGTTCTTGGAATTGCCAGCATACTGTATTACTATTTTTCAATGGAAACAGCAAGTCTGAGTCTTTCTAATCTCTGGTTTGGTTTTTTGCTTGGCCTTCTCTGTTTCCTTAATAATTCTGCATTCAAAAGGGATGCGAAAGAAGAAGCTACAAAATACTTGCTCCTCTCCGCCATAGTTTTAAGGATATTATATGCTTTGGTTGAGAGGATTTGTGGTTGTATCCATCATCGACCGACTCTGCTGACACCAGTTGAATTTTTGGAGCTAGTTGGGTTTGCAATTGCCAGCACAACTATGCTGGTAGAAGAATCTGGAAGCATTATTCTTTTGGTCGTAGCTTTGGCCATGTTGATTATTGACTTACGTATGAAGTCTTTCTTGGCAATTCCAAATTTGGCAATTTTTGGAGCCATTGCATCCTTACTCTTTTTTCCATCACTGCAAATCCCCACAAACCCTTTTGCCTTGTCATGTTTCTTTAGCTGCCTGATTTCAAATCCCCTCCTCGATGTTTACTTCAGTGGACTTTCGGTTACTGAACGATGGAAGCCCTACTTGTACCGTGGTAAAATCTGCAGAAGGCTTTCTGTTATCTTAGTTGGACTCGTCGAATTCACCTTTTTCATTCTTGCAGCCTTTAAACTGCGTGATTTGGATCTCTGGTATTTTGTGATACCTGGTTTTTTCTATTTTTGGAATTTTCTGGATGATTTGTCATGTGATCTTTTTTATAACTCTTTGGGGATTTCACACAAAACTAAACGACTGCCACAAGGTATACTATACCCACCGTGCAGAAAACAACAGCCTTGACAGAGTTATGGCATCTAAAGGAATGCGTCACTTCTGTTTGATTTCACAGCAGCTAGTATTTTTTAGCCTTGTCGCGACTGCTGTTTTGGGAGCCGTTTGTTGGCAGGTAAATATAATCTCTTTATCTTGATCTCCCTCTTGATAATGCTTCTGAGAATTGTTGGCATCTTAAAATTCCTGTGACATTTCATGGTGTGCTGTGGCTCTGTAGTTCAAAGGTGAAGACCTTGGTTTCACCAGCATATGCTTCACCAGCACGCACTTTGAATTTTAACACATTGTGCTGCCTTGACTCTGACCTGTTAAGGCAGTTAGAACTTAAGCAGCTCCCTTATGTTGGCGGAATGGGAAGAGTTAGTGCTTCCAGGGCAGAAGTGGTTTGTAAAGTATTTTACGTTTACCTGCTCATGAAAAGATTTTGCTTTTGAATTCATAGAATCATAGAACAGTTAGGGTTGGAAAGGACCTTAAGATCATCAAGTTCCAACCCCCCTGCCATGGGCAGGGACACCTCACACTAAACAAGAAAGCAATGATGAATAAGCTCATGGTTTGGCCTCTTTCAGATCACTTGATTTTTTTCTAGAGGTTTAAGGAAACCAGTGGTTTTATTTCATTGCAGGGGGACATTTAAGGCCTTAAGACTGAGCTTTAGAATCCTTTGCTGGATTTTTTGGCCTGCTGGTTCAGGAAGTGTGACAAGCTCACCAGTAATGCAACAGACAAACTTCTCCAGTGAATATGTACTTTCCTCATGGTGATTTATATGTACTGTAACATTTAAAGGAACAAATCAGCCTGTTAGAGAGCACTCTCTACCTTTCCTCTTTGAAAGGTGATGGTTATTGCTGAATGCTTAGTGGGTGGGATTTCAGGGGTTTGTTTAGTTTTGGTTTGTTTTTAAGAAAACTTTGCTGCAGAAAAAAGCGATATCAGTATGTGTTAGGAAGAGATCTTAGGGCTGTCAGATACCTTTCCATAAAAATATCAGCTTCATGTGTATTTGTGGTCAAAAAAGCAAATAAAATATTAGGAACTCTTAGGAAAGGACTGGAGACATCATTATGCCATTATGTATAAATCTGTAATGTCTCTATTTTGAATAACTGCAATTCTTACTTGCTATCCTATAGATAAGAAAACAAGCAAAGGTTCAGAGAAGAGCAACAGAATTCATTAAAGACATGAAACAGTTTACATGGAGGGAATGAATAAACAAGGATACTTCAGTCAGGAAAAAACTGAGTGAGAACATGATGAATATGCAAAATATGTGTAATATGGGAAACAGTAAGAGACAATATTATTGTTCAGTTCCAGTGCAAAAGTTGAGGGGAATCAAGTTGGCAAGAAGCAAGTTGGAGCCAGACAGGTGGGAATCATTACTCATACAACACTGAGTTAGCTCTGGGCCTGTGTATCGTGGCATGCTGTATGTGACAAGCAGTTGTGGAGGATCAGGAGCAAGGTGAGCAAGTGCATGAAAACTCGCTGAGGTTTACATACTACATGGAAACCGCATTGGGCTCAGGAAGTCCTTGAGCCACCAGTGGTTGGAATACTTGGGAAACACGTGCTTGATCTGTCCTTATAGTCTTTCCTAGGCATCCATTTGGCCTCTTTGGAGACCAGGCATTCTTCTAGGTGGACCTGTGGTGCAGCCTAATACAACAACTCTTACATTCTTGTATTATGGCCATTTTTTTTTTATTAGATTTTCAACATATTTTTTCCTACATTCTCTTCTTCAGTCACCAGTTCCTGAAAATGTGTTTGCTCTTTAAAAATTGTTTAAAACATTTTTTATATGTGTAAGATTAATGGTTTTCAGGCTTTGCAACTTCACTTTGGGATTTATGTAGTCATTTTAGAAAGTGCTAATTATATTTGAAATCTGTTAAGTGCCACCTGGAAGGTGAAACATTTTTTATTTATACCTTTCTTCACTCTGAAGATGTGCTGAAAGCTTGTTTAATTATACTGTATTTGATAAGAGAGGTGGCTTGAAATCGCTTAACGGTCTGCCATTTGACCTCCTATATAATGAATAGAATTTGCTAAAACCTGAGCCTTGGAAAGGTACTTCCTAGCAGCTATAAATAATTAGTTGTAGCATATGAACAGTCTAGCTCAGCTCTGTGTGTTAGGTTGCAGCAGAAATGGGGTGGTGGAGGGGAGGTGTTCTGTTTCATGGGAAACTTTGTTCTAAGCACATTATATATGCCCTTTTAATATTTTTGATAACTAATATCTGTGCATCATATAAATCTCCAGTGTATACAAGGTCAAGACCTAATGAGACAGTTGTCTGCTAATTGGTAGCTAGAAGAATCCCAGTTGATTAAAATTGCCAGAAAAATATCAAATCTCCTTTTATGGAAAGGCTCATAAAGTGAGGTCAATTAATTCACTCTTGCACACCCAGTGGTTTTCTGACTCATGCAGAACTGTTGAGGCTGGATGTCATGTTAGCCAAGGACCTTTGTTTCAGGGAAGCTTAGCCCTTGTAATAAGCCAGGGGTTGAAAGTCTCTTTTCCTGGAGCTTCGGTATGTGCTTGGCTTGATCTGTGGCTCCTGAAAGCAGAATCTGTCTCTGACAGATAGACTTTAAATGTGAAGAACAGAATTGACAGGACTGTCTGAAGCTGGAGGATGAGCTCAGGAAGCACGAGAAGTGTAAAAGTAATTTGTTAAAGCTGATTGCATTAAAAAATGCAGTAACAGCTTTTCAGTGGGGCATGTTTCAGGTGGGACATGGTCTGCTTCTGACAATCCCTGCTTTAGCTGGAGAGGAAAGATACCTTGACTTGTCCGTAGAAATACATTGACATTTTCCTTGCAAACTGTGCAAGAAGTGTTCTGCTCCTCCTTCACATTTGTGTAATTTCAGTCAGATGAATAGACTTTTACTCCCAACTAATTTCAGCAATTACTCATGTACTTGTTCATAATTAGGCCCTTGGATGGGACAGGATCCAGCAGAAGTCATGTAAATGACTCAGGCATTGCTTCTTTCAGAAGCCAGTAACATGGTGAAAAAACTGCAGATGAAGGTCTTGGAATTTGCAAGCAAAGGCCTTGTAGAGGTTTGGAGCACTCTTTTTCTCAGAAACTGAAAATCAGATTTTGTTAAGTGCTCTATGCTAAGGTAACTGCAGGTTTTCTGAATTACTGACCAAAGAGAATTACTATCCCTGGAAGACCTGTATTTAATATTAGCAAGAGAAAAAAGGACTATAGACAGGTAAAGTAATGGAATTAAGAAGTCACAGTACATTATTCTTGGTTTTTAGTGAATTTTATGGGTTAGTAAAATACCAGTATTCATTATATGCTTGAGTATTTGCACTTAAATGGACAGTACAGTTGATTTCAAATCATTGATGGAAGAAAAGGTAGGTTCTGTATGCATGAGCATTTTCTTGTTTTGGGGAGAGTTAGTCATTTTGTGTTTTTAGTGATTTAGTGATTACCTGGTGTTTCTTGAAAGTTCAGTTTATGAAGGCTTAATATAAAAGCGATATTATTTTCTGAATAGTAAGAAGGTTTCTAAGTAACATCTGTATTTACTTGCACATACTTTTGTTAACATCACAGATTTAGTAACTGTTAAATGCAAATTATATATAGCCTTTCTTCCTCTTTTTCCCCTTCTTTTCTCCCTGACTTGTATTTTTAATCCTGTCCTCCTCAGACTTCACTTGTCCAGTTTAATTTGGTTTCTTTTTTCCCCTGGAGGCTCTGCTGCATCCTCTGGGCTGTATTTTCCCAAATAACTGTGCTGCTCCTGCTTCTTTTTCCTCCGTGTCTTTCTGGTCATCTTTAGTTCCCCCCTTTCCTCACTAACAGTTTTTCCCCTGCTTGCCAGTGGATATCTGTGCCTTGCTATTTCCTTATGGACTTGTCTCTTCAGTTTCTTTTGTAATACCTTTATTCCCTCTTTCGCTACTGTTTCATCATCTCTTAAGCTGGATCCTAAATCATAGAATCATGGAATAGTTAGGGTTGGAAAGGACCTCAAGATCATCTAGTTCCAACCCCCCTGCCATGGGCAGGGACACCTCACACTAAACCATATCACCCAAGGCTTCATCCAACCTAGCCTTGAACACTGCCAGGGATGGAGCATTCACAACCTCCCTGGGCAACCCATTCCAGTACCTCACCACCCATACAGTAAAGAATTTCTTCCTTATATCCAGTCTAAACCTCTGCTGTTTAAGTTTCAACCCATTACCCCTTGTCCTGTCACTACAGTCCCTAATGAATAGTCCCTCCCCAGCATCCCTGTAGGCCCCCTTCAGATACTGGAAGGCTGCTATGAGGTCTCCACGCAGCCTTCTCTTCTCCAGGCTGAACAGCCCCAACTTTATCAGCCTGCTCCTTTCTCACTGCTGATCATTTCTTCTCAGACTTGCCTGCTATCCTGTTTGTTTTTGCTGCCTGTCCTCCACTCTGCAGTGGGTTCTCAGCCCTACTTGGCTCTCTACCTCTCCACTCCTGTCCTGTGTGTTACATCAAGCTGCCTGCTCCCATCTGCAGTGGCAGCACACCTTGCTTCTGTCATTACCACTTCCATGAGGTCATGAAGAGGATCTCTGGTGACAAGAGAAAGTATTCATTGTTAGTCTGAAGAATCTGATTTATGTGGTAAGCTTGCTGTCAAAATCTCATTAATTTCTGAATTCAAATTTTTATATTAAAAACATCAGAAATCCATTTGGTGTGCTCTTAAATTGACATCCACGTCTGTGTTTGCTGGGACAATGTATGTAGACTAAAGCACGGGCTTTCACATTGTTAGAACAGGAGTTAGGGGTGGGAAACGCAATGCATTAAATCCATCTGCCAGTGAACATGATGGTTATTTCCTGTAAACTGTTTCCTAGATTTTCTCAGTGCTGTTTTGATAGACAGAAATAATGGGTTATTTATTGTTCTCCAGAGGCTATTCTTTCGTTCAATAGCTTGTTATAAGACTGTTTCTTCTGGTAGTTAATCACCACTGTAACTTCACAAGTTTTGTCTTCATGCTTCTTTTTATCTGTAATATGTATTGCTTATTCCGAACGAAAACAATATACCCATCAAATATTTGTAGATTACTTATCATGTTACACTTTTTCTCCTGAGCTCTGTCATGAAGCTTATACTTCTTTGCATTTGCAGAATCACTGCTGAGGAGCTAAGCAGAACTGTTTAGTTTATATTTACTTACATATGTGTATATGGATATATAAAAATAGGTAAATATTATTCAGCTTGGTTAATAGAAAGTAGGGCAGAATTTTGCTTGGAAATATAAAGAAGCATCTGTGTAAGCTTCCTCAGTTGTTGTTCTGTTACGTATAATCCTGAGCAGCCTGCTTGTGCAGCGGGTTGGACCAGAGAATTTTCAGAGGCCCTTTCCAGCCTCAGCCATTCAGTGATTCTGTGATCATCTTAGCTGACATACATTTAGCAGTTTATTTCTGTTTTAAACAGAAGGGCTCTTCTGTATGCCTTTGTAACTGGCTTCCAATTTAAATTAAGGTTTCATTTTTAGTTTTTTCTTTACCTCCTCCCCTCCCCTTGTTATTTTCATCAGTCACATGTTGCTTATGCTCCGTTGTTAAATACAGTTCCAGAATTGCTCCACTTCCAGCAGTGGTTTTCTCTATGGGACTGGAGTTGTCCTTTCCATGAATTATAAAATTAGTATCTTGGCTGTAAAATACTCTTAAATTCTTCCAGTGTTTTAACAGTTACACTCAACAATAAGCATTGCTTGAAACACTAAAGAGAGTGGAAAGATAATACCAGTGAATCTTGATGATCTTTTATTGTCTATCATTTCAGTCATCAGAGGCAAGAAGTGTGGGTTTTTTTTTCACTTCTTGTACATCATTTTGTACAGAGAACACACTGTGTATTTTCTAAATACTCATTCAGAAGAAGACAGACCAAGGGAAAAAAAAAAACAGCAAAGACTAAGAGATAAGATGGTGTTTCGTGTTTTCAGTGGGATTGCTGAGATGGTCCCTACCTTCTGTTTGCTTTTTGAGCAGTCTTTTTGGAATCAATGAGCACTTGGAGTACAGGGATGTATTGCAGGCTGTAATTGCCAGTGCAGTCAAAAACAGAATGAAAATGGGTTGAACAGATGAAAGAACAAAATCCCTTTCTGGCTTCGCCTATGCATCCATGGCCATCTGCTCCATTAAGGAGCAGTCATCAAATCTTCTGGATTTAGTAAAGCACTGACAAGTCTCCACCTGGCATCTTAGCTGGTATCTTAAAAGAGGAACCTATCTTCAGATTTACCGCAACTACTAACTTAATTAGATACTATTTTTGGTATTTCAAGTTCTCATAGTTTAGGTATTTCTAAATGCCATTTTTGCAGCACTGAACTAAAATATTATTTACTGTGGAGCTGCTCTAAACATCATTAATCATTTTTATATTTGCTGGTGATATATTTCTTCCAAATTAAAACTGTTGAAAAAGTGCTGACAACACGTGCCATCATCTTAACATTAGATAGATGTCTTTAAATATAAAATATCCATATGAACAACATTTTCCTACTCCATAGCGTAAGATGGCCATTAAATGAAGATGAAACTTCAGATGGAGCCGAGTTGAGTCTTAACACTATAGAGAATATTTCCCATTCCTGTTCAATATTTGGTACAAACTCAAAGCAAGATGCAGAGCAAGATTGATTACTGACATGATCCTTACAGTTCTGTGTAGGATTCACAAGTACTTGTGAATTTTCTTGCCACTACCTTCTTATTAGTTGGAGTACTTTCAACAGTGAAATGTAGATTTTTATTTAGCAGTCAGACTCAGAAGTTTAGTGAAAATTGTTAATCTTTGTGATAATCTTAAATTGTGTTATTGCAGAACACAGTGGGCTTAATAACTTTTATGTGTTTTGGGGATTGGGGAAATGCAGGGAGTGCTTAGAACAACATGTCATCTTATAAGAAAACTTCCACAATAAAATCCATATAAAGTAATAATATAGTAGTATTCTTCAGGATTTTGTGATTGCTGTAGCTTTTATGGGCAAACGTGGTTTTTATTTTGTAATATGCTTACTGTGATCATAGCACTAATGCAGTGTTTGATCCAAGAAAAGTCATACTTCTATGTGTCATATTTATATATGATGGAAAGGCTTAATTTGTCATAAAATTGCATTGTAATAATTCCTGGTCCATGCATTCAGGTTTTCCAAAGGCCAGAAAATCCTCTAACTAACTGATCATGACTAGGAAGCTCTTCTAGACAAAGTCTTCAATCTTTTTGTAACTTAAAGCAAATGATCCTTCTGGTACCTACAGAGTTGCAAAAGTAACTGTCCAAATCTTGAAACTAATTTAGCTAGAGAGTTCCACTATCTCCTCAAAGTCTTATATTTCCCAAGGATTCTATAGAATGAAAACTAGCCAAATCTTTGTAACTTCTTATTGCAGCTGCTCCAAGTCCTTTTCAGTTTCAGAGTGTATTTGGGAAACTAAGCAACAAAAAAGAGCAGTTCCTGATGATACATTTGAAACAAAAATTGCCTTGTCTTAGTTGCAAGACTTTTTTCTCCTTCTTGACAACAAAAGTTGAGGTTGCACCATAATTTTCACAGTGGTTTAAGCTTTCCTATCTTCTACTCATTTCAGGTACAGATTTTGGGGAAATTATTCTGAAAATCTTTATTTTCTGACACAAAACTTAGGAATAATTATGTGAATGTTTCTCTGCACTGAGTCTAAGCAAAGCTGGGATGGGGAAAGGATTGTGTCTGAGAGGATGCAAGGTATCTCCTGAGATGGCTAAGAAAATTACATACAGAAAAGTGATTGTGAATCCTCCATAATGTATGTGTGCTTCACTGGCACTCATTGCTCCTTGTTGATTCAAATTACTAGCACCAAAACATAAAATTACTTTATACACCATGAAACTGGATTGCCGTGTTATTATTTCTCATGTTATCACATGTTGATGAACTGATTGTATCTGAGCCAGTTTTGTAGCTTGAATGTTAGAGAGTCAATGAGCATATTTTACTGCACTTTTGTGTTAAGGAGTGCAGGGCCCTGTGTAAAGGAAAGCTCTGTGGCTATTATGTAACATGATTTGGTGTCTGCTCAAGGTCATGTCCTCATGTCTTTGAGAGCTGGAAGCTAAATAAGCTTTTCATTTGTCATGAATTGTATAAAGCATAGTAGGAGCTGGTGATAGTTTAAGAGTGGTCTCAGATGCTGGAATTTGAGAATAATGCTATCAGCTAACAATTACTCGAGAATAGTGTTATCAGTTAATAACGCTATCAGTTATCAGTTAATATCATAATCCCTGTCTGTTTGTGGTTAGAACTATTTCTGTTACCCTTTCAAGGACACATAGGTGAGATCCTTCCCTCAGAAGTATAATGGGACACTTTTTAAAACCAGGACAGGTTTTAACAGTCCTCTTCCTTAGGGTAGAAAGCACATTAAGTGGATAAAGCTTGTTCTTTCAGGCTGTGTCATGTAGTATTCCTGTTTATAAAAACTGAATAAAGTTTAGTTAGTGCAAGGTCCTACACCTGGGTCAGAGCAATCCCAGGCACAGCTACAGGTTGGGCAAAAAGGAAATTCAGAGCAGCCCCGCGGAGAAGGACTTGGGGGTGTTGGTTGATGAGAAAATGAACATGGGCCAGCAGTGTGCACTCACAGCCCAGAAAGCCAACTGTATCCTGGGCTGCATCAAAAGGAGCGTGACCAGCAGGTCAAAGGATGTGATCCTGCCCCTCTACTCTGCTCTTGTGAGACCTCACTTGGAGTATTGTGTGCAGTTCTGATGTCCTCAACATGAAAAGGACATGGAGCTGTTGGAACAAGTCCAGAGGAGGGCCACAAGGCTGATAAGGGGCTGGAGCACCTCCCATATGAAGACAGGCTGAGAAAGCTGGGGCTGTTCAGCCTGGAGAAGAGAAGGCTGCGTGGAGACATCATAGCAGCCTTCCAGTATCTGAAGGGGGCCTATAGGGATGCTGGTGAGGGACTCTTCATTAGGAACTGTAGTGATAGGACAAGGGGTAACAGGTTAAAACTTAAACAGGGGAAGTTTAGATCGGATATAAGGAAGAAATTCTTTCCTGTAAGGGTGGTGAGGCACTGGAATGGGTTGCCCAGGGAGGTTGTGAATGCTCCATCCCTGGCAGTGTTCAAGGCCAGGTTGTACGAGGCCTTGCGTGACATAGTTTAGTGTGTGGTGACCCTGCCCATGGCAAGGGGTTGGAACTGGATGATCTTAAGGTCCTCTCCAACTCTAATTTTTCTATGATTCTATGATAGTCCTAGTGATCAAGACTTAACTTTTGAAGCCTATTTTTCTTATTTACAGGAAGCATCCATGTAGGAGTGAGTGTAATCTTTTCCTGACCTGTTTTTTATATACAAAACAGGAAAGCTCAATATGTGGTATTAGCTGTGTGAATGCTGCAAAGTCCTTTAGTGGATGTCCCTTCTCATCAGCTATTTATGTAGCTGATAAAAAATTGTATTTTTATTTGCAATAATGTTCGTAAATGTTCTCAGAATCATATTTTGTATGACACATAGTATTACACAAAGAATATTTTAAAAACTCTTGGCATTTAAAAGCAAGAATAGTCAAATCTATATTTTTAATCATGCAAGATAGTATGCTGTCATCTGATGCTAGGTACATACTATTCTGTTTTGAACTTTACTGACTAACTAAGGCTTGACCTTGCAGATATTTACAGATATGTATTTTATGCACGTAAATAATTCCATGACATTTGATTTTCCTACTTAAATGGGTAAAGCTGAGGCATCACAGTTTCTAAACCTAAGTTCTGTGCTGTTAGTGTTTTCAAATGCGTTCCTCTCAGAAGAGTGATCCCTGCTTATCACCCACCTTCTTCCCAAGGCTTTCATTTGTCCTTAGAGTACTTCACCTTGTAATATGAGGAAAAATAAGTTTACATTATGTATGTATGTTTACATTATGTATGTCCTGAAACTTGCATGTTTCAGGACGTGATCAAACACAGGGACTTATTCATAAAACAGAAGGATTTTTCATGCAGTACCTGAATCTCCCTGTTTTCTTTCTAGCCAACCAATGGGATCTTCATGAGTGTATTTCTCATCGTTTTACCTCTGGAGTCCATGGCTCATGGGCTTTTCCATGAGCTGGGAAACTGCTTAGGAGGAACGTGTGTTGGGTATGCTGTTGTGATTCCCACCAGCTTTTGCAGGTATAGTTACCATGTATTTCAGCTTCACGGTGGTGTAAGGGTACTGTTAGCTGCTAGAGGCAATGAAGTGCTGTTGCTTATATTTTTCAATAATTAAATGCATATTTAAATAATAGGAAGATTTTGTATTTTTGCTTTTTCCTCACCTTCCAGAAAGAATGAGTAACTCTAAATCCACCTTTTTGTGTGTGTTTAATTTGCTTTCAGAAAGGTGGTGAAGGCTTTACACACCAGTCATGCTTAGGCAGATTGCATAGTCAGTCTTTCATGCAAAGGAGGATTGGGGCATTTGACTGAGTACGGATGTTTGACATGAGAAGATTTAATAAGCCAAATAGATCAGTTCAAAACAATGTTGAATTCTATTAAATGAGATGGTGTCTACCTTTAAAAGACATTGAAATTAGATTTGTGAGTGGACTACATATCAGTTATTGGTATTGTGAATTTACAGATGATTTTTGGTCCAATATAAATGTTGCCTTATGAGAAATGATTGGGGTGGAGGGATTGTACTATTATTATTTGCCCATTTGTGTGGGGTTTTTATAAGCCTTAAGCTTGCAAATGTTACGTTAGCAATATAATTAAAATTCTGTATACACTTTTTTGTAAACAATAAAAACTATGTGATTTATCTGTTTGATTTACAAAAGAAACAGAATAGTAGCTTGAAATCAGAGGTTTAAAAATAGAGCTGCCCGATTAATGAAAAATGCCCAGCTTGAGTATGTATAATATATTCAGTGGGTAGGGCAAAAAAATTAACAGACAAAGAAACAGAAGGTTGCATGCTCATTTTATATCAGTGTATCTTAAATAGTGTGGAATAGTGTAAAAACAGCTTTTCTGATGTACAGTCTTCATTCAGCTTGGCACTCAAAAAATTCATGTGCTCAATTATTGTTGGGGGTTATAAGAATACATTGCAATATAAATTTGTTTGATTGTTCCTATGGCAACAGTTTAATTCCTTCATTACAGCATAATATTCTGGCTCTGGCAGTTCCCTCGCATTTTTGAGTGACATACTCCTGAACAACTGTTTAGGTCCTCACAGCACTGAACTTCCTTATTAACAAAGCTTGACTCTCTTGATGAGGCTTCACTTGCTGAGATAAAACTGTAATGATGATATATTCAGTATAGATGTAGTAATGGAATGTTAGCCTTCCTGAAAGCTCTAGACAGCTGAGGAGGTGTCCAATGGAACTAGACCAATAAAGGAAGCAGGTAGCTTTACACACTGACTTGCAAACAAAATATATGAAGAATATATACATACATGCATATCTGTAGAAAACAGAAGTCATATTTTGCATTAGTAGAGTAAGTGCATCTCCTTATTTTCACCCACAAAACCTCTCCATGTCTGTAACTGAGCATAAATCAGGTCAGCTTCGTACAGCTGTCAGTCATGGTTTTTATCATTACCACTGGCCGAAGTGTGATGAATGTATTTCTTTTTCTGAAAACACATCCTGAAGAGCACTCCCATAACTGGGTGTCTTGCAAGAGCAGATCTCTTATTTTCATGATTAGTGAGTACCTATGTAGGATTTAAAAAAGGGGGGGAAGTGTTTGTGTATTTTTATATATTTTTAAAGATATAAAATACATCTTCTATATTTTTATATAGAATATATATATAAGTGCAAATAAAATGCATTTTGGAGCTGAGGTACTCTTTTGTTAACATGCATATTCATGGACACATACACATCTAAATATTTGTTTCAGGTCTAGTTTGTAATTTTCTTAGAACTTTCATTTTCTAAGCTGTGAATAACATCTGAAATATATTTCTGATGCTGAAAGATGAGCATCTGAACAACACACACAAGTAGGAATTGCTGTGTTTGTGTGAATACCATGTTGAATAAAGGCTAGTTTAAAACAGTAAAATTAGTTCAAAATATCTGAGCAAAAAGTGTGTAGGTGGATCTCTGTTATTAGAAACTAGTTCGCAGGTTTTGTGCAAATTAGCACTCATTCTCCCTGTGCTTCTTTCCAGTCATATATGAAAAAGTGCCTGTCTGAAGGCAATGCACTCCCAGTGGGACTTAATCCAATTGTTGAAGCCTACCTAGAGTGTTCATGTCCCAGCTCCTTTCTCTCTCCCTCTGTCTCTCAGCTGCAGGGATACCATGGGGTTGAGTAAGAACTGTACTTTGAATGAAGAAGTGTGACAGAAGGGAGGGGAAGATAGTGGTCCCTCCCTCAAATACAGTGTTTTGAATTGTTTATAAACTGTACATGTCAAGTGAATTTGAATTTAGAACAGTGCTACTTTATATCAGAGAAAATGTGCGCAGGGAGAAAAAATCACCAATTGCTAAAAGTCCACTAGCATGAATTCATTACAAATAATAATCATAGCTGGTTTTCTTCTCTTTAGTCCTGATGGCCAACCAACTCTTCTTCCACCTGAGCATGTACAAGAGTTAAATCTAAGGTCTACTGGCATGCTTAATGCCATCCAAAGATTTTTTGCATATCACATGATTGAGACATATGGTTGTGACTACTCTACAAGCGGACTGACCTTTGATACCCTTCACTCCAAGATCAAGTGTTTCCTTGAACTTCGGACATCAGATGGACCCAGACATGATACCTACATTTTATACTACAGTGGTCACTCACATGGCACTGGTGAATGGGCCTTGGCAGGTAACTCATTTGTGCATTTTTTTTTTATTAGTAGTTTTGGTATGGATAAATTTTCCAAATCACTTAATTTGCACTGTGAGAAACCATACTGTATTGCAGAATTTTGAAGTTTCGGTCACATTTATTATCTGATAATCCGGAATGGCAAAAAACCCACCAGTCTTTGGAGAATGGGTAATTCATGAACTTCTATGTTATTTTGGTATTTAGTCACTTTATTAAAAGTCCTTTTGCAGCTAACTAATCCTACACTTGTTCTCAAAATTGTCTAAATATTGTTGACTCCACATGTATGATTACAAGTTTAAACTTGATTTCATACTCCCCTTACAATTCAACAAGTTAACTTTACAGATGACTTTTTTCTAGAAAATTGGTAGTGACCCTCCTGCTCTAAAAACAGATTTAGAGAACTAGATTGATTGCCCAGCAAAGTTTGTGGATGCCCCATCCCTGGAAGTGTTTAGAGCCAGGTTCGATGGGGCTTTGAGCAGCCTGGTCTAAGCAGAAGGTGTTCCTGCCTATGGCAAGCGTTTGGACCTAGGTGATCTTTACCATCCCTTCCAATCCAAATCATTCTACAATTCTGTGATTTCTTTTGTATTTTGAAGAATATTCGTTCCCTGTAACAAGCAAGCATAATTTCATTCCCAGGACATGGCAGAGTGAGTTTTACAGTGTTCAGTGTTACAGTGTCAGTTAAGCTGTCATGAGGGTGCTCTATACTTTTTGTAAAAGACAGGTTCAATAAAAGAAATAGGAGGCAGGTACACAATCCACACTAGAAAAGCAGGTCTTAACACCTACAGCAAGCCTTGTATTGTGAAAACAGCTATGCTTTGCCGACATCCTAGAGGCTGGGAGTCACGGTGGGCACAGACTACAGACCCCTATATAAAGGGCCAGTTTAAGCCTCGTCATGGCATAGACTTCACCATTTCCCCTTTTCTTGGTCAGTTTTTAATCTATCTATATAATGGGCAGTTCTCTCTCAACTGTATTCTTTGGTAAACCTATCGAAGTCCTCAAATCATGCATAGCTATAGCCTTGCTTTCCTGCTGTATGGAACCAGGCAAAAAGTGAGTTTTGTAGTAAATACATTGAAAGTTTGCAACATTTTTCTTCCTGGGGCGGAATGAATTCTTTTGGATAGCGCTCTGCCTGCGAGCTCCTGGCTGTTTGTCAGCAGTCTCTCTCCAGGCACATGCGCTCTTCAACAGTGTAGATGGATATTGGCTTTGCATGTGATCATGCTGAGGTGTTCAGATGCAGGCCAGTTTTCATCTGGAACCATATACCTAGCAGCAAAACTCTGCCTCCCACCCATGCTCCAGCTGGCAGCATGGATACAGTTAGCTTTCTAGCATATATAGAGCCAAATGGTGCTGCAGGAATTGAACAGCTTCCAGACCAGTCCTGAGTTATGTCTGTCTTGCCTGGAGTGTGACAGGTCTCTGTGTACAAGCTCAGGTAGCTGTGGCCTAAAATAAACTGTCTTTACTTTTAGAATAAGGGCTGAGGTAACCGTTATAAGAAAGTTTCTGTAGTAAAATATGCAGTGTGTAAATGCAGTGCTGGTCAGCTTTCTCACAAAGCTCCTTTTCAGTTCTCTGTCCAAGCACACCTTCAGCTTCTACTTCAAGATATGTACAGTCATGTAAAGGAGAGGAAGAGGCAGCCATCACATGTCTTGGATCCTTTTTTGTGGTTAATTTTAGATCAATCGTGGTACTCCTTCCAGATAGCGCTGCTTCTGAATGTAACTTGAAGTGTAAACTGAAAAGACGACGTCTGTCTGATTGTGTAATTGTACTGCATATATTGGACAGTGGCATTCTGTGACAGATGGAACATTTGGTCATCAGCTCCCATAATGTGTGCTGTCCTCTGACCTCTGGAGAAGATAAAGAGAAGTAGAAACAATGAAATAAAACATTTGGATCTAATAGAAGTAGTGTCTCATAGCCCGATTATGTCATGATACGGCACAGCAGTAGCAGTGTAGGCTTTGCTTTGTAATAACATCTTTTAAATGAAGCTTGCTGGATTTATGTGTTCACTAATGATGTTTCTCTGTTGTTGGAAGCTGGGATGTACCACAGTGGTGTATAAAAAAGCTGTTAACTAGTCACTGCATAAAGTATGAGCAACCAAATGACCTGGGAGGTCATGTTCTCTGAGTGAAGCCAAAAGCAAGAGCTGGACTAATGAAGCTTTATCTCTATTGCTGAAACTGTCGGCTTAACTGCCTGCAAAACCTGTCAATGAGCCAGATGTGGCCAGGCACATGGATTTCTTACACAGTTTGGTGCCTAAACCTTGCACTGGCTGATAAGTGCATGTGCTTATGATCACTAGGGTTAGAATGAGTCTGTGTGCATGAAGGATGAGATGGTTTTCTTTGGGCAGTTCTATGCAGTACCATTTAAAATCACCTGCACCACTACATACACTAAAATAAAATTTATTTATAAGTCTTTTAAACATGAATAAATAAAGACATTTTGCTGCTAATTGACACAGAAGGCTTACCTAGAAAAGGGAAAATGCTTCTATAGAAGTCTTTGCTGTAAATAACTACAGCAATTTGGGGATCACGTACCAAGACAAGTCGTTACTGTACGTTTTTATATTAAGATTTTACTTGGTACTAAATTTTCCAATTTTCTGAGAAAGTTGTTGCCCTTTAATTTTGCTTTTACTTTAACTACAATAGCATGCTAAAAGCTTTAACTCTGTTAATTTGAAGCACCTTTTGTCACCACTTACAGGTAGAAATGTAAGTGCTGAAATAGGCAGTTATTCCATTTGAGATTCATCTGTGCAGTTAAATTCCTACTAAGAAGATTTTAAACACTGCTAAATGTACTTACATTCCATAGTGAAAATGGCTATGGAATTAAAATACAGTTATTTTAAATCACATTTTTCTCCCTTTCTTTTAAAAGTCATACATTTTTTTAAATTTGACATTTTCAAGCTAGAGTGTTTTCATCATAAATCTGTATCATAGCTCCAAATTGCCAACAGCTCTTCACATTAATAGTCACTACAGAACCAGTGGAGATTTATCCACTTGTTTGCAAGATGTTTTCCTTAAGGAACTGAGTAAGTAGCCTGCTTTTCAAAGCTACATAGATCCTGCAGTATCCATTACACTTAAACAGAAGTATATATGTCCCCACTGTAGGTAACTTGGTTTAATTACAGTCTGATCTTCCAAAGCATTGTTAGAGCAAGAGCTGAGATGGAACATGAGAAGTTGGATGCTCTAGTTGCAAGTGTTTTCTGAGCTGACAGGAAATAAATATTGTGAAAAAAAAGTCCTATGAGGTTTTTATTTCATTGAGCTGTAAATCCATACCAGTTTTCATTTTCTTGAAGCTCTGAAGACAACTGTGTCTGTGGACTAAAATCTCTCCATTTCTGGTCTTGTGAATTTTTCAAGTCAAACCAGCGGTTGTGCCTATAAGTGGCTTTCTTACTGTGCTTCAAAACTGTTAGCGTGCATTGTGTTCAAAAGTCCTCTCTTTTCCTTAAAAGAGGAGTCCTTTTAATATTAATAAAAACATATTAAAATGAGCTTTTTTCTCTTCTTAAAAATATTAACAATAATACAAAATAATGTATTTCTGGTTTTCTCTTCTTGTTTAGCTATTTCCAGATTCCTCCAGTAGCTGCAATTTCTTTCACTCTGTGAGGAAATTCCTTTTTATTTTAATCAAGGGTGAGTTAGTGCCCTCATCTGCCACAGCAAGTCAGGTGGAATCACTTAGTACCTCCCTGGAGATCTGCAGCATCTGCAGATGGGGAGGATCAGTTGAAAACTTCTGTTATATCTGTCCAGGTTTTTGTAGAGAGGGTTCTGTTTCTTTGTCCTAATATGAAATCTTTTTTCCCATGTGACAGGGGGTGATGCTTTACGACTGGACACACTGTTGGACTGGTGGAGAGAAAAGAATGGTACTTTCTGTTCTCGACTCATCATCGTTTTAGACTCTGAAAACTCTCAGCCTTGGGTTAAACAAGTAAGAAAAGTAAACGACCAGTATATTGCTGTGCAAGGAGCAGAAATGGCCAGAGTTGTAGACATCGAGGAAGCAGACCTTCCACAGCTTGGTGACTTCACCAGGGAATGGGTTGAGTACAACTGTAATCCTGACAGCAACATCAGCTGGTCTGAAAAGGGCCGTGCAGTGAAAGCAGTGTATGGTGTGTCAAAACACTGGAGTGACTACACTTTGCATTTGCCAACAGGAAGCGATGTTGCCAAACACTGGATGATATACTTCCCACGCATCACCTATCCCTTAGTACATTTGGCAAACTGGTTTTGTGGTCTCAATCTGTTCTGGGTCTGTAAAGCGTGCTTTAGGTGCTTGAAAAGACTGAAAATGAGCTGGTTTCTTCCCACAGTGCTGGACACCGGACAGGGTTTCAAACTGGTCAAATCCTAATTAGCAACCAAAGAGAAAATGAAGTGAGAGCTCTGGGAACTTTCTCACTGTACAGTACTTACAACTTTTTATATGAGTATTTTTCTCTGAAAAAGTCTGCTACGCTCACTTTACTCAGCTCTTTGAGCAGCTACAGTATATGCAACAGTTAGAAACCGCAGTCTTAAACAGAAGAGGGTCAGACTAAGGTATTTGATTTTTGTTGCTGGTCTGTATGTACATATGTTAGAGACTTATTTAATATGACCATGCATTTTGGAGACAGTTCACACGTTTATAGATGTTACTTAAAGCAGCCTTTGTTCAGAGTCATCAGTTTGATGGACAACAACTCCTGTGAATGTTACAGCATGCTTTTTTTTTGTCATTTATATCCACTGTAAGGTTCAAATACAGGAAAGGACCCAAGCTAATACTCAAATCAATTTATATGTCCTTGAAATTATATGGTGCAATCAAAGGTATTACAAAACAGCACTGAGCCAAAAAAAAATAGAAGAATGAATAGCCATTTATGTAAGTAGCCACCAAGAGTCTTTAGCTTTATTTGCCTTTACACCTTTAGCCCCTGCCTCAGTTCTCTGCTGCATCCATGGAAATTTACCACAGAAAAAAAGGAAATTGGACAGTCCTCTGATGTTCTGGTGCTGCCGGGACAATGTTTGCTGAAGTGCAGTTTCAGCAACTTTCAGTTTTACTTTCGAAGTTCAGTATCTTGCTGGTGAGCTTTTTTTATTATTGTTCTTATAATACTCCTAGTTATCTAGGAATATTATCTAATTCCTAGTAGCTATCTCATACATGGAATAAAAAGTGCACTGATTGTTTCTCTCACCTGTTAAGGTGGTTCTGGCTTTTCCTTCTTGGGCTGTTACTTGTTTGTGTTTTGAAAAGCTACCCTGAAAAAAACTAAAAACAAAACCCAAGGAGTTTAACAAAGAAAATAGTCCATAGGTTAAAAATGGAAATGCAGATGTTGCCTTGCTTCCATGCTTATCTGAAGTCTGCTGTGCCTAAGACCTTGACTCTAAAATGCTGACTACATGATTTGACTGATGAGTTCATTATCTATTTAAACTATGGACAAAGTTTGTCAGGAATGTATTATGCCCTTAGGACAGGAGGGAATCCTGAGTATTCCACAACTCTGTTCTCCCAGCCACAAGGTCCTAATTTTAATCTTTCCATTCCCAGAGCTGGATGGAACTTGAGAAATCTTGTCCCAGCCTTTCCTCTTCAGTCAGAGAAGCTGCATAGCATTCTGGTCTCATTTTCTCAAGTACAGAAAATAAGGAATGAAACAAGCAGCTAAATCAGTACAGTTTGTGGTGGGGTTTATGCATATGTGTGTGCAATCCAGTATACTTAGAGTTTACTTTACATTTCCATCAGTATTTTAATAAAATGTTAGGCTTTTGTTGATAGGTGTCTAAATTACAACTTATTATTTTATTTAAATATATTAAAATACTTTAGGAGCTCTTCAAGATTTCACCATCAAAAGAGTTTATCTAATTCCATTTGAACTTTTCCGCCAGCTAAGTTAAAGAATCTTCTAACACTGATACTGTTAGTAACTCCTGAAAATAAAAGGTGTGATTAAATTGAGATCTGCAATAGCCAGAGTAATTTCCACCCACCAACTTAAAAATGGTGGTTTTGTAGTATTTACAAGTGACAGACACTAAGTTTCTTCATTAGTGCATAGTACACAACTTTGTTTAGCAAGATACCATCCGCTATCCTTCTTTGCCTTTCTCCATTCTCTTCCATAAAGTGAAAAGGGGATTGAGAGAGAGGAAATGTCCTACCAAGGCTCAGTTCCATTGGGTCTTCTTTAAGTAAATGATGTGATTGCAGCTTGTCCTGGATTCAGGAGGTGGCTGCTCTCAGTAAGGACAGAGAGTACTTGCACTGTCTAACTTCAAGTATCAAACTTAAGCTCCTAATGTGGGAGCCTGAGATAGGAGTCATCTTCTTTAAATTCATATGTCTGAAAGGTAGACATCTGAATCCATGCATAGTACCAGAAATGCTCTACTGCTCATTAACAAAGAGAAGTATTTCAAGGGGATGACTCATTTTATCTCTGTTTTAGAAATAATTTTCCTGTGGTTGTGCCTATTAGATTTGTTTTGGTTTTGCTTTCATATCCCAAAGGTCAAGCAGACAAGTCCTTTATGTCTGTTAAATAACCTTAGAGCACTTCTGTTCCAAGTCATCCTCTGGAGCCTGGGCTGGGTACACAGGCTTCATGTTCAAGCACGTAAATTGGATACTTGAAGTCGGGCTGAATGAGCATCCATTGGATTGCAGGAGAGCCACATTGTCTCCTCTGCGGAAGTCATTTTCAGCCATTTCTGGTCAACAGCCCTTGAGTATAGAGAAAAAAATATTACATAAAGGCAGTAATTTGGGTTGTAAAATCACTGTTACTTTGGCTGCTATTGCAGTAAAAGTTCATCAGATAAACAGTTCCAACTGGACAACTAGAAATTTTTAGCAGAGTCCCTGTAAAGCAGCACCATAATACTTGATAGTCACCCTGGGGACATTTGAAAGTCAAGATCAGCCACAGATCAACCATAACATACCCTGCTAATTATAATGGGTAAATCTTACTCTGTACCTGCTACTGCCACGTTTTTATGGACATTATCAGTATCTTGCTTTTTGTACATCAAGGGGAACAGGAGAAGTGTGAGACTCCTGACCTGTTCTGGGACGGGGAGCAGTAGCTGCTCAGCAGTGCACCTGTGGGCCTAGGTTTTGGCAGGACAAAGTCAGCAGTTGATGCTGATCATTTGTCTTGTTTATTAAATGGTTTGCAGCTTGCTCATGAGTTTCCCTTTATTTTGCAAAAACTGAAAGTTAGATAGAACCAGCTGAAAATACAGCGGAAAGATTATTTGCAAAACTAATCACGTGTTTGCAGATTTGCTTCTGTTTTCTCAATTAAAGAACTCCAGTTTTCTGAATTTGAAATAGTTTCAATGTGTGCTGAAGCGTTCCTACTTTTGAATCTGTTATTTTTTTTAACAGCAAAGGCATGGTGAAAATGCTAAATTAAACTAAAAGAAATGTTTACAGTCATTTAAACTATGAAGCCTTTTTGGACAAAGAGACTGTCTTGTGTGTTTCGAAACACACAGAAAAAAGCAGGGCTGTGGGACGATGAGCCTCAGGAATTCAACAGCACTAATTCCCTACTCTTACACTGACTAATATCAAGGCATCCTACTGTGACCCACATTCCCACATGGAGTTTTCCTCCATCTCCAGGTGCTCACGCACCTCTGGGGGCCTCTGCCCAGCCCTGGGCACCACCTGAGGGGCAATGCACCAGGAGTTGCTAATCCTAGTGAGGAGTGGGGAGTTATCCCTCTGCTGTTCCCTGTATGAAGTACAGGGCAACACCTGAAAGTCATTTAAATCTAATTCCAAAGAATAATATATCTGCTATCAGTTACATGCTTGTTGTTTAGTGGTAACATGCTTACAGATTGTCTGGATGGAGAAAATATAAACATTTTTGAGAGGCTTGTCTCTGTACTGTATATTCAGATATTTTGTTATAAAGGTTGTTATAAATTTATATCACAGTGGTAATTTTATGTTGACTTTGTTTCATTTACCTTCTCTATATTATCAGGCTTGCCAAAACATGCAACTGCACTGAGTCCTACAAATGTAAGTCTTTGAAAGGAATTCAAATTACAAATTCACAGCAGTATTTTTCTCTGAACAAGTATTGGGGGAAAAAAGACATTCTTCTTCATCTTTGCACTGCCAGAGTTACATATTTGCAGTTCCTTGTGCTTTGTTTGCTTTGAGATTGTTGTTGTCCAGCCTTCACTTTGAAGTTTTCCCCAGAAATTATTTCTTCACCTTTATGAAGTTTTCCCTTTATTTTACAAAGCCATAACTAATGCTACACTAGTTGAAAAGCACTTCGGTTGCCAGCAGTAGACAATGTAACTGGGTTAATTTTCTTCGTGAATATCTCTCTGTGGGAGGGTTTTTACTGGATGTACTGATTTTAGATCTGTAAATGGGGGGGGGGGGAGGTTGTGTGCATTTGTGATACCACTTAAATATATTTTGCTGGTTTGAATGCTCATTTCCATTTCATGTTTTTGTTTATGCCTTGATCATTTCCCAAGTTTCTGTGCTTCCTCTTGAATTCCATGTTTTTTTCTCTACAGCTTGTTTCAGAGGGTTTTTTTAGCTAAAAATTGCAACAGTTTACTAAAATAAGGAGTATTTATAGTTTAACAATTTAATAGAAATGAGAAATACTAGTTTAAATTATTAATACCTTTCACCATGTCATTTCTTTATCACTTTGTCAACAAGCTAGAAAAAAATACTGTTTATACTTTGAGACATTATTTTAGAGAGACTTAATTGAAGACTTCATTTTATGTATTATTACATAGTCAAACTTGTGTTCTCCAGTAAGATCAAGTTAAGGGAAGGTTCCTGCCTAAGTGAGACCAAGCCTAGGAGATGAAGTAGGAGGAAGCTTGAGAATGATGAGCAGAGCAGAACTTCACGTCTGCTCCTCTCAAAAACTGCTGAGGATGTTCCTGCAGTCCCTCCCCATGAAACAGTCCTTTACTCTTAACAAGCCAGGGCTTGTTAAGTGAGGACTTAAGTGGGAAATGGAGGAGAAACAGAGGTCTTAGTGTGACAAGGGGTGACAGGAATGTCAGTGGAAATTCGATGTCCAGATCTGAGGAGAAGGGCACTGCACAATTAGCAATGCCTTTAACACACTGATAGCTCATTACAGTGAGGATTTAGTGGCACTTTGTTGGCTTTTATGTTGTTTTTTTTTAACAGGAGTCCTTTCCAACCCTAGCTATTCTAGGATTCTATGATTTAATTTTGACTCATCCCTCTAATTCATGATTGAATCCATTAGTTTTGCACTTATTAATCACTGCTCCCTTTTAATTAAATTTCTGTAGATGCTTCTCTTCAATCTCAAATTTAGAGATACCCCTAGAGAGCAGCACTGCTCACCCTCAGTGCTGCCCTGCAGCTATTCTAAGTCTCCTTGAATGGAGTCAGGCAACCTAAAGTATGACTGCATCCATGGCACTGGCTTTGGGGGTTTTGGTCAACATTTTTGATGACCTAGGAAATAAAAGTCAGTATAAAAAGCCATATGAATGTTCAAATACTGCTTCTTTATAAATGCTGTTATATATATATATTATTGTTGGAAAACAAGTGTAGCATATAATTCAAGCACATTCATTTGAATCGAGAAGTGCACAAAGGCTTTGATCAGTGTTAGCTCCTGCACCGGCACTGCATTCAGCTGGTCTCCATCAGCTCTTGAATATATTGCCCACTACCACCATGGAGTAAAATACAGATATGCTGTTACTGTTTTATTATACTGGAGACCGGAAAGCTGGATCCATTTAAAGACCCACAGTACTACAGAGCTCACCTTCAGAGATTCAAATGAGGACAATTTCCTTGAACAACCAGATGCACACCGCAGGCATTTGTGAAGGGTGGTCACCCTGCAAGGCAGCAGTCGGGCTCTTTAGGATACTGGGTAGAAAGCTGTTCTCAACAGGTGCCTGCAGCATCCAGATGCTTACAGCTAGTGACACAAATGAAAATATCACTCCTTGTGAGCACTGAATTATATTCTCTACGTAGTAATTTTATTGCAGCTTCATGGTGTAGTGAAACGTTCCAGGCTCTTAACTCAGACACCAGTGCACAGAGCTAGGGAACTGCCAGTGCTGACTCATGCCAGTGCTGAAGCTGATGGAGAAATGCAGCCAGCTCTGTTGATTACAGACAGTTCTATAGTTAATAGCTGCTAAAATAAATCATCATGAACCTGACTTTGCCATCTCACAAGTGCAAAGCCAGGATACTGTAAGACAGCTTGTGTCAGGAGTGTAAAACAGACAACTTGGCTTCATGTGCAAGTCAGAGAGAACAGCCTGATTCAGAGATTGGCAATAGCCAGAAAAGCAGAAACTTCTTGCAGAAAAATGTTTGCTTTATAAATTGTGTATAAGGTCCCTAGATACCATGATACTGAGTACATTATAAATGCATAAGAGATCCATTAGGAAAGATGGGGAGGGGGAAAAAAATCTGCCAAATTAGGTTTGTATAGCTGAAAGCCCTAAAGATTTACTCTGCCTTGAAAAAGAGTTTAACGATTTTTTTATCCTTAGAGAAAGGTTACTTCTTTACCCAGGAAGGAAGAGGCAGAAGACAAGGAAGAAGGAAAACAAAAAGGAAAGAGGAGAAGTAATGAGATCAAAGGGGTCAGATTCAGTTCTGTGTCCAGGAGAACTAGAGAGAGATTTCAGAATTAATCAGTTGTGTTTCTTACAGAGGTGGCTTGTGTTGCACTATCAGACTGTCTTATCTCCCAAACCATGGCAATACATCCAGACTGCCTACTGAGTACATCCCACACCAGCTCCCAGACCCTGCCAGGGAAAGCTGTCAGCCTGGCCAGAAGCAAGCTGTGTCCCATCCTAACAAACTGACAGGACCGATGGGCAAGTTTCCACTCTGGGCTCATGTCCTGGCACCATTTAATTTACTGTTACAAACATGGCTTCTAAAAAATTATGATTATTACATTTTTAATACAGTGCCTGAAACCAGATAACGCTGTACAGCTACAGATGGCTGAGCAGGGGAGCTTGTAAAGTAGGAAGGCAACAGTGAATGTTACATACCCTCAGGCATGTTCCCACAGCAGTATTTGTGCATGGAACAACTGCTGCAGCACTGAAGAAGTTTTCCTGTCTCTGCCATCGATGCTGAGGAAGATGGCTCAGACTATTTAAGCCAGGTCTCTGCCCTTCTTTAATTTCTAATCTCAGGTGAGTCTCCAGCTGCTTCTCTGCATGAGGAAACATGGCATCTTCCCAGCTGAATCTGAAACGGGTTTCTGATACGTAAAATTACTCAGCAAAATGAACTGTGTAAAGATAGAGCATATTCTGATTAAAAAATTGACGAATGCTGACAAAATGCAGCGCTGACATACACAGATGAGGTACGTGAACTGCAGAAGGATGGAAAGCAGAGCTGGGAAGGGAACAAGATGCCCTGTAAAGGAACCACAACCTGCTTGTCTTGCACCCAGATGTACCACAAGACCGCATGATTTAGGGCAGGAAGTCAAATACTTTGTAATTCCTGCTTGTTTGGCATATGTGTATAAAAACAATAAACCTGAGACAACTGCCAGGAAGGATTCAGATGACTGACCTACAGCCTACCACATCTACAAATACAGAACGTGCATAATGGGCCAGCACTTGTGAGTTTGCTCATCTGAACAAGCCAGAACAGACCAGTTCCACCCATAGAAAAGAGGAAGTCAGCTTTTGGACCAGCCTGCTCTTGCTGCACAAAAATGTGTATAAAAACAACAGCATGAGCTGTTGGAGTCTAGTAATAATAGATGTACTGAATCTTCAGGCATCTCCAGTTCTGGGTAGGCAATTTGTCCTGCTGGGGATGCCAGACTTCCAAGTGTGGGGCTCCTGGCAATCCACTCTAAAGCTTCTAATGCACATTACAGGACTGTATTATTTAGAGACAATTTCTGTGAAGGGGCAAAAACCCCCAGAACCTGACTATCTGAAAAGCTGGTACTTCCCTGGAATGCATTGCTGTGTGTCAGCTGCCCTGTGTCTCTTCTGAGGAAACAGCAAAAGGAATTGTGGCAGCCGGAAGATCGCTACGCACAACTGCACACTGAGCTGCTGCCACTGGGCAGTTAGCAGCTCCCACTTGCGCGTACTTGGCAGAGAAGGTTTGTTGGTCAGTGTGTTATGTCTGATACCAAGGTGCAGCTGGAGTACTGTTACTGTACTTCATTTCCTAATTCTTTCCCCAGCCTGTAGCTAAATAACCTTACAAGAGAGTTAAGCTGAGTGCTGGCAGGGGGTGTTCCCTGTGCTTACATGGATTAAAGAGGACTAGGACAGACTCATGGGAGACAGCTGCAGTGCGGACGCTGAGACACAGCACTAGTAACCCACGTTCAGGACTCCTACCAATTGTTGGATGCTTTCTATTTTGGGCCACAGTAAGAAACATGGTTCCAGACTAGATGGGGCTCAGACCAGACACAACGAGGTTGCTCTCATTTGATCCTCTCCCCACAAAAGGCCTGCAGCCCTCCTGTCTACCAAGTGACCAAAATGGTCCCCATGACCAGCACACTGCTTGGTGGTTGGTGGATGGTGTCACTGTGTGTCACCTCATGACTGACACAGACTGAGGTAGCTATTTGAGGATCCCAGGATCTTGAAGATCAGCCACTAAAATACCCCAGAATCATAAACTGTGAAACTATTTTCATCCCTAGGCCCATTATAGATTAGAGGATAGTCACTGTATGACCCTGAAAGCCCACAATTGTGTCAGCGTGCCAGTTCAATCTGCAATGTCAAAACTGGAGTAAATATTCGAAATTGCCACTTTGAGGAGAGAACTTCTAGAACACTATCACTTCTAGTTATAGTCCCTGCTCTTTCCATTTCCAGCAATCCTAGGATGGTTTCCATTGCGTTTGTTGCAGTTTCGATGGCTTCAGAATTTATGAGGCACTTGGCTTTAGACCTCAAAAAAGAAGTAAGTCAAAACCAGTCACAAAGCTGTCAGTTCACAGCTCATCCATCTTTCCCTTTTCATTTATTCATTTGGTTGCCTTTCCCACAGCAGAAATTCTCCATTTTGAGAGCCATAGCTCAGATTCAGCTCCTGTTCAAGCCATCAGATTGACCCCAAACCCCACCCAGATGAAGCTGTGATGAGAATGGTACCACAGAGGGCTGGGGAATAATCACTGAGCTTGCAGGCAGTGGAGTGGAAGCATCCCATGCTGTATCTGCACAGCTCTGGACACCTACCTCAGTGCTTCTGCCAATCCACCTGGCCTACAGTCTGATGAACATTGGTTTATTTACTGGAAAGTCAAAGGGAGATGTAACGTACTTCATACCCCCTGATTTCATGGGATACAAAGTAGGACACAGCTCATGCTTCTCCACCAAATATCATCCTGCCACCGAAGCCAATCCAGCCCAGCTTTTACTGTTCTGTTAGGGTTTCCTCAGCAAACAGGAATGGCTCATTCCCTCACCTGAGCTGTTTGCAGCCTCACATGCACTGCACAGGAAGCCGGTGTGCTTGGGTATGAGCAATGCCTCCTGAGAAACCCTGCTGGCCATTACCTTCCCTCTGAGAAGAAGGGGCCAGCCCCAGAGCCTCCACCAACTATTGGTGTGGGTGTGAAAGTGATCCATCACAAGCACAGGATCTCCAGCATTCATATACAGAAGGCAAGGCATGCAAGCAGGACTCCAAGGCCACCAGCAAAGCAGGATGCAATTGATGAACTGCCAGTAACATCAACAGAAATCCCACTGGTGGATGGGTAGGCAGCTTGGGACAGGGAACTGCAGAGTCCATTCTGGAGCTAAACATTCAAGTTAACTTCTGGAGTCTTGTTTCACCACTAAAATGGTATTTAAAAACCATACCAAGGGAAGGGGAAGAAGGCAGGAGGCCCAGCTGGTACTACAGGCAGGCTGTTGGTTGGCACTAATGCTGCAGTCAGAGCAGTTTGCAGAGAACAGGCACAAAGTTCATATCACTGAGGTGATTTCAGTGCTTACACCTCTTCTTCTCAGAGCCCTGGCTGAACTCTGTACCAGTGCCTGTGTGCCTGTGTCTATCATCAATGAAATCCTGGTGTCCCCTCAGCAATATTCTGTGTCCATCTGTAAGCCTGCAGTCCATAGGGGGCTGTGTAGTGACCCATCCAACTCAGGGTTACAAGCACCTCTAAGTCTATAAAGTTTTGCCCTGTTCATCTCTGTACTGGGTTTGCACAGCAAGTTTTGGTAGAAGGGGGACTACAGGGGTGGCTTTTGTGAGAGCCAATGCAGCTGGCTACAAGATGGACCAGCTGCTGGCTAAGGCTAAATCAATCTGCAACAGTGGCAGTGCCTCTGGGATAACATAGTTAAGAAGGGGAAAATGTTGCTGCACATGAGCAATTACAGCCGGAGATAAACAGCCCTGCAGACACCAAGATCAATGAAGGAGGGCAGGAGGTGCTCCAGGCAACAGAGCAGAGATTTCCCTGCAGCCCATGGTGCAGCCCATGGTGAGGCAGTTGTGCCCCTGCAGCCATGATGGTCCATGGTGGAGTGGATCTCCACCTGCAGCACACATGGAGGACCCCACACCGGAGCAGGGGAATGCCTGATGGAGGCTGTGACCTCGTGGGAAGCCTGTGCTGGAGCAGGCTCCTGGCAGGAGCTGTGGCTCTGTGGAGAGAGAAGCCCATGCAGGAGCAGGTTTGCTGCAGGACTGGTGACCCCACAGCTGTTCCTGAAGGACTGCAGCCCATGCAAGGGACCTCATGCTGGAGCAGGGGAAGAGTGTGAGGAGTGCCCCCCGAGGAGGAAGGAGTGACGGACCACATGTGGTACGTTTCCCCACTCAGCCTAGTGTGATACCCTTGAGTACAGCACATCACCATTCTCTGGTCTGCCCCGCGCAGTGAAACACTTGTGGGATGAGGACTGGAAAAGATGCTCCACCAGAGACACTGCACCACTGGGTGGGAGGTGCTGGTCTCCCTGAGCAGGTGTGGGCAGTGAGCTGCGGCCCCCCTTGCTGTGGGGGAATGGCTGTAATACCGAATGGGGGTAAGTAAGAAAATTCCTGTCTCCTTGGTTTATTGGGGCAAGGGGCTGCTTGCCCTTGTGTTCCACAAACCCCATCCTGTACAGCCTCGTGGTGTTCACAGGAAACCCAGCAGTGAGTATTTACTTACCAGCCTTTGTCTCCGGAAACCATGCATGAATGCAAGCACAGGAAGCTGCATTTTAAATGTTAAAATACGCTTTAAAAGCGTCATGTCAGCTACACTTTTCCAAGCTAGAAGAAATACCAACAGTTTTGAGAGCTGCTTCAACGCAAGGAGAAATTAAATTACTTACGTTTTTTTTCTTACTTCCCTTCATAAACCACTCTCCTGAAGTCAAGCACTAATATATTAAAATGTTTTCCATCAGGGGCTTTTTGCACATCAGGAAGAGCTCGTAATCTTGTTTTGAATTGGCATTTGCATATTCAGTTAGTCAAATGCATTTCCTCTTATGATTAAGCATGCTATATAATTGATATTCTCCTTCCCTGTAGTGTGACACAGCATGTGACTCAAAACTTGCCTTCATAAGGCTACTCATGAATGCAAAAGCATAACACATGTAGAAAAGCATATTGCATTCCTGTATGCTCAGGCTAGAGGAAAATAGCTGTGGTGCTCCATAACTTGGGTTTTTTTCAGATGACTGGATGGTTTCTTTGATCTGAGCAAGAAATATTTGCAAGGAAATACCAATGAAGCCCTTTCCACTTGTAATTCTGTGAGTTTGAGGCATGTTGAGGGACGTGTTTGCATCATAAAATTATAGAAGTTTGGGTTGGAAGGGACCTTCAAAGCTCATCCAGTCCAACCCCCCTGCAATGAACAGGGACATCTTCAACTAGTCAGGTTGCTCCTATATCAACTATATATTCCGATCAGGTTGCATGCATTTCATATAAGAAGGACACCAACCCCAAAGACTGTTTTGGTTCCTTCTCCCTCAATCTGGGCTTTGTTTTGTTTCTTAAGTACTGAATTCACTTCAGGAAAGAAGCCAAACACATACTTAGTGCATTGCTCCAAAAATGCACAATCCCCATGGGAACTTTGCCTCATGCAGAGCATGGGCAGGCAGAAGAGAATCCTGTGCTTCATCAAACATTTAAAGAGGCATCATGTGCCCAGCCACCACCTCCCTGTATTTAAAGCTCTCTTCAGCCTAACCCAGGCCTTTCAAACTCATCCTAATTGAAAAGTAAGCCCCTGGCAAGTATAAAATTTTAATATTAAGCCAAGGGAGACGTCCGGTGAAGGAGAAAAGTTTTTAAAGGAACTGAACCTGAGGGAAAGAGAACTCCTAGAGCAACCATGGGAGGAACTGGAAACCTCGGGAGGTGAGGATCTGGATGCTGACCACAAGGTGGGAAGCGGCGCCCTGCTGCCATGATGGGACAGCATGCAACATGTTCTTCACAGCCATACACACAGGCCCCAAGTGTCATCTGTACAGTTTCTTTACTTCTTAACAGGTCTTAATTTCTCATTCACCTTCATGTTTCTAACTCTAAAATGACTCATAATACAAGGTAATGTCATTATATTAAAAGATATCTCAATTTGCAAGTTCATTCCATGCCAAGAGCAAGGCAGCAGTCTCTAATTCCAAACAGAATCCATGTTATGCCAAAATACCTTTGCCAAAGCCCTCTAATGAGCTGGCACCAAAAGGCTTCATGGGAACATCCTACTGTCATCAGCACTTTCCAGGCATTACCGATACCTTATGACTCTTTTTTATCCCCATGTGGTTGTTGGTTTGTTCTACCCTTCTCTAAGTAGCAAGCATGAAGATTCCCTTTCTCAACAACCCTACACATTAAAAAAAGCAAGTCACTTCAGTGTATTGTATTTCAGCTCTGTCATGTCTGGAAATATGAAACATTACTATTAAGTATTTATATAGTGAAGTAGTCCTGTCACTGATGGAGAAAGCAGTCACTGTTAGAGTCCAATTCACGGATGTCAACAATAGACCTCTCACTCGCACACAGGCAGGAGGAAACCTTTATGTGGGATTCAATTGCTTCAAGTGCTTACATGAATTATCCCGAAGATGTTGCTCAGCCCGAATGCTCTTTGCCTGTGGAAAAGCTGAAGGCTTCATTTACTGGCCTAGTGAGAGCTGAGGATACAAGAATATTTTAAGACCTCTCTTGATAAATAAGCATGTTCCTCTCAGGAGGAGCCAAAAAATTAGATCAAAGCACTGCCTTCTCTCTATTAATTTATTCATCATGAGCCGAATTATAAGCTACTTTCTTACAAACTCCCATTAGAGGAAGCTTCCCTAAGAAGAAACTGAATAAGCTCCAGAAGAAATCCCAATGTCTCCCCCACTGCCCAGCACACACAACACAGCCCTGCAGCAGCAGAAAGTACTGCCTGAGTGCTTTTACACTGCAGGTTAGGTATTTGTTATGCATATTAATTGATATGTTTTGTACTGTATTGCCCTCCACAGGCACTGATAGCTGAGTATAGCAAAACATTAAACAAACAAAAGGAGCTAAAAAAGAGAAACAGCCCAGAAGAGAGCTTACTTATGTGAAGGGCTGGTTAGCACCGAGCTATGGTTTTCAGGGCTCGCTAACATATCTCCATGACCTCTCTCCTACTGAGGCAGCCAGGCACCCCCAAGTCATTACCAGTGCGCATGTGTCAGACGCACTGATCCACTCCACAGCCCTGCTAACACCCACAGAGCCTTGGGGATGTACTTAACAGCCTTCTCCTTACAGGCTCCGCTCCGCTCATCAACAAGAGGTAGCTTTGCTGACAGCTCCAGCAAATCATAGATGAGGAGCCAAGGAGCTGATCCCAGTAACAAGTTTTTCTGGATGCCCTTGATGCAGCAGTAAAAGGTCTCAGGACTCAAAGAGGGAGAAAGCATTTCCTTGAATGCATGGGATGTGCTTCCTCAGACCTGCCCTAGCTGAAGAGCCTCACTGTGAGGCAGATCATGTCTCTAGAGACACAATGAGCAACCAGCAAAGCTGGGGAAGCAGAACACTGGTACCAGATTCCTAATCTCTGCAAAAGCCTGTCACCAGCACTGGCCAGAAACCTCTTGCCTCAGCTCATCAGCTGTTGGGCCTGAGCAGCTTACTTGTTGCTGGTGATGGGACTGTGCTCTGCTGATGTAGAGAAGGTACAGCTGGTGCAGGTGGGACATGGTATATTTTCAACAGGGTTGAAGTGGTTAAAGAGCCTTGTCCACTCCTCCTTGCTCAGACATTACGAGTCTGTCTTTGTTAGTGGAGTCCTTACTCAAAAGTGTGGTTTAGCACAGTGATATGTTGGTCACCAATAATGCACCATGCTGTAAAGCATCTACTTCAAATGTAATTGGTAGAATTGATGGTCTTTTCTCTGGAGATCCACCTTATCCTCTGCTTCCCTGATCAACAAAGCCTTTACCTGAATGGCTGTGGAATTAATGTCTAGTTAGTTGCAAGGTGAGGATGAAGTATGAATTTGGAAACCTGAAAAGCAAGTTGCAAGGCTGAATACTTTCATTTAATAGCCTTTTGGTGTTAAGATTATATACTTCATAACACCAGGGTAGAAATTGGAGCAACTAGAAAACTACTCTCTCCAGCAGGACATTATGCAGTCAGTGATGAAGGCTGTCAGAGCAGCAGTTCTGCTGTGACAGAGGGGGCTATTCTTTATTATTAGTAATTTAAAATGAGCTCCAGTGAAGCTGTGGCTCTGCTGTCTTCATGCTCTGTGCAATTTTGAATGGCTACCCATGAATGGCTGGTGAGAATTTTAAGACCTACTTCGTGACTCTACTATGAAACATTACTTGTCTTTCTTCAATGAAATATAAGTAAAAAGAAGCAAGATGCTTGTTCTCTTACAGCTTGGAAAGAAGTTTGTATTCCTGGGATTTATTAAGCTTGTGCCTGTGATGGTTTTTTTTATGCTTTCTTTAATATTGTATGCCTGTTGCTCTTAAATGTCATGAACATTGCTAGGAAACTTAATATTGTAAAACATGGGGTCTGAACAATTAATGAAGCGCAACATACAATTCCATGAAAAACAGGCATGTATTGTTTTGGAGTCTGCCCAAGTTACAACATATATCACGGATATCTTAATTATTTTCTTATTCACAGGCATCTATATTTCATGAAAGCATTAGGGAGTCTTTTTTAGGCACTTTAGATATTCCATGAGAACTGCTGAATGTGAGAGCAGAACTTTGGCTAAAAGTTTCATTTTTATAGAACTTTTTTCAGTTACACAGATGTAAAATACTTCGGGGGGGGGGGGGGGGAAAGGGTTTATTTTGCTCTAATAAATTACATGAAAGAGGAAAGCTTCTAAGCTTAAAGGGAGCAATTAAATTTTGATGGTTACAGAAACTATTGTGTGAATTTGTCAAAGTCCAAGAGATCAGAAGTTTCCAACTTTACAAGTAGCTGCCCACTTTGTTTCAGGTATCTGGAGGACCAGAATCTTGTGTTGGAGAGAATCCTCAGATGGACGTTCTGTTCCATATAGCCATCAAAACAAACCTTCAGTTCCTGATGCCCACTATTTCTGCTTCTGCAGAACAAGGGGGATTGGCTTTAAACTGAGAGAGGTTAGATTTAGATTAGATGTTAGGAAGAAGCTCATCCCTGTGAGGGTGATGAGGCACTGGCACAAGTTGCCCAGACAAGCTGTGGCTGCCCCATCCCTGGCAGTGTTCAAGGTCAAGCTGAATGGGGTTTTGAGCATCCTGGTCTAGTGAAAGGTGTCTCTGCCTGTGGATGAGCTTTGTGGATGAGCTTTAAGGTTCCTTCCAACCCAAACTGTTCTTTGATTCTATGAAAAAAAAAAAGTGCCTTGTTTTAGTCTGCTTTCCAATGAAGCCATTTGTTTGTTCTTTATCTGCCAGAGTGATACTTATCTCTGTTTTCCCAAATCTTGTTGCTTATGGTGGGATTTTCTTCAGTTATTACATGGCCAACCCTGTCTATTTTCAACCTTGTGAGATCAGGAAACAGTCCTGAAAACACTTGCTATCAGCCTTCTTAAACTACTAGGTGTTGTTTAAGCACATCCTCCTTTGATTCTTCTCTCCTTCTTGTTCAGAATTGCAAAGGAGGAGGAAATCATCCTTGATGGCATGAATGGCTCATGTTCTTATGTTGCGGAATGCAGGTAGCTGTATGTGAATTTCTTACTTGGATGACTTTAAAGGTTCAGTCTCACACACCTTTCAGTTAAGATGTGTTGGCATATTCCCTTGACTGCAGACCAAAAATTGTTTCCCTATTGTTTTCCTGGAGTATGAGATCAAGATTCCTCTGCAAACCCCTGGGATGTGTGGCCAGTGCGGGTAGGTGGGTGATTGTTTTGCTGTGGACCATTGATCAAGAAGAGCTGACTGTCAGCAGCAATGGTTGCTATCACTGCAGTAGGAAAGGGAGGAAGAGCTTTCAGAGGACATTGGCAGGGAAATAGGAAAACTGTGGAAGAAATGCCATGCCTTGAATGTCTGCATGAAGTAAAGTAACAGTAGTACAGTGGTTCCCACTGACAGACTGCATCTAGTGTTAAAAAGCACAGAGGTACTTGTTTAAGAAGGTAAATGAAAACTCAGCAAGACAGGCAGATTGATTCCCTCACAAAATGCTGCTGGCATGTCAGGGTGTAGCTGTTCGTAGTTGAGCAGATGAGAAGGCAGTGCTGCCTGGCAGTGTTACAGCTGTACCTTCCATGTATCCTGCAGATAGGTACAAAGTTCATTCACTGGTTATAATAACCCCTGTAAGGTTTCCTTGTAGAATTGCCGTGTTAGGCAATTAAATGCTCTGTCACCATGACATAATTCTATGAGTCATCTGTCATAAGTGTCATCTCAACAACCTAATGATAAAACTGAGTCAAACTGCTTTAAATGATGCCTCAGCTCTAGCCTGCTCCAGAAATGTACTTCACTGTAAGGTTTTATTACCCAAACTCTAGTATGTGGCACACTAAAATTACTGCCAAGGTAGACAGGTTGGTTCTGATGCAAGAATCCTCTTGGTCAACTCTCTCATCAGCCCTGTGTACAGAAGCTGTCCTCAGCCCTGAGGGCCAGGGTTTGTTGGCAGCCTAAGGGGCTCACTGCTGGCTGCTCTCTGACAAAATGCCATCCAGCTTGTCAGAACATGAATATGATAAAAATACTGCTGGAGGTCTGGGTTTAGTGCAGTTTCCCATGGAGATAACACATAACCCTCTGTGTGCATGTTCCCAGTAACTTTTAAACATTGTAATCAATATAAATCTTGTTTTGTGGTAGGCTAGAGACGTTAAAGATGTTAGGTTCCTATAAATGTCATTAACATATGGGGAGAAGATAGAGAGGGACCTTGTGTAAGTGTCCCTCTTGAGTGAAAGGGTGAACCACTTCAGGTGCTAGGTACTTGTCCTGGGTTCAGCAGTAGCAGTCATTTTCTCTCCTCCTTGCTAACTGGTGCAGTGCTGTGTTTTGACTTTTGGGCTGGGAACGGTTGCTGATAGCAAGTATGTTTTGAGTTACTGCTCAAATGTTTGGTTTTGTCCAAGGCCTTTTCTGAGCTCATGCTCTGCCAGGGAGGAGGGTAGGCTGGGAGGAAGGAGAGACAGGACACCTGACCCACGCTAGCCAAAGAGGTATTCCATACCATAGCACATCATGCCCAGGATGTAACCGGGAGAGACCTGGAAGGGCTGGAGTTCTGGGGGGATGGAGGAGGTATGGGTCGGTGCTCGGTCGGGCAGGGTGGGGTGAGTTATGGGTCGGTGGCTGGTGAGGTGTTGTATTCTCTTCACTTGTTATTTCCTGTATCATTATTATTTGTAGTAGTAGTAGCAGGAGTGATTTATGTTATACCTTAGCTATTAAACTGTGCTTATCTCAACCCGTGGGGGCTACATTCTTTGGATTCTCCTTCCTAACTCTCTGAAAGTCGGGGGAGCAAGGGGGTAGTGAGTGAACGAGCTGTGTGGGCTTTGTTTAAATCACGACAATACTGCATACAGGAGTGAATACAATGTGAACGTCCTTATTGCCATAGTGTAAATCACAGCTGGTGTCATTAAATGCTATTAAAAAACAGCAATAAGATTCACGTCCACAGGTAATTAATTTCCTTTGGTTTTGCTACTCATGAAACTTGCCATTTGTTCTTTGGGTCTTCTACAATTTGCTTTTACCTCACAATGTTAATAAAACAGGCTAGCCCTCCTGGCATCTCCTTCAGAGAATACTTCTCAGGGCCATCTTGAGCCTTTCCTTCTTTCTCAAAGTCGCAGATATCTGCTCCTTGCTGTCTAACACAGCACTGGAGTACCACAGCCACAGTCTGCTGATTGATGGTGATGAACAGGGATGTACAGGTAAAAATGCACACAGTGTTCTCCACAGCTAGATAATGCCTGAAGGCAAAAGTACTACTTGGTCCTGGTGTGAAACACAACGGAAAGACTGCCATATATTAAGAGTATATGTTTAGCTGTATTATGTCAGTAAGCAGTGAACTTAAAACACCTTCAAAACAGACCGAGGAACAAACACTGTCTTGGCAGTCAGTACACACTAATTATTTTGCATTGTTAGTTGTTAGCTGCGGCTGCTTTCATGAGCAGTAGCTAAGCTTAATGCAAATTAAACCTCTGTGAGGAGACATCTTTAGCTTTGGACTTGTCATCTTATCCAAACTGCTTCAGTGTCACAGGAAAATAACTGCCTTTAAGCATTCATTTTGTGTACCACTCTCCTGAGCTCTTTTGTAAAGTAATCTTCAGGACACATTGACGGCATCTGGTGAAGAGACTCAGCCAAAACCAAACGGGTACCCTCAGGAGGGTGATTTTCACAGGGCAGTATCACAGCCCAAGCTCAGGGGAGCCTGGAACAGCCCCAGTAACCCATCAGCACACCGCTGCCCTCTGCCCCCTCACTGGCTGCTGCTTTTGTGCTGTGCACCTGCGGAGGAAGCAGGAAGCTGGAGCCTGCCAGCATTATTCTTTACTGACACAACACCGAGTGGCTGGCGAAAGCTGGAGGTTGCTTTGTGTGTCTGAATGTCCTCCCCAGCTTGCTCAAGGTGGAGTCTGGGACAAGAAGACTGAAGTTATTAGAGGGTAAGTGGCTCTCCTGGCCTCTAAGGTAAGAGGCCTAATGTCAGGTCTTGCAGAAGGACCCTGGTTTGCGGGCTCGTGAGAAATGTACTCCTTCAAGATCCTGGTACATAGTAAGAGATGACTGACCTCTGTCCCCTCTAAAACCACTTCCTTCTACCTCTCCAGTTTCACCCCCAAGCCATTCTCCCCAGAGTTGCCCCAAAACTTGACCTTTTCCCATAATTTCCCTTTCTTTTCGTTGCAACCCCAAGTTGTTTCCTTCCCATCTTTTCAGCCCATAGTCTCTGCTCTGAAAAAAAATCATACATCATTTCTTTCCTGAGCTAATTGAATTATAACCCATATAAAGCAGATAATTACATAAGATACTTCGTTCAGGTAAAAAGAAAAGAAACACAGTTCCCTCCAACAGTCATTTCTGAATTCAACACTGATTTCTGTCAATGACAAGCATGAACTTTACACAGACTGGATGGTGTTGCACTTCAGTGGACACACTATGTCCCCACCAGTCATCCTCAAATGACAATTTCACAAGGCCACATTTTATTGGCCCACAAGATCCCCTCCAGTCTCTCTAATGAAAGAATTAAGCTCTCCACACAGGTCCATCAGAGGTGCGCAAGGTGCTTTGCCCTGGTTACACTCAGTGTTGAGCAACTAAGGACATTTGAGGTACAAATAGATTAATAATTTGCAGCTGACATCTTCCCAAAAGAAGTGACCTTCACTCGCTAGCACTAAAAAAAGCCCTGTTTTGTGAAATGGAAAATGCTTTTCAAGACTCCAGCCTGAATCTGAGTCACAGGTGCTATCCCACATCAGCACAGGACATGCCAGATTTCAATGTAATCTTGAGTACATGTATGTAATTCAGACATTCAAAAGAGCTAATCTGCATATTTGAAGGGCATATCAACTTCATTCTAACAAAGTCAGCACTGGAATGCAATCTCCAGGTGAAGCCGAAGGCTGTAATTCATGAATGCACAGAGATTACCTTGGAATTTCAGTTGTGGTGACCTCAGCCTCCTGGAAAATCCTACCCCTGCTTCAGGTGTGCTTCTGCTCCTCATGCAACAGCTGCTAAAATGTCAAGGGTTTACAAAGATTATCCATGAACTGCAATGCTAATGTGACACACACATCTGAGACTATAATAGAAATGGAAGGAGCAGGGCAGAAACCAGGAGCATGACAGCTCCTCTGGATCAATGAGGATTATGAATGAAAAATTGGATTATACTGACCAAAGAGACATATGCATTTCAAAACCTTCTTGTAGAGCTTGCATGGTGCTTTGCAAGAGATTCTGCTTGATCTCATCATATTTTGTGCTTTCTTTTTGTTTAAAGGTACAATAAAATACAACAGTGAAGTAAATAACAGTCACAGGCTTTTGCAGAGTATACGCCACAGTCTGTTAAAGCTAATAAACTGCACTGCCATGAAGTGTTCAGTACCTTGGATTCAAATGAGGTTTTAGTGATTGCTCAAAGCTGCTCCTGAAGTCATTAGTCACAAGGGGTCTCTTAATTTCTCCCTGCAGTGTTGGACTGAATGGGATTTTTCTGATCTCTTCTGTCAATACTTTTTTTTTGTTGTCCATCATTAATATCCTCCCCAGCCTTTTAAGTAAAGAGCTTTCCTGTAAGCACTCAGTTGTATGCACGTGAGAGGCAGGAAAGTCTCCTGTTATAGCTATACAAAGCATCTAAGTTGAAACACAGATTTTGCACTGAAGAGGGAAAAAATACTGTCACCAGTGTTCCTTGAAATGCTTCTTCACAAGTGTAATCAGTATTTTCTTAATAAAAACCCAGTTGGGCCTGTAGAATCTCTGAAAGCCAGGACATGTGTTTTTGTGGCTAAATTTAAGAATGCAAACATGATTGGTTTAACTGAAATTAGCCATGAAATTTCAGCTTGCTGTACTAGACAAGCTAGTGCAGACCCACTGTTCTAAGACCACCTCCTCTGGCTGCATCTTTGGAAACTGTCCGACTCAGGATCCTGTCCAAAACTGGTGCAATGCAATTGGAAATTTCCCAGCTGTATCTCTGAGGTCCCCTCTGGAACAAGCGAAGCTGAGCAGGAGGTTACATGGGCATGAACAGGACGGGTCCTGGGAGAACACTGAAGCATTAACCAACACAAAAAGGCACCTAGGCTTACTTCAGACCACAATACCCAAGACCTCCCTTAGAGTTAGGCCTTTGTCCTCTTGATCTCACCACATCAGGCTACAATGCAAAAAGGGGAAAGAAAAGACTTCATGCCTGTGACTTTGTTTTATTGATTGAAAGGAAAACTAGTCTGCTGCTTCGGTTTTCTTCATCCAGTACTGAAAAGAGTTCCTTTATCTACAGCAGAATTCAGATATGCTGTTTCCATATGTTAAAAGCTATGAAATCTGCATGTTATGAGCTTTCTGTTACATATGCAATCCTAAAACCATCCAGTTTGCTTTCTGGAGTTTTTTGGGTTTCTTTAGTCAGAACTGGCATGTTTCAGGACAGGAAATTGGAAACCAGACCTTCTCCTGATGAGATGACCTATAACTGAAAAAGTTGTGCAGTGAGGCTAGGAAATTGCTTCTCCTTATGCTGTCCATAGGGATATAAAAGAGGAAAATTAAAGAACTGGGAGAGTGAAACAAGTGTCAGAGCTGGATTTTAAACCTTCAGATGACAGGTTTAAAGGACATGCTTTCTCAGTAGAACCATCTTGATTGTGAAAGGAGTTCAGGTCTAGATCAAACTCCCCAGAAAGGCTCAAGATGAAGTCAAATGCATATATTCCATTCTGCATGTCCTTTGTGGCTTAGGTAAGACTACAGAATAATTGCTTAGAAATCTCTTTGTAAAACTTATCTTTCTTATTTCTCTTGCCTCAAAGACTTTAGTATTTCTGCAGCAATCTCCACTGGATGATGTTACTATTTCCCAGGTACCTCATGTTTCCAGAGTAAACGCTAAAACCTGGGTGAATGTGGGAAGACGGGAGGACAGGAAACCTACAGAACCATGAGGAAGTTCCGGTTTTGCTGGCTAGGCCAGAGTAGCGTGTGCAATGTCTGGGGATCCAAAGTTGTAGATACAGGGGAATGGTTTAAGCATTGAGGGACAAGGCAGCAAACTTCAAGCGCAACCAGGCACATGAATTCCTTCCCAGACCTAGGGCAAAGTCAGGGTTCTATGCTGGGATTCTGCTATATAGTGTCTAAAATTAAGTAGTGCAAAATCAGCTTTATTCTCTTTATTTTCACCTAATACTCTTGGGAGGATTCAGATCGTAGTTGTTTTACTAATATTGGCTGAAATAGACTTCATTCATACACCAAGATTTAATTCTGGCAGAGTAACACTTTACCTTGTTCTCAGTCTTACTATTCAGGAAACTGATCCTTTTTAGAATCAGGGGGTGTAGCCTGTGAGTTACAAAAACCTGACCCAACCAGTACAGACCAGCCATTACTGTTGGTTTTGGGAATAGCCAGGGCCTTCTAGACATTAAGGGAACAGAGTGAAAAACCTTAGTTTGCAAATCTCATAAACTGGTCAAATCACTAGGAGATAGAGGGGTTGTTATGGCAGGTTAAACAGGGCATGCTGCAGCAGGGCAGGGATAAAACTCTTTTAGATGGCTCCTGGAAGCTGACAAGAGGTAGATGTCTTGTAGCTAAACTCAAGGATGTCTGACTGTTTGGCAGGCCTGGACAGGTAAAATACCATATTGTTTGTAGCAGAAGCTAGTGATCCAGTGAAGCAGGATGGTAAAGCTGCAGCAAAAGGCAAAGCCATGTAATCAGACATGGCTGATTGAGAAACTGCTTTCTTAACAGCATTATGCTCATTGTATTAAAACAGTATATCTACTTATTTTAGATCAGGACCAAGACCTGCAGAGTTAGTGCAGTGCCTCTGTCTGAAGCCATTAGCCTTGCTGAGAAGGCTCAGCAATGTAATGTTATGCAATTGCACAAAGCTACGCAGCAGGTAAAATACTCCTTCCTACTTCTACAGCTATTTATATATTGCCAGACTGAAAGCTGGCATGCAGACATGAGTTGTCCTGAGAGCTGTGTGCTTTGTTTTCATAAAAAATGAGTTTAGCTTCACCTCAAGAGCTTTGGAAACTTCTTAGGCTAACAGATCCAGTAAGTTTAGGCTGTGAACCCAACTCGGGTTTCTGGGCACTACAGCTATCAAGCAGTGTTGAGAATCAGGCCATGTATTCAGTAGCTTTTCTTTAGATAACCACAGTTTAAAAGAAATCCCCAAAACCTCAGCATTAATATGTCATACCATTAAAAGATAAAAAGAACTTCAGTGTAAACTAAAAATGCCTTTTGGGAATGTTTTTAAAATACGGTATTATGATGCTGCAACGAGTTAGATTACTATCTGAAAGTTCAAAATAATACCAAGATAACATCCTTCTACTGTAAAGTTTTACTGGTGCTTTAAAGAGAAGTCTAATACCTGAAATGGATTGAGGAGAAACAATAGGTCTGATATTTTTTTAAGTATTCACAAAAGCACAAAAAATGAGAGCAATGCCCAAATTCAATTTAACCTTTTTTAATATTATTTAATTAATTAATTTTACTGTAGAGTTGCCACAAACAAAACTGTTTCCTAATCCATGCATGAAAGAAAGGAGGAACTTCTTAATGTAGAGGTGAGAGACATGTAAGCATAGCTGCAGGAGCTATTCCAGCTGGAGCAAAGGCAGGAAGAGTTCTCTAGAGCAAAAGCAGGGAGGACACAGAAAGAGATGACAAGTCCTCAGGACACGCAAAGAGCCACTGTCCCTGCGGGATCCAAGGCAGGTACCAAGGTAGCCGCAGTAGTTATCTGAGTTATTTACATGAGAAAACTAAAATCAGTTACTCTGGTACTACAATAATGGCTCTTTTTAGCAAGCTTAAATAACCACTAAGCATGTGAAAGGTTGATGAGAAAAATAGGAAGACACTTCATTGAGATGCCCCGGGTAAGTCTGTTTCCTTATATTATTTGTCCTCTGAGGGAACAGAGGATCGCCTCCCTATTTTGCTACATTATGACCAAAATTATTACAATTAAGGTATGTGCAACTAGGCTTGGATTAAGAAAAAGTAGCTGAGACAGTTTTCTTGTTTACTGTCGTTGCAGATGGGTGCACTGTTACAGGGACTGCTAAATGCAGAAATAATGTTCTGCTTTTCTAGCTAAAATCTTTCAATCTCTGCTGAAAAGGGAAATTCTCAGAGATTCTATAAATTACTTCTTTAAAATTAGCAGTAATTCTAAATAACAGTGCCACACAGAGAACTGATCTAAAATAAGTACATATACTGGGTTAATGCTTTGGATATAACGAGCATAATGCTGTTACGGAAGCAGTTTTTCAAGACTGCTCTTCCTCAGCTTCCCCAAGCTCTCTAAGAATAAATCGCAATCGGTGCCTCCAGAGGAAGATACGCCCCATTACCTACAGGCTGGGGCTACTGTAAAGCACTAGCACCTCCCAGAGGACGCTGATTGCCATCAGCTCTGTGGCACCCCATGTAGTCCTTGCTCCAGCTGCTAGTCTCGTTTCAGGGGTGCAAGCGTTGATGCAGATGTGAGTTGAGGTGTGAATTATCTCGCAAATACTACACAGGAAGTCCTCCGCTGAAGCCCTCACACAAGTGACAGCCACACTGCCTTCATCACAGCAGTGAATAATCTTCTGGTGAAGCAGATCTCCTTGCTCCAGGAACAAAACCTAATTGCTGCAGAAAGCTGGGGCATTCCTCTCACTTTGGGACCAAGAACATGAAAGCAGACAGCTTCACTTTCCAGATGGAAAATGTTTTAAAACAAATTTCAAGAAGGAAAATATTCTGGGAATATAGATTTTATATTTAATGGGAACACAAACTTGTTGAAATCTCAGCATTTTCAGAAAGTCTCAGTGTTGATTAACTGAGGTTGCTTAACTATAGTAGTATTGCCTGGGCTGACCAAGGCTGCAGTACTGCATTATAATACATTACAGCAGTGCTCTTCATTCAAGGAATGGGCAGAACAGAATGCAGAGATACATCTTCACACAGCAACATATTGGTACCTTTGATCTAAAAGCTATTATCCATTCTCATGAAATTGGATTCACTCTCCATTGAGAATTAAAGAGACTTTTCTGGCTTCACTAGCAGCTAGATGTGGTCTCTGTTGTCTACAGAACTACGATTACCACAGAGAAAGTAAAAGAAGCACCAATGGCATTGTTAGGCTTTTTCTTTTTATACGTGATAATGTAGTAAAAGCTTTCCAGCCCTACAAAAATCAAGGGGAGGAACAAATTCCAAATCCCTGAACAAAAGTGTTTTATGAATAACCACAGGGAATTTCATTGGTAAAAAAATATATATGCAGAGAATAAAAACAAAGTAGTTAATTCAGAATCAGAGAATATTTTAAAAATAGAAGTATTTTAATACATTACTTAAACAAAACGGTTGTATCAGATCACAGTGAAGAAATATCATTTAGGCATCAATACCTTAAACATAAACCAAAGGAAAATAATACAGAATAATGCATTTCTCTATTGTACTAGATATTTATGACAAAAGTATGCAAATGGTATAGGACAGTATTATTTTGCAAATCCATTACACAAAGCTTCTTGTCAAATATTTCAAAGCAACTTGAGACAAACACAGTTGGGGGGGGGGGTTGATACTTTGGTAAAAAAAAAATACTATAATTAGAGAAATTGACTGTGATGATAGATTTTCACTGAAGTGGTTTTGGTTTCCTCAAAAATGAATCAATACTGGCACTGATGCTCTGATGATTAGATAAGCCTTGACACCAAGAGCTGCAACACAGCTGATCTATAGCAAGGCTGGCTTGTGTGATTTCCAGCAAAATTAATGTCAACCAGAGACATAAAGCTAACACACTTCTTGAAGATATGTGCTGCCATTTCTTAGTCTCTTTCCATCTCCAGTATGCAACTCTGCTTCTCCATTGGAGTCTGATGCTGACTGCTCTGGAAAGTGCAACCGTCTGAACTGTTGCAGGGATGCAAAATTGCTCCAAACAGCCCCACCAGACAGCCAGACCTCTGCTAAACCCAACAAAAATGAGACATGAGGTTCCACAAACAGTGGCGATCCCTCTTCAGTTATTTGATAAGTAACTATATCCTAAATGAGAAAACCTGGCCCCTCAAATGCAGAGGCACATGCTTGCTGTTCCAGTTCTGCATGGTACCAAGAGACTTCAGAGGAACTCTTAATACTCCACATCACTTCAGTCCTGGTTGTAACTAGAGGCCACAAAATTCGGACTATTACTTTTTCAAAAGTCTGAATGTGCCAGGAGTTAAATCCTTAAATTTGGGAGGACTTAGGCTCACTAAACTGCATTTCAAACTGATACATGACTAAGCATAAAATAATCTCAGTCCAGAAATAAAACTCATAATGCAGGAAACTTATTTTCCTTGTAATGACTAGACTGAACAGTAAAGTGTAATCATTTGTAATCCTACAGTTCCATGATATTAAAAGACTTCACCAGATAACTTATGCCAATAATCCAGGAGCTGGTTTTCTAAAAAAGCAGCCTGATCATCTTACTTTAGGTGGCTTCTGGCACTGTACCACATACATGTCAACAAATTCTTCTCTTTGTGTTGGAGTATTACCTAACCCTGAGCTGCAGGGAGCATATTCTATGCTGGGATAGCAAGGTCTTCCTGTTAGAGGGTGATACTTTCCAAGCGTTAAGTCTATTAACCTTTAAACAAGTACTTCAAAAAATGGCTTGGAAAGTCACCAAAACCCAATCAATTTAAAGGAGTTCAAGAAACTCCTTTAACATTAAAGAAACAATGTTTTCATAATTAGAACAAAACATGCAAACATTCCTTTTCCTATAGCCACTGATTTAAATAGAAACAAGACAGCAAGACTGAAATAGGTATATATTTGCTGAGAAGGTGTGAGTTTACAATAGCTTTCTCAAACTTGAAGTTAGGTAAAGGAATCAAAACATCTAATGCTGATTAATCAAGTCACATGCTTAATCTAAACAGAAGACTTCTGTAAGCTTTTAAATACTTCCAAAGTTAATACATGTGTCAAAACAGACCATCCTGTTTCTCTGAATTACTTTTGTCTTTTGAAACCAGCATAGATCTGGTAAGCAGTCTCAGTCAGCAGCCATGTGTATAGTTCAGGGGCATCTGGAGAAGTCACCTGCAAACTTAAATTGTCATGACTGATGTTTACATCTAATCAGCCCCAAAGATGTGACAGGATAATTCTGAGTAGTTTACTCTCAGCAGCAGCACTCTGAGTCAGATAAGGTGTCAATTATACTGAAGTTAATAAGAAAATATTGAATTTACTAACTGCAGGATAATACAGTGTATCAGCCCCTGAAGAAACAGGATTAGTTAAAAACCAACAAACAGTAATTGCCTGTGTTTAAAAAAACCAAACCCAAGCTGTAACAATATCAACTCTAGTTCAGTCTTATTTTCCACATGCAAGTCAGATTATTTAAATTCATGAATAATGGATATATCCCTTTTATGATGCCTTGTTGCTTTCTCTAGTATGAAAAGAGAAGCATTATGCAAATATAATATCTTGAAACCAGTCTCTTGTCAAATAGGCATTGTTTTCTATTTTTCTGTTGCTAATATAATTGACAAAATACTTGATACTACTGATTATGTTTTTTCTTGTAAAGCACTTATTTTATGGGCTTAAACAGCTGTGCTTTTGCCTCCAAGAGTCTGTGATTGCATTACAAAGTTGTAACCATGCTGTGAAAGAGCAATAGGGAAAGTCTGAGGCATGCTATCCTACCAGCTGGTGAACAACATTCCATAGCTATAAAGGTATAATTCAATCTACACTGGTACCTTTCTAAAAAAGGAAGAGGGTTACTATCATTCTCCCTTCCTTCTCCTCCTCAAGCCATCAAACCCACATGAAATGAACAGAGATTTCATTTGCAAATCTAAATGTAGATGTTCTTGATTTTTATAGAATCTCTTCAGAGCTCTGCAAACATCTGTCACAGTTAACAGTTCCAGGTCTCACTCTGGGATGCCTTGATTCAATTCAGCTCTCTCCATACTTTCTTTTAGGATCTATCCTCTCTGCTATGAAATTAGACCACAGGCTAATTCAAGCCTAGTGGCTGCATGGTTAGAAAAAAAAAGATTAGAGGCACAAGTTTTGGTCATTCCCATATTACACCATTTCTACAAATGAAACCTGACCAACTTCTACAGCAATGAAACAGTGATAACAAAGTGGCAAATTCCAACCAAAGATTTTGTTTGGAAGCACTTATTACGAAGATATTTGCCACTGGCATACTTCAGTACCACATCAGATTAATTCTGCACTGTGACAGACATTGGATGAAAAACTCTGTTCTGAAAAATACCGCTTTCAGTTTAATGAGATATTTGGGATCAAGGCAATAGAAACTTCATAAAGTTCCATGAGAAGTGCAAAGTTCAGCATCTGAGGCAGAAAACTTGGATGTGTCATGACAGAGTTAGAACCAACTGGCTGTAAAGCAACCCTGCTGAAAAGCTGCTGGGTTCACCATGGTGGATCTCAAGTTGTATATGTTGGTATGCCCTCATATAAAGGAAACAACACACACATCAGCAGGGTTACAGCCAGCAAACTGCAGGAAGCATGGACATTTCTTTCTGCTTGGCACTGGTGAGGCACAAAACAGCACAAAATCAAGGTAACTGGAGAAAGCACAGGAGAGGACTCTTGAGGCAGAGGACACATGGTCTACAAGGGCAGTTTGGGGGAAAAACCCTTGTTTAGTTTGACCAGGAGGAGATGAAGGTTGAGAGGAAAGAACTGCTGCTACTAGAACTGAAAAGCAGTTACAAAACCAATGGTGTCAAACTTTCCAGGCAATTGCTTCAACCTGAAATTCATTATGGGTATTAGGGAAATTTACTTAATAGGGAGACACCAAACCTTTGAACAGGTTACCCAGGAAGGTCATGGAAACTCCATCCATCCCTGGAGATTTTTGAGACTCGGCTAGATGAAGTCACATATGATGAATGAATATGATGATACGAATTAGGCTCGGCAGCAGTCTTGCTGCAAGTGAGAGGCTGGACTATGATTCCATGTGAAGAGCTGAAAACCAGCATGTAGTCTTAAACATGCTTATCCATGGAGAAATAAGAAGTCTTTTGAACATTTTTAAACTAGAGAAAATGGGCTGCAGTTTTCATTACACAGCAAACTGTACTTGAACCAGTGCCATCTTTTAGCTACTTCCCTTTTTTTTTTTTTTCCAGCTACACTAAAATGATACTATTTCACTAGGGAGAAAGCTGAAATCTAAAAATCCCAACTGGAGGTAAGCACCTTTGAGAAATGGAATGCAGACCTGATTTCTCTCCTCTGCATGTCTCCATTCATCTCTGCAGCTTCTTTGAAGTCACTTCTTATGTGTTTCATTTTCCCTGCTGTGTGAGGCACCCCTCTCTTAGTATTAACTGGTGAAGTTAAGGACTGCAACAACCAGGCAGTATTTGCCGAGGCAGCTTCCGAACTCTGTGGTATTTCTGCTGGAGACAATGGGTTGAACATGTAAGGGAGAATATGTTTTTACTTTCAGCTGTTTTGTAAATTAAAAACATGATAAACTGGAATACACTACACAGTAAAGATTCACAGGACATATTTCATACCAGATACTCTAATTAGCTGCCAACTTTTTCGTTAGTGTTAAGAAGTTGTAGAACTATCCTGGGCTGGTTTCCTTTCCTTCAGGCATACATCATGGCTGGAAGAGGTGTGGAAGATGGATAATAAGCTTAAAACCAAGAAGCCCTTCCTGGTGCCAAAGTATTTTTAATAAGTACATAGCTGACAGTTGCTGGTGAGAACACAAATCTGTCACTGCTGACTGGCACAAGGACCAGTGCTTTGCCATAATTTGTCTGCCTTGTGAATCTTAAAATTGTCTTTCTACTAGCATGGGACTTTTCCCTTATTTTAGAACAGTTTTGTCCCTGTATATGAATATATGTGCATGTGTTTATGTTGTCCACGGCAATTTAACTAATCACCATTTGCACAGGGACACCTTCCACGAGACCAGGTTGCTCAAAGTCCTGTCCAAACTGGCCTTGAACACTGCTAGGGACTGGACATTCACAGGTTCTCTGGGCACCCTGTGCCAGTGTCTCAGCACCATCATAGTGAATAACTTCTTTCATATATATAATCTAAATCTACCCTCTGTCAGTTTAAAATCATTGTCCCACCACTCCGTGGCTTTATAAAAAGTCTTCTCCATATTTCTTGTAGACAGTCTCTTTTAGGTACTAGAAGCTGCTCAAAAGTCTCCCCTGAGCCTTTTCCAGGCTGAAAACAGCCAACTCTCCCAGCCTCTCTCAGTAAGAGGGGAGCTCCAGCCCTCAGACCATCTTCATGGCCTTCTTCTGGACTTGCTCAGGCAGGTCCATGTTCCTTTTGTGTTGGGGGCCCTAGAGCTGATCACAGCACTCCAGGTGAGGTCTCACAGGAGTGATGCAGCCCAGCATACAGTTGACTTTTTGGGGTATAAGCACCCATTACTGAGTCACACTGAGCTTCTCATCAATCAACACCCCCAAGTCCTTCTCCCCAGGGCTGTTCTTAATCCATTCTCTGCCCTGCCTGTATCTGTGCTTGGGATTACCCCAACCCAGGTGCAGAACCTTGCATTTGTCCCTGCGTGAACAGCAATGATTTCTAATATCTACAGAGCTGGCTTGTGGTCTGAAAAGATTGGCATGGATTAGAATGGCCCAAAGTTTCACTTGCTTTCATGCTTCATAATACCAAAATGTGGAGGAAACATTGGGAAAGGAATTGTGTAAAACTGCTTAGGCCAACACTGCTACTCCCTGCTTTGGAGTAGCAAATTTTCATGAGGTTATTTTAGCCTGATGAAAACAAAATCCTCATTTTACCACCACATTAGGCCTTAGATAAACAGACTAACCAAAACAGATTACAGAAAAACAACAGCCAGAAATTAGTTCACATTTGCACTTCAATTACTTCCAAAATTTTCCCTATGTTGTTTCACAGTTTGACCTACACATGCAAATATACTGTATATTAAAAAAAAAAGAGAATCTGGTCTGAACTTTCCCAGTGGGTCCAACAAGTCTTCCTTGTGCCTCTAGCTAAAAAGTGTTGCTACTCTTTAGCTGGTTTTATTCAGTTTAATCCACTTAAGGGAAAAATACAGGATCTTTTCCTGCAATTCAACTGAGTAAGTCCAAGCTTTACCCCTTCTAATCAGCAACCCAGTATCATTGCAAGTAACACTGAAAAGGTTTAATTTAGGTGTTTCTAGCAAGAAAATAAAATCTGTGCCTGGGTTTAAGAAGTCACAACTTGGTCCTTAACATGCAATTATTTTATTTGCAAAGTTACGTGTACATTATATTTTGCGGATTAATCAGCAAATGTAATCTACATCCTGTCTTCAGACTCCACCACACTAAGCCTTTCATTCCTTACCCATCCATTCTTTCCATGTTGTGAATTAAACAGAAAACAAACCAGAACAAAACAGCTCACACTTTGGATAGGGACTAAGTGAACTCTGATTTGTGCTCCATAAAAACACTTGGTACTTCTGTATCTCCATAGAAATGTTTCTCAATAAAAATAAGATAATAGAACATACTAGAGGAAGAGCAATAGGCCTTTGGGAGAGATTTTCAGTCAATAAGAATGGATATAATAGTATGGATAGCATGGATAGAATAGCATGGATATAAGAATATAAGAATGGATATAATAGAAGACTTCCAGTATTTGTGAAGGGGGCCTATAAGGATGCTAGGGAGGGACTCTTCATTAGGGACTGTAGTGATAGGACAAGTGGCAACAGCTTAAAATTTAAACAGGGGAAGTTTAGATTGGACATAGGGAAGAAATTCTTTAATTTTAGGGTGGTGAGGTACTGGAATGGGTTGCCCAAGGAAGCTGTGAATTCTCCATCCATGTTCAAGTCCAGGTCGGATAGAGCCTTGGGTGACATGGTTTAGTGTGAGGTGTCCCTGCCCATGGCAGGGATTTTGGAACTAGATGATCTTAAGGTCCTTTCCAACCCCAACTACTCTACGATTCTATGATTCTATATATTATTACCTAATATTGTTGCATCTTTGTTGTTGTCTGGATTTCTAGCTGGGGTACTAGACCTTAAAGGCTGCACTATTTAACGTGGAGGGGTTCAGTTCCATACTTTTTCCTTAATGCTGCACTGAAAGAAAACAGACCTTCTCAAAAAAATGAAGCTATTTTGGTATTTTAGTAAAGGAAGTTTTATGGGTCAGAAACATTTTCTTGAAAAACTATGTAATAAAATCTTTAATGTGTTCAGAATGGTCTTTATGTAACCAACTTTAATGACAGAGGTGAGAATAGAAACACACTGATACGGATGGAAGATGTATCTTACACTGGCATAGCTGTAAATGTACCTCTCTCCCTAACCACTCCTGAAGGCCTGTCCCCACCACCAGAGCTGCCTGTGGTCAAAGACCCAAGGCCCTCAGCTCTGATAAAGCCAGTTCTGTAACCTTCATCTAGCTGCTAAGAGAATTACAAGGTGATAAAGAGCCATGAGAGGATCTGTAAAGCCAGGCAAGATAAGGAAGTTAAAATTACTGAGAAAGGATTACTTAATAGGGTAAGGGGAAAAGAAAACAACATATAAATGTATAAAATCTCTCAGAAAAAAAAAACAACAGGGAATCAGAGGATGACAATTCAGCACCACCAAGGATTTCTTCCAAGAAGGGACATAAGTCAACCTGCCAGCAAACACTCCTCATGTGTCTTATTGGGCTGGGGAGCATACTAATGCTTAGCTGAGTAGCTTGCAGTGCTTGGCATGAAGCTGAGTTCTGCCTTTGACTGGAGATATTCTGTATGCAGAGTGCTCTTAGTGTGTGGTAAAATGTGCCTGAACCAAGTGATTGCTCCACAATCACAGGGGGGGAGGTAGCTTACACAATAAGGGGTCTACACTGCAGTGCACAGCCAAGTTGCAATATAAATAAAGAGGTCTGGCTATACAAAACAGTAATATATGAATTTAAATTAGTGAGGGGGTGTTCTCTGGAGAAACAAATGGAGTTTTACCTTCAAAGAAAGGAAGCTATTCTTCTTTAAAGTAACAATGAAAAAGTAACCTGTATTTTGAGACCTGGAAAAAACTCTTAAGACAAACTGAAAGTTACATGCTATGGATACTTGCAATTGCAAGGATCCTGATTTAATGACCCAAGACATCCACTTCCAATCTTCATATTTTTATCCTATCTGGTTCTGTCTCATGGTCAAACAAGCAAAAAAATACCCAAGCTTTGCAAAATCAGTCCAAGTTGCTCCCCTGAATTTTATACTATGAAGTGCTGGTAATTGTAAGGCACACATATCAATTTTTGCCTTTGTCTTAAAGTTTTTCTACACAGAAAGAACCTAAAAAGCAACCAGCAGGTCAGGAAAGGACTATCAGCTGTTTTTGAAAGGAATTCTTAGACGAAGGCAATAGGGAAGGTACTGCACCAAAATAAACACTTTTGGGATTCTTACAAAAGAATGGTGATTGTGAAAAACAATTACCATCCAGCCAACAATAAACAAAAATAAGTGACTGTCCAGCTGTAAGATGTTCTATGTCCAGCCAAAAGCTGATTTCCATAATTGTGTGAGGTGCATTTAGTGACCATGGGTGTTTGAGAAAAAGAAAAGCCATTGAAAACCTTTCTTGTTATTATGAGGATTCAGTTCCCTGCCATTCTTCAGATAAGTTTCCAAACGGATTACTACAGCGCAATCCGTTCTTTAAAGAGAATTTGATCTTTCTTCGTTGAAAAAGTGTTGCTTTAAGAAAATGAAAACTCATATTATTTGGCATTAACAAATGCTTTAATTTTATATTATTAATGAGTAAGTATTTGAGAGCATAAGTTTGTTCTCTTTGCATTTCGTTCTTACTTTTTAAAAGGCAGTAAGAAGTACCAACTGAAACAAGATGCCAGTATTCTGCCTATTTGCCTTCTTTACTAACTTGCTAGGATAGAACACCTATGTTTTCTCAGGTGTTCTCTGCCTGACAAGCCATAGGTTTATGATATAGCTTTCATGAGCCATGTATATATGCTGTGGATCCACACAGCAGTATCACTGTAAATTTTCAAATGCCTCCACAGCTAGCCAGTGCCAGAAAACAGTCAATCAATCTGCCTGAGCCTTGACCTTCCAACAGTAAGATACAACTAAGATACAAAAGGTATTTGGGCAATCTGAAATTTGACCCCAAGCCTTGAATTCAAAGGGACTAGGAAATTCTTCCTAGTGTAAAGACCCATCATTCACAGGAGACATCACCAAGTGAAGATGTGTTATCTTCAAGTTCAGGTTCGTGGACAGCTAAAAAATAATGTCTGAAGTGCCGAAAACTGTTCCAAAAACCAATGACCACACCACCCAAGGATAATGAGTCTAGACCTTTTATTTTCTAGTTGCAGAATATATTTTATTAATGGAACAAAACCTATTTGTGCCATAACTATTGAAGAATCCAGTGGTAAACAATGATACCAATACCTAAGTAAGGTGATTCACATGTCGGCATAGCTAAATTGTAAAGGAGGAGTATTTCAGGTTATGGCATTTGCCATAAGATGTTTTGCTAAATACTGTGTGAACTACTCTTTAATGATGGTTTTATTTATCCCAAAAGTGATACTTGTGTTGCTGTTTTGTCAGAATAGCATTATTTGTAAGCTCTTCTCAAATACAGGAAGAGAAACAAATGTACTTATCTGGATCAACATTAAAATCACAGAATACTCATTCCTAATTTAGTTTTATTTCAACTGTTCACAATCTTGCCATAGTTTCTACAGCAAATGGTAGCCATAGCAACTACATATCATGTATCAGTTAGAAATTGGTAACAAATCCATCCACCATGCAAAAAATTTGTTTTGATAGAGCCAAGAGAAAACAACTGAGGAATGTTCTTGTATCAGATTTGTCATATTGAGAAGCTAAATTCATGACATTACATCAGCACATTATAGAATCATAGATTTTCTGGGGGGTTGGAGAAGCCTTTTAAGTTCATCAAGTCCAACCATTAACCCAGCACTGCCAAGTCCACCATTAAACCATGTTCGTAAGTGCCATATCTACATGTCTTTAAAATACCTCCAGTGATGGTGACTCAACCACTTCTTTGGGCAGCCTGTTCCAAGGCTTGATAATCCTATCTGTGAAGAAATTTCCCCTCATATCCAATCTAAACCTCCCCTGGTGCAACTTGAGGCCATTCCTCTTATCCTATCACTTGTTACTCAGGAGAATAGCTCAACACCCACCTTTCCACAATGCCCTTGCATGTTTTTTTTTTGCATAAGGAACTGTTGCAACACATTACTGCAATGATCAAAATCTGAACTACAAAGGGTTAACAGCTGAGCTACAGTTTCCCTTTGGGACAAAACAGCATCTGTCTCCACCAAGTGACCATTTTACAGAATAATGATTTTCCTTATGTAAGATTTCCTTATGTCAAATATACATAAAATAGGACACACCAATTTCAGTGTGGCTATATTTAAAATAAATAAATAAATAAAACTCAAATGAGTTTACCGAATTCTGTTTTCAATAAACAAGTGCTACAATTGCAATTTCAATGAGGTATGGCTACATTTAAGGCCAGTGTAATGGTAGATGCAGTTTTACTGTAAACATTCAGTTTTCTGAACAGAAATTGTCAGTCGTGGGAAGCATGAAAAGAGCAGTTGGCTTAAACAGAACAGCTTCCAAGGCTGCTCTCAGGGCACAAAGGGATGGTATTTTTCCCTATCTTTAAGAAATGACATTTTATCAGTCTTATAAGCTGAAGACTAACTGAGTCTTAACCCCTTGCTAGTATAACAGCCTGGCCTGGCTTTTTTTCATAACACTGTTCCTATAGGAGATCAGAACTATATTAATCATTCCATTTTGCAGCCTTGTTCATGGCCTTCTAACACAACAGAGAAGTTACAGGAGTATTAACAATCGTTCCCTTACAGAACTCTTATTTAAAGGTACAGGTTAAGCAACTTTTAGTCAAGGAGTGTGCTCGTTCTTAAAGAAATCACGTGTTTTACCCAGCTAGCTGCTACACAAACACCCCTCTCTTAACCAGGACTCAGTATCTCAAACACTGAAAACCCTAACCCTATTATAAGAAATGAAGGTTCACTACATTTGTTTATCTAATGGTCTAACAGAATTACTGAAATGCAGAGCACAGCCACATTGAAAAACCAGCAGGCTATTAGCAAATTAGTATTTCTCGGCCCTTTCTGTGTTCATTTCTAATCCCATGTATATAATCACATGCATGTATGTGATAGGTGAAAATCCTTAAGAACCAAACTAAAAGATCAAGCCAATGCACATCTCAATCTTACTACACTAATGTTTGAAAAGTTCATCACATACGCTCACAGGTGCTAAGTTCAAATGAAAGCTTTTATAATTGAAAACAACAGGTTTTATCAGAAGCTCAAAGACAGGTTTTTTCAATTTACTTCCTGATTATAACATGCATTTTCACATCTTTGGCCTCAAATCAGATTGGGACTGGTAAAGCTTCAGAAAAATACATAGGCATAAAGCTAAAGCTAGCTAAGGATATTATGAATATCAGAGGTAACATTGATCTTTTTCAGGAAGAGAAGACATTTTGAGTTATTTTAAGTTGCTACATGCCAGCTCAGTAGCAATTAATAGTGTGCCCATTTCCGTTTGGGTTAATGACAGCCATACAGAGCTAGGTTTCCATCCCTTGCACTCACTGCTTCGTCATTAATATCTGCCTGCTCTCAGGAGAAATTTTAGATAACCATTTTCACTAAAGTTTCAGTAGTTTAGCCTTCCTCCTTGTCAACCTGCTCCAAATTATTACTGTTTCAGGGCACTTTTGTTAGTTTATTTGTCTCACCCAATTCAAAATACACTACCACAAGGGGGCTGGCATGCAGAACATTGTTTTTTGAGAGGTAAACTTTACTCAAAAAAGCAATACGGCACAAAAGTCTGCGTAGTCTTTGGGTTTTGTTAGAGGCCTGCTCAGCATAATCCCTTCTCCTGCATCCCAGAGTACATCAGCATTTTTCCTCATTCTGCCTCTTAGCACTTTTTACAGGGGAAATTCCCATCATAAAGAGAGATTCATGAGCAAAAGGTGAATTATCTTCTCCAAAACATTTAAAAACAGTGTGTAGCACCTAAGTCACATCTTTGTGTATTCTTAGCCCTTGATTATCAGCTGTAGAATCTGCTTTGGAGAAAAGCAGTGCTATAGAATTCAGCATATGAAAGAGTTATATACATACAGACCCTAGGGAAAAAAGTTTTGTTGATTCTACTATGACAATCCATGGCCAATGGGAAAAAAAATTGAATAACCAGGGGCTTGTATTGCCAGGAAGCAAAACCATAACAGATCATAGCTTCTTCTCACTAGGCATTTCAGATAAGCTCTTTACTTCTTTATAATATATTAACTGAGTTCTTACTTTTCATAGGGATATGCCATTTTAAGACTAAAAAAGTCCTTCACATGAAAAACTTGGTGACTTTACTTGGGCAGTTGAAAAGTGTGTTAGTGGAAAAGAACTTTAATTTTAACTAGATTATCAACAGGATGGGATTGAGTGTATGACAACATAACAATGATTCCTTGAGTAAGCTTGAGCATGTGGAAAAGCTACAGACACCAGATTCCAAAAACCATCACTCCTGACTCCTTGAGGGATTCATAACAAGAAATCGGTGTCTACCTGGCCAACTTTAATACATATGGTGCCAGTGGTGATTGAGAATCACTTAACCTGTGAAAACTAGCTAGTTGTCTGAGCAAATCTTACAGCCTTTGTCAAGGGGTCCTTATACTGTTCTGGCACTTTGAGTCTCAGCAGTCCCACTCCATAACTATCTAAGTGGACTTTACATTTCCTGATCTTTTGCCTCCAAACCAAGGACAAAGCATATTGGGAAAGGCATTTTTAGGAAGGCAGAATACTCTCTCACTATGCTACATCTGTTCTGTGAAATAACAGAGGATTCACTACAGATTTTATGTGCTTTCATAGGGCATTAGAAATAAAGTGTCTATTTACTAATACACATTTATTACCAGAGTACTTGCAGTACACTGTAATCAGAAGCATATGAAAATTGAAAACTACCTAGCAAATGAACTCGAAACACTCCAGATGTATGTGTTGAAGTCCAACTGCAAAAGATTAGAGTTAAAACTCTGGTTCCAGGGAGCATATAATTAATTTTGAGTCATGCTGATTTCTATAAAATTATTTTTGTGTTAAAAATTAAGGATATTGTTCAGTGTTGCTTCACCACAGCTGTAAGTATAATCAGCCAGTTTGCTTGGCAAGACTCTTTGAAATTATACCTTAAATTCCCAGCTAGCAAGGTGACTTCTTTCTTTAGTTTTAAAAAGTGATCGATTACATTTCAGATACTTCATCATCATCGGTCATGTTGGTAACACAGAAACTGATTTTTTACCTCCCCAGTGTAGATATTAATAAACTTATAAATTTAAATTTGGATGGAAAAGGTTTATCTTCCTGTTGGAGTGCCATGATCTATCTTGTAAGACATGCTCGTAGGAGTTATTCCAAAAATCATGTAGTAAAAGAAGTGTAATCTGCAGTAAACTGGGTTCAAGTTTTCCTGAGGGGCTTTCTAAATTTTCATTCAGTGTGTTCCATATAGGTGCAATTTTAATTTCTCACTTGCAAAAATCCCTACAACATTATACTATTATCCCATGTTGAGGAATTTTCATCTAATACAGACTGAATTGAAAAGATCTATGTCTTGACTACTGTGCCAAGTGCAAGCTCCTACGCCTGGGTCAGAGCAATCCCAGGCACAGCTACAGGTTGGGCAGAGAAGAGATTCAGAGCAGCCCTGCAGAGAAGGACTTCGGCATGTTGGTTAATGAGAAAATGAACATGAGCCAACTTCAGTGTGTGCTCACAGCCCAGAAAGCCAACTGTATCCTGGGCTGCATCAAAAGAAGCATGACCAGCAGGTCAAAGGAGGTGATCCTGCCCCTCTACTCTGCTCTCGTGAGACCTCACTTAGAGTATTGTGTGCAGTTCTGGTGTTGTCAACATAAAAAGGACATGGAACTGTTGGAACAAGTCCAGAGGAGGCCATGAGGATGATCAGGGGAGTGGAGCACCTCCCATATGAAAACAGGCTGAGAAAGTTGGGGCTGTTCAGCCTGGAGAAGAGAAGGCTGCGTGGAGACCTCATAGCAGCCTTCCAGTATCTGAAGAGGGCCTACAGGGATGCTAGAGAGGGACTATTCATTAGGGACTGTAGTGATAGGACAAGGGGTAACAAGTTAAAACTTAAACAGGGGAAGTTTGGACTGGATATAAGGAAGAAATTCTTTACTGTGAGGGTGGTGAGGTACTGGAATGGGTTGCCCAGGGAAGTTGTGAGTTCTCATCCCTGGCAGTGTTGAAGGCCAGGTTGGATGGAGTTTTGGGTGCCAGGGTTTAGTGTGAGGTGTCCCTGCCCATGGCAGGGGAGTTGGAACTAGATGATCTTAAGGTCCTTTCCAACCCTAATTATTCTATGATTCTATGTGTCCTTAAAACACAAGAGAAGGTGGTAGTGAGGAATGCACTGAAGATTGATCCTAATTTATTTCAAAATGTACTTTCTTTACTGATCCTTAGATGTGTCAGGAGGCGATGAAATTAACCCAGATTTGCTACTTCAGTGATGGAGCATTTTACTCTAAAGCAATATTTAGAACTGTTCCATTGATGGTGTATTATTATTATGCATGCACACACATGCTCAGTAACCATAAATTTTAATATTTTGTAATTATTATAATCAATAATAATGTTCTTGTAATTCCTTTTTCTCATTATAACCAAAATCCTGTATTTAGTCACACTGCCAGCAACAAAAGACACTTCCAAATCTTTGGTAGTCTCAATTTCTTTCTATCCTACTTTTGTCAGTGTTCTTTCCATCAACTCTAAACCAAATTCAACTTCAGAAAATACTGTGCCACAGTGGAGGGTCATACCAGAATGACAGTTCTTCCTGGGCTGGCATTCTTTTATCATTGATATTCTCCCAGTTTTCAGAGGCAAAGCAGCTCAGATTTCAACGCCTCATCACATCAATGCATCCTGGGAAATCACTGTAAGCTTCTCATTGGTTTCAAACTATAAGAATTATTCCCTTGATCCCCATAAAGGGCTACATTCACAGCAAAATCTCCACTGGTATCCCTCCTCTGAAGGACAATTGTTTTCAGAGAATGCCTTTGTAATAGGAAAGCATTTATTAAACAGGCAGATTACAGTAACATTTCAGAAAGCAGGTAAAGATGGGCAACAGTCAGCCAATTCAGTACAGCCCTTCATCAGTTGTTATATACTGCCTTCATTTTGTTTTATTTTATGTGTGGTTTTATACCACATTTATCACAGTAGTATCTGAATGCCTCCCAGTAGTACACATAGCAATGTGACTGGCATCTGTCACACATTGTTTGTTCCCTTATCTTCTCCCTAGAGAGAACTGGATGTGGTGAGGAGCAATCTGCTTTGGTAAGGCTCTATTTTTATAATGAATCACTACCAGTTACTGCAGAAAGGATGGGGAATTGTAACTGAAAGATGATCCAGAAACAAAGCTTTTACTTAAACACTCCACAACATGAGAAGATCAGATCAAATCAGAACTCAAGAACAAAAAGCATTTGAGGTCCATTACTGTTTCAGCGTAAACAGTGACTTAGAAAAGATGTGCAAGTCCTTAAACTAAAGCCTAATTTGACCTAATTTTTTCTTTATGAAACACAGTGTGAGAAGTGAAACAAACCAGAATTTTTCAATCTTTTCATGGTCTACATATTTTTCTAAAGGCTGCAAGCGAGAGCTGTAAGAATACTTATGATAGCCCCCTTTATGATTAAAGCACAGACATGAGAAGAATTGGGCCTGAGGCTATAGCCTAAATCAGTGTCTCTCTCTCTCTGTGCTTTACAGTACTCCACATGAGCTCTGATACAGAATGTATCCTGTAAAACAAAGCATACCAGCTGTTTGCTCCATCCTGAAGGATTATTTTGCGGCACTTTTCTTGTGTGCACACTGAAGACATAATGATGTCTCTGAAGCTGGCAGAAGCCTCAAAGAGAACTATCCAGCAGGTTCTTTTTAGTGCATTATAGTTAACAGAGCCAGCTCCGGTTAAAAACTGTATGCGTCTGACCAGTGTGTATCAAGAAGCATAGTGCCATGTTTCTGACTCCAAGAGGAGTATCCCTTATACCTTTTTGACTTTAATTGTAATATCTCTATTACTTATAGTAATAGACCTATTCTGTCCTGAGTCCTGGAGTTTATTGCTGTAACTGTCCAAGCATTCATTGTGCTTGTTGTGTGACTGAGCCACTGTAAATCTACATTAGTAAGCCCATTCTTTACATGATAGTGTATGTCTGCACAACAAACTCTTTTATGACTTTGTACACATATCCCTCCAGGTACCTCTAGTCCTAGGTGAAGTTAAGCTGTGCAATCCAGAGCTCAGCAGAGGCTGGTGATGCAAAAATATACTAATCTTCTGAGCCTACATTAAGCCAATTCTTTTATGCCTAGTAAATTCTGCACTTACATCGCCACATTAGGGTCCCTTTAATTCCACCAGCCTATTTTCATGGAAGTTGTGGGAAGTGAGGATCTCTGAGTTTCTGACATTTTGGCACTTGGCTGAAACAGGAAAATAGGAACAATTTCCTCCATTAGGGATCTGGAGCACAATTGCCTGAACCACTTTTCCTTTTGGAAACAAGCCACAGGGTACTCTTGGAAGAAGACAGAAGATGAACGCATCAGAAGTGACAAATACTAGTCATGCTGCCTTTTGCATTACTAGTAACAGCCTATATACAATGCTGATGGGACAGCCCACAACAGAGCTTGTACATACTAGATCAGAAGATGCCTAGTTTTCACTAGCACCCATACAAGGCATACTGTGACTCCAACCAGGTGGCATCATATACACTTGCAGCAAATCTTTACTGACTTCAGGTTTCAAAAATAATTCCTAGACAATAGTCACCGTGGGTTTGCTCACTGCAAAGTAAAGTCCAGAAGTCAAAAATCAGGCACGTTTCAGCCAAATTTATAACCTGCACTCTTTTTAATGAGTTGTGAGCTCTGCTCACCAGTGTGGCTAAATAAATTCTTGGTCTACTGCATCAGACATAGGGGAAAACACACCAGCAAAAAAGCACATTGTTCTTACCACTAAAGCTTACAGTTCAAATAGAGAAAGCAGACAGCCTGAAATAAAACAAGAGACCCATGAAGAGGCAGCTACACCTTCATGGTCACAAAATAAATTGAAAGAGACTGGAGTGCAGAACTTACAAGCCCCGAGTTCCAAGTCTTTGGAAAGAAGAACAGCCGGTGTTGCAGTGGAGCTCTTTTACTGATGTATGGCTGTCCCTGACCACTTACCAAGCTACTGATACCTTTCTGAAAAGGTGAGCTCTTCCTTCTCTTTCCCCATTGCCCCCTCTGCACATCTGCAATGACTCATAAAGCCAAAATATGTAGCATACCTCATCTTTCATCTTCTACTTTGCCTGGTATTATTGTCATTATTTTTAGATTTTAACAATAAATGCCATGAAAAGACAAGTAGATTTATACAGTATTTTAATTAAATTAAAGCCATCAGAAAGATTTGTTGAATAATGTCAGAAAAAAAATGCAAAAATATTAAGAGAATAAAACCTAGAAACTGGTATATGAATGCATGTTTTCACATATAGCAAGGCCACCTATAGCATATATATATTTGATTATGTAACAATATGTAAAAATATGTAAAATACAGATATTTATAAGAAATTATTGGCACAATTTAGTCAAAAAGTTACATAATGACTTTCTGAAATGGACTACTATCTGCAGGAAACACAGATACATGAACACTGACTTTGCCACTGTAAGAACAAAGACTTGGTGAATGGCACAAAATGCTTCACTTGTACCACTCTGACCTGAATAATCCTGCAAATTCCTCTGGAGTCAGCCACATAGTCATACTTAACAAGATTAGCCATGACTGCAAATGTTAGCTGTGTTTTGATACCCGTAGTTTTGAGCCCTGAGAGCACAAGTAAAATTGACAGTCACATGCATGCACTACTAGATTGCCTGAGTATAGGAGTATTTAAAGCTGAGACTTTTAAAATCCAATTGAGTCTTGTCCAGCCCATTGGAATAACCTTAAAACTGTGTGTCGAAATGAAATCTATAGCACTGTTCAATCTGCACTTCAACATTTGAAAACCAAACTGCATTGCTGTATACATGTATTCAATAAGAAGAACAGAACTTGCTCGAAACCCAAAGTAGACTCTAAGGAAAAAGTTTTGCTACTGGTAACAATTGTTGATAATGCAATGATTGTGATGACGAGTTAGAAAAAGCTGCACACAATCAGGCAGTCAAGATTTCCACAAGATGCTCCACAAAACAGTCTCTCTGCTCATACATACTAACACAGGTAGATAGATACCTGTAAGAGAAGATGAGAGCTTTTGTGCCTTTTCTGGAGATCTCCTTTATTTCTTTAATTTCTTCACATAATCTATTAATAACTTTGTAAAACAGAGCATATAAAAAGGGCTGTTCAACAAGTTTATCACATAAACTATTTTATTGCAGTTTAAAAATAAAAAGCAAAATTAAGTGGAGTTGACTTTTACTTTCCAAAGGAACCCATGACAATTTGATTGTCCAAGCTGCACTGATGTCAGTAATGTCAGAAGCATTTCTCCCAGAAACTTATACCTTGCACTGATAGCACTTGTATCACTGAAAAGTAGTGTTGTATTTACACTTGCAGCACAAAAACCTGTTATAGACTGCACAAAGGCTAATCTTACTCCAAGATTAGTTCAGAAATCATTGAGTTAATACCATCAGATTTTAAAAGATGTGTCCTAAAGGTTTGCCTGTGTTCATGCAATGAACATTTTGCGTTCATTTTTGCATAACACAGCATGCTTTCAATTACATAAGTTGTTTTACATGCATGCTCCCCATTGTCTGCAAAGAAAATCTTATGGAATCAATGTCTACTATAAAAAATGTGTTTTATATTTAAAAATAAATTTTATTATACTTTTATTCATATGATATTGCTAAATCTATTTTGAGGGAAATAATTTTCTATTAAAAGATTATATTTTAAAAATATTTCCTAAAATATAACTTGTACATGTTAAAAGCATAGAAATTGTAAAAAGTATCAACTGTTTTCATTTTGTACTTTAAAATGATCCTTTAATTCCCCTGCAGGTCAACAAAGGAACTATAGCTTGGAGTATCAATGAGAATAAAGCACTGGTGAAGAAACTGCTGCAAGAGAGGAAGCCCGCTAGGCTGCCCAGCTGCCAAATTCACATTGAGCTCAAGTGCAAAGTGTCCCTTCCAGACCCAAACAACAACACTGCTCTATGTGGATGAAAGTCAAATGAAAGCATTTTTATTTTCGAACACTCTGACTAGAGAAAGAAACAGGAAACAAAGAACAAGACTATCCCCATAAGCATATTTTTGTACCTGGAATTTAAATTTTTTTACTAAATTTAACCAAAGTTCTAGAGAATCTTACCACATTTCACATGTGCATATGCCCTTTGACAAAGTACTGATGTTTGAAGGATAGATGTGGAAACACAGCCAACCTGACATACCCTCTGAAGGAAAAGAGACGGGATCATGAACTATAAAGTTATGACTTAAGCAGCAGCATTATGCTACATTCAATATTATTACACCAATAAACACTGCCATTACAAACTTAATGATATTCTTGAGACATCCACATTAGCACCATTGGTCTTTTATTTATTTCAAATTACTTATCTTATTTACCTCAGCAGGGCTCTATATGATTACTCCCCAGACTGCTCAGACTCCTATGGGGATGATTTATGTTGTCATTCCAATATAATGTTTCCCATAATTGTACTGTGTTTAAAAAACATTAGAACCCAAGGGGCTAGACAAGGAGTTATAATATTAACAGCATGCTCATATAAATCAATTTGCACCCTTGGAGGGAAACAAAAAATTAAAGAAGAAGCTAATAAGATTATAGAAGTGCAAAGCAAATGTAAATCTAGCACTTTAAGTGTGTTTAATCAATAACTGTAAATGCATCACAGACAGAGTCTGGAAATGAAAACATAAGCAGGAATTCATTCTCCACATGTGTAGCATTATGCTATTGAGATTAGCAGACTGATCACAAAAAGTAGGAAAAGCATCATTCCACTGAAAAGGTTCAATCCCAGGAAGTGGCAAGTCCCCAAACACTGTAAGTGCACAATATTTTTCAGAGCTCTCAGACTCCTGTAAGATCAACCTAACACTAATGGCAGACATCGATTTCTTAATTGCATAATTTTAAAGATCCCAAGCACATTGCAGGGATCAAGAAGTAAGCCATGAGTTCAGAAACACTGACCATTAAGGATAAAATCTAATGACAAATGTTACATGAGTAGAAAACCAGGGAATTTGGAACTTTCTTTTCCATTACCTACTAAAATATCTTGGTTTATTAAAAAAACCCTCACAAGTAAATTTTTAATATGCTTTATGCAATGTGCAATCGTAAGATAACCTAACACGTTCAGAAGATGGATTACTTTTAGCTCAGTCTGATCTGAGCCGCTAGATGCAGTATTGTTTATTATATTCACTGATCTAATTTTGCTATACTGTAGCTACATTCAATGATGCAGCTGTCAATCACTTTAGGACTAACTTAGAGTAATAAAAAACTAAGAGACTGAAACAGGACAACAAATATTAAAAAGCTATTCTGATATACTCCCTGATGGAAGATGTAGCAGCTCACTAAACCTATGATATTCTTCTCCCCACAAAAAAAAAGCAGGCTATTTTGCAACATGCACAACATAAATCCCACTGCAGATGTACCTTAGGGATAGATGAAACTTCTGTTGCTTTAGTGAGTTCATCCAAAACCTCTTTATGGTGATTCAGTTTTTGTGAAGCTACAGCTAAATGATCAGAATTACAACTAGCTTTTGCAGTTTTAGTCTTGCTTAAGTTCATTTTACCCTAGTGGAAACTACTTTTACTCTTTCCTGTGCAGTCATTATATCCAACGTCTGTCTACTTAAACACCTCCTCTAAAGGACTCTCAGGTAGTGTCTCAGGACAGACTCATAGCTTCTCTAAAGCAGGCTGCTCTTCAGGACTAAATGGAAACATTCCACTTCACAGCAGCTGAAGATCAGTGATTAACTAGAACCATGAAACTTGCTGCTCATGCAAGAACTACATCATTAGCTCACATTACAAAACCTTCAGTCCTTCTAATAAGAAAGAAGATGTTTCACAAATCTGACAAATTTTAAGTGCTGCAAATGTGTCAGAATACTAAGCCACAACAAATATTTATTTCAGGCTTGTAAAAAAAAACCCAGCATTTTGAATTCCGACATCAAATCACACATAAGCTGCAAACTGAACTGCTTGGGTAAACAGGGGTATTGTCATGGTTAAAATTTGGCACCTGGAAACAAGCAGCAGTGCAGCTGATCAGAAATTGTATTACAAAAAAAGAGCTTCATCAGAAAACATCAGGTTGTTCACACAAAATATTCCACTTAAACAGTTGCTCTGGGAGTAGGAAATCTGGGAAATCCAGATATCTGCAGGACAGGTTACCTGAAGATTTTGTCCTGGAGCCAGAAATTCCTGCAAGTGCAGACACTGCAGTGATTCCAAAATGTGCAGCTGGAAACTGCAGTGGAGGCAGGAGCCCTGAATGTTCCATGCTTTAAACTTAGAGAAAAATAGAAGCAATATATACAACTAATTATCATACAAACAAGAATTACAGTAGCAGGAGCTTGTCTATTGACTGCAATGCAATCAGATGCTAACACCTTTTAAAGATGTGGAGAGAAGAAAGACTAAGACTTGGAAGGGAAATCTGAAAAGTAACATGAAAAGTACTCTTCATGCTTTCTATATTTATAGCCAGGCCTTTTGTAAGAATTTTCTCCTGCACACAGGAGGGGCGTCCTGCCCATTTATACCAGCTCTGGGTACTGCCGGCAGTGCTGGCTGAATCACCCTGCATTGACATTCATCAGTCAGACTGAAGCTCTCCTTTTCTCCTGCTGACCCCACCACATGACCTCCCAAATTTCCTAGCAGCTCTCCAGGACACTGTACTGCCAAAACACCACCTGCTTGGTATTTTTCCATTCAGACTACAGGATCTCAAGCCAGCTTCCCTCCTCTGACAACATGAAATGTGAAATGGACAGACTTCACAAAGCAGTCGAGACTTTTCCATCTCATGGTTTCTGGAGTCCTCAGAGATCACTTTATTGTTTTGGGGGGGTTCATTTGTTTCTGAGGAGGGGAGCATTAGGGAGACATCACACAGAGCAGTTTCCAGATTTTATACAGGGGATGATGCCGCTGCCAGCTCACTGCCTCCCCATGGGCACCATGGCAGTGACCTCCCTCACCATGATAGAGGGATGCAAACAGCTGCAGGGCCTCCTATGTGCACCAGTATGTGAGAAATAGGTAGAAATATTTTGTTTTAAGTGCTGCGTGCCTGCTTGCCTTGTTATGTGAAGCAGAAATAGAAAACATTAAACAACCTTCTTTACCTGTTGCTATTATTCCCTTTTTATGCTTTAATATTTGTGGTTTATGTATGAATTAATATATTATTGCTACTGTAATACTGAAATAAAGTGTTAAAGTTAGTCCATTTTAGACATTAAATCAGCATATGTGTCAATGATTTACTTGAGCAACTGAAAATATCATAAATGTTCTAGGCTTGAAAAACTATCCATTGCCATTTCAATAGTGCTAAAACGGTATCTGATGTGAAAAGACATCATAGTGATACTGCCTTGTAAAATACCACCTTTTTTTCAACACAACCAGTTTTGTGGCCAGTGCACATAGGTTTTTGTGAGACCTCCAGAGTACAGCGATAGAAGTGATCCCTGAGGGATTAATCCTAGACCTACAGTAGGAGATAAATGAAGGTAGCTGAAAGCAGCATCGGGCGGATGAGAGCAGATTCCGTGTCACATCCACTGGGTGTCGGTTGGTATCAGGTGGCATTGGAGGAAATCAGTTTTGTCCTTATGCAGGGCTGCCTTGAATAAGGGTGTTCTGAACACCCATAAACACCACTATGATCTGTGCCTGTTCCAGGCTGGCGCTGCCCTGTCTTAAGAAGAAAGAAAGAACAGCACAGGACTAATAAGTGTCATAGAAAGGATATCATGAACACATTGATTGGTTGGCCATATTACCTTCCTTAGGAAGAAACCAGGTAAATCAGTACATTAAACATTAAAGTACGTTAAAGTACATTAAAGATAGGACATTTATTCCCATCCTTTCATATCAGGATTTTAATTTCTTCCCAAACCAGTTTTACAAGTTAAATCCATTTATGAGCATGGCCCTATTCCTTGGAAAATACAGTTGTTGAGTGAAAGCTGTGAGGTTTTGTGATTCCCAACATCCGGTTTTCATAAAATGAAAAAAAAACCAAAGAGCACAATTTAGTATGAAGACACATAACAGATAACTTAAATATTATCATTTTAATTTCAGTATTATTACTTTAATTTAAATATTATTTTAATACTACTATTAATATTATTAATAATACTTAAAATATGTAATATTAATAATACCTTTTAAATTAAAGGGCATAGACTATATTTAAAAGTCTAGTTTAAATTGTTAGTGTTACATTAGCTTAATCATAAATACTTCAAAATACTTTATCTTAAAAAGCAGCAAAAAGCTCAAAACTTCTCTTCAAGTGAGGATGCCAAGAGGGTAGAAAGACAAACAGAAATAAGAATTTTCTGGTTTTTTTCTAACTTATTTTCTCCTGCATCACATAAGTGTTGCATGCTTAAGCATCAGGCTGACATGGGCTTCCTGAGTGCAGCTGCACACTCCTATGACATAGGGCTGCCGCATTGAAAAACCAACAAAACAAGTCATATCAGAGACATGATTGCTATTCATTCACTGTTCACACATTCATTAGTGTGAACATGACATTGGCAAGTCGTGAACATGACATTGGCAAGTCATGAACACTTTGGGTCTCTTGCCCTTATACCTATTTAATCTCTGGAAATGTGCTGTATCCTGGGTGCACTTGAGCTATGAAACATCCATCATGTTAGTGATTGCTCACAGCTAACAGTCCTATGTAAGTAAGTGATCTGGATAACGCAAGGGCTTCTGCACTTTCTCATTAAACATATGACTGGCACAGTTGTTTCCAGTAACTGGATAGTTAAGATTAGCTTGGCAAGGCAGAAACATAATTCAAAACCTCATGTGCAGAAAAAGGCGGTTTGGGAGTACATCTAAGGCATCTATAATGTGTATCTGCTGCCAAGAGGGGATGTCCCACTGCCTTCCCCAGACTGAAGAATCAAGCCTATCATTTGCCCCAAAGCTGCCATGTATCCGACACTGTGGTGAGGCAGTTCCTGGAGCTGGCTTGACAGAAAATCGGGACCATTTCCCTGCAGGACCAGCTATGCACCAGTGCCAACACAGGAGAGACAACTGGAGCACATCAGTTAAAAAAAGGAGCAGAGGTGGGAAAACAGAGCTGTCTGGGTTTTGCAACATCTGGTTCAGTTTAGCTGTACTATAACATCACCCTGAAAGCAACAGGGTATCTAACAGGAAAGACTAAATGCAGATTAGGAAATCCAAAATCCTATTACCTCTGCAGAGTTTATGTTCCTGAACTAGCTTTCATCTGTATAGGAAACAGAGGTTAAGGCATTCTCCTAAGAGGTGGCACTTACAAATGCTATTATCAAGAACACAGCAGGGTTGGTTTTTTTAAATCACAGTGAGAGATACTTGTAAGTGACAGGATGCCGAGAGTATGGGGGAGACCAATGTGGAAACGGCTTTTGAGCATGAAGAGGTTCTGACCACATCTTCTTTTCTAAAATACTAAAAAGTACTCTCTCCATCAGGCCCTATTTGGAGCAGAAAAATCACATTTTCTTCAGCTAGCCAGAGTAGCACCTATAATACACAACAAGCCAGTTCAACACTGTTAGCCCATCTAGGTTCAGGATAATGCCACTGTCATGGCAAAATACAAGTCCTTTCAAACTCATGCTGTACAATACATGAAAATCTAACTCATAACAAAATGCCATTGTATGAAAAATAACCTTCACCGTAGCTGCAATTTTCCTGTCAATAGTTGCTAGAATTACTCACAAAAGAGGTAGTTCAAATAGAGTCAATAAAAAGTGACCAGTTGTGTACAGCAGCTACCCTTAAAGAATAAAATCCTTTGCCTACACCAAAGACAGGATCTGCAGGACAGTCATCTTCCCCCAAATTGTAACATAGACCTTGAGAGCACAGAAACAGGTTGCTGTAAAACATGGAAGCAATTTGCCTTGGAGCAAACATGGTAGCCAGTAATAACAGTCCATTTTATACCCCTGAGACTGAAGAGGTGATTAAGTTTAATAAGAAAAAAATAGTTATAGCATGTTTAGCAGAGACTCTAAGACCTGAACTATACTTCGGGATACTGGAAAAAACAGTCTATTGCTAGGTTCTTCGAATTATTCTGTCTGTACTACATTCATATTGTTTCCACAGAGAACAAAGGAAAACAGGCAAGTCCAAATGCTTTATGCTCTTTGCAATACTCTGTGATCAGTGATCCCAATACCTAAGAAAAGACATGGCTGAAATTGAATGAGGAGTCAAAGCTCTCATTTCCAAGTAAAGGGAAGGAGCATTAGATTATTTTTCTTTCAAGAACAGAATTTAGGGGAAAACTAAGTTACCTTATATAAGCAAGGAGAAAATCTTTATTGTTCCAGTTCTAAATTGCTGACAGTTTATGAATCTGTAAGTAGATTTTTAATTAAAATTCTCTGGTGAGATTTCAAGTAAATCAGAAAGAGGAGATGGGAACTAAAGTCTATGTATGCAGTAAGCCACAAGGGAAGTGGCAGAGGTGTTCTTTTCACCATCCATCATTCCTCTTGAACCAGTGTAAATGTGCTGCAGATTTGTGAAACCAGAACTGGAGGAGGGGGGATGAGTATGATCCTTTAACTGATGGCTGACAAAGCCATTTTTGAAGGAAAGCTCATGTTTGTGGCTCATTGAAGCTGAAGCTTTTGTTATTTTATGTTACGTAATAATTACATATCAGCAAAGATCCCTAGGTGCAGAATTTGGAATATTATTTGTCTGGAGAAGGGCCCTTAGTTTGAGAGCCTTTCCTACAGTTGCACTTAGAATCACAGAATCATAGAATAGTTAGGGTTGGAAAGGACCTTAAGATCATCAAGTTCCACCCCCCCTGCCATGGGAGGGTGGAACTCACACTAAACCATATCACCCAAGGCTTCATCCAACCTGGCCTTGAACACTGCCAGGGATGGAGCATTCACAACCTCCATCCCTGCCAGTGTTCAAGATCACTTGCTTGATCACTTTGGGAGTTTCAAATTCTCTTGACGACAGCAGAGTTTCAGTGAACAAAACAGAATGATGCAATAGCCTGCAGGTGACTGCACTTAGAATTGGTGATGGGGGATAAAGTTTTACCATCTCTCATGCCTTATCCTGAAGGGAAACACGGAATGGGTCTCAGCTGCTAGACACATATCACCTGTGCCTCAAAATGCAGTGATTCCCACCTTCATGTGTGTTAAGTACAATATTAAAAATCCTTCTGGAATCAGTCCCTCTTGGGAACAGAGGCAGAGGAGAGTTTAATTTCTGGGTTCTGGTTGGGCTGAGGCCAGAGACATGCACAGAGCTATTATGTCTCTGTGATTCTGCAGGTGTGCACCAGCTCCAGGTGCAGGCATGCTCTTCCCAAAACACAATTTGCTACTTAGGTATATAGAATCATAGAATAGTTAGGATTGGAAAGGACCTCAAGATCATCTAGTTCCAACCCCCCTGCCATGGCCAGGGACACCTCACACTAAACCATATCACCCAAGGCTTCATCCAACCTGGTCTTGAACACTGCCAGGGATGGAGCATTCACTACCTCCCTGGGCAACCCATTCCAGTGCCTCACCACCCTAACAGTAAAGAATTTCTTCCTTATATCCAATCTAAACCTCTGCTGTTTAAGTTTCAACCCATTACCCCTTGTCCTGTCACTACAGTCCCTAAAGAATAGTCACTCACCAACATCCCTGTAGGCCCCCTTCAGATACTGGAAGGCTGCTGTGAGGTCTCCATGCAGCCTTCTCTTTTCCAGGCTGAACAGCCCAAACTTTCTCAGCCTGTTTTCATGTGGGAGGTGCTCCAGTCCCCTGATCATCCTCGTGGCCTCTTCTGGACTTGTTCCAACAGTTCCATGTCCTTTTTATGCTGAGGACACCAGAACTGCACACAATACTCCAAGTGAGGTCTCAAGAGAGCAGAGTAGAGGGGCAGGATCACCTCCTTCGACCTGCTGGTCACACTCCTTTTGATGCAGCCCAGGATACGGTTGGCTTTCTGGGCTGCAAGCACACACTGAAGCTGACTCATGTTCATTTTCTCATTGACTAACACCCCCAAGTCCTTCTCTGCAGGACTACCATGAATTTCCTTTTTGCCCAACCTGTAGCTGTGCCTGGGATTGCTCCCACCCAGGTGTAGGACCTTGCACTTGGCATGGTTAAACTTCATGAGGTTGGCATCAGCCCACCTCACAAGTGTGTCAAGGTCCCTCTGAATGGCATTCCTTCCCTCCAGTGTATCAACCAAACCACACAGCTTGGTGTCTTCGGCAAACTTGCTGAGGTCACACTCAATTCCATTGTCCATGTCAGCGACAAAGATATTAAACAAGACCGGTCCCAACACCAATCCCTGAGGGACACCACTCGTTACTGGTCTCCAGCCGGACATTGAACCATTGACCACAACTCTTTGAGTGTGACCATCCAGCCAGTTCTTTATCCACCACGTGGTCCACCTATCAAATTGATGACACTTCAATTTAGAGACAAGGATGTCATGTGGGACAGTGTCGAACGCTTTGCACAAGTCCAGGTACATGACATCAACTGCTCCACCCCTGTCTATCAGTTCCGTAGCCCCATCATAGAAGGCCACCAAATTGGTCAGGCAGGATTTTCCCCTAGTAAAGCCATGCTGGCTGTCACCAAGCACCTTGTTTTATTGTGCCCTAGTGTGCCTTCCAAGAGAATCTGCTCCCAGATTTTGCCAGGCACAGAGGTGAGACTGACTGGTCTGTAATTCCCCGGGTCATCCATTTTCCCCTTCTTGAAAATGGGGGTTATATTTCCCTTATTCCAGTCATCAGGAACTTCACCTGACTGCCATGATTTTTCAAATATGATGGCCATCTAATTGTACCTGAGCCTCACTTCCAGCCTGTAAGTCCTCTTGCTCATCTAGCAGTTTGCTCTACAAAGACACATGGTCATACCAAATCTTACCACAAAAACTAAGTTTATGAAACTGAGAATTATTCAGTTATTATTAATTTAAAAAATAATTCTAAAAATTACAGAAATTCTTAACTTACAAAGTCAAATATTTTAAGTCCTACTGTTCAGCTAAAATGTGAAAATCTCTGATAGGCAGCATGCAGCATACTCCTTCTTCCTCCCTGAGAAGAATTAAGATAATCAGGCTCCAGACACAGAATCCAGAGAACACAGAATCCACCAGAAAAAAAATAAGCTAATTCATATTCTGCCTGAAAACAGTATAATAGGGCCTTGTGCTCCTTCCTATGGATCAGGATGTTCTCCTATTAAATCTTAATCAATTGAATGCTGTTTCTGTCATATAAAATAGACTTCAAAAATTACAATTTGTATTAGGGAGAGTAGAATTTAATTTGAAAAACTGAAAAATATTTCCTACATCATTTTGAGAGATGTGGTCCTGTGCAATCCAGTATTAGGCATTATATGCTTTTGCTTTAAAAAATATTAATACCATCCATCCCTACATGATGTAATTTGGCATGCTTCCTTGTCAGCTTTCAAAACAGGTTTGCATAGCATGTACTACTGGTTTATAGAAGTCTGGTCTGGGGTGTGGTGAACATAATGTCTAGCCTATTTTTTTGTGTGAATTACAACTGCAAGAGCAGGGAAAATGCTTTCCCAGCTCTCATCCAACAACAAAGAATGTACTTTAAATTTCTCATCTTTCCTTGAAAAAAAGAAAATGCAGCAGGATTTTTAGATGCCATTAATTTACATAGACTTTGGAAATGTTGCCAGAAGCAAAAGCCATCTGTCCAGAGACCTTGTGTTTCTACACAGCTGCTCTGAACATACTTCCTTTACTCAGAATCAGAGGACATAACAGGTATCGCTGTGGGTTCTAGGCTCCCTTGCCCTATAGCAAAGGAATCACATAAAAGCATAGAGAAAACATTTATCCCTCATCCCATTGCATGTAGCAAAAGCCTAGCACTGAACTAATAGACCTTTCTCTTCACCATTAATTGTTACTGGATGTTGGTATTTTGCTCCCCTAAATGGACCTCTATTAATGACGGGAAGAATCATATTGCAAATTTGAGAGCCCTTTGCAGAAAACTTTCTGCTGGTAGCTCTTTGTGTTTTCAAACCATGACAGTTACACCTGTAGTGCAGCAGAAACAGAAAAGTCCTGCATAAACCCTGCCATGCTTAGCTGAGGGCAGCAAGCAATATGCAGCTCTTCACAAAACTGAATTTCAGTCACAGCTGGCAGTCACACACCTCTGCAAGGCAGGTATGCAGATGTATTATTTTCCATGCCTTCCATCAGGTTTCCTCAATCGTGTACCATTGCACCAGTCTCCTGTCCTCTCATGTCCTGTCTTCTGTTCCTTTAACATTTTGAAGTAGGAAGACTTTCATTCCTGACGACCAACCTCTCCTTCAGAAGGTATGTGAGTACAAACAAACCACTACAAAACAAATATGTGAGTTAGCCAAGTCATAATTCTAAATTCAGTGTTGACAAGCATAAAGATACAAAATCCTTTCAATTCCAACATACCGCATAGAATGTCTTTGCTTGTTTATAGCACACATAAATTTTGAAAGATATCTGTGTAAGTAAAAAGATCATTGCACCAGTCTTATTTACAGAGGTAATGCTGTGAAAAGGGTAGAAAGTCAACCACATGCCTCTAGAGAATATCAGTCTGTCCATCTGGGAACCATGATCTCCATGCAGTTTCAATCCCTGGAGGTATAAATCACAGGAGAAGATGCATTCTTTGAAGAGACTTGTCTTTTTTTTGTTCTGGCACACAAAAAGAAAAATAAGCATTCAGCCATCACCAGTAGCAATAAATATTCAGCAGTCTAATAACTAATTCTTAAGCATTTGTAATCTAAAACACTGTTTTCACCAACAGCCTCTTTTAGCATGGTCCCAGTTTTTATCACTGACTTCTAACTGAAGATGAGCTACCAGAAAATGAATTAATATATTACTTCTGGCATTATGTCTTTGTCATTAACAAAAATAATCGTTGTCCTTTGCTGTGTATAAACCCATTTTCTATATGTTTAAATGTTCAACAGAACTGATCCCAAATTTTTTATGCTAATTTCTTTTTTTTTTTTTTCCTCAGAAATACTCACTTTAATCTACATCTTTGTGATATTCTGATTTGGGGCAACTCCTAGATAGCCAGATAACCTCCAAAGTAGTTAAAGTAAATGGTTTGGGGGGACCACTACAGAAATAATCAGCATGCAATGCTTGCATGATTCTTCCAAAGGACCATTCTCATTAATGTTTTGCCAGTATATGCACACGAACCAGAGTGAAATTATTCGGTCAACAAGTACACATATAGAATCATAGAATCATAGAATAGTTAGGGCTGGAAAGGACCCCAAGATCATCCAGTTCCAACCAGCCACTAACTCAGAACCATGAATTTGCTCACTCTCTCACCCCCTTTCCTCCCCCCCCCTCCCAGAGGGATGAGGAAGACAATTGAAAGAATGTAACTCCCACAAGTTGAGATAAGAGCAGTCCAGTAACTAAGGTATAACACAAATCACTGCTGCTACCACCAATAATAATAATGATGAAGGAAATAACAAGGGAGGAAAATACAACCACTCACTACCAGCCAACTGATACCAAGCCTGACCCGAGCAGTGATCTAGCCCTTCTGGGTAACTGCCCCCAGTTTATATAACCTGAGCATGACGTGCTGTAGTATGGAAATTCTCTTTGACTAGTTTAGGTCAGGTGTCCTGTCTCTGCTTCCTCCTGTCTTTCCCTCCTCCCTGGCAGAGCATGAGACTCAGAAAGTCCTTGGTCAGAGTAAACATTACTGAGCAACAACTAAAAACATCGGTGTTATCTGTGTTGTTCCCAGTCTGAAAGTCAAAAACACAGCACTGCACCAGTTACTAAGAAGGAGAATAATGACTGCTACTGCTGAACCCAGGACAACATAAATTCCTGCCTTGCTAAGAGTCATGTGATAATAATGATTTTCGAATCTTTCTTACACCAGTCCATATTTTCCTAGTGTAATGCCATTAGTTCCACTGAAGTCACCCGTGTCCCCCAAGTTATCCAACTGAAGTCACCCAATGGAGTGAAGAGTGTCCTTGTGGGCTGGCGGGCAGACCAAGCTGTGGGCTCCTTTCATAGCATACTTCACATAAAGGAACCAGAGTGTCATGGTTATGGCTAAGTAATTCTGTTTATACACACATGTAATATGCAGTGCTAGTACATGCATGCTGTCTGTCTCTCACGCACTTACTGCTGCTCTACAAGAATTTCAGGATTGAAAAACTGTAAGAAATCAGCCACAATATTGGAAGAGATGCTAAATCAGAAAGAATTGTATCCACAAAAATGTTAATTCTACAAAACCATAAAGTACAAAAGAGATTTTCCCCACTCTAGCCTGTGATACCCTAAGCAACAAGGAAAGGAGGGGTCACGAGTGTCCCAGGAGGCATTGGACAGAAAAGCCAATGGCAATGGGGGCTTACAATTTATAAATTATTATAAAAACAGATTCCTACCAAATGTATTTCCAGGTGGAGCTATCTTTGCAGTGGAAAAATGAATGAAAGAATGAACAAATGAATTTATAAATGAAAGAGACAAATTGAGACTTCACCAAAAATATGAAGACACTACCAAAATGGAAAAAAAAAAAGACATAAACTTTGCTTCCTACATTCAAAACTGTATCTTGATATCAAAGTGGGTAGAGAGAACTCAGAGAACTGAACACAAGAAAATAAGTACGCAACAGACTATTCATACTACAGCAACATAGAGTCCTTCTGCAGCAGTTTTACTTTTGAAGTTAACCCAGAAACTAAACTCACAGTGCTGTTTTCCTCAGCACAGCATTTACAGTAGTATAAACCTAATGAAAATGAAATTAAGCACTCATGTTTTACCTTGGACAAACTTTTGCCATATTAGCTCCTGGCAAGATGTGATAGTCATTTCATTTCACCTGAGTGAGCTACATACTCTTCATATAGAAGTCAGACTGTTCTTCTATCATAAGGATTTTTCTATTTTTATGTCATGAAATAAAAGAAAACTAAATAAGTCTTTTAATAACTTTTTCAGTGAATTCCTCCATTGTAATCTTTGTAGAGGATGGACTGGTGTTTTGGTTAAACTAGTTCTTTCTTACAACTTAAAATAGACTCAAACATAAGTGTTTGAAACAGAAGCTATTAAGAGATGCTCATGTATTGCATTCTATCTTAGCTAAAACTTTGATGAACTGTTTCAAAGCAAGAGGTAAACTCTAGAGGAGTCGATGGAATGGTTTGGGATGTTGAAGGTCCCTCATTTCTTCAGCATGGAAAGCTACATCAGGGAGTCAGAGATCTGTGAGTACAGAACATTGGAAAACTAACAGCTGTAACAGTACAAGGAAGATACTAAGTTCTCGTTCAGTGGGTGAGAAATGACACACTTCCAACACACCACAAGCACACTCCTTTACACTGATGTGTGCTGTGGGCCATGTGCAGTGTATCATAGCAGGAAGTAACCACTGCACTAGGTGACATCTGGGAATGTCTTGACATGTGGTGAGTGTGTTCCAGCAGATGACACCACAGCAGTTGCAGTACACCACCACAGCTTCTCGCAGTCATGACCCAATATGCCATACACTGACCGCAGATCACTGGCTCGATGGCTGGCTGCATGTGGTGTATGGAGTTCCTTAATAGAAGACAATCTGACTGCCCTTCAGACATCTGGCCTAGCTGATCAAACTGCACAAGGATTTTGTACTAAAGTCTATAACCTCAAAAGTTCTGTTGTTTGATCACTATCTAGTTTCGGATACATCTGGGCCCATATTAAATTTTCTTATTATTTTCATCTCAGCTTTTCTATTGTTTCAGCCTTTCAGTTCATTCTCACATCTCAAACACTATTTAGATAAGTCACAAAATACAATCCACCATAGTTATATGTTTCTCCAGTCATTGCATGTTACAGGTAAAATATTAATCCAAATTTATATTGATAGCAGCAAGTTTGAGATTTCACTCTCTAGGTATTCTGTGTGTGAGAAGTCATGTGAAGAGAACAACGGTGTTTCACTATCAAGCACCCAGGAATTCAGGTAATAGTTTGACAAGCAGAATTCAAGTTGTTTCAATTTCAGTCCCTTTGGTATCTGCGCTGTCACATGCCCCTTGGCTATGACAGAGTTCTGGTGGCACAGCTCTTGGCACATTTGTTGCTGTTCTTCTGCCTCCCACTGCACCTCCTTCACCTGCTTGGGCTCTTGCTTATATGATATCTCTACCCTGCCCTCTGTCTCCTACTGTCTGTCCCCAGACCTTCTGCTTCCCATGAGAGGAGAAACCAGGTCCTGGAAGTACAGCCCAGAAAGCCAACCGTATCCTGGGCTGCATCAAAAGGAGCGTGACCAGCAGGTCAAAGGAGGTGATCCTGCCCCTCTACTCTGCTCTCATGAGACCTCACCTGTAGTATTGTGTGCAGTTCTGGTGTCCTCAACATAAAAAGGACACGGAACTGTTGGAACAAGTCCAGAGGAGGCCACGAGGATGATCAGGGGACTGGAGCACCTCCCGTATGAAGACAGGCTGAGAAAGTTGGGGCTGTTCACTCCCTTCTCCTGGAGAAGAGGAGGCTGCGTGGAGACCTCATAGCAGCCTTCCAGTATCTGAAGGGGGCCTACAGGGATGCTGGAGAGGGACTATTCATTAGGGACTGTAGTGACAGGACAAGGAGTAATGGGTTGAAACTTAAACAGCAGAGGTTTAGACTTGATATAAGGAAGAAATTCTTTACTGTGAGGGTGGTGAGGTACTAGAATGGGTTGCCCAGGGTGGTTGTGAATGCTCCATCCTTGGTGGTATTCAAGGCCAGGTTGGATGAAGCCTTGGGTGATATGGTTTAGTGTGAGGTGTCCCTGGCCATGGCAGGGGGGTTGGAACTAGATGATCTTGAGGTCATTTCCAACCCTATCTATTCTATGATTCTATAACTGGATCCTCACTCTCAGACATGAAAAGCATGCACTACCCTGAATTCAGACATGACTAAATCGTTTGCCAAACATTCTGTGATGCTATTCTACCTCTCAGAGTGAAAGGAAACAGGGCACAGCTGATACACATGCTGGAGCCTCTTGTTCTTCCACCAGCCTTTGTCAGCCCCCCTACTCACTCCAGTCCTGCTGAAGTTTGACATAAAATAAAAGCTGTTCAATATCTGTGGGACCAGAAGGAGAGTGATCCAGAGGAAATGTGATGCTCTAGCTCTTGGGCTCATGGCTCTTTTTAACAAGCAGCACCACTGCTTCTGCTTTCTTTTCTGTGTTCCTGCTTGGCCACCACATTCACACTTCCCTGGACTAAAAATATTGCCTCTCTTTCCCTGTTTGACTGCCCTCTTCTCATCTCATGGAGCTGACATCTTCCTCCACCCACACCCCCAGCACTGGGACCACAGGGACTGAGCAGCAGGACAGGAATGGAAGGTGGATCTGTCATCCTGGAGATGACTTGGCTCTATCATGTTGGAGATTATATCCTCCCCCCTGCTGTCTGACATTATTGGTGGGACACGCAGCAGTAATACAACAGTACAAACACATTTTAGAGTGCTTTCTTGGTAGGTAGACAGTTCTGGAGCACAGCAAGGAGGAACACGTTTCTGCAGATATTTTTGCCATGAGTTGTCTATAAAAACATGCAAACAGGTTTGAGGGCAGGGACTGGACCACATCTCCCATAGGAACCAGGCCTGATGGTGTTCAGTCTGTGTATCTTGTGTGGTCCTAGACATCAGGAGGGTCTCAGTTCTCTCAGGCAGAAAATGGTCAGTAGCAGAAATTCAGGAACAAGAACTTACAGGTGCTTATTAGCTCTGATCAGGCAGGATTTGTGTAGACAGTTTTAGTGACATCTTTTGGCTCTGCAGGTTTCTGCCAACATGAACAAGTTGAGGCCTTTCAGAAATGTGATCAATCTGGAATGGCATTGCGCTGCATAAGGCCATTCTGACCACAGATACGGCTTTGTGCTCAGTTCCAAGCCTACTCAAAACTTAGGGATGCAAGACCTGGTCAGAAGAGAAGTTTGCCAAAATTCTTTTTAATGTAGCAGAACAACATATTTTCCTTTTGTCTCATTTTCAGAAACAGCTGAAATATTAAAGTAAAGGGGTATATCAGGGAAAGGGAAAATCCTGTGTAAATAAGGCAGCCAGCAGGAAAATTTTCAGCATAGCATTTAAAGTTTGACAAAACTACAGCAAACGAAGTTTGTATCTTAACCTTGAAAGAATTATAATCCTGGCACTGCTACTAACCCTGCTTAATTTGGTGCATTAGTATCTTTCCATCTGTGCTAATTATAGTATTCCAAAACCATTGTTCAAACATATGTCACAGCAACAAAAAAAAGCCACATGTAGGTTTTTGCTTTCTCCCATGTAATCTCCCCCTCCCATTAATTGCAACACCATGTGATATGAGATGGGCAATGCTCAAGCCTAGCCAAGATCTAAGCAAGACAATTCTATACTCTTTGTCCCCTGTTAGAAGAGTCACTGTTGTTGTAAGAACCTATTCTCCCAAGAGAAAAAGCACTCTATCTTTTCAGTGTACTCACAATTTCTGCTGCAATCAGTATCGCTGTTGTTTTCAGCAGTAGGGTTATGTTTATAGGCCTGCATTCATTGAATCATTTTCTTCTCATAAATCATTTAGTCTCTTGCCAGGCTGCAATATCAGACTTGGGCTGCACAACATAAAAAAGGATGGATGCTTTGCAGCCAGCAAACCAGACATTTAGAGCTCTATATGTTCTTTGATGAGAACTCTGCAAATAACATTATTCCACCATTTAAAACAAAATGCTGCTTTTCTCCTTTTAGACTCTGCTTTTAAATGAACAAAGGTTGATATGATTACTCTCATTAAACTAATTAAAATATAGGCAGATCCACAGATAACATTATGTATAAACAAAAGTACCCCAGAAAATCATTTTAAGTGGCACATAGAAATAGAGTCTCTTTAAACATATGTATTTATGGGGCCCAGTAAAAAATTACTACAATGCTAGGTAGACTATGTGTCTCCTTGCAGATAGGGTCTGGTATATGTATTTATGAAGACTGGCTATTTCTCATGTCTCTATCCAGGTGTCATGGTTTAAACCCAGAAACCACGCAGCTGTTCACTCACTCCCCGCCCCATCCTTCCCCCCCCTCCCAGAGGAGAATCGAAAGACTGTAACTCCCATGAGTTGAGATAAGAGCAGTCCAGTAACTAAGGTATAACACAAATCACTGCTGCTGCCAACAATAATAATAATGATAAGGGAAATAACAAGGGAGGAGAATACAACCACTCACTACCAGCCAACCGATACCAAGCCTGACCCGAGCAGTGATCTAGCCCTTCTGGGTAACTGCCCCCAGTTTATATATCCTGAGCATGACGTGCTGTAGTATGGAAATACTCTTTGACTAGTTTAGGTCAGGTGTCCTGTCTCTGCTTCCTCCTGGCTTTCCCTCCTCCCTGGCAGAGCATGAGACTCAGAAAGTCCTTGGTCAGAGTAAACATTACTGAGCAACAACTAAAAACATCGGTGTTATCTGCGTTGTTCCCAGTCTGAAAGTCAAAAACACAGCCCTGCACCAGTTACTAAGAAGGAGAATGACTGCTACTGCTGAACCCAGGAGAGCAGGTAAAATTTAGAGCTATCTCTCACTGAACAGGTTTAATTATTGCAGAACAAGAAACATCGACAATGAATTGTATGGTAACCTGTAAAAAGACATAGTGTTAAAGAGCAATTAGAAACTGCTCTCACACTTGGTTTAGCTTTATCAAAACCTATGGCCTTGTAATGAAGGCAGAAAAACATGTAGATAACAAGCACTGCAGAAGGAATGCAATTAGTGAAGTTAAATATACTGAACAAAGCTCGAAGCACACCTGCAGATTACAAAAATGGTAACTTCATTGTCTGCATTATTCTCAGAAGTATGCACAAGGTAATGCTGAAAACCTGAAAATATTGCACTCCATCATTTACATGTTGTCATTTCCTCCTCAGAAAACAGTAAGCTGTAAGGACTTTGTTGAGAGACAGATACATCATACAGACAGTATCTTCTTCAGTAGAGGCAAATTTAGCTCTTGTATCAGACAGTCTTTATTAAAATAACAATAATACTTAACTTCAAATGAAATAAATTCCCAGGAAGTGTCTTAACATGACCACATACAGTGGAACCTCACTACTCTGACCATTTGGGACCTTTTTACCATTCAGACAATGAAAAGTCTTTGTTGCTGAAATGTGATTGCTACTAGCATAATGCTATGTTCTTCAAACTCTAACGATTTTTTTAACCAGAATGTAGGATTTTTACCTAAGGTAAAATACACAAAGCATGAACCTTTAAATGTGTGTTTTAAATACAAGCATATGTGCATACAAGCATGGGGTCAGATCAGCAGGAGAGCAGCACTAAGCTAATGCTCAGATGAGATTCGGAATGTAGTTTCCATAGAGCATTCTAAAAACGGTTACAAAGAAAATAAAGGGAGTTTCTCTCTTGCAGTTGTGTATCATGGACAAGCAGTAGGAATAAAAAAGAAGTAGCACAGTAAAAAGGTAAATAGAGTCCATACCAGTGTATTTTAGCTTTTTCTGCTCAAGCCATTACCCTATACTTCCTGTAGCCATCTCTCCATTTTGAACTCAGTTTGCAGAAGTTTTAGCAAGCTGCTTGAGTGTCTTAGCCTTTCTGCATTCAACAATTATACTGGTCACAATAGTGTCTGCACTATGTATGCATTGGTCACCACACTTTACGGGTTTATTTTTCATAAAATAGAAATTCAACTATTACCTTTTGTAAAACAAGTTGCAACCTTGAATAACCAAGACTATAGCCCTTAATTTTTTTTGCCACAGTTTCAACGTTTTCAGGATTTAGAAATAAATCCCTCAATTACTTCCTGAGTAAATACAATTAAATCTGGATCTATTAAGACTACTTTTGTGTTGCATTAAAAACAGTGTAACAAAGACCAAGAGTGTACTCAGTTAGAATTCACAAATCCTGTGACTAGACCTTAGCTGGAAAGTTAAATGACAGTAAATTATATTATTAGAGATGTTTTAAATGTTTGTGTTTTCCAAAAGCAGGACAAATTGTTCAGCTCTACCAGTACTGAAGTGTATGCATGTTTTCTCTTGTCCTTTCAAGGGTGTGTTTAGAAATGTACACATATGTATTTGTGTGCTTGTACCCACAAATAGAAATGAAGATGTAAGCAAAATACTTCAACAGCTATATCTAAAAGTCTAGGAGAAGTAAACGCACAAGATCAATTTCAGTGGACTCAACAGAGGAGACGTCAGGTACAGATGGCATATCAGACTCCATTTTTGCCAATGCTTTTATTCCACTGAGTCATGAGCAACTGTGTTAACATTTCATTTTAAAAGAGGGAAGAGAGCAACATGGTGCCTCATTAACAATTCTGATACAGAATCAGGAACCTGATTCTGTTCTCATTTGGAGATAAAAGCCATTTTTGGGTAAGTCATGCATAACTCTCCTGAAGTCAATAGATTTAAAACAGTGGAAAACTGGTGTGAGGGAGAAGACTTATATCTCTCAGCTGCTTAGGAAACCCATTTCCATGATATATTCTATAAATTTGTAGGAAGCCTACATAAAATTTTCCATTTAGGCAATTTCCTGTAGCATAGCTAATTACTGTCATCTAACTAAGGGGAAACATGTAATTGCAATATGACTCACTAAAACATTAAAGTACTCAACAGAAGATATAGTTTGCATAAACAATCTTAGCAGCAAATTAATCTTTGAACAATAGTGCTCTCTAACTATTTATTTCAATATTTTTCAAAGAGATATTTAAAAACAGCAAAACTGCTTTATGATTAAGGTTCAAGATCAGGAGGATGTGTGATGACTTTTCTTCCTTAATGTTGCTGCAAAACTGCTATAGTAGGCACAAGATTATAAGTACAAGGTTTTCCACCTTGTAATTTCTCCACAATACTTTAATGCCTTTTTCTGGCCCTACTGAGATGTGCTTTAATTTTGATAGGACTGAGAAGCTCCTACCTTTTTGAGACCCAGAGACCAGGCATTTCTCCTGTGCTGTTCCTGGAATGACTTGGTGAACACTCTCAGCCACAACTGCCGAGTCAACACAAGATTAAATATACAATACTTCAGTGAGTTGAACACACTTTCGGGATGTGGCACACCTACCTAGACTTTTTCTCCATATCATGAAGAGAACTTCAATATGTAGCTCTAGGAGGAAGCTCTTCCCTGTGTAAGACAAATGCATAGGAGGGCATAAGTCTAAAGCCTGTTGATGAGCATTGAGCTTTTTTTACAGATTAAAGTTAAGCTGCCTCTCAGTAGGGATTCCCTCAGATCAGGACATAGGCTTTTCTAGATTCAGATGTGGCACTCAGCTATTCTAGCTGTATCTGGTCTTTTGTCAAAGATGTCCTGTCCCTGCAAGCGTTGTCTACCTTACATACCTAGGTTTCCTGGCTGCAGAAGAACTGCTGTTATGGTGGGGTGTGTGGGGAGCATAGGACAGCAGAGCCTATTAGATGGCAAAGCACTTAAAAAGTTTGGTGATACATACAGTCAGAATATTACAGAAGTCCACAGGCTAAAATTCCCTTCAATACTGGAAGGGAATATATTTCTCCTTTAGAGTTGCTGGATTCATTTTGATGCAGTGCAAAGACTTTAAGAATTAAAAGCGTTAACACAGCTCTGTCACAATATGAAATTCAATAGTTGCATATAATCTGTCAATTCTGGTACTGAAGCCTGCTTACTGTTGACTACCATTAAAAATCTTTTGTTCTTTTTATCAAAGGCATAGACAGCAAAGGGGGGAAATGAAAGCACTAGCAACTGAAATTATTAAGCATTATTATATGCTTTATTTTTAGTTGCCTTTTAGAGGGCAGTGGTTGTCCTATTTGAGGGGCAAAAACTAAAATTTACAGGGATTGTAACTGCAGCTGCTATTGCCATTGAAATCAAATTTTGTTTCTTGAAGATAAACCAAAACTCGTATGTACAGAACAGGACAGAAAAGCTAAGATACCCTGAAGCTTTTCTTTATGGTATTGATTGGTTTTCAGTGCAGGTGCACCTGGTCTTACCTACCATCCTTCAATATTAGATTGCTTCTCTGATAGCATTTCCTGTTTGAAGCTTCTTCCTGATATTTGAAGACAAATGCTGCTTTCTGACTCTACTTTCTGAATGGCCTGTCTTCTGAACGAGAACCAGAAGCATCCAGCTTTGTCTCATGCTTTGTACTAAAGCTCTGAAGATAAACCATCCGTGTTGTCCTTCCTGCCTCCTCATGTAGGTATCCAGAAGGACACAAGCAACTCAGAAAAAGCCAGGTGAAGCTAAAACTCAAAAAGAGTTTTAGTTAGTAGAAGACTGTCCTACATGTTCTTGGGTTAAAGGAAAGCCTGCCAATGCAAGTGCCCAGACAGACATACAACTTTTGTCTTAGTCAGGGGGCTAAAAAGATACTTGTGAACTTGAACCAGTATCCAGAAAAGCCCAGGAAAAAAAGGGAACTTCTGAAGCTGTGATGCATTTGGCCAAGTAGAAGGTGCTGCTTTTCTTCGTTACACTGCCCTGTGAAGCTGAGCTGGGACAACTAGACTGCATCCTTTCCAACATGGCAGATACTGCTTTTATAGCACAACTGGCAGAGCAAAAGAAAGATTCTTGAGGTGCTGCTTTAATGTAATGTTGCCAGAGGCTTCTTAAAAAAGTTTTTCTGTGTTCAATGACATGCCAGACATATGTTGTTGGACACTTGACCTCACAGTTGTGGCTAAGAAGACTACAGTGCTCTGCTATCCAGTTTTGCTCTCCTGCATCTTTTCAGGCATAGAGCTGAGCCTGAGCTATTCTAGCATGGCCTTCATCAGCCATGGAGATGAGGGGATCTAACTTACCTGCTGCTCTTGGGACACGCCCTGGACATCACTTGATGCTGATTCTCTCTAACAAGTGCTTGCTTCTTCAGGCAGGTCTTGTATTCTTGTCTAACATTTAGAACTGTATTGTTTCCAAAGAGGAACTTGACTTCTGTAGGCTGAAAATCAGAGGAAAGAATAAACAAAAATAAATATATGTTAATATTAATTCAATACTATAATCAGAGTTTAAAATACATGTAAAGTATAATTCCAGTAGCCCAATATGTTGACATTGTTCCATTAAAAGGGGCTTTTTTTTTTTTACTGAAAACTGTTTCTTTCTAGCCCCATGCAGATTTGTTCATTACAAACAAACTAGTAATTATGCTTTGTTCTCTAGAATTACACAGGAAAGTTTAGTCTGATTTATAGATATACTTTGAAGCCACAATTATTTTTCATGTGTGAAAGTAAGTAACAAAAATTTTTAAAAGTACCATTTTTTCAAGCATTCCTATAATTCTATTATTAAAATTAACATACCCTATTAAATCTAATCAGAGAAAATTAATGTTTACTTTCAAGTAGGAAAAAGAATTTCTAATTCTGCAGCCTCGGGAAGATCTTGATAGAAACAGAAAGTAACTCTAAATAGAAAAAATATCAACATAATAACCATTACTTGCTACTAAAAACACTTATATTTTTCTTGCATAAATCTGAGAAGTGTGGATCAGCAGCTGTTATTTATGCATCTGCTAAGATGGCCATGAATTTTAATGGATTTCTTAATGTGATTAAACACTACAGACCTCAAGAAGAAAAATATCAGATTTCTATTTTTTCCCCTAAATATCCTCATCTTTGGAACAGAGGAATATAAAGGGCGTTGAGAAATGATCAGGGATTGGCTCCTAAGATTACTGATTAAGTGTCCAATAAAATTTAGAAAACAATATAAAGAGTTTTATTCTGTTCTCCTTGTTTACAAAAATGGAATTTAATCAAAGCTCTTCTAGAAAAGAATGGCAAAACCAAACCTCAACACATATATTGTAACACAAAGATATTTCCGTTATTATAGGACCTTCCCTTCTCCCTAGCTCATGCATATTTTATTTTACTTATATTACCCTTTCCATTTCAGCATTTTCCAAGGTGAGCTGTATTCTGCGAGCACAAAGTAGTAACACCAAATGGTAACGATCAACATCAATTTTGTACTGACCAAATGACTACAGCTCACATAGGGCAGTGAAGAATAGGCCTCATTTTATATTACACATAAATTAAGCTCTTCCCAAACTTTCTAGACAGAAAACAAAGAGAAGGGGCTTCTCTCACCATGGGGACACAGATCTTGCCAGGAGCATACTCCAACATGGGCTTCCAACAGGGTCACAGCCTCCTCTGGGCATCCACCTGCTCCAGCGTGGGTTCCTCCATGTGCTGCAGGTGGAGATCTGCTCCTCCATGGACTTTCATGTGCCGCAGGAGCAGAGCTGCCTCACCATGGGCTGCACCATGGGCTGCAGGGGAATCTCTGCTCCCATGCCTGGAGCACCTCCTGCCCTCCTGCACTGATCTGGGTGTCTGCAGAGGTGTTTCTCTCACAGATTCTCAGTCCTCTCTCAGGCTGTAATCGTGCCTGCACAGTAACTTTTTCACCTTTGTTAACTATGTTATCCCAGAGGCTTTTCCAGCATCACTGATGGGCTCAACCTTGGCCAACAGCAAGTCCATCTTGGAATTGACTGACATTGGTTCCATCAGACACAGGTGAAGCTTTAGCACCTTCTGACAGAAGTCACCCCTGTAGCTCTGCAGCACCAAAACCTTGCGTGCAAATCCAATACACTGACTGAACATCCTATTCTAATATAAATATATATTATCATTTGTAGCCAATAAAGTATAATGCAGTTTTGAATAAAAATCCCATAATACCAAAATAACAATTTTTTAGAAGTAGATTTCAAAAAGTAGAAGCAGTCTCAGCCTGCCTTAAGTCTTGGGTTGGTTTTTTTTTTTTCAAATGGGACTAACAGTACTTGATATAATTTCCAGGACTTTCAATATGCAATTCATTCACATTCATACATAAAGCTGGATATTCCAAACCTTTAACAAGTCTTTATGAAATAATTTCTGGCAATATATCAGTAAAATGAAAGCCTGGAACTGCACTCCCAAGTGAGATTTTAGCATGCTAAAATATTCTTCACAGCACTGAACATTTTAATACATTTTTAAGTCTCTGTATTTCAAAACAGCAGAAAAGGGGCAAAGGTTCAAACTTCAGATCTGAAGAATGATTTTATTTATATGATCAAAATATTTTTCATTATTAAAACTTTCCAAAAAATCACATCAAAAGTGACCTGAAGGTCTTCCAGGACTTGAAGCCTTTGCAAAATATTTTTAATAGATAAGTGGGTGCACTGGAAAAGTGTAAAGTTTAAGTCTATTCACATGATGAAACTTCCTACTTATCCCAGTTTTCTTCTGAAGAATGAATGATGCTGATATCCCAGATGAGAGCTGACAGTGCATAAAACAATTTGGACTGCACTGCAATTGCTCTGTTCCTCTGCTTCACATGCCTGTCCCAGTAATACAGCCATATTCTTCATTTCACCTTTTCTGTCGGACCCATTTTCTTTCTGTCTTTCCCTTTAACACCATTCTTTTTTTTTATAGCCTTCATGACACAGGGCATCTTAATAAACTTTAAATGTCGGCCAAGGACAGTGATCCAGAATACTACTCATACCTTCCCTCTGCAACTCTGAGGCCAGAGGTTTATGGGTTAAGGCTAGAAACTTTACTCCCTGCTGCTGCTGCAGTTACCAGGGGAGCTGTGATGCTGGGCAAACCACTCACCCTGCTGCCCATGCCAAAGGCAGCAGGACTCCCCTTGCAGTGTGACCTGTGCACTTACTCAAGGAATGAGGAGCAGGGAAGACAAATGCAAATTTGAGCTTTTTGGCTTCATGGGGTCTGAAACCCACACACAACTGAGTGCTGTTTCCACAGGGCTATATGTAATCTGCACAAAGGAGCATTCTCTGTCCTTTTAGTTGAAGCTGGATACTGCATACCAGGAGTATTTCATGACTCAGATACAAATTCAAGATACAAAACTAAGAAGAACATACAAAACAATCAACCTAGAGCATTGCTGATAGGATATGAAAAATCCAGCTCTATGTCCATGCTCCTAATCAAGACTTTTTAAGTACGTGGCCCCAACTGACATTTTCCTGTGCCTTTTAGGGAATACAGTACTTTCAGGCAGAACAAACATTCTCAGGAGCCACAGGGAGAAAAGGTCCTGCTTGAGTCACTGGGCAAGCTTCCCAGATCCTCCATAGATATATCTGGACCTAGTTCTAGACATACTGGGTGAAAATTTGTAGAGTCAGTAGCAAAACTCCCACTGTATAGAATCATAGAATCATAGAATAGTTAGGATTGGAAAGGACCTCAAGATCATCTAGTTCCAGCCCCCCTGCCATGGGCAGGGACACCTCACACTAAACCATATTACCCAAGGCTTCATCCAACCTGGTCTTGAACACTGCCAGGGATGGAACATTCACTACTTCCCTGGGCAACCCATTCCAGTGCCTCACCACCCTAACAGTAAAGAACCCATTAGGGAAAAACATTACCTGAAGGAAACAATACACTCATATAAGTAAAAGTTTCTACTAACTCAGATGTAAGGAAGTGAAAAAATAGATAGCTCTGATCATGTAAACCTGCAGAAGGTTTGATGCAATCTTGTACTCAGTATTTAAGCAACTGGTATTAGCAGCCACATCTGTTCCAGCTTTGCATAATGGTTGGTGGCTGTGATCTTACCCATGATAGCAACCTATTAAAAAAAATCAAATCATTGTTGTTATTGGTTGAGAATTCATAGAACAAGCCAGAAAATCCAATAACTTATCTGTAAATAGGTTAAAATCATCTGCACTGCCTATGGGTACAGGTGTTTCTCTTCATTTGCTTGGTGAGATGAGACCAGGAGGGCTGTTACATTAAAAACAAACAAACAAAACATTCAAACTGACTTCATGGTAGCAAGAAAACTGATAGAAATTGGAAAAGGAGCTATTTTCAGTACAAGAGCAGGTGAAACTATTTCTTGTAATCATTAATTTAGGAGCCCTGATAAGAGATTTATGGGCTCCTGAACCTTGAAATATAAGAAAATTGTTCCTAGAACATGTTCAGCCTGAAGTTTCGCATTGTGTATTAAATTCAGCATCAGGCATAACAGTCAACACTTGGAATTTGTCTCATGCTTACCAAGCAATCTTCCAGACTGCTATAAAATTGCCCCATTGCATAGAACCTTTTTTTAATAAAAATGAAAAAGGCCACGTTGAGATTAAATGTTACATCTGTGCTCACCTGCACTTCTGTATTTTTTAATCTGGTTTTGCACCTTTATGTGTAAGATCAAAGGCATTTTGGAGGAGCAATAACTTCTTTATTATTATGTGTTTAGAAGTGTGTGAATTTAATACAGCTTTCATGTGTGCATTTGGGTATGCTCCTAATCATGCATATGTCTGTGTGTAGTATAAAAAAGCCTACAGCAAAAGAATATTCAGGTTGCAATTTCAGGTATTCAGAAATCAGAAAATGTGAGAATGAAAGCTGCCAGTGCCCTATCATTGGCTCTCTTATTCAGAAGGAAGGGTATGAATACCATTCACACATATGCCAGCTCTTGTGAGTTTCTCAGAAAACACATATGCGCACATAAATAAAATTGCATAATTTAATTCTAATTATTGTCATTATTATTGATCCATTATTATCTTCCATTCCACATTCATACTCTTATTTGAACAGGTGTTCAAATTTTCTGTTTCAAACAATGATATCAATTTAGAATACAGAAATTAGGAGAATAAAATTATTCCTCCTTCAAGTTTTCTTCTCACTTTCTATCTATCCTTTAATTGTCTCTGCAGTTCATAGCTCAGAGGTAAAATTCTTCTTTTGCCATAGTGGTACATATTACAAAAAGCTGAAGCAGCCAGCCCAGGTAACTGGTTTTATAGCACTCTAATATAGAAAGTGTTCTGTCCTCCAGGCATCTTGCTTACCTTAATCTCTTTCTCCTTCTGGCACTAAGGGAATTGCAATATCATGCAGTTACTGCTAATACATGGGGATGTTGTACATCCTCCTGACTTGAATAGCATTTGTTGGGTTTATTACTATACCTAAGACCAACTGAATTTGAATTTACTTTGTTCTCCACAAAATACAAAATCAAAATAACAAAGCCTCTTCTGCAAAGAGCTTAAACTAAAATTAGATACAGGAAAAGGCAAGTTATGCATCACCTTGAAGTCAAATGCTCAAGCAACTACTTTATGTTGAGAGCTACCTAATCACATCAGACAAACATTAATGGATAAAACCCAATTTCTTCAGGTTGGTACTGCTGTGCTTCTCTCTCTTTAGAGAAACAGCTCCAATGTCATAGTGCTGTGTGCTAGAGGAATCCCTAAGAAGTCTTTCCAACTAACCATCTAATGCCATGATGAATTCAGTGTTGAGACTGTGATCCAAGTGATCTTCCATCTTGGAAAACCAGACCACAAAGGTTATTGGGCAGTGGTGTTGCCTCCTTGTGGTGAATTAAACTAAAGACTGCTTCACTGAAAACCTGTCTAGTGCTACATATAGGAATTAATAAATGTGAACAAACAAGATCATAGGATAACATGGATTGGAAGAGACCTGAGGAGGTCTATAGCCTAACCTTCTGCTTAAAGCAGGGTCACCTGTGAGCTCAGACCAGGTTGCTCAATGATTTGTCCAGTTGATTCCTGACAAGGTCCAAGGCTGAGCTTGTACAACCTTTCTAAGCAGCCTGTTCCAGGGCCTGACTGTCCTCATGAGATAAAAACGTACTTTATATCCAGTCAGAACCCCTCTTGTTTCAGTTTATGTTCCTTGCCATTCATTTTCTTGCTATGCACTGCTTTGAAGAGTCTGGCTCCTTCTTTTTGATGCCTTCCCCATGGTTACTGGCAGGATGGTGTGAGCTGCCCCCAAAAGCCAGCTCTCCTCCAAACCAAAGCAGCCTCATTCCCTCAGCTTCTCCTCACAGGACAAGTGCTCCAGCCACTGACTGCCCTGGCACCTTGTGCTGAGCTCGCACTAGTTTATTAGGGTCCTTGTACTGGGGGGCCCAAAACTGGATGCACTATCTAGATGTGGTCTAACAAGTGCCGAGTAAGCCTACATTAAACTTTACAGAGAAGTTCTATAATAAAGGTTGCAAATGTTTTCACATATGCCCACTGATTTACAAAAGAAACTGTAAGCTACATAGGTATAATGCCATCCCCTGGAACCAAGTTTGCCTTGAACCCTGAGGTTATATTCACATTGTAGCAATTAGTATCATAGACTACAAAGCTTGTATCTTCTGCAACCAAATGCTTGATTTGTAAAGCTGTAGGAACCCTAACTTAAAACTAACTAGTGTGGGTTTTCAGGGAAACATAGCTGTTATGTTCAGCACAGGCTTGTCCCTGTGCTTACTGTCTTGGGTGAGCACTATAATCTGAGATAAGTGTTGCTGCTAGTGTACCCAACCCAGCTGAGTTAAGAAAATTTCGTGTTGATATATTCCATTTTCATGATGGGAAGCATTTGCAAATGAAGCAGTACTTTACCAGGACTGTTAAAAGGCAAACAAAGTTGAAGAGAAGTACTATAGCTTGTGCATTTTAATAATATTGTCCTGGGTGAAAGTCTCTGCACAGAAAAGAAATGGTTTGGATTGCTAATGTGATTCTGTGTTATAGAAGCCTCTAAAATAACCCTTATGTAGGTGATACTAGGTTTTTGAGGGTGAAGGATAACATTGCAAAATGAGAGACCTAAAATTAGGTGTAACATTTAATGAATAATGGATTTCTGGAAATTATTAGAGTATCTGTGGAATGCAGAGCTTCTACTCCTTATATTTAGGCAGGACAAAAAATGAGGCTGTCTTCAATTCTTCAAACAACTTAACTTTTTGAATGACACTCCAGAAAGCAGATAAAAAGGGAGTAACCACCTCCTTTATTAGCATTTCCACTGCAATATTATTTGCTCTGGATATCAGCAGTCCACTAAAAAAAACCCACCCAAGAAAAAGAACAAAACTTTTAATTAATAGGAGAAAAAATAATCTAGTTATGGCAATACCTGTCTAAGTATTGCTGGCTAACCTGAAATTGTCTGTCTCTCATTACTATAGCAAATTATTCCAGTTCTGATCTGGACTTCCCATTACACTGTCTATGTAGTCAGCATATTTGTTTGGTTAGATTTCAGTTGAGCAACAATCAAATATTCATCTAAAAAAAACCAACAAACCAAAACCCAAACAAAACAGAAAAAGTATATTAGCTTCAGTGGTCACCCAAGTACATGAATGGCTAATTCAAGAAAGAGTATTTTACACTAGTTTCAGAATAACCACTATATGCTCCAATATTCTTTGGCAATGAGGCTGGAGATAAGTGTAACTAGGTTTCCTGGCACAATCACTTTATCCAGGAAGAGATGATAAGAAAGGCTTTGAAAGTAGACAGAATTGAACAAGCCTTCTGGTTATTATCAGTGTTGAGGTTTGTGGCAATTCCCTAGAAAAGTGCTGACACTTTCCTGTTTTGTTTTCCACTTGGCTGTGAATTTTTTTTCTCCTGATGGTACCCAGCACATTGACTATACAGTACAGCTTAATTTCACAATCCACAAAGCATCAGTTGCACGGGGGGGGGGGGGGGGGGGGGAGGTCTTGAATGAGTGGAACATCAGGGGGAGCCAAGAGTTCTGCCAGGAGCCTGCAGCTCACATGATGGCAGCTCATGGAACCTGCGCCAGACCAGGAGAAATGGTGGTCAAACCCTTTCTCCAGTATAAAAGAAGCCCCTGGGGAACAGAGAGAGGAAGCAATCTAAGAGGTTCATAGAGCATGTGGAAGACAACTTCCTGTCACAGCTGGTGAGGAAGCCACCTAGGGAAGGTGCCTTGTTGAACCTGTCATTTGTGAGCAGAGAAGGACTTGTGGGTAATGTGATGGTTGGAGGCTGTCTTGGGCACAGCTATCACAAAATCACAGTTTTTGATTCTTGGAGGTGTAAGGAGGCAGGTCAGCAGAACTGCTGCCTTGGAGCTCTGGAGGGCAGACTTTGGCTTGTTTAGAGTCTTTTGGGTGGCAGTCCTGAAGGGCAAAAGTGTCCAGGAAGGCAGGACATGGTTCAGGAAGGAAATCTTCAACATGCAGGACATCCCCGTGTGCCAAAAGATGAGCTGCTGAGGAAAAAGACTGGTCTGGCTGAACAGAGAGATTCGGCTGGAAATCAAGAACAAAAAGAGAGTTTATGACTTTTGGAAGAAGGGGCAGGCAACTTGGGAGGACTATAAGGATGTTGTGAGATTATGGATGAAGAAAATTAGAAGGGCCAAAGCTCAGCTAAAACTTAATCTGGCTGCCACAAAAGACAATAAAAAATGTTTATGTAAATACATTAGCAACAAAAGGAAGGCTATGGAGAACTATCCTTTATTGGAAGCAGGAGGGAAACATAGTGACAAAGGATGAGGAAGAGGCTGAGATTCATGCCTTGTTTGCCTCAGTCTTTTATATTAAGACCAGTTCTCAGGGTACCCAGTACCAGACAGGGATCAGTAGCAGAATGAAACCCCCATAATCCAAGGCGAAATGGTCAGTGACCTGCTACAGCCTTAAGTCACACACAAGTCTAAAGGGCCAGATGGGATTCACCCAAGGGAAGCATGCTGAGGGAGCTGGCAGAAGTGCTCACCAAGCCACTTTCTATCACTTATGAGCAGTCCTGGCTTAACTGGGGAGGCCCCAGCTGACTAGAGGCTACCAAATATATAATATAGTTCACAATGTCTTCGAAATCTGTGACCATAATAGTTGCTTTCATCTTCAAACTTGAATTATGTATCACATATGGCTTCTTTGAAGAAAGAAGGGTGGAATAAAGTCAGCAGCAGTTTTTTTTGTTGGTGCTGTATTGCATGTGACTTTGCAAATCCTTAGTCCTTCTGTGATGTTAGCACCAAATCATGTGCTTTGTCTGTGCTGTTCCAGGCACGAATTATGTCAAGAACAACAGAAAATTGTGTCATTTTCAAATCTGTTATTGTTAATAATTGATCGTTTTGCTGCCACCATGAGGACACCTTTAGAAACGATGCTCACATGGCAATGAGCACTGGGCTGTGGGAGAAGTATGAAGCATGTTAACTAAAATTACTAATTTAAAAAATATATTTTGGCAGTTGAAGATAAATAAATGCATGAGAGATTTGTTTCCTGAGTTCCCATGGTCTGAAATTACAGATGACAGTCCTTCCTTAGAGGGTGAGAGAATTTATTCAGATTAAATTATCCTTTCATTTCCTTTTCTAAAACATCAGAAAACCTCCCTAACTGACATTTTTGCCTTTGTGTCAGGGATAGCATTAAGAATAATTTTCTATGATTGTCTCTTCAACAGGCAGAGAACTCATTTTAATCGATACATTGTAAGCTGTTATTACAGCTATTTTCTATCTTAATTCGGCCTGCCCTTCATAATTACGTGGATTTTTTTCCTGTTTTTTAAAACCTCTAGATGGTGGCAGATTTCCACCACCTAGTGGAAAAAGTCTGTATTGTCTCCCTGAAAGCTTGGCTCGGATTTCTCTCTAGTGCCTGGTTTAAACCTGCCTATCACAAGCTCCCTTTTACCAGCACTTACCCTACCAAAGCAGATTTGTGTTTTCCATGCGCTGGTGAATGTGCCCAGGTGTATACAGCTCTCCTTGAAGAAGTCAGACATTACACATTCCGCAGACTATATGCCTCAATATACAGGCATTGTATGTCTGTGTTTTCAATTTAGCAATTGGTAAGGTGAGGAAAAGTGGAAAGCTTAAAAATGGAGCAAGATCTGCCAATGAATGTCACTGCTTTCATGCAGCCCATCTGCTTTGCAGGAAGCCCTGATCCCCATGTGCATACTATGCCAAACCCCACAATGCTCATATGGCTCCTTTGGCCTCCTAATAGAAACTACTTTTCAGATACAGCTTTGAACGTGAATTGCCAGAGATAAGAGCAATGGGGTTAAGAAGCTCTATTCCTTTCACATTATCCAAGATAGAATAAAACTCTGAGAAAAATCTTGTGTCTGTTGAACGGAACAGGATTTTTCCTATTGTTTTCCCTGGGATAAAAAAAGAGATACCATTATCTGATTCTTATCACTAGATGACTCACACTATTTAACTTACCCTCATCATGTCTCTTTGTATTAGGAAAATGCTACTACCTCCACTTCAGACCAGGAAGATTAAGGTGTAGATTTGCAAAGGGCTGTCATCCTGATAGCCAGCCACCTTTAGGAGTGATTAGGATTTGGGTGCCACAGGGATCCTGGGTGATACTGCTCCTGTTTGGTTATCTTCCTAATCATTTGGACTTCTTACAGGATTAAAAAAAAAAAAACAACTGGACACAGTTTTTTTTCCCCAGCACCTTATTTCCAACTAACTGCCACTTTATTCCTCTGTGCTCAAAACTGAGATCTTCAAAACTCCAGCTAATTTGCCATGTAACATTGGAAGCATGCAAACACATCTTTATAGCAGCAGATCTCCCTGAGCATCTAAATACACTCTCCTGGCAATGTGGATCAGTTAGCATCTAGTTCACAGATAAAGTCAGCCAGGATTAAGAAATGAGCTGTTTACACATCTCTCTCCTACGGCACCCAATCTGCTCAGTTTTTTTAGAGTACATCTGATGAATCATGGTCTACATGGGATACAAAAAAGCTATATTTTACTATACCCTCTCCTACTTTGTCCAGTAGCTCAATAAAAGTCTACTGCTTAGCTGTCATGTGTCAGGCTTAAGGAGATTTCAGATACTGCTTCCTATTTCCCAGGTGACAGCTATAGCTCTCAGATTACAGGGCATTTAGATGTAGTTCTCAGTGACACTTGTTAAAGCTGTAACATTTACATGGAAAACACACAGTTGAGAAAGGAATGTTTTCAAGTACACGTATCAGTAGCTAGGATTTCCAGATGAAGTTTGTGTTTCTGCAGGAGGAACAAGAAAATACAATGCAAGAAGTAGCTGGCAACAAATTAAAAGCAGGTGAGAAGTATAGTCTGTAGTATTCATAAAAGAAACCCCCAAAGAGTCAACTTAATTATAAATGAGAAACCTCATTTCTTTTTTAGATGCTTAACAAAGAGCTAGAACTAAGCTATGCAACACAAATTGTTGGAAACTGCCATAAAGACTTTTTACTTGCCAAGGATACCTGGAGGTGGCAAGGAGAGCCTGGATGGGAAGTTTACCAAATAGTTTATTGTATGCCAAGCAATGGTATTAGTGCTTGTTATTCCTAAGGAAAGGATTAGAGAGTGTATTAACTATTTGCGAAGGTTGTGTTTCCCTTCTGATTAGCCTGTTTAATACTTTTGTGGTTACAAAAATGTAGAGCCTGCAGTCCTTTAAATGGAAACAAGAAAATTTTGCCAATGATTCCAAGCTGTATGGTTCAGTTGATACAGTGGAGGGAAGGAAAAGTATCCAGAGTAATCTTGACACGCTTGTGAGGTGGCAATACCTCACGAAGTTCAATCAAGCCAAGTGCAAGGTCCTACATGTGGGTCGGAGCAATCCCAGGCACAGCTACAGATTGGGCAGAGAAGAGATTCAGAGCAGCTCTGCAGAGAAGGACTTCGGCATGTTGGTTAATGAGAAAATGAACATGAGCCAGCTTCAGCATGCGCTTGCAGCCCAGAAAGCCAACTGTATTCTGAGCTGCATCAAATGGAGTGTGATCAACAGGTCAGAGGTGATCCTGCCCCTCTACTCTGCTCTCGTGAGACCTCACTTGGAGTATTGTGTGCAGTTCTGGTGTCCTCAACATAAAAAGGACATGGAACTGTTAGAACAAGTCCAGAGGAGGGCCACGAGGATGATCAGGGGACTGGAGCACCTCCCCTATGAAGACAGGCTGAGAAAGTTGGGGCTGTTCAGCCTGAAGAAGAGAAGGCTGCGTGGAGACCTCATAGCAGCCTTCCAGTATCTGAAGGGGGCCTACAAGGCTGCCAGATAGGGATACAAACCATTCTATGAGTGTATGACTCTGCCATAAGACGCACAGAACCAAGATGTTTATCTGTTATAAATAAGATGCTTCACTTTCTGCCAAGATGGATAACTAAATAAATACTGGTTAAAATTCCTTATATACCAGAATAACAGCTTTAAGGAGACAAGCAAGATTTGTCTTGAAATGTCTTAAGATGCAACAGATTACAGCAGCTCAGAACAGATAAATCAGTAAGTTGGCAGCTATCCTGTGACGACTGATCCCAAACCAGAGGTCCTCCAGAAAGAAATGTGAACAAAGGATGCTGCAGTGTCACAGTGATGAGAGGTCCAACCCATTTGGAGCAGACTCAGCTCACTCTGAAGTATGTAACTGCTCCTTTCAAGAGCCAAGAGGCTGTTTGCTGGCTACTTTGGGGTGGCAAGTATTGCATAATAACATTGTACTGGGACAGCTAACATAGCTACTCCAGTAGGATCATAGAATTCAAACTACAAATTCCAGATACTTACAGAAAAGAAAATGTTGGTCTACAAAGCATAATGGAGGATGTTTATTGTTAGAAATGCTTTCACCTTTACTAGCCCTGCAGAGTATTGGGAAGTGTTCTTTAAGTGGCATAAAAAAATTCTCCATCTCAAAATGAGTGGATAGATCATGGATATAAAATTGCCCCTTGCATTACAGTAATTTTCAAGAAGGCCTATATCTCCCCCAGATCAATCATAGAATCATAGAATAGTTAGGGTTGGAAAGGACCTCAATATCATCTAGTTCCAACCCCCCTGCCATGGCCAGGGACACCTCACACTAAACCATATCACCCAAGGCTTCATCCAACCTAGTCTTGAACACTGCCAGGGATGGAGCATTCACTACCTCCCTGGGCAACCCATTCCAGTGCCTCACCACCCCTTCAGTAAAGAACTTCCTCCTTATATCCAATCTAAACTTCCCCTGTTTAAGTTTCAACCCGTTACACCTTGTCCTATCACTACAGTCCCTAATGAATAGTCCCTCCCCAGCATCCCTGTAGGCCCCCTTCAGGTACTGGAAGGCTGCTATGAGGTCTTCACGCAGCCTTCTCTTCTCCAGGCTGAACAGCCCCAACTTTCTCAGCCTGTCTTCATAGGGGAGGTGCTCCAGTCTCCTGATCATCCTCGTGGCCTCCTCTGGACTTGTTCTAACAGTTCCATGTCCTTTTTATGTTGAGGACACCAGAACTGCACACAATACTCCAAGTGAGGTCTGATGATCAATGCATATGCCTAACCCTTGTCAAAGTAATGACTCAAGTGTGTAATACCATGTCAGTGATTGTCTAATAAGCTTAGCAGTATGTCCTCCGTCAGCATGTGAATGGCCATTTTAGTCACTGGCAAAATGTTGTTTTTCAGAAATGGGGAGGAAGAAAAAGTGATGCTGACCAGACTAGTGAGAGCCAAGTTAACCGCCTCTCAGAAAACACTACCCCAGCTCCCAGGCCTGGCAAATGCCATGTGCTGAGCACAGGGCTCCCTCGCTTCTGCCTCACCTGCCCCCTGCCCCCCCCCCCCCCCCAGGGCTGCATTTCACATGCCCACAGGGGCCACCACAGACCCTTTCCTGGGAATGCACGATCTGCTGGCCAGAAAACGTACATTCCCCATCTCCAAGATGGGCTGAGGTTCCTCCTGTGACGGCCCCTACCCCAGCTCTGCCCCATACATAGCCAAAGCAGGTATTTGAGAGGTCCACATTTTCTGGGGCTGACTCATCAGACAGCCCCCTCCTCCAGTTCAGGCCTTGGCTTCCTTCTGCTCCTTCCTCCCTCCATCCCTTCCTCCCCAGGCTGGGAGAGCAGTGCAGACTTCACGTTGGCAGTTGCTCTTCTCTGTTCTCCTGAAAGGCAGTGAAGAGGAACACTGGAACACCCAGAGGCATTTCAAAAGACACTCATGTTGTTTAATTCCTTTTTATACTTGATTTGGTTATGGGCACCTGGATGTACCAGCTTCTTAGACCTAGGATAGGTCACTACAAGGGACAGGACAAGGGGCAATGGCTTTAAACTGAAAGAGGACAGATTTAGAATAGATATTAGGGAAAAATTCTTCCCTGTGAGGGTGCTGAGGCACTGGCACAGGGTGCCCAGAGAAGCTGTGGCTGCCCCATCCCTGGCAGTGCTCAAAGCTGGGTTGGGTGGGGCTTGAAGCAACCTGGTCTAGTGGAAGGTGTCCCTGCCCATGGCAGTGGGTTGGAACTGGGTGGTCTTTAAGATCCAGTCCAACCCAAGCTACTCTGTGATTCCATTCTATGATTCTCCAGGCATGACACTTCAGGAAGCTCTGACCAAAGTGATGGCCAGTGCTTTTGCAATTTAACTGATCATCATTTGAACAGAGTGACTTAGAACAACGTGGTCTAGTGGAAGGTGTCCCTGCCTGTGGCAGGGGGCTGGAACTAGACAATTGTTTATGTTCCTTTCAGCCCAAACCATTCTATTATGGTATGATTCTATAATGGTAATGGAGTCAGCAGTGATTGGATTGTAAATACTAAACGGAAAATTTACAATAGTGCATTCATATTTCTCTCAAGCTAATGTTCTTGATCACCTGCACTTTTGCCAAACCACCTTGCTTCATCTTCATAAGTAAGCCTAGCATGACTTGACAATGTCCACCAAACTGATGCTGTCCTTCAGGGAAGAAGGGAAGAGAGCCACTGATGAAGATGAGGCTTTTCTGACAGCGGGCTCTGCACAACAGTGCCTGTTGGCCTAAGCACAGAGAGGCGTTTCGTTTGTCCTCACACCCGACACACCTGCGCCTGTCTCTGGGCACACCCTGCACCCCACCGTGCTTCCCACCGTGCCCTCAGCTGGCACTCGGATGATTGGGCTGCAGAAGTGCCCGTCGTCCGCTCCCGTTCCCAGCCTTCCGACCCGCCGAGGTGACGAGGTCACATCCCGCGGGATGCCGCCCCACACACGTTGGCCTTCCGTGTGCGCCTCAGGCCTGAGGCTAGCCTGCTGCCGCCCTCCCGGTCCCGGCCGCCAGGGGTCTCCCTCTTCCGCCGAGTAGCTGTCGGGCACCCGGCGCCTGCGCCGACGGGAGCCGTCACCGGTGTTGGGTTGGGAGAGCTGTGGGCCTCCGGTGGTGCAGTGCAAGGAAACAGGGCTGCGGTTTGTGGTGGCAGCCACGCTCTGTCTCTCTTCGGCCTGTTTCCCACTGTTAGCGGGCTTCCCCTCTCTGCAGGGGCCACAGAGTTAATAAATGGAAGATCTTTCTGGAATTAACAGCAAGCGTTCTCGGGGCCTGCTCGGGGACTGCCTACGTAGAAAGAGGTGGCGTTTTTCACAGGCCTGCCGGAAGAGGTCTGAGCTGACCAGAGACTGCTGCTTCCCTTCGCCGTGGTGTTTGAATAAAGACCTTAAAGCAGCTGCTCTGCCTGGAGGTGCTTTCCAGCGGGAGACACAGAACGTGCAAAACGTTAAGGAAGAGGTTTCCAGCTCGGGGCTGTTTCCTCTTTTACCGCTTTGTTACCACTGTTCCTCTGGAGGAGGCCTCAATGAGTCAGACAGTGTTTATTTATGGGTGCTGAATCAGCTCAGTAGGTTTCATTCACTCCTTGCATACTTCAGTGAGCTGACTCACTAGCTGGGGATCCTTCTGCTGCCGAGTTTTGTGTGAAGCTGAATGTAGTTCAAATCGGCCCCTAAACGCTAGGACCAGCGAGCACTTTCTTAAAGTCATTCACTTATCATCCATGTCAGGCAAGAAATTCAACCCCAGAGCTGCTTCAGATCAAAGCAGCAGCTCGGGCACGCCGGTCTGAACAAAACCTTACAGGTGAGCATCTGAAAGAAAGCTTTCCTTCTGTCTCACAAGAAGTTGCTTGACATTTGGGTTTTGTTTTAAAAACAGTACACCTAAAACTCTGTTAAAAAGGGTATAATTAAACTCAGTGTTTGTTATTATTGGTTTACTTTTCCTCCACTATCCAGCTTACTCCAGGATGCAAAGTCAGGCACTGCTGATGCACAAAAGGTAGAATCAGTGTTAAACCTTCTGTTGAAAAATCAGTGAAAATATTGTTATCGCCTACATATCTACCCATATGATTTTAAGTACTCAGGGAGAGCCTTTCTGAAGAAAATGCTTCAGCTTTCAGAGAAAAACTAAAGCGTTATTGGAAGTTAATGAATTAGCCATGAGCTTTGCTGAGGAGCAAAGAGAGTCTGTGTCAAAATTCTGTGTCACCTTGTAGACAGGTGCTGTTTTTCAAAGTCACGTACGTGTGTGTGGTGAAGAAAATGTTCAAGATTAAATGAGCAGTGCAGAACTTGAAAAGCAAATCCACAATTATTAATAAAATTTTTTAATCGGCAGGCAGTCGATTTTTAAACTGTCCTTTCACCCTCGTGTGTAATGTGTTTTGCTTCACAGTGATAAATTAGGAGCAGTGCTGTGCTGTGACTGTTCCTACTGGAAGGTTCTCATTACCATTCAGGGGTTTTGCTGGCTCATCAGTGAATCGTGGACAGCATTCCAATTGCTGAAATGTGGCCCAGAAACCGGAGAAAGGAGAGGAGACTGAAGCCTTTTTCTTGAATTCTAAGATTGATTGGGTTCTCGAATAAGACTAGCAACCTCTTTGGCCACAGTGTTACTATTTCTTTATTTGTCCCAGAGGAAGTGATAGTACATTCATTGCCTCTGTCCCTCACTTCAAATCTCAGTATCTTTCTGTGGGAAAATAAGAACAGTAACATGTAATGGACTGAATGTGTTTTTTTTCCTTAATTGAAGAGAACAGTTCTCTTAATCTCAGCAGCACTGGGCTATGATCTAAGGTTTTAATCCAATTTTAATTATTTGCCAGCATCTTCCAAGATAAATTATGCCAACAACCTATAAGAAGATCAAGTTAAGCATCTTCTCAGACATAGTGACTTTCAATTACTAGTCAAAACATAAATCCAACTTTAGTTGCTGTTTGGCTTTTATATATATATATATATATAAAACACCTCTCTATATATGTATATATAGGTGTTGTTTAATCACAGTTCCAGTTGTAACTAACTGGTTGCAAATTTGTCAGAATGAACATTTTCAAGACACTGACACTTTCAATGGAGGACATTGCTTTGGTGCTGTTTTCAGTGGGGTAGATTCTGAGTCTCAAAGCTGAAACTCCAGTCAGAGAGGATGAGGTAAGTAAGAAAACTTGGAATTTTGGAACTAAAAATGCATATTTGCAAGTAATTTCATGTGTTATTTAACAAGATTATGCTTTCATATAATGAAAATAAGTATTTGATCTTCAAGGACTTCAAAACTCAATGAAAGGGGTTTTGTTCTTCAAGGAATTCTAGTTCTGAAAATACTGCTGTTTTGTTCAACATTGTTTCACTCCGCTCATTTTGCAAATACCTAGACACAGCATTTAGTGTTCCTGAACAGCCTGGATTGTGTGCAGCACTCAGCACATCACCTTCGAGAGCATATGGTCTAACAAAATTTGTGACAATCCTTTTGCCACTCCTGGAGTTTTCTCTTCTGTTTTTCCAGATTCAGTGTATGCACATCATTATGGGTTTTTATCTGCATTCAGCTTTGTGTTGTTACCAGTGAACAAAGCGTGTGAACTGAACTCATACTAAAGATTAAGAATAAATGTTATATTCAAATTGCAAGTGTCTCAGAGGGTGAAAAAGCTTTCTTAAGAGTGAAATTGCTTGTAGAGTTAGTGTAATATATAATAACAAAAAAAAGGTAACAAACTGTTTCGCATATTCACAAGCAACAGGTCAGGTAATGATGGGCTTAAATTTCAACAGGAAAAACTTTAGTTAGATTTCAGGAAAAAAAAAGGTTAGTTAAGCAGTGGAAGTTCCATCATTTAGATATTTTACAGTATGAATGGAAAAGCATCTGTCAGGAATAGTTGAAGTAAATCTGATGCTGCTTTCAGGCAAAGGGATGGATTTGATTGCCTCTCAAAAATGCCCCCTTATTGTCTGTGCATCATTTTCTACTGAAGATGCCTACTGCCTGGATTTACGTAACCTCCTACTGGTTCATAGACTGGTCTCTTTAAAGAATGTTTTGTCCTCAGTTCTTACATGCTGCTTGTAGATACTGAGCTCTGTTTCCCTCTAGAGGAGCACAAGGCCGAGTACAAATTGGTGTTCTCATGGTAACATGACCCCAAAAAAGGCAAATAGATGCCTGCACTGGCTGACCCACTGCTATTTACTGCTGTATAGTCTCTCCAGATGTAGTTCATCTCCAGATGTAGTATCACGTAGTCATATACAGTGCAATGGTTTTGGGTTAACGAGAACATGGGCTGTTTAGGATATCTGGAGCAAGGGGAGTGTATTTCTCAGCGAACTAACCAGAGGAAGAAAGTATTTTGTCTACTGATACTACCTAACCACCTAAAGATTCAGACAGCACTTCAGGGACCAACACCATGATGTTTTTGATGAAAGCTGAAGATAATTTACTGGATAACTCTTCCAAGTGTTTCTCCTTGCTTACCAACATCTTTCTAGTATTGTCCAGACTTTTTCACCAGAAAATTGCCTGAAGCTAAGTTGTCATTTTCAGCAATGATAGCAGCTGCAGCTGTTGAGAGATGAGTGTCAGTGCATGTTGTTACATCTGCCTGAACCCTTTTGCATCATCTTAATTTACAGTGCACTCAGCAAAATACTGAAAATGAAGTTACTTTGGATAGATACCTCCATAGCCTGCAAATCAGAGATAAAGCAGCAGCACTACTGAGGAAAATGGCTGTGGCTACTATAAGATAGAAACTGTGACTGTCATATCACCTTGCTCCTGTTCTTTGTCGTAGTAGCAGACTTTGCAAAGGCTCCTGAGATGTGCAGCCTGTGTCTACAGGAGACATTGTAATATACCTATACAGCACGGTGGTTACACCACATGCAGCTGGAGCTGGGAGTTTACTAGTCACTTAGCTGTTTATTCAAGATGAGGATTGTGGAGCTTTGGAATGACCTGAAGTTCAGGGTCAAGTTTGTAGAAAACTTTAGGAGTCAATCTTTCTTCTACTTCAGTAGATTAGACAGAAATGTCCCCATGCAGAAAATGCTACTTGCGTCTATTTAGGGGGGTACTCCAGAAAGTGTTGGTGGAATGGTTGTGGCACTCTGCTGTCAAGGCAGCCCTCTAAACCCTTGTTCTGGTCTCATATGGAAGCAGTTCTAACTGTAAATGGATATTGGTAACTTGAGCTGAGAATCCATAAGCAGGCATTAGCAGTGTTGCCACGTGTGTCCCTTGGACACAAGTGGTTCCAACAGCAAATGTGTTTCAGCAGTGCTAGCAGAATGAGCCTAAGGAGGTCCTTGGATCTTTGCACTGCTTCAGTCACTGATCTTAATAGCTGACCACTGCAGCTGAAAGAAGCAAGAAAGGATGACTCGGGGTCTCAGTCCTGTGTGGTACTCAGCATGCCTGCACATCCTTATGCCCGAGCTGGTCCTAAGTCTGTGGCACATAAGGGCACTCACCGCCTTGTAGGATCAAACCATGGAGTGAACCCTCTCCCCCCCCTCCCTGGCGCTTCTAATCAATAATAAAGACAGGAAAAGTGGATTTATTCTGAGTACTGATCAAATAACTAGATTAAGAGTAATTGAGGACAGGATCAGAGAGATGACTAAGCTTTAATTTCTTTGGGGACTGTTGCTATAGCACCGATTTTATTTACAGTCCTCTGCCAAAAAAAAAAATCTATTGACTATTTGTGTCGGTTTCTAGTGGACTGCAGACTGCTCTAATAGCTTCAATTGCAACAAGGGATGTAACAAATCCACATTTTTGAGATGCACTGAGTACCAAATATTAGAGTTGTTTCTCCCTGGCTAACAAGTACCAATGCGTGTCAGTGCAAGACAGGAGCTTGAAAGCACTTAGAATAGCTACAAGATGAGTGGGAGAGATGCAAACTTAATATTGTCACTAAAAATCAGCTGACAGCTCAAAGAACAGAGAAGCAGTGCTGCAAGTGTCATGTTTTTAGTCTTACCTTTCCTTTCATTGTTTAACAGCATATACAGAAAGATGTTTGTGTTGGGCTTTTAGGATTTCTTTCCTTACAACTTCTACAGTTACTTTTATCATTCTCTGATAGCTATTTTAAAGTCATATTTGTAACAACTAATTGTGATGTCCAGAGTAGATAATTGCAACCACAGCTGGGCATTGATAGCAGGAGTAATGAAGTCTTGACAATGACCCCACAGTTTTCATGTGAGTGACTTGACAGTAATGTGTCAGGAAAAGAAAAATCAAGAAATATAAAGTAGGTGATCTAAAACACAGGTGTAAAGCAAAGCACTCCTAATAGCAGGAATAGAATGGTTGGGCAAATCCTAGTAGAGTGATACCAGGAAAGATTCCTGGGCGTAGTTCCTCACTCTGTTGTATACAGTGAAGTAGCCAGCACAGAAAGAACTACCAGGCATTCTGGAAGAAGAGACTGCAATGCAAGCTGTCAACTTTGATGATGTTTTTGTAAAATTGTCCAGAAGAGATATGGAAGCATTGAATGACAAACAGACCTCAGAGTAAAAGAGAAGATGTTGCACATACTCCAGAGTGTCAGCTGCCATTGCACTGTCGAGATGGGAGCAACCGGTTTATTTATTGATAATGGAGGTGGCTTCTTAATGTATGTGCCAGTAAAAGGTTCTTAATGCTAAAATGACAATGCTACCCACTGGTGCATTAAGTGATCACTCTTCTGGGAGTTTGTCTCCACAACTGTGTAAAGTCAGAGCGAGAAAGCATTGGCTCCTGCTTTTACCTTCTGAGGTACTGCTCCATTTTAAAAACATGAAGGTTCAGACCTGCTTGTTCTCTGGTAGTGGCCAACAGCAACTACATGGAAGAATACAAGAACACATAGCATTTTCTCCATGTTGCTTTATAAAAATACTTGGTCTTCTCCCGGAAACTACCAACAAATACTGATGACAGAATACTAGCATTGTTATGAGATGGGTAGTCCCAGACTGAGTCCTCTAAACCTGTTTCCCATATAAGACAATATAATATATGCGTTCAGCCAATACAAATTTGGGAGGAATATGAAATGTTATGAAAGGCTTTGATTTTATTCAAGTTCGTTTTCTCATAGAAGGAGTAGTAAATCAATCTGTTTAGGTGAACAGAAAGGAAAACTACCAAACTCCATGGCAGAGATGGATTTATTTTTAAGTTAAGGAATCTGAAGTTATCCTTAAATACAAATAATACAGAAGCAAACACAAAACTTGTTAAAAAAAAAAACAGAATCATAGAATCATAGAATAGTTAGGGTTGGAAAGGACCTTAGGATCATCTAGTTCCAACCCCCCAGCCATGGGCAGAGACACCTCACATTAAACCATGTCACCCAAGGCTTCATCCAACCTGGTCTTGAACACTGCCAGGGATGGAGCATTCACAACCTCCTTGGGCAACCCATTCCAGCACCTCACCACGTGAACAAGGTCATGCTGGAATTGTGTGAACAGAAATTATTATTTTCTGTGATCACTCACATTTAAAGTAAAACTAATCCCTTAGCCCTGCAATTTACAATGTATGGATTATCTGGAACTCTTGCCCAAAATCATTGGTAGTCCATCATTTATTATAAATCATATGGTCCTAGTTGTCAACTCTATATTCATATGAAGCAGGATAAATACTATTTTCTACTGTCTTTCATATATCTGTCTTTTCTAATGTTCCGGTGACCATGTCAGAATGTTTAAGTGACCCGTGTGCCATATGTGAAAATAGCTTGAGTACATAAATACGCTGAATTTCATTCCAAAGAAGATCTATTCTCCAGGGGCTTTCAGCTCAGCATGGGTAAAGAGGTAATTGTGAAGATCAGGAGACTGTGTGAAGAGGTATCTGCCATTTTCCTTAATTCCTGATTGATTTAGATGCTTTAATATCATATTGTTAATTTTCTTAAGCTCTTCTATGTTCTTCTTTTCAGCTATTAGTCTGCTTGATATTTGGTCCATCTTGTTTCTAGTTTGAACTTGAAAAGGAAAATGTACCACATTAAATTGGCAAAATTTAAGTCAAGAACATCATTACCCTCTCTTGCATTCACATGGGAGTCTGTAGGGAATTATGATGAGTAAAAATATTAAACTGGAAAGCAACTGCAGAACCTATTGATAAGAAGTTATGTTGCTTATTTAATTGCATATTTTCTGGTTCATTCAGGTTAGTGCAGAGAAATAAGATCAGATATGGCCCAGAAAAATTTTGCAGTCTTCAGGAGTATATCAATTTAATTGCTGTCCACAGGAATATGTCTTATTTAGGGGCTGCAGGGTGCTATTTGTGGGCAGCATGCATATGTATTTTTATAAAAGCAGAATTACTAAAACACACAGCAGTCTACAGCCACATCACTGGATTTCTTAACACATTTAGATTTAAAAAGTCTTGCAAATACTGGCATTTGGAGGCCAGTTTCCCCTGGAACACCAGTATGCATAGCCGCCATGTATACTTCTGGAGCTATTTTTATTTTGGCCTTCTGAAGTTAAGGATATTCACCCATGTTTTGAAGCTTAAGCTAGTAGTGCCAGTGGTAAACAAATCAGTCTATGGATTGAAAACATAATCTCAGATTATTTGTAACATAATCTGAAGCACTACTGGAAATCAGTTTCAAAAACCATAAGCCTACACCAACCTGAGCCCAAGCAAACTCCTTTAACCCTAGTAAGTAGCCTTTTTACTGTTACTTTACCAGTTTTCCACTAGAGGGGCACATTGCTCATTTTTCTGTACTGGAGCTCCACTTTTAGCAGTTCCCCATTAAATAAATATGGAATTAGAGTATGAGGTATTTTAATTAGGGTTTTACAATTATGCCATTTAAAATTTCCTTTGAGCTCTTTAATTGTCTGATATTCTGTTGTTCGAGTGTCTGTCCACAAGTCAAGGGCTACAACTTCCTATTCAAAAAGGAAAATGGGGATTTTTGCTATACCCCAGTGAATCCCCTACTATAGAATAAAAGAAATCTTAATTTCACATGGATTCCAATTCACTGAAAATAAACTTGTAAGTTAAAAGAATGCATCTCATACTCTGTTCAATACCATTAGCCCAGAAAAGCCCAAGTTGGCAAGGGCTCCATAAAGCAAGGTCACCTGTAGCCATGTGTTTAGCTAAGCCAGCCCAACCAGCCCAGCTGAAGGAGAATGGTAATTTCATCTACAGACTCAATGCTGCATGCCAATTTTAATACATCTTATCAGTTTTTTTAGTTGTTATGTTTGACATTTTTGTAGTTCCAAACCAATTTCCAGTCAGTATTTAGCTGGCAACCTTCAGATCCTTATGCAGGTAGCCTTATTTAAGTGTTAGCCTGGGTGTAATTCCAGTTGCAGTGAAATGACACCAGGACTGAGTTTTATTTGGAAAGGAATGGAAGGCATGTTGTCAAAGTATCTCACTGCCATACAGTCATCTTTAAAATTCAGTTCCCAGCCAGCATTTTTAGCAGCACAGTATAACCCTGCTGAGCTGAATTCTTGACAGCTGTTGAAGCTCACAAAACCTATGCACTAAGAAGAAAAGTGTGCATCCTAGTGCACAGAGTAGAGGCCTGTGGTTTTGCACCCAGGGCCAAGACTGACAGCCTATATCCAGCCAAAGCCTTTGACCATGCCAATACAGCAGGAGAAGCATGACATATTTCAGCAGAGTTCTTCTAATTTGCCTTATATTTTCAAGAGCCACTGTTTGGTTTACTTACTTATTATGAAAATTACAAATGAAACAAGTGCCAAACTGATGATCAAAGTAAGAATGAAGGTGATGAAGAACAAACGCTGGTTTCTTATGTTGCTCCCTGATGTGTTTTCTTCAGTAGCACCAATGTTCTCTTCCTCATCTATTATGAGATGATAAATTATTTGGTGGTAAAGTTTGTTAAGGTTGGCTATGATAAACATGACAAAATGCTTCTAGATTCATGAAACAATGCAGAATGTATCATAATTCAAGTATATGGTAGCTCTTACTGAGTGAAAATATTCTGGTTGCCATGAGAAATCAAAGATAAAAGCCATATAAAACCAGTAGAAGTGTGAGAGTCCATACCTGCAACCGTAAATAATGAGACTCTGCGAGTTAAAATGCTTAAAAGTCTCATGGAATATTTCAGATAACTGGTTTGACTCCTTAGGAGATGTGTCTTAAAAGAATGAACAGTTTTTCCTCTGGTGTTTCTGTTGCCATGTGTGAATTTATTGCTTGTGATAGTACTCACAGAGTTACAATGCAGTTTATGTAGTACAGGTTTATAGAGCATTACTAGAGACATTATCCTGCAAGGGATCACTCAATGAATCCCAGTTGAAATGGAAAGTAAGTTCAGGCTTGACAGTGAATCCCTAGCTAAATGCAAGGATTTTCAAGAACCTGATAAGTTAAATACTCAGCAGGAGCAGCGAAACCATTAATTTGATCTAAATTACACCATTTTCCATCTCCTTACATTTTTCAGTACAGAGCTTGACATACAAATTGGCCTATTGGGCTGTTGACAGCAGTGATACACAGTAAGATCAGCGTTTTCAAATGTGGTAAATAACTCTTTTTGATGGCCTGTTGTATGTACAGAAAACCACAGAGCATTGCCTATTGTACATACCTAGCACATGTTGGGATCCATCTGGACAAACATTTAGTTTGTTTAGGTTGTTTAAGGAATCAACTACATAAAGTTTCCCTTCTTCCTGAGTATTGTGCAGGTTAATTTCCAAGGAAGGCCTCTCCATTGTATCTAAAAGAACTAATAATTAAAAAAGTAAATTAAAATACAGATACGGAAAATAACTGGTAACAGGTGGTGTCCTGTTCTAAGGAAATGATGAGCAGCCTCAACAACCTGTAAAATAAAGGGATTTGAAGGACCACCATACTTCCTAGGTTTTGAAGGCAAGGGTAATTCAGTACATAGTACTTGTTTATTCTTGGAGATCTTTGGTAAGTATAAGATTTCATTTCTGCATTGTGTTTGTTCACATGCGCATACTTGTGCATTCATATGTATGTGAGTGGAGGAGAGAAACAGAAAAATCTCTTTGACAGATACCACCATTCATTTGCCTTTAGTTATTTTGTTGCATTACCCTTTTGGTCTGGTGTGTACTTGGTAGAATGTAGGGTAATATCCTGACCAGAGTAAAAGCCAAAGCTTCGCTGACGCTGCCAGGAAGGCTGTCACTCAGGTCCTCTGCTTAGAATATCACTGTGAAGTTATTGTGAAAAATGGAGCAAAAATTAGTCAAATATGGCTCTACTCCACATAGATGCTAGTTTTTGGACAAATTAAAGCTTGATGGAAAAGCTTTTTTTTTCAGACTAATACTGCTTGCTTTAAAAAAAAACACTGGATGGTGCCTAATCAGCACCTCTCAGCAGAGCCTGGGTTCATGAACTCATTGTCATTGAATGATTGTTTATATAAATACAGTTCTGAAGGAAGATTATACATAGAAAAGAAGCAATACCTAAGCAGGCTCCTCTATGAATTGCACACAATGTGACCAACTTCCTAACATAGTGCTTAAGTTAAAAACCTGAAGTTAGAGGAATAGCCCTGAGTGTTTAGGGAAAAGACCCACTCCTTTCCTCATCAAACCAAATGCAGAAGATTGTTGTAATTCCCCTGGATTGGGTCACACAGCCAAGCTTCACTGAGCCTCACTAAGTCTGAACACTAAGTGCTTAAATCCTTCCTGGCAATGGGTCTCATTCGCCTAATAGTGGAGATTGACAGGCCTACATGTACACATTCATATTTCTGTTTAATAGAGTGTAAGGAAAGATAACTGCTTAATCTTCTCCTCTGCTTGGAATTGTTGCTGCAAAATACAAAGATGAGGTGGAAAGCTGGCACAGTAGTGGTTCCCCCTACCGAGTGTATGATTTTTAGGTGTCCAGCAGTAATTTCAGGACAGATGACTGTGTCCACTGCCTTTCTGCTAGATTGCCACATGGTGCCAGGCAGCACCCTCTGTGCTGTCTCCCCACAAGCACAATCCGTGGCCAGCTGCCATCATTAGGAGCCCCGTGTTTGAACAATGGTGTGCTAGGAGTTACCACCTCGTGGCACAGAGGCTTTTGGTTATTTTTAGCTTCCAAAGAGCAGTTGTTTCTCTGAACATTTTGATTAGTACCTCCCTGCAACTTCAAGGAAGACTCAGCTTGAGTAGTAATAAACATGAGTACCTTTGATTCATTAATATTATTATGTTTCTTCATTCTTTATTAATTATTTAAAACTGATTTCCTCACTGTGCATGTAATCACAATGAAGATGATAACCATTATTAATTCAACACAGTCTATATTACATTTATTTGATTCTATTGACATGCCAAACAAAGGAGAGAGGATAGAGACATCAGTGTTAACTGGCCAAAAGTATTATTCTCCTAAAAAACTGATTTACACATTGAGGTTTTCTGAGTTACTCTATCTCATACTTTAACCTTGCTTAAAGACTTTTTTCCCCATGTGACTTTTAAATTTTTTCTTAAGCTGTTCTGGTAAAATTAGAATAAGAACACCAAAAATTCTTCACAGAAAAGAAAGAAGTAAAATCTAAAAGCAATTAAAAAGCAGGAGAGTGAAACATTACTTACAACATAACTGGGTTCAGGTAATGAGCCACTATGGAAGAGATCAGCCAGTGAAAATCACCCGAAGAACACTTATTCCGATGTTCTTTCTCTACTTTTAGAGCCATAGGGAGCTGTCAACCCCAGCAGAACCCATGAAGGCAGCTAAGAAACAGCCTGTCCCTTTCCATCTATATTTAGACTTCATCTTGGCTAAGTATGCTGACTTCACAGTATTGATCTGTTTAAAAAGGAATCAGCACATATACAGTTCTTTTTTATTATATTGGAATCATCATTATAATACCCTATCATAGAAAATGAGAAGGCTTGTTACTGATATTTCACTAACCTTTTGGTTTATGATGCCTTTCCAGAACTCATTTGCTTATGCAGAAGAGTCATAGCTACCAGACCGTAGCTATGATTAACCAGTTTGCTATGCAGAAGTGTCATATCTACAGTACATTAAAGGCATGGGCTAAAAAAACTCGGGGTATTTTCCTCCTCCTCCCCCACACCTTACCAATTCAAGTGGGAGAGTATTATGGGATGGACTAATTTGTACAACATTGCTAGCTGTTTAAAAATCAGATTCTGATGAGCTGTGTTGTGAGCAATGGTAATTGCTCCTTTGCAGACAGCTCCTGTGATCACGTTTTTCTCTCGCTGATACTGCCAAACGTGATGTTCCAGCACACTGCAATGACAGGCAGCTGACACTCAAGTGAAAGCATCACAGCTTGAAACAACCCCGTTCTGAAGTCATCTTCTACATCTAGAATTTCGAATCCTTTTAAGCCGACAAAGTATTTTATTTTCCAGGAAACAAGAGGATTCATCTTCTGACTCACAGCTCCCACCACAGGCTGACAAGCTCTGCTGCTACCCAGTCCAAGTAACAAGGACCCAGCTCTCTGCAGTCCAGAGGGAAAGGTATACAAATCCATCAGAGCATACAGGGCAGTGCCGCGGAACACTCAGTCAGAGACCAATATGATCAGACAAAAAGCCATTTATTGCAAAGCATTAATTCCTTATATACTACTGCTTACACACACCTACAACAATTTGGCATATCATGATTGGATACTTGTCTTGAAGACCCTTAGTGACTAACATATAATTGGTTAAGCACAGGTGTGAGAACTTGACCTCGAACACTTGCCAACAGTCCACAGCTCTCATAACTCAGTGGATTACAGCTTCTTATCTTGCTTGCTTAGGCTTCCTTGGGCCTCTCACGGCCTTGCTGTATCCCTTGGAGTTATTCAGAGCTCATGTACCAAATATCCATTCTCCTGTGAGAACACTGTCTCCACAGGGCAGGAAACCTGTCCCCCATCAGCCAGCCTTGGAAGCTGTCCTAGTCTCTGCAGTTGGCAGTGGCAGGGTAATGGGGGAAAGGGCAACCACGTGCTGGGCCACCAGCCAGAAAGGGCTGTGGAAAGCACTGGAATACACTGCCAGGACAGGAAGCTATCAAAAGTGCTGCTTTACATGAGCAAAGGGTGCCAAAGGCAGTACCAGTAGCCAGGGCAGAGACCACCAGGCTTGTAGGAACACTTGGGCTGGGGAAACAAAACAGCTTAATATAACCCAGGGATCAGAAGCTACTTCTCTGCTTACATGACAGATACTGACAGTTACACATCAGTAATAGCAGAGCCCTCAGCTGAAGGCCTTGTTGTAATGTACAGAATCAGTTATGTAAGCCAAACAAGTTCATACATAATACATTATTTCAGTGAGAAAAAAAAAAGAAGGTACAGCTGATTGGCACGCATGGAGTTTCTGGAATAGCTTCTGCTATAATCAGAAACTTAAAAAAAATCCCAAACCAAAACATCCTTATCAGAGTAAGCAGTAATTTTTAGGGGGTGGGGTTGTTTTGGGGTGTGAGGTTCATTTCCTCTGCTGATAACTTGACTTACACTTTTCAGAATGTTTAACAAACATCTTTATTTACAGATCTTCTGGTTCAGAAGCTCCAGCGAGCTAGGTTTTAATGTCTTCATTACATTACAGCCCCCCATCCCTATGACAAGACAATTCTCAGGTATTGGCACATTTCAGTGTTCTAGAGCCAGAAACTGAGAGTAGGAGTAGTTTTTTAACATGTCGAAAGTAGGTAGGGCAGCTGGAATAGCTCTGGTAAGATAAGGGAGAAGGTGTTGTGCAGTACCAGAACTAGAAAACATTTCACCTTGAAAAATGTGATTACAAGTCTACAGTAGCCTGTTGTGCAGACCCTATGTATATCAGACACCTTCAGAACGCAGCAAAGCATGGAGACTAACCCAACCACATTGCTGAATGGGCAAATAAACCCATCTGTTTCAACCTTTGGGTGTTGTAAGTGTTCACTTTTCATTTGTGTAGTAATCACTTTTACACAGAAAGCAAGCAACAAGAAACAATTTTATTCCAAAAATTAAACTTCCAATTTCAGAGCACAAGAATCTTGGGTTTATTTTACACTGAGGCAAGTATTTGTCATTTAGTACTTCACTGTTAAGTGAAGGTAATGGAACTTCATAGGATAGACACACTATGCAGAAATTTGTCTACCTGCCAGCCAGAGGAGTTAAAGAAGTTACCAAATTAACTTCACATGAGCAAGTTCATCTTTTGAGATTAGCACATTCTTACCAGAACACTTTGCCAATGAACTCATTTAGTTTGCCTTGATGTGAAGTAAGGAATCCCATCTGACACACAGCATTTGACTATAGTTGCCCACCGCACTGAACAGTTCAGTAACAGCATATTCAGACTTTGGAGCAAGTTGTACCTAATGCCAAGTGTTACAATGTACCCCTGCATCCCATCTTACACCCATCTATGTACAGTGTATATGCGCCTAAGCAACAACATGCATTGTATTTACAGACTTTATACAACACCTCTGTGAACAAGAGCAAACTGACTACAGAAATAAAAAATTCATTTAAAGGTTAAAAATACATTTCAATTATGAATATTGAAAGCCATGGAAAAGGAGATCTAGAAAAACTCCCCCACATCTGCTCTTTTATCACGACATTTACTTCTAGCCTTTGTCCGAGCCTTGAATGCTGCAGAGTTGTACAAGTGCTACAAAATAAAAGGAAAACATTAATCACAGATATTAAAAAGCTTATGTACATTGTTTTTCATCTTAAACACCTTGAAATAAATTTTTATTAACCTCTGAGCAAATTGAGAGGCCTTCTGAAATTTATGGTATAATATTTTTGTGCACCAAAGACAGATTCATTTCAACATGTACACATTTAAAAGAAACTTGGGATTGTGTAAGAAAGCCCGAGCTAGGAGCAATCCTGAAGCCAGTCAGTGCTGAATATCATACACAGGCACAATGCAGATTAAGTTTGCCCCCAGATTAAACTTGGCAGCACTATTTCACAAATGGTTCATACAGGATAAGTACATTCACAACCAACAGAACAAAGCCATCATCCTGCCAGTGTCCCTTTTACACTACAAAGTTTGGAATTGTCTTCATTAAGACTTGGTTTCTACAGCTTCCTGTAGGTCCCTGCCCAAAATCCTATGGCTTTCCTCAGAGCCCTAGTTCTACATGCACAGAGCATGAATCTGATACCAGTCAGCAACCACATCAACCTCCAGACCTCCTTGGGAGAAAAAGCAGTAGTAGACACATGCTCAGTGGAAGAGCTAAAGTAAGAGCTCAAAGACACCCACAAAAGCAAGGTTTGGTTTCATTCAGGATAATATAGGACACTTAGTTCTAAAGTGACACCTTAAATACGACAGCTTCCCAACTGCATGTCTGGAATACCACTGAATTCAGGAGAAATATATTAATGTATCAACATTAAAGTGCAAGAACCTACCCTTTCAAAACGGGATATCTTCATTGTTTTAAGAGCTGCAGCATCTAGCATTACTGGTGGACCAAGCTCAAACACATTCCGAAGAAAGTCATTTGACTAAACAAGAAACATATCAAACAATCAGTTTCTCCCCTGATTATCAAGTCTCCAAAGACGACTGTTAAATATCAAGTATTACAGTAAGAAATTGCAGCAATTTGACACAGATATTAGTAACTTTTACAATTAAGCCAGGGAACAGTTCTTCCTTTAATCAGAAAAAGGCTAAGAACTACAACTGCCCTCATGAGACAGAAACAGGTGTGTCCCCCCCCGTGGATTTTTTTGTCCTTGAAAATGAAGACACTGTTCTGTGACACCATCCATGCAAGATTAGGCAGCGGGACACAGATCTGTCTGGTTTCACAACACAGCAATTTTAAGGTATCTGGCTGTGAATGTATTTTAAAAATCTGAAGAAGGTGTCACATGCCTGGGCTCCCTCAGTCACCTTGAAAATCAGCTGGCACCAGACTGAAGATTTTAACCCCATGACTATCATAGCAATTCTGGTGCATATACCCCAAGCTACAGTTCCTGTTTCTGTTACCTATCTGAACAGATGACTAGTGAACAAATAGAACTTGTTCTTTGCCTTCTGCAATGCTGTCATCATTGGGCTGCAAGTTGTGTTTATCACTTTAGACTAAAACTTTGCATTCCTTTTTACAGCCTTGACCAGGAAGGGTGGAGGCATGCAGCTCTTTAACAGCCAGTCAACTACAGCACTGCTGAAAGACAGCATAGATTCAGGAAAAAAATCCTGAAGCTAAGAAGGTATTCAGCTCAAATATCTTACTTCTTAGAGAAGTCTTCTAATTGCTAACCCCCAGCACACCCAGGCTACAATTCAGAGGAAGGTCTCTCTAGTTCATTTTGTAAGTGCTGTCTTTTAACACTTCTAATACAAAGCTCATCCTTTCACCAAGTTCTACTCATGACTTCATAATTCAGACTGAATTGCTACAAAGAAGCCAGACAGAGAACAGCAGTCTAAGCATGCATCAAACAGCACCTCACCTGCAAATGATATTGCATCCCTGACCCCAGAATATCCTTGAAGGTATCGTAAGTTTGTTTTTTAACCCAGCAGTCAATATACATGCGCTCAGGTCCAAACTTAACCATCTCTGTAGGAAAGTCACGCTCCTATCCAAAATTAAAGGAAACAACATGTATCATTTTAATAACCTTCCAAATGACATATATATAAACACTCTATTGATTCATAAACTGAGTTTAACTTAAAGTTAAATCTCATGTAAGACTTGAAGCGGACATTCTTCATGTCAGAAAGCATTTTAAAGAAAGAACACTTGACTTTCATCTTTAAAGTGAGTTTAAGAATTGGACTCCAGAATCTCCAGAAAAGCCAGTTGGAGTTCAGCAGTGACCTTGAAGTCAGTGTGTAAACTTCAATTAGTCCCCACCTTTCAAGTGCTTTACATTTGTGACAATGGAATGTAACAAGTGCTAATAAGTGACTCAGACTCTTCTACAGGCAGATCTCAAAAGTGACTACAAATCTCTTCAAAGCCTTCTCCTTAGCTTCCGAGAGGGCAACTGTTCTGAATGTCAACTAATATTTAGTTGGTCTTACCAATACAACTATGTAAGAAGCAATTACCTGACAAGTAAAAAACCAAAAATCTAGTGAGAGGTGTAAAATAACAACCCACTGAAGGGACAGAAATTTGACAGCTGAGTGAAGCCTCTATGACATGTCCCTAACCAGGAATTTTGAAAGTCCTGCTTTGCATATTGTTCTCTTAATTTGGATATGGAAAGCCAAATGATTACAGCTCAACAATTAGGACAATGACAATCCACCTTTCCCCCCCTCATTCTTTGGCCTCTGACAGAGGTGCCAGTTGGAAATGTATTTAACTACCAAGTTGGTTCTTTTGTTTATTATGCACAGCAGTTCAGTAGCAGATTTTAGAATTAACCTTTTGACAGAATTCAGGACAGTGATTTGGATGTCCTACAAAGTCTTCTATGAAAAACAAATCTACTCATGGTATAAAATAAGAATTTAGTATTTGAAGTACAATGTTTAACCTTCTGGAAAGAAACACGGAGTCAAGCCTGAAGCAAAAATAAAAGCTTACATGAACTACTTCTTTAGAAACACAGAATAAAGTAAGTAATCAGAATTTGAAATATCATTTAAAATAATTTGTTCCTGTTGCTCTTACTGAAACAGCAATTCTATTTAATAATAAAGCTATTTTCATTAGATTGTACACTGCACAGTTAAGATCCAGACACTTAAAAGAATCACCTCAACAGCTCGTAGCACATCTCTGAAAACAGATCGCTGCTTTCTCTTATCTACTTTGGCCCGGTGCTTGTTTCCATCAGTAGCCAGAGCTCTTAGTTTTTCTGTTAGAAGTTCCATGTCTTCATAAAAGAAATCCTAGTGAAAGATAAAAAAAAACCCGTAACACTTTAGCTTCTGGCCTCAACATTTTCCCCTGCAAATAGGAAAAATGATCTCTCAAAAATCTGGGCACCTAGATCTTTACAACATGTTACTTTGTTATTTAAAGAGAGGGAGATGGCACTAACTTCCTGCTGTTCCATTTGCACCATCATCCATTTACCAAGTAGGACATGGTCAAACTCTATCCTGGTAGCCAGAGCCCTAGGAAGCAGTACAGCTCCTTCAGTGTTGCATATAGTGATTTTTTATTTTAATCTGAATGCTGCCATATCTACTGACCAGGCTGAGTTTACTGTGTACTTTTTGAAAGAAACTGGTCAAAGGCAAAGCACAGTAAGCATTTGTAATCTGCACTGATCATTAAGGATCCAAAGAGAATACTTTGCAGTGATTACAGGGGCATTTCCTCAATGGAACCCAGGATATTTTTGGTGAATGCACATCTCATTCATTAATGCATTAACGTTTTAGTTACTTGCAGTCAGTGGGACCAAATAACGGATCAGTCTCCATCTCTCTTTTATTTTTGTTACCTTTCAAAGTTGGCTTCCATAGCCAAGAGATATGGAAAGCCTGCTGTCTGCAACTGTACACAGATCTCAGCATACTGTTTCAGATTATGCAGTGTTAAGCATGTCACGTGTATCCTGACTCAACTGGAGTTATTTCACTTTAGACAGTGTTCTGGCAAAACCTCACTTGTTCAAGCTAGAAGCCATTCAGGCAGCTCTCTCACACTGTGTCATGGAAGTAGAGGCTGTTTCCTTCACTGCTGACAATAAAACAGTTCAAAAATCAGTATGACATACTGAAGAATGTAAAGGCATGTGTAGCCATGCAACTCCTTTAAAAAAATCTTCCCCCTATAGTCCCAACTGACTAAAATTGTCACAAATGTTATGAAACCATCATGCAATACTAATTCTGCTTTTCAAGGTACCTAAATAAGGATACTGAAAACACAATACTGGAAGTCAACATGATTTCTACTGAATATATTTTTAGCTGTGAGTACAGAACTGTGCAGGTTTTGAATCATTGGAACTTGACTGCCCAAGTATCAAGTGAGTTTTAGCCTGGAATCTCTCCAGGGCTTTTTTTGTTTGTTTGGGTTTTGGGTTTGTTGGTTTTGTTTTTTTTTTCTTGTTACTTTTCTTAAAAGCTGGCACTGGATTTACATTTCAAAGCTTACATGCTACATTTCTAATTGCTCTTCAGTATTGTTTGATATGTTTTGTTATACTGGTCCTGTTTTGCAATGTGGAAATTGGTATAAAAATGCCAGCTAAATAGCTGTGAAACACTGCTATACCCCCTTAGATTTGGGCAGGCTCACTATAAAGAACATAAGCTAGTGAATTATCTGCTGCTTGTTGAAATCTAGGGTGCTATGCAACATAGGTTAAGTAATTTGCCTTATCATCCCAGTGCAAGAAAACGGAGCTGCTGACATCTACTTACAGCATCTGTTTCACGTGCTAGTTCAAACAGAAGGGCTAGTGTTTCTCCAGCAGCTATTCTCATGTTGAGATCATCACAAGACAGCAGACTTGGAAGTTTATGCAAATGCCTAAGGACAAAGTCACATTTCATTAAGATGTAAGTTTTGTTGACCCTGCTTCACTGCATATAAAAAGACATTACAAATTTTGTTTTCCAGGATAGACACTCACATTTCAATTTTCTTCTTCACTTCATTCATTGGACAAATGGTCAACAACAATGTCCATGCTAAGAGAGCACTGATGTGAAGCACAGTGTTAGGTGTACTTGATACACCGTTAGTGTCTCTATCTCTCTGATAGGCCTTTGTGAAGATGTTTTCCAGGCACTCCATAGTAGAGTACAGCTCCTGAACAGTGGAAAAAATGTAACAGCATTGGTTTAAGATTCACACATTTTCATATTGTTAATGTATTAAAGAGAAAACCACAAGAGTATTAACCCTCACCGTAATGTCATCAGTGACAATGAAACAGCAAATCCCCAAGCAGGTTGCACACTAGACACAAAAGAAAAAAAACAGTATCTGACATTAACCTTACTGTTGGCAAAACTTTGACCTTTGAAATTTAACATCCAGAGTAATCAAAACTTGAGATTAAGACCTTAGCAGAGTACAAGTATTCAACACTGTTTAATTCAGTCATTTTGCAGTAGTTAGCTCATAGTTCCCATCTACTCTCAGGATGATTTTACAACAGATGCTACCCACAAACCTTTACTTTTCATGCTGGTTTAGTTAATATCATTTACATAAAGCAACATGTAGCACTCCTTTCACCCAATTATTTTAAATCCCACTAGGATCGAACTAGCAGAAATTATGTTGATAATTAGTAATGAACACATATTTATTCACATCTGTGTCAAAGTACTTTCCCTTTTCTGCTCTCTCTTATAATTAAATGTCATGTAAACACTGGACTGCAAGAGCCATTCCTGGAAATTTCCAACTATTGCTGCAAGGTCCCACCCATCTCTTCCCTGTCCCCCATATTCTACTCTGTGTCCTCCTACAAAGAGTAAGACAAAAGTGTTTGAAAGTGATGTTTGCACTAACCACACAGGGCTCAAAGCTACACTCGAAACAGGAGAAGCTTCAATACCTTTTGTTTGCTTGCAAAAAATAACTGCTGTTGAACTAAGACTTCCTCCTCTTCCAACTGATAGTATCTATTGTAAAATAGCTTGAGTACAACAGAAGTAGCCAGCTATGTAATAATAAAGGCAAACTGGAGAGTTTAAGAAAATATTAGCAAGAGCTTTAGACTGTCTTCAGTCAGTATTTCAAGTATACTGCTGATACACAGGTGAGATGACTGGGCAAAATACTTTGGTAGGACAAATGTATCAAGTTACTTTTGGATATGCTGTATGTAATTTTATCATACACAAATATATTTGCATAAGTAACATTCCTCTGCAGTTAAAGAAATTAAAATTAACAGAAGAAGGATATTCCAGTCATTGGAAAAACTTTTTTTTTCTCCTATAGGCCTTCAACATCAGCCCTCAGAACTGCAGTAAGGAGACTGCAACACAGTGAGAGAAGACATGTGACACAAAAGTACTGGATCTAACAGTTCTTTAATGAAATTCCTAGGTTGAAGAAGAGGATGGTGGTCAACCTTTGTGTGGAACTTCCTAAGTCAGTGAGAACTATTATGGCTCATTCAGAGCGTATCTCAACATTCTGAGTTTACACTTGTGTAATAGCCTTTAGTCTGGATTACACAATAGTGAGCTGATCAAAAACTGCCCTCTGTCCCTGCCTGGCAAATAAACATTTAATACTTACAGCCTGCCTGGCTTGTATGCTCACTGTTCCATCACAGACAATCTTCTTTAGAACTGGACCAAGGGTCTTAAAAATCTCTTCACTTTCAATTCCTGACCCCATCTGCACACACAGAAGACATGCCAGTCCGGCAGCTGCACACTGTTCATCACTCTTACCTAGAGATTAACATACTATGATGAGTGATCTCCTTGTGCACTGCTTCCATTCTTCAACCCTTTAAAAATAATAGTCTGAAAACTTGCAAAAGGAAATGCAGAAGCCAACAGACAGAAGATAATTTAAGTTAACTTTCTAGGTGGTGTAAAATGTGACATCTAAATGAAATAAGAAAAAGGACTGTTACATAACTAAATTACTACACACTCTAAAGTACTAGAGAAGCCTCGCAGTCTTGCTTCTTTTGAAACAATGAGCTATTTCATAAGGATTATTGCCTTCTAATAGCAAGCATGTTAATTACCTTTCTTTATGCAGCGTTCAATGCTATCGGTTAGTGTCATTCTCCTTTCCATGATAAATTCATATAGTATTTTAGAAGAAAAAGCATTTTTCAGGCTTTCAAGAGCTGCTTGTCTTGTCTTTGCACTGTTAGAAGAGAGAAGACATCCTGAAATCAGCATACATCAGTTAAAACTCAGCCTTTGTTTTTTATGGTAGTTTCTTCTACTGGATACAGTCAAATACAGTAACCCACAAAAGCACCACCAAGTATTAGATGCTATGAACTGCCTCCTTCCTCAAGGATAGAGACTTAAGACTGGAAATAGAATTCACAACATAATCAGAGGAAACCAGTAAGCAATATATTAATGTTTCTTCAAAGCATACTATACCTCTTGTCCAATGTAAGATCAATAAATCCCTTCAATTTGTATTCTAAGTCTTCTTGAGTGGCTTCTTCATCAATTTCAGGCCCTAATCCAGAGAAAATAATTTAGTTCTACACATTTTATTAGCGGACAGAGTAATATCCAACAGTTAATATTTTTAATACCTATAAAAAAAAGCAGTTTAACATAGACAATCACTACAGAATGGTGTTATACCTACAACAAATGGCCCCTTAAAATAATTTTATAAAAATTGATCTATTGATACATCTGTACTGTTTCTATACCTGTTTCTTAGATGTGCCAGGAATGAACAAGCAAGGTAATCAGCTCTTACTTAATTTTCTACAACTGACACCCATCAGCCAACACTGTCAGCAACACATTTTCATGCAATACACTACACCTACCCCTGAAATAGGGTGGGGTGTTCACTGTTGATACAGTGAGTAAGTACTCTCTAAGCAGCCTGTCCCATCTGCCATCGCTTCAGATGTCTCTGCAACAGCAGCTCAGTTAAGAGTAGCAAGACTTACAGTGAAGCCTCCCTGCCTTATGCTACTGTTGGAGGTTTTCAGGTCCCTTCTTCCCAAAAAATAATATAATAGCATCCCAGGTTGCAGAGATGGTAGAAGACTAAGCATAAATCTAGCTCAAAACAGGCAAATCTTTCCATCTCAAATTCTTCTATGAAAATCAATTACTTGTAATTCACCTGAAAACTCTTACTGTCTCCAAAGTTAGTCTTGTATAATTTTAATAGAAAAAAGCCTAATAGTTTCAGGTGAGTCTCATGAAACCTGGAGTACATTCTTGCCAAACAAAAACAACAGCCACTAAATTAACAATCATGCCATTATTGTGCTACTGCTACTTATAGTCTAGTACATAAACTGCCAAGTCAATTAGGATTTTATGGCTTTGAACAGATGAATAGATATAAAAGAAAAATATACCATCCTCAGTGAAGCTAGCAGGATCACTGAAGCCACTGCAGTGGCTCATAGTTTCAATTGAAGCATCTTCATCACTAAAAGGCTGCACACTTCTGGGCTGACCGCCTTAAGGAAAGATAAATACAATAGTTTGGTCATTTTTTCACATAGAAAGGGCATATTTGAACACCAAAAGTAGAATGCAACCATCCCAACACACTCACTTTCCCTGATCCATTCATGGAAAGCACATATTCTTCCTCAGATGGTTCTTTTACTCCCACCTGACCTGAAGACTTAGTTAGCTCTGTTCTGGAAGATTATTTTCAATGTATTGGTAGAATTCCTAACTCTAGATTTAGGATCATTCCACAATCATCTTCAAGTTAATGCAATTCCCTGTGACTGTGATTTAAAAACAGCTCTATATTAATTTAACTGTTAGGAAAAGATACATAAAAATTGCTATATAATCTTATTTTTCAATTTAGAGAGACTTTAAGCCAGGGTAAGTTATACATTACTCAGTTCACTGCAGAATTTATGTGATTAAGTGTAGTAGGTGAGGGATCAGCAATGTCAACCGTATATCCAATGTCCAACCCTATATCCAGCTGAATTGCAAATACAAGTCAGAGCATCAAATGCTTCAACAGGGGAGAAAAGTTATCCCCTCTCAGGATCAAGAAGGCCTCAGGTCAGTAACTTCAGTCCTTTTAAAGAAAGCGGTATTATTTTTACCAATGCTCATCTCTACAACTTTGCATACCTGTATCTTATTGTTACAAGATTAAGAGTTGGAGGAGTTCAAGCTGAGAACATTGTCATTTCAACCACTGTCCTAGTCTAGCCCTTAACTTGCATCTACTAAGGCTGATTAGCAAAATAGTTTCACTGCTATTTCCCCAATAGCTCCCAAATGCCATTTACAAACCCTGGGATTCTGCTCTTCCACTTAGTTTTTTGTGGGTCAAATGATTCTAAATTATTTAACAAGACACTGCAAAGTGCTTGCCAGCTTCGGGCAGGTTTCCTGACTACCAAAACCCCCCAAAGCCCCGTTTTCACCTAGCCAGAACCAACCTCAAGTTGATCACTGTCCAAGTTAATTCATATGCTAGAGGTTTTGTAGCTCTTAGCCATAAACCACCTACTTGTACTACTGATCATAGCCTTTGATGTTTCCTGTAGTTGCAATGGAGAACACTAGCCAATGCATGGATGGAAAAACTTGTTAAGTTCAGAGCCCTGGCATGGCCACTTTCTTGTTTCCAGCCCTTCACAAACTAAAACAAAAGCAGCTGCAGAAAGACCCAGTGAATTGCTCATTTCCTAAACATGTGATACTAGAAACACATTGTGCTCATAGCTATGGTAGGCTAAAGTGAAAGTACTCACCAACCCCACAAAACCTTTATTCTGCCCTGGTATCAGCACCCTGGCCACATGGATTCCAGACTGTGTGAACACTGTTTCTTTTATAACACCCTCTTTCAGGCTAAGAAGATAGTGTTGGTTTTTGCCTTTAATGACCCTGCAGCCTTTCAGAGCACAATACGCTGACATGCAGCCACACCAGGGACACCGGAATGACAGCACCAGCTGTTCCCCCGCTCCCGGAAGGGCCCACGCTGCCGCCGCTGCAGTAAGGCTGACATGGAAGGCTGTGCGTGCCGAGGACGCGCTCCAGCCGCCAGCGCGCCCGGCCTCCCCGTCCGCAGCCCCGCTCTGCGGGCTGCCCTAGGGCCGCCGGCCACGCAGCACCCGCGACGGCCGCTGTCGGGAGGCCCCGGCGGGCCCGGCGCCGACCGCTGGCCTCAGGGCACCGCCGGCCGCCGCCTCCCCGGGGCCGCCCGCGCCGCCGGGCGCATGCGCGCAAGCAGCGTGAGGTGGCGGTTTCGGGGTCGGCTCCTGTCACCCCGGCGGCGCCGCCCGGCCCGTGCCGTGCTCCAGCTCCGTCGCGCCCAGCGGCGGCGCCCGCCCGTCCTACCGCTTCTCCAGTGGTCCTGTAGGGAGCCGGGGAGCAGCCGGCCAAGGCGGCCCATCCGGCAGCGGCCCCTCACTCCGGCGAAGGCCGCCTCCCTTCCCCCGACAGCGGCCACGGGAAACGGCGGGCGAACTCCCCGCCCGGCAAGGCCGCCTTCCCCGACCCCCACCCGCGGCCCGGCCACACTCACCGGCCCCGCGCTGGTGGTTGCTCCCCCGCTTCTTAGGCTTAGGCATGGTCGCAGCGGCGCTCAGCTCGGCTCCCGCGGCCCCTCTCCGGGTCTCCGTCTCTCTGCTCCCCCCCGCCCGGGAATCAGCGACAATCAGCCGATGGAAGAGCAGGATCGCTTTTTACTCCAACGCCTCTGCGAGGTTGACTTCGCGGTCCGGGGCAGCGGGGGTGATTGGCGAAAGCAGGCGGAGGACGAACTGGCGGCGAAGGCAGAAATCCCCGTGGAGGCCCGTGAGCGGAGTCGATGCATCTTTCTCCTCTCAGACACCCGGGGCTAAAGGCGCGGAGCGGGCGCCGGCGCCACTTTTATAGCCGGGCGCGCTGAGGGGGCGGGGCTACGAGGCGCGCCGCTGCCTCCACCAATGGCCGAGAGTTGCGACACGCGCGGGTGACTCGTTGCGTGAGTCCGTGACGCGACCGCGCTGCTGCCCAGTGGCGGGATGGGGACGTCATTGGCGCTTGGCGCACCACTCCGCAGGGCATGCTGGGAGCGACGGGGTTGGCCGCTAGCCCACGGGTGTGGGGGTGCGGCGGCGGCAGCCGTGATGGCGGTGATATCTGTGGTGGTGAAATCTGTGGCGGTGAAATCTGTGGCGGTGATGATGGCCGTGGTGGCGGTAGTGGCGGTAGTGGTAGTAGTGGTAGTGGTAGTGGTAGTGGTAGCGGTAGCGGTAGTGGTAGCAGTAGTAGTAGTAGTAGTAGTAGCAGTAGTAGCAGTGCGGGCCGGCCCGGTCCGCCGGCGCTGGGCCGCGGCCTTGGGAGCTGGCAGCGACCTCCGCAGCCCGCACCGAGCTCGGTGCCGCTTGGGAGTGGGGGCGAGCGCTGGGTAGAGGGGCGGTGTGATTGCTTGTCCCTGCACTGGCGCTCTCTGGGCATCTGGAGTACCGCGCTGTCTGCTGGGCGGGGGATGCCAGGCCGGGACAGAGGGGATCGCGTTGTACCCCTCCGCATCCGTACGTGCCGGTCGGTTGTGCTGCGGCTAGCGCCGTGTCCGGCGGTGGCAGCGGGCACTGTTGGATCGGTTTGTCAGGGGGAGCACTTAGGGGTACGGGGGTACCTTGGCGCTGGTCGCTGTGTACCACTTCGTGGGAAGTGCCGTCAGGAGTCGGCTGTGCGCCCCTTCAGAGCACACGGGACAGCTGATCTGCACGCAGCAGGTTTTCTTCCACTCACGAAAATGGGTTTTATTGTCATGTTTGTATTAGTTGTATCTTCCAGTGTAGAGACTGGTACTTCAAGTCTAAGTGGTTTCGGTTTTAATGCAAAATTGATTTTTTTTACTGTTTTCCAATCTTCAAATAAAATTAGGATAACATTCCTATCGATCGAAAAGAGATTTGTTTATAATATTTCTGAAATGTGAATGTTTATGAATTGTTACTGTGGTGTTGGTCAGAGGGAAGACAACTTTGCAGAACATGCTGAAAAGTTACATAGGACTTAATAGCAATTACACTGAATTCTTTTGCATACAAAATACATTTACACTGACTTCCAGGAAGGTGAACTTTCATAACAATTCTATATTAATGCTACATGAAAAATGAAGGAAATGCGGTTTAATGACCTGTTTGTGCATGCTGAGTAAGGAAACACTAGTAGTGTTTATTGGGGAAACAGTAGCTGTCGACTGTAATACACATGGACACTGGTGGAGCCCAGTGCTTTGCATTGCTGTAGAGTAAGAACCTCCTGAACAGTTCACCGAGCATGGGAGAGTCAAGTTGCTGAAAAGGTCTAGCCAGTTCTAGCATCCTAGTGAAGAGCAGAAGAGATAGAAGTCAGTCCATACCACATGTGTATAGGGCAACACACAGACGTCTCAAAGCCACCGGGTTTTCTTCATTATGAAAAGTTAGAGCAAAGGACAGCCTTCCAGGTAAGCAGGTGGAGGACTTGCAATTAGATACAGAAGGCATAACTGTACCCTTCCGTACACACATTATTAAAACCAGAGAACCATGCTGGGTAGTCTACAACACCTAACAGCAGCCAAGCAAACTTACATGGTGGGAGTATTTGCAGTACAAGATACCAATACCACTTTAGTGAGGTCAGCCATGTCATAATCATTTCCTGTGTGCTGGCTCTCTTAATATATAGATTAATGGCAGAGGTGCAAGCTGTCTGGCCTGGACTGAACTGCAGTTGTTTCCTTCATGCTGGTAGCCCCATCTCACAGCAGCACTGTTTGAAGCTGTTGGTGAGGGATTAGATTTAATGCTGAACTCCTTGCAGGTGTGACAGTCTGAACAGTGTGCAGAACTGTGCACCTACATGTGGTAGTCCAGGTGTCCTGTAGCGGGTAGGTGCGACAGCCACAGTACTAATTTGTGGAATTGGAAGAACTGGAAGGATGATGCCTCTCCCGTGAAGATGAGGAGAGGGAGCTGGGCTTGTTCAGCCTGGAAAAGCAAAGTCTCTGGGGAGACCTTACAGCAGTGCTCCAGTACCTGATGGAGGCCTACAAGAAACCTGGAGAAGGACTTTTCACAAGAGCATTTAGTAATAAGACAAGGGGGAATGGCTTTGAATTGACAGAGCATAGATTTATATCAGATATGGGGAAGAAGTTCTTTACAGTGAGAGTGGTGAGGTACTGGAACAGGTTGGCCTAAGAAGTTGTGGCTGCCCTGTCCCTGGCAGTGTTCAGGACCAGGTCAGATGGGACTTGGAGAGTTGGAACTGAATGAGCTGTAAGGTCCCTTCCAAACCAAACCATGATTCTATCGAGAGGTATCACCAGGATAGGTGGAGGTAAAGCACTGGAGAGGGAGAGAATGTTGCAGGTAAGGTGGAAAAAGCAACTCCCAAGGCACAGAAAGGTGTTGCCAGACTTGGACAACGAAAATAAATTATAAAAGGTGACCAGGGAAGTCATGACTACTTCGGATATGTGACCACTTTGAATTTCACTTGGTGTCCTGGGTTCAGCAGTAGCAGTCATTTTTCTTAGTAGCTACTACGGGGAACAGTGCTGATAACACCAATGTTTTTAGTTACTGCTCAGTAATGTTTACTCTGACCTAGGACTTTGTGAGTCTCATGCTCTGCCAGGGAGAAGGGGAAGCCGGGAGGAAGCAGAGACAGGACACCTGACCCAAACTGACCAAAGAGCTATTCCATACCACAGCACGTCATGCCCACTATATAAACTGGGGGCAGTTACCTGGAAGGGCTAGATCACTGCTGGGGTCAGGCTGGGTATCGGTCGGTGGGTGGTGAGGGGTTGTATTCTCCTTCCTTATTATTTCCCTCATCATTATTATTATTGGTAGCAGTAGTGATTTGTGTTATACCTTAGTTACTGGACTACTCTTTTCTTAACCTGTGGCAGTTACATTCTTTCGATTCTCCTCCCCATCCTTCCAGGAGTGGGGGGAGGAATTGGGGGGAGTGAGTGAGCAGCTGCTTGGTTCTGGGTTGTCAGCTGGGCTTAAACCATAACACTTGGGCTTCTGAAATATAGTCTCTGGGTTGCTTAGATTCCCTGGATATCTGACCAAGAGTTCAGTGAGATTGCACAAGAAGAGTTGCATATCACTGCTTAGTTTTGCCGTCTCTCTGTGACAGAACAGACTCTTTGTCTCGCTTCTTGCTCACTATCATGATTTATGCTACTGGCAGGAATGCATGGCACCAGTAGGCAGGCTCAAGGCACCTTTCTATCAGAAATCTTTGGTTAGAAGAAGGGTAACATGGTGCTGGCAATCTATGTACCTGTTGTCTGGCTTGTGCCGGTCAGAAGAGCCACAGTCCCACTGGCACCAGTAATAACAGCTGTAGATGAGAAGTGGCATCCTTCAGAGAAACAAGATTCAAGAAGTGAATTCAAGTCAAGCTGGGAGTGGAGTGTCACAGTGAGGCAGGCATGGCACTGGCTTCCCTACTAAGCAGCAAAAGTCCCAAAGCACCAAACAAAAATAGAAAAGCAGGTCTGGTGGTGGTTACTCGTTTCAGCTAAGAGTACAGATAGCCAGCAGGGATCCAAGTGACCATAGTGACAAGGAGGTCTGAGGTGAAGCCATGAAGGCAAGTCAGTGAGTTAGGGTCAGAATCGGGTTCAGTTATGATACCGGCATCAGCCAACCACCAGTCTGGTCATCACTGGAGAAGCCCACAGTGATGGGAAGGATCTGAGAGCATCCCAGATGGGTCAGGATCTGTACCAGCACATATAGGAACTGGCACAGGCATACCTGTAACATCACTCAGGCAAGGACCAGGGGAGAGTGCTTCGGCGTAAGTGCAGCTTCTGACCAGTGGTAAGCTGCTCTTGTTTCTTAGAGCTTTCTCATGCAGCTGATCCGAGGCCACACGGCTGCACTATGGCAGAGCTGCCTTTGAGCACAGACAGTTCCCTGCTAACAGAGGCCCCAAGAAAAGATCTAATGAAGAACTTCAGCAAAGAGGGACATACATATGTGACTGACTCAGTATATGTGCTTAGCAAGTATTAGTGTGTCAAGAGTTTATTGTAAAGACATGTAAGCCATCATAATTTACGAACAATTGGAGGCATGGCCAGACATACTCTGTTTACACAATGAAAATCAGAAATGAGGGTTATGGATCTTTGATTCATGTGGGTATTTTTTCTTCCTCTTTAGACATGACACTTCTGCTATCCTTGCAGACAAAATCCTTTGGATTTTCTTTCTGCTGCTCCTTAGGATATAAGTCTCTTCAGACACAGAAGAGAATCCCAGGCTCATGCTGGTTGCCTTGTATTGCATGGTCAAGTTTCTCACAATCATAAAAGATCTCAGCACCAAGAAAGAGTACAAAGCTTGGAAGATGGGCTATGCTAAAGCAATCCCTGCACAAATACTCCATAACACCTGTGCTTCTAGGGGCCTATCAGGACTGACAGGCCTTCAGAGTGTGAACCTGTTAGCAGTGACATGGTTCTCACTCTGGAACACTTAATGCTCTAAAATGCTGTCAGCATCCATGTGTAGCCTCACTGCCCAAAATAAATCTTCCCATAACAAATTAACAGCCACAGCCCTCTTCCATTCTGGTTGTAGTTGCTACAGAAGTATATACTTGGTTGGGGATTTACTCAGCCCTGTACGTGAAGGCAACTCATTCGTTTCCTCTGCACCCAGACTTGTATCTGGGGAGAAGGACTAAGATGGAAGGGAAAGCTTATGTCAGGTCTTCACTGCAAAGGTGCTTATATGGATGCATGTATTTCCAGGCACACATGAAGATGTATCCAATTAGTTCTTACAGAGTGATTAATGACATTTCTGAGATAGTGATTGCAAGGGAGGTGATTTTTTATTAGACAACAGTGAGACACAAACTTAAACATACACAGAGGAAAGCCAAGAGCTGCAGCTTTTTCTCTTTGACTGCTAGAACTCATATTGGAGGGCTAAGCAGTTCTCACTATAATATTTCAGGAGCATTACATTGCAACAAAAGTTGTACAGCACAAAGGTTGGAGGTCCTTTCAGTTTTCTTACATCATTTACCTCTCTTCTTCTTACTTATACTTTGGAAGCCTGACCAGTTGTGATTCAAGTACACCCAAGAACCCAAAGTTCAAAATAAATAATTTTATTTAAAAAATGTGAGAGTGTTTTTTTAGTTTTATTTTTTTTTAATTTCTTATTTTATAAATGTGATAGGAGGCTCACTGTTAGAGTCACTACTATTAGAGCCTGAGAAAGGTTTGTCTTAGCTGAAGGAGTAACTGCAGACACTGAGGAAAGCTCTTGGTGCCTACAGCTGGCTGAAGCTCAGAGCTTTAAGGTGATGTGAAAGCAGCTCATACTTTTTTCCCTTTTTTCAGTAGCCCTCAGTGTATGGACATGCAGAAGACATTTTGAAGGGAAAAGACAGCAATCTGGGAAGTTCAATTATATATGGTGAGCAGATGGATTTAGCAAGCCTGCCTGCTGAGACAGAGGCATGACCATGCAAATCAGCTACGTGGTTAATGGTCACAGATACCAACCTTTCAATGCCCTACATAAAGTTGTGTTTATATAATATACTCAGTGAGAGAAGAATATATTGTACTCTGCACCTAAAAAGAATGATGGCTCATGCTTTTTCATATTGACGATCCTCTTTAAATGACCAATTTCTGCAGTACATTGTATGTGGACTTCATGAAACACTGTATATTTTATGCAGCTGAACACATCCTCAGTCACAGACCACCCTGACTTTGTATGGCAGAGGAGTTCAGCTGCATTCATACTCAAGATATTTTGGTTGATTTTATCCATATTGTACTGATACTTACCTCCTTTTCTTGAGGCAGATCCTTTATTCCATATTTATGCCTTATTCATGCCAAAACTTCTTGGATCTCAGTGTGAATTTTTCCTGGTAAGTCATGAAGAAACAATGCATACTTAAGCTCTCTGGTACATATGCCATTATTAATTTCATGTCTAAATTTGGCTGCCCGAACTTCGACTGTAACTGTCAATAGCAACTGACCACAAACATTATCCCTAACAATAACAGCATTACAGAGCAACTGTGCCCCCATGGAAAAAGAAAGGTAAGTCTCTTTGTCAAACATAAAGCCCTTGCAAACATTTTGCAATAGGCAATAAGATTTTGCTAGAAAAAAGGTGAACAAAAAAATGTATGGGATACTGGATTTCTCTCTAGTTTACTGTTTCTTATGTGGCTTTAGTGAAAAACAACTTTGAGTAATGAATGTCAGTGCTATTGTTAAATTGCATTGTAAAAGCAAGTATTTTGTGCCTGTTGAAGCCTGGTGTGTTGTCAGTTTGTGTCTTGCTTCACTTGGTTCCCTGCCTGTTTTGCAAGATTTTGGGTTTCCTAATATCAACCACTAAGTTGACCTAAGTATTACTGAGGAAAGTCAGCAGTTTTCTGCTATTCTGAAATGAGGTTTTGTTTTGGTTATTTTTCGATCCAGGTTCAAGTTTAAACTTAAAATTTTTAATGACCTCCATCCCTCTAAATTAACTTCAAAATATCAGGGTTGGATAGAATTAGAGGACTGTGACACAGCATTTACCCTGGCATATGATAACAATAATGAGTACACATCTTGTTCCCCTTAGCAAACATGTTTCTATTGCATTAAAACTCTGTTGACCAAGCTGGTTAGCCAATATTCAGTCATCTGTAGGGCATTCAGATATTTCTGTGGTTCTGCCCCATTATTTTCAGGCAATGTGTTTAGAGGTTCATTTCACTGAAAATTAGGAAGGATTAAATATCAGGAGACAATATTCCAGATCTTACTTGTGCCAATGCTTTAGCCAAAACCCCTCCAGGCTCATACTCCCATGTCCTTTTCTAGCTGTTTGCCAGGCACTTGGCTGTGCTCTGCCACCTCATTTGGCAATACACAGCTGCAATTGATAGTCCATGTTTGTACTGCTGGGGCACTTTTAGCTGAGGGTCCCAAGCACTTCAGCCTTACCTGTGGGCCTGGCCTATGGGAAATGATTTTCCATTACTGCAATAGCAGAAGCAGTGAAAGGACACTTACTTGGCCTAACTTGTCAACAGTTACACAATCTGCCCCACGTGCCATGTTTGCCAGTGACAACTACAAGCGTGTTCATCGTGTTTTTGTTCCTTCTGAATAGCACCTTGCCATGTGTTTGCCCATCCCTTAACAGAGTGGGCCTCCCTCACCTGGGGCAGCACAAGGATTTTGCTCAGTTTGCAGGGATAGGCAGCACAAGGGTAGCTCAGACACTCAGTGCTGTAGCTCTTCTCATTTTTCCTCTTGAGCAATTCTGGTCCTAGGAAATAGATTTTGCTATCCTTCCCTTTGATGCAGATGAACAGCAAGGCAGCAGGAACTTCCAATATTTTTTTTTTTCCAAAACACACATCATTTTGCAAGATATCCCTTTTGATGCAGATAGAAAGGATTAGTTCTGACTGTATTCAGTAACAACAAATCCAAATGAAACAGCATAGCACAGAGGATCAGACGAGAGCTTTCTGTATCCACCACTCTAAATGTTTGCTCTTCCAGGTATGTTTATCAGGTAACCTCTTAAATGAACTCATTCAGCTGCAATTTAGTTCTAGCCAAGTTTCTTATTCCCCATGGAAGGCTGTTTGCAAAGATCAACCTTCTGTTTCTCAGAACAGTTTATTTGTGCCCAGCATTTATCAGCTTGTCCTGCTGATGAACCTGACCTTCACCTCTTTTGTAGTGTTTACCCTTCTTGGAGCAGCTGGTTTCTTTCTCTCAAGCCTTTGTTTTTGAGAGCACCATGCCAATTCCATAGGGCAATATTCTTCCTGTGTAGTTTAAAGTGTTTCAATATAACATCTAATTTAGGAACCAAGTCAGAACTTAGGTAGGCTGAATGACTGGAGATGCCCATCTCTTCCCTAGTGACTATACTCCTTATTTGTCTCTTTGTGAAGTTGGGCAGCAGGAATGTGGGCTTTAAATGCTGTGGGGTTTTGTGTCCTGCCTTGAAGTCCTTCTCTGCAGTGGTTCCTATGGGAATTTATCGTTCTTTGACATAGATGGCCAGTATTCCAGATGACACCTCATCAGTGCCATCAATAGTTTTCCTGCTTCTCTATCGCTTGGCAATACCCTGTCTGAAATAGTTTGGCATCATGTTTACTTTAAACAGGCCTGTATTCTGTACTGTATTTCCTTCCTCCCTATGATTTACAGTTCATTAACTCCCTAATTGAGACCTGAAATTCATGTTAGCTCTGAAGTCCACAATCTTTAACCCTGGATTACTACATTTTACTTTATTATTAATTTCACCAGACCTCATGGTCAGTACTTCCTAGGCAATATTTAAAACCTCCTTTATAGATACATCACCTTCCACTTTATGTGGCAATCTTCAATTTCATTAACACCTTCTTGCTTCTGATGTCTTGGTAATTACTTGGCAGCATTAGGCTGCTTGCTTCCAGGAACAAGAAATTCCTGTTGGAAGTGTTTAATAGTTTTTTTTGTGTTGAAAATATTTTGTGTTGAATAGTCACTCACTTGTTGCTCATACATTTGCCAGGCTGCCAAAATCATGAATATCAAAAAGTGTCATTTCTTAATTATAAATTTGTTCTTGAAATAGAAGGAAATGTAACAATAAAGCTGTTATCAGCTATCATGTAATTGCAACCCTATTTTCATTCTGTCAGTGGAAACTGCTACTTATTTGAAAGATGATTATTTGATTGCTGATTTATTGCTGCTTATTTGGAAGGTGATTTCTCTCTGCAAGTCTCAATGTAACTGCTGGGACCTGCTAAAGCCCATGCTCCCCAGTCTTCATATTTCTCTTTACGTCAAAAACTGGAAATATGAAGAGTGGCTCATTGTTGGAGGGAAAAGATTGTTTCAGCTGCTGGCTTAGATACTTGTTGAGCAAGATATGGATAGGAGTGGCAGAGGTAATCTCCAAAGAAGGGAGGCTCTGTCTTTCTCTGTGGTATAAAGAGAGCCAATAGCTACATGGTTTTTATTCTACCTAAATCAAAGCAAAGAATTACCAGGCTGTACACCTTGTGGAGCCTCAAGGTCAAAGCCCTGGCACATCCCAGATGCATTCCTGCCTTCCTCTTCTCCACAGGATGACTGTGTGCTCCCTTCCGGTCCCTCTCTGTTCACCATCTCCAAGTCCTCCCTCACTCCAGGGCTTCTGTGCCACTGGGTACACTGTTCTTCCCTCAAGGGGTTCAGTGTCCTTTGTTTCCTTTTCCCTCACCATGGCCACTGTGATTCACCTCTCACTCATCGTTCTCCACTTCTCTTTCACAGACTTACTTGAACCCTTTGGACTTACTCTGACAAGCACTGGGATCTTTGCAATGCTGGAAGATTTCATCAACTTATTTTCTGAGAGGTGGGCACTTCCAGCTGTTCTTAGAAATGCTGGATGTGCTAACTAGAAGCTCTAACCACTACTTTCAGGTTGACTCGCTTCAAAGTCAGGCAGTTTCTGCCCAAGAATGTCTGTAACATTCCTCCAATGTTTGGGAAATGACTGAATGCAATGCTGTATGGTTACCCTACTACAGGCAAACATAAATAAGCAGAGATGGGTATGAAGGTTTTGGTGGGCCCTGGTTTCAACTCTGGGTTCCTCACCCAGAGGTGAGGACTCACTCCTGGTTGCAAAAGCTGCATTAGCATTTCAAGCTACTGCTCATGATGTATAAAATTAACAGAATCAAATTGCTAGTGCCACATAGTCACTATTTGCTCAATAAGCAACTATACAGAAGTGCTTTTGCAACAAGGAAAGAAATGTACAGGTCTGGCAGGCATTGGAGAGTCCTTCCTGGCAGAACAATAAAGCTCTCAGTTTAAAACAGAAAAAAAGAGAGTGTGAATGGAGCATAAATAGGATGCAACCCATATAGGAAACTCCCGTGTGATCTCTGGAGTGCAGGGGATGTACAGGGCAATAATGTTTAGATTTTCCAGTTGCTGTCAATGCTGACCAAAAGTAGTGACTCATTTGAATATGCTTAAGAGCTTCACTTTGAAAATAAGAATCCAGGCAGACAGGTACTGCCATGGAAATGTACACAGCAGTTTGTTTAAACAGTGTCTTTCACAACCAGCTACTCAGTGACATGTGACAAGCCACAATACTTTTGCCACGTCAGTAGCCTACACTGCCTGTCCCAGCTGTCACCTTTGCCTGGTTCGGTGCTCAGCACCCCCATCTCACTGGCCCCACTAGCACACAGCTCTCATCAGCTCTCAAGTGTGCTTCAACCTCAGGACACAGCAGCACAAACTCTTCGTCTTTCTGGGCACCTGCTCTCACCATCCTTTCAAGGTTTTCCTATCGCATGCAGGCAATTTTTGCAGGTGGTTTAAGCAAAGCAGAATTTGATCACGAGAAGAGTTGTGTAAGCACCCACGCCCAAGAGAAGCTTTTGCAAAACACACATATATGTGCCAATGGAAGTACAAAGTCTCATTTGGGGTGAGATCTGTGGGTAAAAATGTGCTGTCTTCCTGATCTTTGAGTATTCCTGGCAAAAGGATCTTAAGAAGAAAGAGGAAGAAGAAAATTTGAATTAAAAAAAAAAAAGAGAGGAAATTACATGACCCTGCATCAGTTTCACAGTGAGTGCTCAGATGCAGAAGACTCCACACATCTGTCACCAGAGCTTGCTTTCTTGTAGAAAAGTACTGAAAATAGTGCCTGCCCGACCCTTGCTGTGCACTGAGGAACATAGAATCATAGAACAGTAAGGGTTGGAAAGGACATTTAGATCATCTAGTTCCAGCCCCCTGCCATGGATGTGGTCTCTCTCAAAGAGATAGTGATTTTGGGATTCCCTGCAGCCTCCTCACCCATCAACTCTGATGTTTGTGTCTGCAGGCAGCAGCACAGAGGGATTGCCCCCACCATCCCTGAGGGGGTTCGAAATGCCCCATAATGGAAGCTGTCATGAATACTGTAGCAGGGACGCAGTGGAAATATCCATGGACGTGGTGCGTCATGAGCTGGCTCATTGGAGGCGATAATCACAATGTGTAGCACAGGCAGCATTCCTCTGCCTTGAGGTCAGCATCCCAAACTAGTCAGAATGATGCCAACACTTTGACACACCTGCCAGTAATGTCATTAAAAGCCTCATCTCCAAGAAGTCAGCACCAAAGCCTCGTCTTTTACTGCCTTTTTGTCATCCCCAGTCATCAGGAATACTACCCATGGGGAGGAGCATGGGTCAAGGCCAGGTTGGGACACCAGCATGTGGACCTCTGCATGTGGGTGGGGGCCACAATCAGGCATGGTGAGGGATTTCCTGACCTGTGGCAGCTCCACTCCACTGTCAGCCTGCTATTTCTAGAACGGAGTGAGTGGACTCTGGACAGAAAACAGTATCAGCAAGGCTATAATGGAAAAGATATCACTACACATAGTGCAATGCAATGCAGTATTGTATTGTGTAAGATTTTACTGCTGTGGTTATTGAGAGCTCTAGGTGGAACAAGCAACAAGGGAAGACAAGGTGATTCTTCTGAGTTGTTTTCAATTTGTGTGGGTTTTGGAGGTGTTTGGAGGGTTGGGTTTTTTTGAGATTCCACTACTAAATCTAGAGAAAGCTCCCTTCTATCTGGTGACATTGCTATTCCAGCCTGCATGATACATCTGCATCTAAATTCAGGCATTTCAGAGGGCATCTCATTTTTTAAGGAGGATCACAGTAAAGCTCTGTGCTGCAACTTGAAAAGGCAGTCAGCACCCAGCCTGCAGCAGGGAGAGGGATGGAGATCACAAGCCTTCAAGTGTCCTTTCCTCCTCCTGCAGGGAAAAGCCTATGGAGAAAAATAATCAGAGCAGGCCCCTCTGGGATGCTGCTGCCTGGGACCTCCATGCTTGGGGGTTATGCCACACCACTGCCAGCCCTTTTTGCCAGCATTAAGAAAACCTGCTCAGAGGACAGTGAGACGCTGTTTCCCCCTCCTTGCACCACAGAATTTGTCTGTACATAATTGTACTTAGGATTATTAAAATATCTTTAAATCTCTCCAGTCTATTTATATGTTATATAAAAAGGGGTGAAGGAATGAGGCATACCCTATAGCTTAACAACATACCAGTAGTGCTGCAGGTACCATTCCTTTCATTTTTTGTTTGAAAATATCTCAAGAATAGTAGAATAACACGCTGAAAATGTAAATCTGACTGCATTTTGATGCAGTTGAGTAGCAAAAATAAGGAAGAGAGACAGATTTACATACTGGAGTATTATAGACACATGTAGGATGAATACTCCATGTAGCTTGTAATAAAATTTTTGACACAGGTAGTAATAGGACATAATTACATTTGAGGTTTTTAAGAGAAGGCTCCTCATACACATTAACCATAGGAACAATTAGAGGTTCAAAAGTCCATTTTCCTCATGTGCTCTCAGACACAAAGTATATTAAACTATGAAAAAACCCAGAGGTTGAGAGCTTTTGTTCTGCAAATTAGCTAACCTCACAATTACAGGTTTTAGTATAACTAAAAGAGGTTTCTTTGATCTGCACTTTGTTTAGATCATGGTGCTTTACATCAAAATAATCACTGACCTGGTTTGCACAGGGCACTCTCCCAGCAGTATTAGTGAGATTTTCTTGCAACAGAGGTCATTATACCTTAAGGCTTGTGGATCTTTAATTTTCAGAAAGCAAAATTGCTCAGAAGTCTCTATCTTGAAATGGCTCGTAGCTACAAACCCCAAGTCAAGCAAACCTCATGAAAACTCATAACATCATTTGTTTTCAGTAGTTGCAACTAATTTCTCACTCATGAAAAGAGTGCGAGGCAGGAAAGATTTATGGCCATAAACACGATTTACTTTGTTATCTATCTCATTATAACAAGCAATTAGCCAAAGCTTTCAGTGTTACAGTTTTCTGTGGGGATACATCGATGATGAAAGCAGATATTTCTCTGGGGTGGGAGTTCCTGTTCATTTACAAAAGCAGCAAGAAAACTTACATACCCAAATTCAACAAGAAACATGATGAGGGGCTATGTCTTTTCTCACAGCTCAAATTCCCTTTCAGGAGAGCACGTAGCCAGCAACCTTTGCCTTCTAACCTTTGCCTCCTAACCTTCAGTGAGGACACGTGCTCAGGGCTGCCCCAGCTGTGCTGAAAGCTGTGGATGAATCAGAGCATCTGTGCCAGCCAGAGTGCTCAGTGCTGGCGCTGCCGTTGCTGCTCTGCTTCACTGTGGCCTTCAGCTTCACTGTGGCCTTCAGCTTCACTGCTCCTGCTTCTCAGCAGGACACAAACACTACCCCCAGCAGGGTAGCTCATTTCCCCCATGTGCTCTTTATTTTGGGCAATAAATAAATGTAGAATATATGACATATATATAGCATATAAATATATTCTAGTAGCAAAAGCTTGTCAATGAAGTTAAGACAGTTTTGCATTTGACATGCATGATAAATCCTGTCTGTAACACAAGCACCCGTGTCAGTAAGTTTAGCAGCTGTATTGCCCTGAAGACTGGTCCATATTTAGAAGGGTAAATAAGATTCCTTCTTTCCTCAGTGGTTGCTGACAGAGCTCATAACAGGTCTAATAATGCTTGTGTCCTGTGGGAAATATGTATGTTAATTTGCCAGTTGAAACACTCATTCCTCCTAAGGAAATGCTCTGTCTGGCTCTGCGTGTTCCTGCACATGTTTTATAAAAACAGCTAAATAAACATCTTGCTCCCAGTGCTTCTTCGTACTGATTCAGTGGCACAAGCCAAACTCCAGCACCCCAAAAACGTATCTGACCTTTATGATTTCCCTGCAGACTCTCCTCAGTCTTCCATTCCAGATTCACATACTTTTTGGTGTGTGCCGTGAAGATCAAATGGATTAAGACTACTTCAGACTTTCTGGGACATGGTAGTCTGGGAAAGACATGCCTTCCGTCAGTTTTAGTTATTGACATCTCTATCCCTGGCCTTTGCAACTTAGGTGTTGAAAAAATGACCTATGAATGCTAGGAAGGGAGCACGTAGTTCCTTCCACATTTCACAACTTTTTTAATATCTCTCAGTGTGGGGACTGATTTTCTTGGGTTTTTTAAAACCATTTTTAAACGCTGATTGATATTATCGTATCACTGATTGCTGCTCAGCATGAAACAGCACTTAAGAATGGGAGGCACGAAAGTGGTTTCCGTTGCTGCCATCTTCTGGTGCAGTTAATGAACTCCACACAGCAATAACAAAGGCACATTAACCGTGAAGAGAAATTAAACAAACCCAAATAGCATATAAGTCTTCCTGAAGGCAGCTGTTAGATGCCAGAAAAGCATCTTAAAAGGTAATGCACACCAGAAGGACCATTGCCAGCTGAAAATTGCAATGTTCCTTGGAACTGACTGGCCTGTTGTAGTATCAATGTAACATCCATGATGATATTAGAAAACATAAGAAAAAAAATTTATTTCTTGGTGTTTTGGAAAGCGTTTGATATTGCAGCTCTGCAATCAATTTTATGACTTTGCTGAAGACATTTCCTCTCTGTCGGTATGGCTCTTTCAGAGTGGGGAAAAAGAGAAGAAGGACATTTAGGTTTTTATGTGAAACAGGTAAATGTGAAATAATGGAAAATCCCCAGGAAAGTTCAAGGAGAGGTGCAGGGTTAGAAATGACTTTAATTTACTTTTGGGGACTGATGAGCTGACAGTGTCCCTATAGTTACCGTGATTTGGCAGCAGTACTAAAGGAAAGAAAAATGAATAAATTTCTTAGAGCTTAGTAAAGGCAAAATAAAAAATGGCAGTAACCTGAGCAAAAATAAATAAATATATTTAGGAGCTATTTTTGCTGCCCACCACCACAACACATTTCAGAGCAAAAATGGTCTTTGTTGTGCTCTGCACAGAGAGCAACTTCTGAGGTGCACAGCTGAATCCAGTGGGAACCCATCAAACCAATACAAAATACAATGTATTTCTGCCCTCGTTTTGTGAACAGAAGTACAGTATTCTGTCTGTATTGCATTAATTCTTGCTGAGTTTCAGATTCTTTGGAGTTTTGTTCCTGTGTTGGCTTGCTCGTGCGCTCAAATTAATTTTCAATGATTTAAGAATCTGAAAAGCACTCGATATTTCCCAAAATCACACCGATGCACTTCAACTGCAAGCTTCACTAACCCTCAGAAATTCATACTGCTGCCATTATGGGGGGTGTTGGAGCACTCCTGAGCTTTCTGATCTCTTCCACAATCATTACTCCATTTATCAGCCCTCCAGCTGGCTGCATTGGCTCCCTTTAGAGTCCCTTTCCCTGACTAAGCAGTGCTGTCATAAAACTGCATTGTACCCACGCGCTCTGCCCTTCCTCCACAGATGTTACCGTTTCAATGGGCATACACAGTCCCTCAGCAGAGCTAAAATACTGCTCTGCCAAGTTCCTCTTGGCCAAGATACTTCCTGATGCTGAGTTTCTTTCTAAGTGCTCATGCCAACTGTGTACCTTTCCCACCCCAAGGACAAAATGTCTTTGGTTTACCCTGGCTGGCAGCCTGCCCATATGGCATCCAGGTTTCTGGAGTTCAGCATGGTTTCCATATGATCAGATTAAATTATTTTGGGATAATAAATGATTTGTCAGTGCACAGCACTCTCTGGAGCATAGTCATTTACTCTCCAGAAATATTTCGCATACAAAAACGAATGCAACCCCCAGAAATGTAAATCCCAACCTTAGGCACAGCTATTTTTCTTCCATGGTGAAGTAAAGTAATAGATTTGAAGAAAAATTTCTGTATGAACCTCTACCCCATGCAATGAACTAAGTAATTTTTACCTGTCATTCTCTATTTTTTAATCCCACTGACAATTACCTGTGTGAAATACAACTGGCTCTCATTAAATTCCTCAGGAAAAACTGTGCTAAGTAGTTGGACTCATTTTGTATTTTGTATCAGTTCTGTTCAGAGTAAGATAACCAAGTATACTCTTCTTTTTGCTGCTCTTATGACTCTCTTAGTTCACACATTAAGAATGTGTGTAAAAGCACAATTAGAACCATTAGAAATAAGAGTCACCTAATGAGGAATTCACAGGATGAGGAATGAGGAATGGCAGGATGAGCACGGACTGCATGGTGACAGCCATGGTACTGGGCAGGGTTCTGGTATGGTTTGAGGCTGCTTACAGCAATGAATATCAGGCAGTGCTTTCTCATACAATGGGTGAGAACAAAGATGCACAAAAGACAATATAAAATATTTATGATTTGTGTTTTCATAACTGCTTCATGTACCTGTGGGAAAACTCCCCTTATCTGGCAGAAGCAGATGCCCGGGAGCATTTGCAGGCAGACGGCAGCCTGAAAGAAGCATTTCAGTAAGCAGTGTGAGTGCATGTGAGCAGGAGGAAAGTTGGAAGAACACATATTCAGGTGCAGCAGCTCTGCAGGTGGGGCTTGGAGCACTTTCCAAAATGCTTCTACTGCACTTAGCTGCTCAGTTTTATCATTGACCGCAGGAGGGAAACAGGAGATTGAGTGGCTCAGTGAATGACAGGCTCACCTTGCCTTGAAAGTGTTTCTTACTGATGGGTCAGATGTTGATTTGCTGCTGACTCCATTTGCCTCTCTTGTGCCTAAATCAGGACCAGGGGTGCCATGTTTGGCAGCCCAGCAGCTTTCAGAGGTATACAGTTATGCTACAGGCACAAGAGTCGTGGTAGCTGTCCTGTAGACAGAATCTGGTTCCTCACAGATGATTTCATGTGTCTTCCCACATCCTCCTACACATGATAATCCCAGTCACAGAATCATAGAATAGTTAGAGTTGGAAAGGATCTTAAGATCATCTAGTTCCAACCCCCCTGCCATGGGCATGGACACCTCACACTAAACCATATGACCCAAGGCTTCATCCAACCTGGCCTTGAACACTGCCAGGGATGGAGCATACACAGCCTCCCTGGGTCTCACCACCCTCACAGTAATGAATTTCTTCCTTATATCCAGTATAAACCTCCCCTAAGTTTTAACCCGTTATCCCTTGTCCTGTCACTACAGTCCCTAATGAATAGTCCCTCCTCAGCATCCCTGTAGGCCCCCTTCAGATACTGGAAGGCTGCTATGAGGTCTCCACGCAGCCTTCTCTTCTCCAGGCTGAACAGCCCCAACTTTCTCATCCTCTCTTCATACAGGAGGTGCTCAAGTCCCCTGATCTTCCTCGTGGCCCTCCTCTGGCCTTGTTCCAACAGTTCCATGTCCTTTTTATGTTGAGGACACCAGAATTGCACACAATACTCTAGGTGATGTCTCACAAGAGCAGAGTAGAGGGGCAGGATCACCTTCTTCGACCTGCTGGTCACGCTCCTTTTGATGCAGCCCAGGATACAGTTGGCTTTCTGGCCTGTGAGTACACACTTAAGCCGGCTCATGCTCATTTTCTCATCAACCAAGTTCTTCTCCACAGGGCTGCTCTGAATCTCTTCTCTGCCCAACCTGTAGCTGTGCCTGGGATTGCTCTGTAGGACCTTGCACTTGCCATGGTTAAACTTCATAAGGTTGGCATCAACACACCTCACTGTCCCGAGGATCTCGAATTTGACCATCTCATGACCAGTGCAACCAAGACTGCTCTGGAGCATCACATTTCCAACGAGGCAATCGAGGAACACTTCCAATCGAGGAACATTTCCAATCGAGGAATCTTCTGGATTGCTTGTGCCAGGCCATACCATCGCTCCAACAGATGTCAGGGTGGTTGAAGTCCCCCATGAGAACAAAGGCCTGTGAATATGAGACTTTTCCTGCCTGTTTGTACAGTTCTTCATCCATAGGTTCCTCTTGATCAGGCGATCTGTAACAGATCCCCACAGTAATGCCTCCCATTGCTGTTTTCCCCTTAACCCTGACCCACAAGCTCTCTGTTAACTGATCACCTGTCCCCAGACAGAGTTCCATACCCTCCAACCTATCCCTAACACAAAGGGCAACTCCCCCTCCCTGCCTGCCAGGCCTGTCTTTTCTAAAAAGCCTATAAACCTTCCATTCCAACACTGCAGTCAAAGGAGCCATCCCACCATCTTTCTGTGATGCCTGTTATATCATAGCCCTGTAGACATGCCCACATCTCTAATTCCTCTTGTTTATTCCCCATGCTATGGGCATTTGCATAGAGGCATCTGAGCCAAGCTCCAAATGAAGCCGGATCATTGGCTGGAGCGGCTGGAATATCTCTACATTGCTCCAAGCATTTACTATAGGTGCTGGCAACTGACTGGGTTTGGTGGGATGGAATGATGCCCCGCTCCCCCAGCACAACTAGTTTAAAGCATCCTTGACCAGCCTGGCAAGCCTCCTACCAAAACTACTCTTCCCCTTCTTTATCAGAGCAGCTCCACCAGCCCCAGTAGGCCTGGCCTACAAACTTGGGTCCCATGTTCAAGACACCCAAACCCTTGGCTATGGAACCATCCTTTTAACCATTTATTAACCTGTCCAATCCTCTTAGCCTTTAGAAGGTCCTCCCCTGTATCCTGGAGCACTGACAAAAATACAATCTGAGCTCCAGAGCCCCTGACCACCTCTCCCAGGGCTCTGTAGTCCTTCTTTATGTTCCCCAGGCTACTGCTATCTATATCCCTAGAACTCACACGGATCACTAGAAGAGGGTAATAGTCCGTGGGACTTACTAGAGCAGGCAGCCTCTCCGCAACATCCCTGATCCGTGCCCCAGGTAGGCAACACACCTCCCTTGCGACCGGGTCAGGCCGACAGATGAGCACTTCTGTCCCTTTCAAGGCAGAGTCCCCTACTACTACAACCCACCGCTTTTTCCTGGCGGCACCAGTAGAGATCTTTAGCAGTGCACTATCTGGTTGTTTCCGGTGCAAGTGTGTTTCATCATCAGCCCCTCGCAGGACAGCAGAGCAGCTCTGGGTGGGGACAACAGATTTAGGAGGAAGCCCCTTGCTTTTAATTGCCTTCATCCTGCTTTTTCTGATGGTTCTTCTTTGTTGCTGTTTCCCAGCTTCCCGGGTTAACAGCCTCCTCCTTTCCTCCCTGAGCTAGACGGGAAGCCTGAGCCCCCTGCACAGGTTGGGCCTGGAGCAAGCAGTTCTGCTTCCTCTCAGCTTCGCTGACATCTTGCAGCCTATTGACAGCATCCCGCAGCTCAGCCCCTGCTGCAGGAGGACCTCCTCCAGGCAGCACCGGCTGCAGCCCTGCCCGTTGTGCACCCTCCCCTCCCCAGACCAGTGCAGGCCCTCTCCACACTCCGAGCTCCTCACCGCAGCCTCCCCTCTCACCGGCCCTGCCTGGTGCCGACGCTGCCACCGCCAGGGCAGCCCGGGCAGAGCTCCCAGCCCGGGCCCTGCTCACAGCCCAGTTCTCACCATCCCGTTCGCTGCCCGCACAAACCGCCTCGTCCCGCCCGGATCGCTCGCGCTCCCCGGGGCAGGTTTTTACCCAATCAGGGCTGGGGCCGCTCCTCCTGGCTCCGCCCCCTGTGAGTCCCTGCTCCCGGCAGCAGAGCTGCGGCTCCTGGGCAAGGCCTCTCGAGGGCTTGAGGCTCCCTCGGTGGCTGCTGCCGCTCTGAGCTGAGGCTCCTGGGTGCTGATGTGACCCCGCTCCGGTGCTGAGGGCGGCCTCTCTCCAGCTGCTCACCTCAGTCACCTCCCTGTCACCTCGGCACCCACTCTCGTTAGACTTCCCCTCTTTCATCAGTGAATCATGCTTTCACTACTCCTCACTGCAGTGCTCCATCTTCCTCTCAGGCCTCCATATTTTTGGCAGCTCAAGAGCCAATATATGCTCTGGTGAGTTCAGAGCTACATGTATGGTGCTCAGGTCACCAGTGTGCACATGCTGTTTGCACCGTGGAGCGATGTCACTTGCAGCGGCGGAGGGCTGAGTTATCCTTTCCTCTTCTTTGTGACACTCCTCCAGTACTCTGGACTAGATCTACCCAGACACCAGCAATCCCTGCAGGAGTTAAATGTCTTTGAGACTTTTACTTCTTTGGCAGATTTAGTAAAAACAGCCTGACAGCTTCAGGAGCCTGTGGGGAGTGGAGGGAGACAGGAGGACAGGCAGCCACTGCAATTGCACAGCTCCAGTTCCTTACTGAACCAAACTAAAAATGAATTACATTGGAAAAGAATCCTAAGAAGCTGGACTCAGTACCATCCTCTTTTATCTATCTACCAGGCTTCCTCTCATCTTTCAACATGAATTTAGACCACAAGGTCTATGGAACAAGGAAATGTGTCTTTGCTCTCTGCATTCTCCATTACAGTAATAAGAAAGTAATAACAGATAGAAGTACACAAGATTTGACTAAATTTATTCTCTATGGCAATCACTTCTCACAAAATTGTTTGAAAAGCCCCAGTTCACATGGAGCCAGTGAAATCCAATTTCAGTATGATTGAAGGTGCTTCAAGCTGCTCCCTGACCTCTTGCCCAGATGCTCTTACCCCCCCAGTATTGCTGCTATATTTTTGCTGCTATAACCTTCTGGCACTCAGTCTGCCAGGTATCCATCACAGATCTGTCATCAGGGAGGGGGAGAGCATGCCTCCCTCAGCCATCCAAGTGACAAGTCCTGAGCAGAACTGCACCCCACGGAGCGCTGTCCCCAGCAAGGTCTGCCTGTCACACAGCTCATCAGGGGAATGTAATGCATAGAAACATGCTCTGAATTCCTAAAAACACCTGGGTTTGTCCAGTGTTCCCTGCAAATGTGCAACCTCATCACAGGAGGTCACCCGCTAGCTGATGGCACTGCCACGGCATTAAGAACTGTAATGAAACAATAAAGCAAGAGAGGTTGTGTTCATAATGAGCTAATAACACCTCCAGGGTGGTCTGAAGCAAGATGGAGTGATCGAAACTTTGCCTTGATATTCAGTGCTGATGGTGGAGGGTGAGGGACATCACAAAACAATGAACCAGCTTAATAGAGTTAAATCTGTTTCCCTGTTAGTTTGAACAGTAGGGTAAGTGATTTGATATTCATGCATGTCACAAAGGGGCCAGAAAGACAGAGGTTAGCTCGCACAGGAAGAAAAGGCAGTATCGAATATCTAACCAGGATGAATGAATGAAAAACGCTGAAAACAGGCACAAGTTAGCCTGTTCTTAGAGGTTTGAAAAGTGGCAGTATTTATGACCCCTGTCCTGTAAAATATATGCCACATTTGCCTGTCTCAGGTGGCTAGTCAAATGAAAATTAAATTTTCTGTTTTTCAAAAGGAGTAGGCAAGAGCTATGATGCCGGATCACCATTTACACTATTGTGTTCCTGTGTTAAAGGTCATGCCTGTTCTTTGTGCATTAAACCGGTACTCAGATCCACACAACTGTTGTTTGGCTCTGCCAGTAATCCATCCCCCAGGCAACAGAGAATATTGCTGAGGTTTAGCACCTGCCAAAGCAGCAGCAAACTGGAGCTGGGGAGTTTTCCAGAAGCTCTGTTTCTGTTTTTACTCACTTTGGATACCTGCTGTTACCCTTAGTTTGAACCCAATAAATGCAATGTTTAGCAACGACAGAAATAGATAACACAAAAGAAAGGGGCCAAGGGCTCAGTTGTTTAACTGTATGGCCTTAATCAGCATTGGCCCTTGTAAAGTTATCCCTTAGAACAGAGGGACAGCTGCCCCGGGGTTAGCTGGAACCCCAGAGGGAAGTCCTGTCTCCTACATGTGACCCCAGCAGGGTGGCAATGCTCTGCCTTAAGCTAGTGTGCAGTGCTGGAAGATGTATCTGGTTCTTAACTACAGAGGGTCGGGAGAGCTGTCTTGCTCATTGCTGACTGTGGACAAGAGGGGCTTCTCAAACACTTTCTGGGTGCGCTTACCTTTCCTGGCACAGGCTGCACACAGGCAGGCTGCTGGCTGCAGCAGGCAGACTCACATGCAGCAGAGAGGTGCAAAGGTGAGGGGAAGCACACTTGCAAATGGCGCTGGTTGCTCTGGAAGCGATGGTGGCTTTTGCTTTCTGCACCCAACTGTGAGGCCAGCCGGTGCCTGCAGGGTGCAGGCAGGAGGAGAAGGCTCCTGGCGTGGCTTCCCTGGGAGGAAGACTCTGTGTTTCTGTCACTGCAAGTCTGGTGATCCAAGGGACCATGCCTTTGGGGAGAGGAATAGATCTATCACAGGCTGATGTAAGAGTTCAGCAGTTCATAGGGCTGCCCAGAGGCACTGGTGTGGTGTTGCTCTTCTCGCATGCCTGTCTGCCCGTCAGTCTCTGTTCACAGCACACAGCCTGCCTTGTGGTATCCAGCAGCTTGCAGCCAGTGCTGTTTTGGCAGGTGGGCTAATGAGCTGCTTTATTTCTGGGGCTTCAGCTTGACCTGTGCCTTCCCGCTTCCTTGCATGGCTGCGGTGTCCTCCTGGCTGGTAGCACAAGCTAACCTTGCCATGGGTTGCTCTACCTTGCACTGATTTTGTTCCCCCCTGCCCAGGATAGATGGGTTGATATTGAAGGCTGCACTGACATCTGTGGCCTTATTGTTATGCTGGCTTTCTTTGTGTACTGCTTGCAATGCTCCCAAGTGAGTTGCTGCCACTGGAGCCAGGGCTGTGGTGGGTGTTTGGCTCTCACCTCCTTGCCTCTTGTCTGTGCCAGCAGCAGCTCTTTCAGTGGCAAATGGCTGCTGGGACTAAGCTATCTGCCAGGGACTACACACAAGCACCAGAGAAAATGAGAGCAAGAAAATGCTGAGGTTTCTCATAGAAATCAGTAATTAAACATACAGTGTTTGGGATATGGCCTCTGTCTGTCTGCATGTGCTGAGCTGTGTCAGCGTTCCAAGAGCAGCATATCGCAGCCACTGACACAAAACACTCTTCCTGGCTGGCTGAAACTCTAAAAGTGCTCAGTTTGAGGGGTGCTTTGCATTCAAATGTGCAAAGAGAAGCAGATGGGTGTGTTACAGAAGAGTTGTACCAGTAGGAGCCCTACCTGAAACAACACCCAAGGAGAACCTGCGTCCAGCAGGATGTCACTGGGCACCAATGACAGACGTAGGTCCCGCGTGCAGTGGTGGGGGAAGGAAGGGGAGACCACAGCCAGAGGAACAGTGTGATGGTGAGAGAAAGACAGTGAAGCTGTTGTGCATATGAGTTAAAATGGGGTTTGGAGCTGTAAGCAAAGCAAATCTCAGGAGAAGAACTGTGCTAGTAATACTTAAACTAAAAGGAGCTCCTGATTCCATCAGTTAATAACCTCTGTGACCCCCAAATATGTAACCTAAATTGTTTAAAAAGTTAGCTGTGGGAAAAGCTGTCATGTGACACCTGAAATCCCTGCTTATACATCAATGGCAGTGCCTTTTAAGTGGTGGATATTCCCTCATCCTATTCCACCCCATCCCTCCTTTTTTCTTATAGCTCTTCATCTTTGATTTAGTCTCATGCATAAACTAAGTCACAGCAGATCGTCAGAAATCATGCTCTTGTGTGAGAAGCGGGCACTTGGATGCTCAGGCATGTACAGCTTGCATTGCATCCTAGTTTAAATTACAAGTAAGTATTGACACAAAGAGTCACTGAAGCCTGTGTCTTCAGGAGGGAAAACCCAACAATCCTATCTCCAGGCCATTTCTGATATTGTTACAATCCAGCAGATTTAAAAATACAACTGTCCACAACTGTGGTTTCACCACACAAACATTCTAAAAGCCATTTTCTTAAAGTACTAGTCCAGAAGTGACTGTAGCCAGCTGCTTGTCCCTGGCATTTATTTCTAGCCCATTTAGCCTTGGGGTGTGTAATTTATTCAGGCCAAAACTGATTAAAGCAGAGGCCAGGCAGGACAAGGAGCTCTGATAGGTCTCTGTAGGTGGGGATGGTGGGCAGCAGTGTGGGAGCAAGCAAGGATGTAACAACCATGGGGTGATCTCTGCATATGACTGAAATCCCCACCAAGCAGGCAGTGGCACAACACAGATGATAGCCAGTAGGACTGGATTGGGAAAGAGCTATGAAGACTAATGATGTACACGAAGTTACAGTCTTGTGTGATCAGTGAATGAGCAGCTCAACAGGAGGGGTTTGTTTTTATAGGCTGCTTGTGCAAAGACTACCTTATGAGCATGCACTGTGTTGTGTCAATGGTATAGGAGTGTATGACCAAATAACCAGTGGGGTGCACTGGCAAGGCTCCTCTGCAGAGAAGTGCCCTACCTAAGGATCTGCCTCTGAACCTCCCTGACTGACTTGTTGTGTGAGATGTGAGATCTCTCTGATCTTGCTGTCCACTTCACAATAGCACTCTGACCCTGTATCCATGCCTTCTTCTACATCCTGCTAGCCCCTCGGCACTTCTGTCCTTTGCCTTGAGCCCCTTCTGGGAAGCCTGTTCTTCCCCCTTTGCTGGGAGGCTCTGATGTTGTCTTTCTGAGGTAAAATCAGTGGCCATGTACTCAGGCGCTTTCTTCATCATCTTTTCTAGAATCTCAGTCTTGGCACCAAGTTCCCAAAATGTTGTCCAGGTTCTCCTGAACTCAATCTTTTACAGACATCCAATCTATGTGAGTCACACTTTTAAGTCATACTTGTTTAATGAATTAAAGCATTCCTCTTACTTCCATACAAGTGGCATGAAAACCTTCTTCCCTTTTCTTGCTTGCATGTTATTTTTTCTGTTGCTTCTACCCACTAACTAGTGAGAAAGAACACTTCAGTCTGTTCTGCTTTTGTAATCCAACTTTTTCTTCTTATCTTTGTAGGTCACACTCTCTCTTCCAGGACATGAATTTCTCTTTCTTTCTTACCTCCACGCTGCATTTGAAGACAGTTTGGCTGAAACAAAGGTTTAATATAAAAGAAATTGCCTTGCATTGTGCTGAGAATGCACTTGGGGTTCGGTAACGCTGCAGACCAATAGGGTGCAGTACCACACTGCATGCTGCTCCTCACAGCACAGCGCACACATTGTCTCTTTATATAGGCAAAAAGTAATTGTCCAGTTCTAAAAGATGAAATTCAGTTGATTCTCCACAGCTTAACATCTATTCCTCAATCACGTTAGTATTTGTACCTAAAATAATTTGGTTTGTGCATAAATAAAGAGCAGATGGGAAAATGGCTGGTTTTGTAAAGCCACTAAAAACACTTTTTACCTGTTCATCAAAACCTTCACAGTGGCAATTACCCACAGTGTGTTTTCATGGCTATGGAACCTCAACAAATAGCCATGAGTCTTCAGATGAGATGTACACATGCTGATTGCAAAGGGGATTTAAAGTGATCTCCTATAAATAGTTAATATAGCATAAATGGAGTATAAAGAAAAAGAATTGCTAAGCAGGAGAGCTAGAATGGTGTCTTACTTAGGCACGGCACTTGCAGACAGCCTGAATGCTTTTGGTCTAACCCAATACACTAATTTCCTTCATGGCTTGCCATTTTAATGTTCCAGCTCGGCTAATATGGCTGCCTGAAAATTAGAGGAGCTGCAAGCCCATGTTTGTTACTTGCATTGCAGGGTGATATGGAGAAGGGTCTTTGGCTGCTGTGAAATGGCTCGGGCCAACTGAAAAGCAAAGAAAACCTGTCCTGCAAACCAAGGTACTGACCTGTGTTTATTGCCACACTATAACCTGCTCAGCATGGCCAGATTTTTTAGCTTTCAATCTGAAGGTATTTCAGTTTCCCTTGACAATGAGAGCAAACAGTCTAGTGAGCCTGTGTGTTATCTAATTCCCAGCAAGTATTTTGTTGTAATGTATCTTCCAAACTCTGAAAGCTAACTATTTTCTTGCTAGGCAGATGTGATGCACAAGGAGCTGTAGGTAGAATTACAGAATCAGAGAATAGTTTTGGTTGGAAGAGACCTTCAAAAGTCATCTTGTCCAAACACTCTGCAATGAGCAGGGACATCTTTAGCTAGATCAGGTTGCCCAGAACCACATCCAGCCTGGGCTTGAATGTCTCCAGGGATGGCTCATCTACCACCTCTCTGGGCAACATATACCAGTGTTTTACCACCCTTATTGTAAAGATCTTTAACTCATGTTCAGCGTGAATCTCCCCTTTTTTATTTTAAAACCATCACCCCTCGTCCTATCGCAACAGGCCCTGCTGAAAAAATCTTTCCCTGTCTTTCTCATAGGACCCTTCTAAGAACTGAATGGCTGCAATAAGGTCTCCCTGGAATCTTCTTTTCTCCAGGCTGAACACCCCAAAAACTCTTAGCCTTTCCTCATAGGAGAAGTACTCCTGTGTACCTGGGACCTGTCTCACGGCTGTGAGATGGTGTTTTGCTACCAAGGTTTCTACGTTTGGAGCGTAGATCTTCCTCCATTGTTTTGCTAGCAGCTGGTGTGTCTGGGTTGTGCTTAGATGCTGAAGTTCAGCCTTCCCCTTGCACTGCCCACTTCTGTCTCTGCTCACACCCACAGAGGGGCTTGCACCAGCAGCAGTGCTCAGCCATGCAGGTACCACCATAGCCAAAGCAAGCGGTGGGAACCAAGTCCTTAGCACAGTTTGAAGCCTGTGGCTTTAGGGCTGTATTTGACAGAAGCTGAAATACTTCTCCTCTGTGTGAAGCCAGTCCTAGTTAAATGTCTGTTCGGAGATAAGTCTGTATTGCTACTTTTAAACAGCCACAAGGAACCCAACCTTCTACAGATATTTCCTTCATTTTCAGGTTACGCTAAGAAGATACTGTTAAAATCCTCTTAACAGAGAAGGAGACTGATGATTCCTAGTAGAACTCTCAGATATTTGCAAATAATGTTATCTCCCTAAAACTTTTTTGTTCTGTTTCCTTCCTGACTCCTGTGTGATAGCATTGGCAACAACAAGCAGAAGACAAAGGACAAGGAAGTCAGAGTTCAGTTCTTGAAATACAAGATTGTCCTGGAGGAAAAACTGCTTTTATTTTTGTAATCTGGCTTCCTTTTCTCCTCTGACTTATCTTCAGCTGCCCATTTGCCCAGTCACTGTGCACTGCTTGAAGCAGAAAGAAGGCATATAGAAGAGGTACTGTGGTCTTCTGGGTCACAGGCCTTTCCCACCATTTTTTGCCCTACCATGCAACAAAGACAAAACTTGCCATGGGACTAAAAGAGTGAAACAAAAGCATTTTAGGAAAAGAAAAAAAAAAGCTGGGCACTTCTGTGTTGGCAGTGTTAGGAAGTTTGTTTATCAAACCGATTGTGGATGGTGCAGAGCAGGTAGCAGTGATGGTGAGAAAGCCATGAGCATTGGCCAAACTGATACCAAAAGGGAGGAGTGGGGAGGCCAAAATCTATAGAAAAATTACCCATGGGTTATCCTGATGCCTGAAAAAGCTGAACCAAATGAAAACCAAGCCTGTTGCCCACATCTCCCCTGCTGAGCAAACCCACAGGGCTCATCAGAGAAACCTTCCCAAAATATATGGGCAAGACTATGGTGGTTCTGGGAAGGAGAATTGCACAGAAAGCTCCTGCACTGAGGGCATCTTTGATGCTGAGGAAGTATTTAATTTGAGGAAGATGATTGTCAGAACACAAAAGTAGGATTAAAAGGCTCTGAAAGCCTTTTAAAAGCCTTTGCAGTGTTTCTAAAAAGTGTCGTGCCTTTTATCTTCAGCGTTGTCAGACCAACCCTTCTAAAGATGTACTCATGGAGCAGAAGCAGATTAAAATGCTACTTAAAATCTGCTGTTTTCTGTTAATTTATGCGTAGTTTCTGTCTTAATCAGGTGCATCCACATTATGTTTCCATGCTTTTGTTGCCAAACACTGAGTATGAAATTACCCTTACAAAAAAAGGGAGCCTGGTGGTGGTTCTTTTTTTTCCACCACAAAGAGCTACAACATTTGGAATTAAGAAGAATATTATGAAACTCGTTAAAGCTGTAGAAGTTCATGTTGCCTTGTCCTTTACTGTAATGCTGAGGCTTTTGTGCCTATGCTGTTGTCAAGCTCCATTTTCCAGTGGGAAGGAGGAAAGCCAGCAGTCAGGAACTGGCACGAAGTCTTGCTTGCACCCATGTGAATAAGTGCTTATTCTATCTCCTCAGCTTTCAGTCCAGCACACATAGCTCTACCCTCCAGAAAGACTATGTATGCCTACAGCTTAGTCATTTCTTGCTAATAGTGCGTTGAATTTCAAGATGAGGCACAGATGCTGGCAAATACCAGTTTTAAAGCAGTTAAATTTTCAGCATTATCTGTGTTGCTTTTCAGTGCCTTCCAACCAGTTACCAGCTTTTTAAAGTAGGATACAGCCAAGCACAGGCTCAGAGAGCAGCAAAGGAAACCTGCCCTTGGTGACCTTCAGGAGTGGGAGTGGTTTCTCTCCCTACACAAACAGAAGTCAAAGAAAAAGGGATGAGGTGGCTTTGATCCCTCCTCTCCAAGCAGGGCTATGTACCCTTGCTCTGCTCCATCCACAGGGTGTCTGGATGCTCTGTGGTCCTTCCTGAGTGTACTCAGAAGACACTGCCATAGTGAGACCACTGAGAGGCCAGAAATATGCCTGTTGTCTGAAAAGGATGGGCTGTGTTTCATGTTACTTGGCTTTCTGTTAGTGCAAGGAGGAAGGACTCACAGTTTTGCCTTCATCCTGGCACACCCAAGGCTGCCCTGACTTGCACTGTACCCCAGGAAGCCTGGGCAGGTGCTCCCCAGCACTGCAGACTGCTCTGCACTGAATGATGGCTGTTTGCAGTCCACTCTCATCTCCCTCCCTGCTTCCAGGATTTTGCTCAAAACCTGTAAAAACACAAAGGGATTTTCAGGCCAGTAACAGCAGAGTGACTGCAGGAGCAATACAAATGATTAGGGTAAGCTGAAAACCAGTGAGGTACCAAGCTCAAATATTCTACCTCTTTCTTTTTTTTTTAATATATTTTTCTCTATGATTGCTTAGAAAAAATTCTTGTTTTTGCATTGCTTACCCTTTGACTCCAGCCTGGTAGTCCTTCAGGGAGATGCTACATGACTTAAACTTGACTCCTGTGTAAACAGTGTCTGCAGCACTGCCATCTCCAGTCTGAAGATTTGCAATGCAGAATCCTTGAATTCATAAAAGACTGTACTGTATTGCCTAATTGTTGTCTGTGTCAAGGCATGTCACTCGCACCACATCCTGAGCAACCTGGATAAAACACAGAAGCAGTGTGTTCTCTTGAAAGCTATTTGCATTAGAAATAAAATGCATGAAACTAAAATGAGCTTGTCACAGCAGAGAGATGAATTCTGCAGTATTCTGGATTTCCTGCATGAATCATTTTGTGTGTCTGTGTGTTCCTCTTTCGATGACTTGGCAGAGCAGAAGGAATAAACAGCACATATTTAAAGCCAGTCTGAATTCTGCTCTGGGTTTCCATCAGTGTTATGATTTGTGCAGCAAAGTCATTCAAGTGACAGTGGGTTACTTTTCTTTCAAGCTTTCTCAAATGGTCTGTCCAGCGCAGGGCAATATTTGTGTTAGCAGAGAAATTGAGAGATTATGATTTCTCAGTTTATTCTATTGGCATTGCCCATGGTAATGAAATGATGCTGCTGACATGAAAGCTTATCAGTTTTCTCTGTGACCCTGTCTATGATGAGGGATAAAATATCTCATTTTACAAAGAATCTGGACCACCTGGAAGGACAGAACAGACAGGAACCAGATCATTAAGTATACTATAACAGATTATCACATTATTTTTGTATGCGTTCACAAGAATGAAAGATTATTTGGAAAGACCCCTGCAGACATACAGCCACATTTTAAACCAGCTATCACTGTCCTGCCTTCAGAAATCTGTACCAACCAACTGACATGAGAATCAGCATGTCCCTCACCCTAGCCTGAGAAAAAGACCATTGGTTTAATGCAGAGCTCCTGTCTCTGACACTCTGTAGTCATGATGTGTTTATTTTAGAATCTGAGCAATTTGCTTGTCCAGGTACTTTGCCACCAAATTTCCAAAGAGATTTCTGTTGTCCAGAGAAGTTAGCAGTGACCTCAGCTGTGACACCTTGGGCAGGTTGCTATGTGCACTGCCTTGTGTGTGCAGCCTTCAGTCCTGAGATTCAGCTTTTAATTGCCTTGGCTGCTGGGGCCATGAAGGAGGGAGTTCTCCTCCTCATCTCCACAAGGCTCTACTGTGGAATCTACAGGAGATTCCAGCATTCTGGACTGTGTGTAAATCAGACAGTCATTGTTCTGTGCAGTATTAATCAGAAAACCCATGATAGGCGTGTGCTCCATTAGACTCATCCCCTTCACTATTTCAAAAGAGCTGTTCACAGACTTTCTAGAACTGTATTCCTCTGCTGGAAAAGCAGACTAGCTGCAATGTAAATTGGCCTATTAATGGCCCAGTGGTATTTCTTAAATGAGCAGCCAGTAAAGTTTTCAATAACCAATTGTTAGTTTCTGTCTTTATTGTCATTTATTCAATTCCAGCTCTAAGATAAAAAGATGAAAATAAAAAGTATCTGACTGACCAAACCGATTTTAACGAAAGTAAATTTCATTTTCTGCCATGCAAGCAAAATAATTTTCATAATGCTATTGTTGACACAGACTGAAATCATCAGCTTGCGTGTAGTCCTTGTGTTGTGTTGGTGAGAATATACATGGAGGGAATATAATGCCAATTTCCCACAAACTGTTACATAAAACATAATATGATAAAAAGAAAATGCCTTTATTTGCTTGCTGAATCCTCTAACAAGAACGTGTTCTAAGTTATTATGTTGCTACAGTGACATAGCTATGTCTGGGTTTAAATGACTCCTGAAAGGTGAGCTTGAGGAGTTAAGTGATGTTTCAATAACCTAAAAGACAGATGCATGCTCAGCCACCCCTTGTGATTCTTTTCTTGAGTTCTCTATGCTTTGATCCCTCTCTGAAACTGAAAAAAGTAGCAATTCACAGGGAGTTTCAGAGAAGTACTTGGGAATTTCAGAGAAGTAGAACAGACTTAACTGCACTCTTCTTGGCAGCAGACATTCGTGCCATCAGTATGCAGCCATAGCACACTGGGAAACTCTTCTGAGACTGCTGACTCTTTTGGGAGACCTTGGTTTTGCACCCATCAGTCATGGCAGTTGCAGTATTGTCCACCTCCCATGTGATTTTCAACTCCTGAATATGTGCTACAAAACACATACTCATTCAAAGAAGTATATTTTTCAGGGTGTATAGTCTTATTTAAACATCAAGTGCTCAGCTTTTGGTGTTGCAAGGGGCAAGAGCTGGCATGGAAAGTTGCTTGTGAGAGGCAGCAGTGCAAGCAGACCTGTCTGGGCTGGCCAGCAGCACAGTGAGGGGACAGCCAGCATGATGGTCTGATGCACTTCAGAGGGGAATTTGGCTTAGGAAAGGTTTTGATTCCCTTTTCCTAGCCCAAGACATGACACAGCCTTTCAAATGTGGGTTGCAGGAAACAGATTAACTACGTTCAAGGAAAACATATTCCTTCCTCTAACATTGATGCAGGCACTTGACTGGTCTGCTCTGTTACCTGCAGCATTCATGGGCAAGGTTAGACTGTGAGACACAGATATACGTCACCATGTTTTCAACAGCCATGCTACTTGCCTGATCAATATTCCAGATTCAAGTTTCTGTAACTACTTTCAGAGAATCTAATTTAGGCTTATGTATTTCAGCCATCTCAGCTCACGTTCAGAGGTTTCCTAGGCATAATCAAGCTAGAAAAAAAAGCCTTCTCAATCTTTTTGAGGAAATTAGGTTCCAATTGCTACAGAGGTTTCCAAGTATTTTCCTTCTCTTGCAGAAGTAGGTGATGCCCTAATAATACCTCTGATGCTCAAAGAAACAGGGAACTGGCAAACCCACTGCTGACAGCAGTGACTGGGGCTGTAAGAGGTTTGAATATGTGCGAGGAGCCCAAAGCAAATGAAATGAGAGGATAGAAATCTGCATACTGGAGCTACAAATGCTTTTCTTGCTGGTGCTCCCATGGCTCTGCTTTCCTGTGAAACAAGAATGCAATGTCCAAAGGGAAAAAGATTCTTCAAAAGAGGCAGGGGTAGGCTTGGACCCAAACTTGAAAGGAATACGTCACAGAAAAGGAAAAGCTGGCGCAGAGCCTTTTCCAGCAGAAGGGCTTCACAAGCAGTCATCCAAGCTGCCCCTTGCCTCACTTGTTTTCCTGACTTGCTTCTAGCCCTGTAGAGCCTGATTTACAAAACAGCAGCCTGCAAAGAAGGCTGTGCAGAGCACCTAAGTTGCATGTCTGATCGCTGGAAATGCCAGATTTTCAGGGTATTCACAGTAACTGAGCATGTAACTGACCCCTGCTGTTGTACATGGACTTTTGAGTGCAGCCCTGGGACAATGTAAGGTTTTTTTCTCACATCTGTGTATCATTTCATGTCTGCAGCCATAGCAGGCTGCTCAATGGGATTAGTATATGATTGGTTCTTAAAAAGGCCTTCACAAGTTAAGGTTTAACCTCTGCCTCCCTGTTCATAGGCAGTGAGAGCAGACGGGTTATTTCTGGAATGGCCCTAGCACACCCTCTTACTGTGAATGAAGATTTAAAGCAGGGACGTGCAGTTGGCACAAACTTCTAGCAGACCTTTCTTTGTCCTCTCACTAATGTGGAAATCTTTTTAATGGCCTGCCCAGTTATAATATGCACAGTCTCTGTAATATGCAGGCACCATGCAAAGAATAGCACAGCTTGAGGAATGTCTATAAGGCATAATACCATATCCTCTTATTTGGAAGTAGCTTGGTGTTTCTCGACAGAATTGCCTCATGCCAGAGACACATACTCTCATGAGGTTTGGGTTGGAAAGGTTTACAACTTAAAGCAGACTTGGTTCAAGTCAGAAAAAATGTTTGTCTGAAAAGCCTACAAATGCAGCCATGATCTCACAGCTCTTCTAGCAGAACAGCACAGTTATTGGAAAGTAGCAAAGCCTTTTCTTGCACAGATAATGGAAGTTACACTTAAGATCGTGTGCATTTCACCAAAATCAAAACTGAGGAGAGATGATAAGAAATAATTTCTCATCCCACTGGATAACTCTGGGTTTGTAGTCAAATTCATTTCCTCTTGTTAAGCAATACCTCTATTTGGAAAAGGAAAATACTATTCAGCATCCAGTTAGTAACAACAGCAGAGTGTGGTCCCACATGAATGAACGTATACTGGAAATAGGAAAAGGTTTTCAGCATAATATCCTAAAACAACTGCTGCAAACAGAAACATAGTGAGCAAAAATGGAATGCAGGTGATGCCTGATCCTGAAGATACTCCTGGGCTTCCTGCATGATTGTGCACAGTATCTTTATCTCTTGCCCAAAGCTAGTTACCATGTACCTATGGTTTATATCACTTTACTACCACTATATTTGAGCTGTTTAGCATATTTAATTCAAAGATTTAAAAAAAATGCAGTGTAGTGCTGTCCTGGGTGCAGCAGTAGCAGTCATTTTTCCCCTTCTTAGTATCTGGTGCACTGCTGTGGTTTTGACTCTCAGCCTGAGAACAGCACTGATAACACCGATGTTTTTAGTTGCTGCTCAGTAATGTTTGCTCTGACCAAGGACTTTCTGAGTCTCATGCTCTGCCAGGGAGGAGGGGAAGCTGGGAGGAAGCAGAGACAGGACACCTGACCCAAACTAGCCAAAGGGTATTCCATACCACAGCATGTCATGCTCAGGATATACAAACTGGGGGCAGTTACCCAGAAGGGCTAGATCACTGCTTGGGTCAGGCTGGGTATCAGTCTGCGGGTGGTGAGCGGTTGTATTCTCTTCCCTTGTTATTTCCCTTATCATTATTATTATTGGTGGTAGCAGTAGTGCTTTTGTGTTATACCTTAGTTACTGGACTGTTCTTATCTCAATCTGTGGGAGTTACATTCTTTCAACCCTCCTCCCCATCCCTCTGGGAGTAGGGGGGAGAAAGTGGGGGAGTAAGAGAGCGACTGTGGTTCTGAATTGCCAGCTGGGCTTAAACCAGGACAGGTGCTTAAAAATGCCATTCATCATCAGAGCTAGCACAGCTGGCTCACCACACTGGTTCACCCAACCATCAGTGCTGGTAATTGTAAGGAGAATAGAACTAACCTCCCTGCTAGATGAACAGGTTTAATGATAAGGTCTTTAGTGTCTTTCAAGTAATTCTGGAGAACAACTTTCCTTACAAAGTCATAGGGTTGCATTCCAATTTTTTAGCAATTTTAAGACTTTAGCATGAAAGGTAATGGTTAGATCTTCATGCTGCAGTTATGCTATCCTCCTTAGGTGAATCCAACAGTTTATATAAACATAGAAATGTAGAATTGGGTTATCCAAGAAAACATGAGAATAATATACTTATGAAATGCTTTGTAAGAGAGAGAAAGATGTGGTTTCTGAGAATATAAGAAAATATCATTTATATGCCAGCTGGAAAACTGTATAGACTCCTACTGTGAGGTAGCTGAGCCTAATTATAAATTGATGATAACTGCCCATGAAGGATGAGGGAATGCGCTTACCCAGCGCTGGAAAAAAGGAGCTGGGAGCTAATATTATCATTAATTTTTTATATTCTGCCAGAACCTAAGTCAAAGCAGGAAAGGTACTCATGATATTTTGGCTCTCTGCAAATACATGTAGATATATTCCTGATACTCAGAGCCCAGGACATAATAGAATTAAGATGCAACAGGGGAGAAGGAGATGGAAGCAGTAGCAAGAACGTAATAATGTTGTTTGCATTGGCATCAAGACTTCCAAATATTTTCTAGTGAGAGCTAATCACCAGTAAATAGTTATTCTACCTAGCCCCTGAAATAACCTATACAACAAAGGTTTAGGAATCAAATGCAGACAAGAGTTTCTATCCAGTATTTAACACCTCCATCTGACTTACATCTTTACCTGAAACAGGGAATCTGGGCAATCACTGCTCATATACATAGGACATTTTCAGGCTCTGGTCTCCAGAGATCCCGACTCTGGCACTCAGAACTCTTCAGCATGTGAGGGTGCTTATCAGTGAAGAATAAAGAACACTGACATGGAATCACAGGACACTTCCAGAAGAAAAAAGGACACCGTGAAGTTAAAATGCAGAAAGTAATAGAAAAATTTAGTTTCTTTATTGTAGTCTTTCCCCCATAAACATTTTCTTCATAAGCAAAGAGTCCTAGAAATAAATTCAGCTTTTTCTCCTCCATATGTAGGGAAAAAAAAGGTTATCATTAATCTTCTTTTCCAACACTTGAAGTACATTCAGTGAGCTTTCTAGATAAGAAAACTTATTACTTTCTCTTTATGTTTATTGGTTAATTTATCCCGTAATATAAAATACTTGCTAAGTGGTACATGTGGAAAACCTGATTAGGATAGGATAAGCCTCTTTGAATTAAAAGAGACAGCTGAACACCATTTATACAGAAAGGCTCTTTAGAAAACTATCAGTAGATTAGACTGATAAATGGACTTAGAATTTCTGAAACTCACAAAATTTGCTCTGCAAGAAAACATGCTTGCCAAATTGCTTCAATGCAGGAAGGAAAGTCATATTGATAAATGAAGACACTATGCTGGACCAGGAATTCCGTTTTAGTATTTTTCTGTAAATTGGCCAGAAAAGACCACAGTGTTACTTTGTAACAATGCGTTAGACTCCTTTTGCCCTTCTATTGGCAGTATTATCTATACAGCTGCATTTATGTCTTCTTTTTCCCCCTGCTCCTTCGACAAAACGCCAAGTACTAACACAGAAGCTGTGGGTGGTAAGCTTCTGCGTCTGGAATACACTGCCTTTCTAATGAAAAGGCACAAATATCATGAGAAATTTTCAATCCCCTTATCTTAAGAGGCCTTGTCAGTGTTAGGCAGAACAGCAAATGCAGCTGCTTGGCCTTGTATGCTCTTCTTAGATTGCATGACCTGCATTAAATTGTATTATGCTTAAGTAAGTTGGAGCGAGACTGTCTGATGTGTCCTCACAAAACGAGATGAGTGGTCCACGAGGCAGTTGAAGGAAAAAAAAACCTACCAGCAGATGATAATCCATGTGCTTTTACTAAGTAAAACCACAAATATTTGTTAAAAGCATTTTCAACCCCTCAGATAAACTGATTTCTTTTAAGAAAATATTTTGGATTAGGTCAGAAAGGCAAGAATTTATTTCCAGGAAATTAGTTGTAAAATACAAAAATACATGCCACTATAAGGAGCTTGCCTGATGGTACAAGTTTTGTATGCCTCCCCTCAGTAAGCCTGTACTTGTGATGAACACCTACATGCTTTCTTTCTCTGCACTCAATGCCTGAAGAAACCACTGGGGTAAGGGTATTTCAAATTCCATGTCTTACCTTTCAGATAGTTGGCCAATCACTGAAAACCAGTGAATGTGCACAGTGATTAAAGTTCTGAAGTTAGTCTCCTGCAGGCTCAGTGATGCCTCCAGATCAACTGTCAGATGGTGCAAACTTTCAGCTTCTGAATGCAATTGAATTCCCTTTGAGCAAACAAGCAAAATATACAATCAATAATGCAAAGAAATTAATGAATAAAACATCATCAGGTGTATCAGTTATTCAAAATCACTTGAGATCTTCTTTAATATTACTGCACTGACCTGCTTGAGGAATCATATCAGTTCAGTGACCCGGACTGGTGTCTCTATGAGAAGATGAAGCACTGCACAGCTAGGTACAGTCCTATAGCCCTTTCTTTCACAGAATCACAGAATCCCAAGGGTTGGAAGGGACCTCGAAAGATCATCTAGTCCAACCCCCCTGCAAGAGCAGGGTAACCTAGAGTACAGATCAGCTATCTACGTACTGTAGTCTATACGTAACTTTTATATAACAGAACATATCTTTTCATAAAGCCTGCTAACTCCTACTAACCAGAAAGTGGGACATTTAGTTCCTTCCTTTCTTCTGGAAGTCCTGAATCTGTGGTTTCCAGGTTTGCTTCCAAAGTGACCAAGAAAAGCAAATTTGCATCCTGCGTGACTCTGCATGTACCACAGGCTTCTGAGGGGTCCATGCCTCATGAAAAAACTAGGGTTGAATATTTTTGCTCTGTGCCATTCCAGGAAGTTGCCAAACTTCAGTCTTTCTACTTCAGTGATGGTGGCTTTGCTTGTTTCAGGTAGAATATTTTTTTTGCTTCCCCAAAGGACACAAACTTATTTTATTCTCTCTGAAGATCAGTGAAAGGGAATTTGTGAGCTTAAATTATTCAACATTTTGAGAAAGCAGGCAGCTATTTGTAGTTTGTCCACTGACTCCAGCTTATTAAGTGGCTAATTTCAGAAGCCTTCCACACCTGTTTTTTTCATAGGAGGTTTGTAGGATGCTGTGTGGAAGCAGCAGTTACATTTCTTACAGTGTGTTAAATGACAGTAATGGATGCAGAGCCTAATGCAGTCAACTTTCTAAAGGTAAGGTAGTTTGCAACCTGTCAACAGTGACAAAGCCAATTTGAAACAGGAACAGAAACTCTGTGTAGAAAAGGACAGGAGAGACCTCTGCAGTTTGTTAATCAAATACTGGCAAACCTTTGGCACTTGCAAGATTTCAGGAAGTTAAACAGGGCTGACACAAAAGGTCTACCTTGAGACCCAGATTGTACCTTCTTATCATACTGTAGTAATGTAGTGCTGTAACTGAGCTAATGCTAAAGCAAGTCAGCTCTGGTCACTGCGCGGTGCTGCAGCTTATCCATGCAAACATACCCTTCTTCCACTCAGGACCAATGTGTAGAGGCTATTGGTGTCTTTCTGAGTCACTCAGACACTGTAGCAGCTCTTTGGTTTCTGCCCTTGCCATGTAATACAGAGCCCTGAGTTGGTATCTGTGTTCCCTGTCCAGTCCATAGAGACAAGCATCCTAGAATAAAGCCCAAACCAGTCAGCATAGAAATCAGAGAGCCACAGAAAAGGATGAAGAAGTTTGCCCTTTGCTTGCTAGCACGTAGTTGCCTGAATGAAGGCTTCAGAAGTTTCATCTAGGTAATATATGGATCCAACAGTCTCCCCTGGAGGTTGTTTTCATCTGGTTTAAATTATTGAGAAGCATTCACTGCTTTCTTTTATGCTGTGAGTGGAATTGCCATGTAAGAGCCTAGCTAGCACAGGCACACAGGGAGTGGGGATCTGGTCCACCTAAAACAGTTTCAAGCATCTTCTACATGGGTAGCCTCATCTTAAGCATTTTTAAGCCTCACGGATGCCTTACCACAAAAGAGAAGGGACAGTGCAAGAATGTGGCACCAAAATGGGCACAGGTCTACAGCCCCATGTTGAGGGCAGTCAGCCCGGAGGGGCAATCCCTGCCTCAGAGAATAGTGAAAATCCCCAGCCAAGCAGTCACTGAGGGGAAAACATTCCTGCCAACTGGGACCATTCTGATTAACTCAGTTTTAAAGCACCCAAATCCTTGCTTGGATTTAGCCATGAAATTTAGAAATTTCACTAACAATTAAACTGTGCACAAGTATGAAATTCCATATCAGCAAGCTATGGGCAAAGGAAATTCTTGTGGTTTTAGCTGCTGTATTAGCTACCGCCCTCAAGGGGAAAGAGACTGAAGAAATCAGGGCTTGAGAGCGAACCATCTGCCTTCAACCCCTTAATGTGACCTGCCACAAAGTGAAGAAGGATGAATATAAGGAATGTATTCTTAGAAGAAGAAAGCTGGAGGGTTTCTCACTCTTCTGTCTCTCTTTGGACAATGGGGAGGCCTAACCTTTCACTGCTACAGGGATAGGAGAACTCTGCACAGGGCAAGCTGCCATGAGATGAAAGGGCAGTCGGCTGCAGACCAGCTGGAGGAAGGAGAGGTGGTGTCAGTGCTGGAGAAGGGAGGGCAGAAAATGAAGAGGTGTTTTTCCCTTCCTTGCTGCCTTTGCAAGCACTCACATGGCTCTTGGTCACGAAAACAAGTACTGCTCACTAGAAAAATACATTATTGCATGACTTGACTTACTGTAGCTCCTGGTTGCAGCAGTCAGCAACAGGAGTGAGTACATTTGGTGACTGAATCCATGTTACTCCTGTCCCAGCAACTCCCATTGAAATCAGGGGAAAACAAGGTCCCTCAAAACCATACAGGAGGTTTGAGATGTCAGGGCTCATGGGAGAATGGGAAGAGAAGGAAATTCCCTAGGAAGGATTTATTAGGGCAGTGTAGTTTACCTCTGCTCTTCTGTCTGTGCCCTGGTATTCAAGTGCAAACAAGTTACCCCTAATTTATGAATATGCTGTCGAGTAAGTTCTGTGTGCTAACTCTTCTTAATGTCTCCCATTGCTGGAAAATGATGCTTAATTTCAGAAAATAAATAAAAAATTGGGTGGGTTTTTTCTTCCAGATTTTTGCAAAATTTCTGATTATTCTGGGAAAAAAGTATGCATTTTTTGGCATGTCTGTGACATTTTTGGAAATCCTGCGTCTTGATCTGTATTACCATTGCATGGCTTCTGCCTTTTTTAAATATCAGCTTACAGACTCTAAGCCTCCTATTTTCCACATAAGACAAAAATAAATAATAATTAAATAAATAATAGAACGAAAGGAGCTAAAGCTAAAGGGTATTTTAATTCAGCCACTGAAAATGAGATTTATTGGCTCCCTTTTTAAGCAGATGGCTGCCTTATCACCATGTGTCTCAGCTAAGACCATTTAAATTGCTGTCTAAATTCAGAGGTGCAAGGAGTTAAATGTTACAAAACAGAACAGCAAGCAGTAAATGTTCTAAACATGAGGACAAAAAGATCAACTCTTCTGGATACGCCCTTCTCACAGACAAACATAAAACCTCTCTAAATAAAAGGATTAAATACTAATTGGTTCTTTGAAATAAGAAAAAAAATACAGATTTCCTTTACTATCTTGCAGCCACTGGATCATTAATTCACAGCCTGCAGAACAGATGACACTAGTCATCTGTTCATAGTTTGCTCAAGTATTGCTGTGTCCAGTAGATTATTAGTAGATACTTTATCATTGATTTATCAAATCCCCCTTGCAAGATCCCTTAAGTACTGATTTTTACATGAATCATCTCATGTACGTGCAGAAAACATGTTCTTGCCTTTTACTTCATGACTAGAGCACACCATGAGCATTTAACAGGTTTTGCTAGCTTCCCCTGCCTCTGCAAAGCCCTTAGTCTGCATAGGAGGCATCCTGCACATGTACTAAACTCTCATAAATCATTAGCTCCTTGGAGTAATATTTAGTCTAGCTTCCAGATGACATACTGATACCTCATTCAGTTATGTGGCTTCATCTGCAACTCCCACTTCCACTTAGATGGCAGTTTGATGCTCTGGTTTTCTCAGCTCTGTTTTTGTCTGTAAACTAAGAAATACCACACAGCTGCTCACTCACTCCCCCCGCCTCAGTGGGATGGGGAGGAGAACTGGGAAAAGATAAAACTCATGGGTTGAGATAAGAACAGTTCAATAACTGACATAAGGTAAAATATAATAATAAAGGAGAAAGAGAGGAATAAGCCCCAAGAAAGACAAGGGATGCACCTATGGTATAGGATGGCCCTCTTGTTAGTTCAGGTTATCTGTCCTGGCTATGCTCCCTTCCCAGCTTCTTGTGCCCCTCCTCACTGACAGAGTGCCTTTGATTAGGGTAAGCACTAGTTAGCAACAATGAAAACATCATTGTGTTATTAACATTTTTCTCATACCAAATCCAAAACACAGCACTGCACCAGCTACTAGGAAGAAAAGTAATTATATCCCAGCCAAAGCCAGGACATTGGCTCATATTGCCCTGATGTTTTGAGCTTAATATTTTTATTCTAATAGCAAATTTCTTGTCATCTTTCTTGATTTTTTTCCTTCCAGCCATTGCTGTCACTCTGGAAGTCAGTGCCAGTTCCTACTCCATGTTCCAGGAAAGTCTCCCAACCCTCTTGTGATTTCTCCACAGCTTATTATCCAATTTTCTCTTTCATTTTAGTCTTATTTTTAAGGTAGTACTTGAGGCATAATTTTTAAAGATTCTTTTATTTCAGTCCCAAAGCCCCTTATTCCTTTTAAGGTCAGGTTTCAGATGCTGCTACAGTCTTATTGGACTTTGTCGTCCTACGGGAAAACCAGAGTCTAAGCTTACTCTGTGGATAACTCTTCTGAGCCTGCAAGGTGGCCAGGGTAACAGGAGGGATGGTGGCGGAGGAAATGAGGAATAAAGAAGTAGGAAAAAGAGAGGGAAGAGTCTACAACTGTACTATTTTTAATTAGCACAAAGCCCAAAAGAATCTAGTGGATAAACACTGTTGAATATAGAATCACAGAATAGTTAGGGTTGGAAAGGACCTTAAGATCGTCTTGTTCTAACCCCCCTGCCATGGGCAGGGATGCCTCACATGTTAAGGAATTCTTTTTTTTCAGATGGAAACAAAACTAAAAAGCAGAAAATCCTTGCTTGGCAGGATGCTGACATTCATTTTATATTTGAGAGTGGTGTCCCTGCCCCTAGCAGGGGGAGTTGGAAGCAAATGATGTTTAAAGTCCCTTCCAACACAAACTGTTCTATGATTCTATGACTGGAATCCTATCTAACTGATTTCAAACCAGTCATAAGGGGCAATTTCACAACATTCCCAGTGGCATCAACGTGTGCCAGGAAGCAGCAGAAACTCCATCTCCTTGATCTTTAAAGGTCACTGGGGACAGTCCAGCATCAATGGCAAAATAGTCCATGCTGTTACATTGCAGCACAGATCTCAGCATTCTGCTGCAGGCTGGAGGTGCTGCTCTCACGTCCCCCTCTGTGACACTCAGAGTGTGAATGGTCATTGAGAGCACTCTGGGACTGCTGCAGATTTAAGCAGGAATTGGGTGAAAATCTCCAAAAGATTATTTTTCCAGCCCAAATATAACAGGAGTCATACAGAGAATATCCAGGGTTCTTTAATGAAAGATTCTCTCATGGATCCCCATTGTTTTCTGTGCAAAAAAAAAAAAAAGAAAGAAATTAAAGATAAGACACCAAGATTTTCTTTTAATCCTTTATGTCTACAGAAACAGTATCTGCATTACTGAGTGATCAGTTCTTTTACAGACTACTTCCTGAATGTAGCCTGTTTGCCTGAGTGGCTTGATGCAAGTTAGAAAACTAAGACGTCTGCTTAAGAGGAGAACATGAACAAAGGTAGCATTGCAGTAACTTTTGAGAAGAGAATCTCATCCAAGTATCAGCTGTAATAGACAAAAAAAATCCTGTCCTACTCAGAAACTTCCCTATGCTGAAGCAAAGGCAAAGTACATGCAGTAGCACAAGCCTGAAGAGCATACTGAGAAATCTCATCTACCTCACATATATATATACATTTCCTGAGGAAAATATTAAACCTGCACTTGACAAGTTCATAGAGAGTTAGGATTTTAAACAGAGATTGTTTACAAAGCAAAAACCAGTTAAATGAATTAAAGGATATGTAATATTTTGCCTTATTTTTTTTTTAATCTTAGCAAACTCATGGGTTTATAGCTTTTAAAGCTAGAGGAGATCAGCATGAACATCTTCTCCAATCTGTTGGACCATGGCTACTCAACATTATGAAGCAATTTTTTGTCTAACAGAAAACTGATCTTCCTTAGTATGCAACTGAACACTCTGAAGTTTTATAATGTGACAGAAAGCAGAGAAATCTTTGACATAATATTCATTCTCTACTTAAAACCCTCAAGTGACAGGAAATCAGATCTCTTCTGAAAATCTTAACCCTTATTTTTAAAAGATGTCATTTTCAAAATATTCAACTTTTGGTTTCTTATGGGAATGTGCCCCCCAAATTAAGTTTCTCCTTGAGCGAGGAACTATTTTAACCATGATCTAGTCACCTTTTAAACTAAATATTTCAAATATGAAAACCTGATTAATGCAGGTAAGCTGCATGCATACACTGGAACCCTATATTATATGTGCCTTTTTTTTTCCCTGCCTCTGGTAGTTATGATCACATAATCACAGTCTTGTTGTTTAGGAAACTGAGGCACTGGGAAGTAACTTTGTCAAAGGATGCATGGTAAGTCACTATCTGTAAAAATACAGTCAGCCAGCATTGTTGCACATTTTTGATTATATTTCCCAAATGCTAAGCTCCATCCTTGCTCATTTGCTCTTCATTACAGCTAGATTCAAACAAAAAACATCAAGCAGCTTATTAAAACAGGTCAAATATTTGTGAAGATTCACAGCAGTATTTCTGTAAATGGTGTGAAGACAGATATGCATCAGAAAGTAAGAAATCGACCACAATACAATTGGAAGTTTAAAGATATTTTACCACCTGAAGGTTAAAGCAGTGCTCAGCTCTGCAAAGCTGTGGCAGGCAGTTTACAAAGGCAGACTCCCTAATGAGCAATCAGCAATTCCTGCATTATTTATTTCTGTATTGTTCTGGTATTTCCAGTCTCCTAACACTGAGTGAAGTTGTGGCTGGAAGTAATGCAAACAGTCTGCCTGAAATTGTTCCGAGGGATTTCACTACATTCACACGTGATGTGATGTGGTAAAAAAATTCATTGCATGCCCCCTCTGAATTTGAAATTCTGAAGCATTTGTTTATACTGAAGAATCACATTTGCAGCTTACCAATGTTCAGGTGCTTAGCAATAATACTGGAGAGCTGCCACTGGCACTTCCCAGATGGGCTCTTCCTGGTGCTTAAAAGGAAGAGCAGGGGTTTCTGGAATGTATCAGATTTATCTGAGTAATGATACCAGTGGGGATACCCATGAAAGAAGCACTGCAGAAGTGGTAAGAGTCTGATTGCACATGGGCATGCTGGAACACTAACTGCAGATAAAGAACAATATGTTTTCCTTCCTGTGATGCAATAAGGCTCCTCATGCTCCTTGTACTTTCTTTGCAATATAGTCAGATATGCAATATAAATACCAACCACCAGCCTGTAGATTTGAAAATAGTAATTAGCAATGGCTAATATCTGGCTTAGGTTTCACACTTAGCAGCAGCCCTTCTAGTCTGAATTCACACTTAAGTCCCTGTGGTGTTCTGGTTTACTGGTTTATGCCAGTACTGAAAGGTATGAGCTGTCAGAGGAAGGGACACGTATCGGGGTCTTCTCAGTCCTAGTTTCAAGAGGAGCCACAGACTCTTTCCTTTGCAAAGGCACGCCAAGGAGACATGTGCTATTTGAAGTGATACCTAATGTTTTCTTCTGTAGTGAGTTGGTACAAAGACTAATAATTTATGTCAAGAGCAAGGTTAAATTCATCACCACAGCTCTTTATTTTTTTGATGTCATTGGCATTGTAAGAGTGCCTGCTGGTCTCAACCTGGTTAAGCCATGCATGCTAAGTGCTGGAAATAAAACTCTTGAAATGATAGTTCTTGACACAAAATGCTTGTAAGCAAAAAAAAAGTTTGCATTAAAGATACACATGAAAAACCTGAGATGTGGTTAAAAGGCAGGAGTGGGACATTCAAGGTTTAGGCACATTTCTTAGTGAGGTCTATGGACTTCTATTACTATCTTTTTCATACATACTCAGTTTCAGGAGGGACTTGAAGACAAAAATAGGTACACAACAACAGCTGACAGGCAGGAAGAACAAAAGCAACACAACCTAACTACAGAACTTGTCCAGATTCTTGACTACTGTTAAGATCATAATTGAGATTCCTTGAGTCATGGACGCACATATATAAATCATGTTTTGTGGATACTTTTGCTACGTTTTAGTGGTTTCTATGCTTAGATCCAGGATTATAATTAAACCTGTGACCCTATGTGCAAAAAGGTAACCAACTGTCGTCCTTCCCCAAAGCTGTTGAGAGAATAGAGCTGCAGAGACTAAATGGCTAGTTTTAGACATTTCCGATATAGCTACCAAAGCTAGTTCTCCTTTCCAGAAAGCAAATAATTTGATACTCGTTGATATCTACCTTCAGATTAAATGAATTCCATAATAGTAGGGCAGAATTCAGCTCTAAATTAATACAACCAAATTTAGGAGTCCAGATGTAGGGAACACACATGACCTAGGTTCCTAAGTTTCCATTATAGTTAATGCAGCCTAAAAGAAGTATTAATCTACCAGTCAGTGGTGCTGGATTTAGCTGCTTTGACTTAAATATGCCTCAATGCCACCTGAGATGCTCAGCATTATCTGAAATGCTCATAGGCAGTTGACAGAACTGACAAAAGACCTCTGATAGACCAGCATCCTTCTGAAGCAGCTAGAGACCATGGTATTTTCAAGCATCTCAGATAACATTAGTTGTCTATGGGCAAGAAACTGAATAAAGTTTTAAGTGTTTACTTCAGGGTAAGCTGAGTGACTCTAGGATCCATAGACTACATTCATTGATTATAACGGAAACTTAGACATCAGGTTCATATGTAATTTACATAGGCAGCTTCTTAGCCTCAGGATGGTAAACCAGATGGAGAGAACTGTGTTCCAAGGAACATTTGTGGAAGGAAAATACTTCTATCTAAATTTATGAAAAGACAAGTGATGCATTTTTAGTTGTAAAAATCCTAAATTCCTATGGAAAGAGTGAGTTTATCAGGGATGTAAAATACCAAATGTGAGTTCAAGTAAGGGGTTATGTGGTAATTAAAAAATAGTTATTTTATCTGTATCTTTATGAACAAGAGTCTGGAAAAACCTGTAAAATCAGATTCAAGAACCAACTACAAATTTCACTGGTGGAAGAAGTCAAATTAAGCAAGGCTTAATTTATAAGAGAAAAATTCCAGTAGGAAAAAAACCCCAAACACTGGTGAGAACAGCACATTCGGTGCTCATGGAGACCAGGAATGAATTTTACATAACTAGGTTTTTCACACAACCAATTGCCTGTAGTGTTTCTACAGCAGCTTACATGGAAGTAGTAATTCATTCTAGGGTTACAAATTACCTGTGCCATGGGACAGTTGTTATCTAGCCAAATTTGATGAGGGCATGATTTGATCATGGACACTTCAGTCGCTCTATTGTAACTAAGGCCCCGAAAGCATCATGACTTAACAAAAAATGCTGGAGACAACATAGTAGTTTTCATGTTGCCTCTATGAAATACAGTGTTTCTCCAGGGATATTTGATTCTTATTTGCCTCTGTATAAGTAAAATGCAAATAATACAAGATTATTTAATACAGCATCAAGTCACAGAGCTGTGAAATTTGCTGCTGTTCAATGGCCATGGATGGTAGATGTTGCCAAGACCTATTGTCCAAAGTTTGCTCTGGTAATCTTGGAAGAAAGGAGCTGTACTTCTGTGCACAGTTCAGTTTCTTGTGTCAGATTTAGGTCAACCACTGTAAAATGGGAGAAATAGAGACATACTGTATCATACACCTCACTCACTAGTGGAGATCTAACCGGAATTCAGATGCAGTGATGGCACTGACAGATGACGATAGCAGAGAGACTTTTCAGAGACTTACTTGGGTGTTTTGCGTATCAGTTACCATTTAGCCAGCAAGAGCAGCCACTTCTCCCATAGCATGCCAGACAGATCTAATACAGAAACTGAAAAGTGTCTTAAATGAAAGTCAAGGACCATTAAGTCATTAAATCAGATTAAGTCTGCACAAAAGTGTCAGAATAAATTGTGTGTGGAGGCATATCAAAGATATAATTAAGATATTTGTTAAAAAGGGCACGAGGAATTATGGTCACTGGGACACAAGCCTCCTTCCTTCTTTTACCCAGGTCCTTCTAAACAAAGGGACACTTATAAGTGACCTTATACACACTCACTTTCGATAAAGCAAAATGAGTGTGCATCTAGGCTAAGAGGAAATATGGCAAGAAATGTGCATTAGACTGAAACTAGTATAGCTTTTTTTATGCCAGTTAACTTCACTCATTCTCTTGATCTGGCTCTCTTAAGAGCATTTGCAAACACCAACTCTGCCCATTCTGTGACTTACAGCAAAACTATTCGTGTTGTAATGCTTCAAAAAATACTCTTTTATTAGAAGAACATATTTGCTTACGTAATAGCTGAGCCTATACAGAATGCAGTCAAAGCTGTACCCCTACTTGTGACCAAAAGGTAGCTTCAATTTTAAAACAGGCACTGATGTTGGCTTTGCTTTAGATAGAGGACAAGAATGCCTAGGAAAAATTGTGGCCACTGTACAAGCTCATAAGTATGCTTCAGCAAAATGCTGAATAAAAGCACCATTGTGCTAAATAAAGATGCTCAGTTTTTACTCTAGAAATTGTACCCAACTCCCTCTGCAAACCTTTGCTGCCTGCTGTTCATATTTGAAGTAACAAGGTCACCCTAATCTGACTCCACACGTTTTGGTATTTTCAGAGAACACTGCTGAGAAACTTTTTCTAAGTAGCTTTTTCTCTTTACTCAATAAAGGTAACCAATGCATGTCATTTATACAGCTTCTCTTAAGGTATCTCTTAATGCTACACTGATAAATTGCTATTTCAAATTTCTGTTAGAACCAGGCACAGCAGTCATTCCTTGTTGGTGGGTTCTTTCAGGTATTTTTCTTGTTTTCATCAGTAACATTTTATCTTTCCCTTAATATGCCCTTCTGAGATGGGCTTGCAGTAAAACACATTCATGTGCTGCTGATGTAGCCATAGTTCTCTTACTGATTTTTTTCCATTGCTCAACACACCTATTAATGTAAACCCCACCAACTTTTACTCCCATCTCAGCTAAGAATCTGACCAAAAAGCAGAGACTGGAATCAATTTCAAATTTAGGAAGAAAAGAAGTGCTTGAAAAGAAAATTGCTTCAGAGGGAAGAAAAATTCAACAGCAACAGCTGTTGAAATTGAGGAATTTACAAATGCAACCACAGACTACAGTGTATTTAAGAGGGTCAGACATCCTAGTTCAAAAATATTGGGGTTGCTCCTCCTCTATTTTTGTATCAGTTTAACCCAAGGAAACGCAGACATATGACGACACCTGCCCCATTCTATTGTCTGTATCCTCAGCACCTGCTGAATCACTCCTATCCCATTTCCTCTTGACAAGTCAGATATTGCTGCTGTCTCTGTTTCACTGTGCAGTTAAGTAGCTGATGTGTTAAGTAGCTGATGTGTCTTCCTCAGCACATTCCCAGCACCCTGTTCTCACTTCTCTCTAGAGCACCTTGGCCCAGGAGAAAATAAGAGGGGAGGTTTGCTAGTGGGTGATGGGTAATGCCAAGAAAAAGCAAGTTCGAAGAAACGGATACAAATATATTGCAGGGTGAATTAGGCTGGATATGGAAGCTTGGCAGAACACCATTAAAGATTTGAACTTTAGCCCTTGCTCCCAGAGACTACTATATAATTCTCAATCACCATATAATGACAAACAACAACTCTTATTGACAGCAGTCTATTTCAGGTAAAGAGGGGTGTGCAAAGGCAAAGCTATGGCTTTGAATCTTCTCAGGCAGGGAAGGACACTGAGCCGAGACTCCCATACTTTGAGCACATGCTCTAACACCGACCTAAAGAAGAAAAACTTGCTTGCCAGTTCTGAAATTGGTTACATGTATTATGGAAAGCCAAACCTGAACTTCAGACATCAAAGAAAAAAGAGGAAGGAATACCTGATTTGGATCATCCTAGTGAGACCTATGCTCTGAGCTGCTTTGCCCTATGAAGACTGAAGTGCTTTCTGGACATGCTGAAGATCCTGTTACCTTGCAAAATGTAAAGTTCAGCATTAAAGGAAATAACTTTACTGGAAAGTTGAACTGAGATTTTAAGAATTTAACTTGGATGTATGTATCTGCAATCTTCTAAGTCATTATTTTGCATCTCAGTTCAGTCCCATACAAGCAGTCTAGTTTAAATTCTTAGGATCTTCGATGAAACCAACATTGAAACTGTTCTTACGCTTTTTCAGGCTTTGGACTGGCAGCTTTCCATGCATTCAGATCCCCATGGGCCGAGCAGAGCTCTACTGATGTTTCTGAGCCAGTTTTCAGAACAGGCATCATATATTTTATATATTGATGATGAATAATATACATCTACAGATCAGTTTTCACTTTGAAGAAGGTCTAAGATTAAAATAGCAAAATTTGTTTTATGTAACAGCTCAAGACTCCAATTCTGATTTATTCAGGAGAAATAAGAAAAAAAAAGAATATTCTGTTTAAAAGTAATACTAAAAGTATTTGGAGACCTAGGCAGAAAATCCAGCATTTTACTTTAAAATAAAGCTATATTTTTAAGGAATATAAACCAAAATCACTTACACTTCAATATTATTTCGTATAATATTTGCCCAGTGATAACATTTATGAGTTAAACTATTTCAATATTAGTGAAAGAATGGGGGGGATTTTATCTTGCAGAAGAAACACTCAAAAGTCAGCAGCTGTAATTCTAGGTCAGACTTTCTCCTGACTCTTGTTCTCTTCATACAGGAGCTGGTTTAAAACACTGCTCTGTTTGAGAGCTTTTAGATTGGATATATCTTCGCTTACAACAGGGGTATCTTCACTTTGACCCTCAGTTATCAGATCTTCATTGTCAGAGAGCGTACACAGGAGTGTATCATTTTCATAGGTAGGAAAATAATACCTGAAAGAAACAAGGCATAATTACTAGACACCCACATATTTTGTTTCAAAGAAGCTGAGCATATCTTACGAGACTCCATTTTAAGAAAGGAAAAATGAGAAAGTCTGTCTGGAATGAGAGCAAATAGCACATCCAAAAAAATCTAACTGGCATGTACACCTTAGAAGAGCTGTACAGAAGAGCTGGCAACAAACAAGTCTTTCCGCCATTTCTTCACCTGTATATTGTTACAACTGAGGCTGCAGATCCAGATTTCTCCCACAACAAATGCTGTAGTAAGCTGTTTGAATTAGAACACTCCCTGCGTTCTACCACCTATGGTATCATCCCCCAGACCTATTCAGCCTACTTACAATCTGAACCAGTGTTGTGACACTGTATTTGCTATAGAGGAAACTAAGGGCAAACTTGTTTTGATGCCTAAAATGAGGTAGACATTATGCATATATTCACACTAGACAGGCAAAAGAAGTAGTTTGATTTGGTTGTAGAACCATATGCCTACAGCTTATCTTTACTAGCAATGTGATATGTGTCAGATGCCCATCCCAGGCATGAGCTGCATGTGTTTAGAGAGCCAATGGCTGGAAGACCTAAAAGGTGCCTACAAGAGGGACAGTTGAGGTGTCACTATGGTGCACAGGTTGAGCCTTTGTTCCACCAGGAAAGAACATGATCTGTGTGTAACATGTATGTTTTTCGCCACGTATTGCACAACTGCAAATACAGGCAAAACACAATTCTGCCTCCTCTAGAACACTGATCTGACAGTGCAGACACAGCTTACAGGGACAGTGCATCCTGGGTGCAGCTACAAGAGCAGTATCTCATGTTCATTTTAGCTTCAGACTGTACAGAGATTTCTAATTCTGAGTAGTTCCGAGATCACTTATTATTTTATCTAGGCCGGTAGAACTCAGGGCACTACTGCACTGGCAAAACCCAGAACTTTCAACTTACTGTTCTACAGGTATTATCAAGCAACAGCATAAATGCTGGAAGAAACATGCTTGCCCTTACTGTGGTTGATCCCATGTAGACATGGCTGGCAGGAATGTAATGTGTTTGGTCTCCTCCATATGACTTATCAATCCTCCTTTAGACTGGAATTTCTCCTGGCAGTTGTAACAACGACAATGATGGATTTCTCTCCTGATGAAGTTCAGTAGCTTTACTTGCTGATAAAAGTTCAGACCTGGAAAAGATAGCAAAGAAGCACTTGGGAAACATAAGATTTAATTTACAAATGCTTTCCTGGATTCAGCATAGAGACTGATAAGAGTTTATCACTCTTACAGCACTGGCAGAATGCTGTAACTTAGCAAATCAACTGAACAACTGCTTTTTCCCAGCTGTAGAGGAAATAGCCCTTTTTTAATGTAAAAATTGTAAATACTTTGCTTCCTCTGAGTCCAGGTAAGTCTCTCTGCTTAGTCACCAGCAGAAAGCAAACACTGGCTGAACAAAACCTAGAGCACAGCCTTCCCACTTGCAATCAAGTACCAACAGGCATAACAACAATAGCAATAATAATAATAATAGCAATAATATCCATAATAATAACAACATCAATAATAATTGTAATGATGTAATAACAGTAATAATAATTCTAGTACTCCAGCAGCCAGATCTGGGACTCACAGAGTGGGTATTTGTAGAAGATACTGTGCAAAAGATTGCAATGGTTCTAAAGAAAATAGCAGACATCCTTGGTACTAACAACAGTTCCAGAAAAATAAAGTGTTCTTGGCTTCCTTTTGTAAGCTGGGAGAAACAGTTTCCATAATGGAAAAGTTAAATGTCCGAACAAAAATCAAATCAATAGAGTTGTTTTCCACTGCTCTTATGATGTGGTTTTCTCCACACTAGTGGCAAATGCTAACAACTACAGCACTTCTTACTCACCATGCTCTGCCTTTATTTTAGGAAAGTCAAATCCATGTGATTTCTGAAGCAAAAAAAAAGGAAATAAAAAAATATCTTACTTCCACTACTTCTACTATTTCCAGTTAAAAACAGCACAACATTTCACAGACTGACATATGCATATAGATGAAATAAACACCCTCCCTCCCAGTTTTGCTTCATCAGGAGCTTTTATATTCTGTTAGACCACAACACTCTCATTAGTTTATTAAAACACAGATGCTAACCATTAAGTGCATTAAATCATCTAACCACTACAATATTAAAGATGCTATCTCCTTATTGTCTGTACACTCACAAGTAATGGCTAGTCATAGTCTCAATGTAAAACTTGACTCCTCTGTCTATTTTACAGAATTGATGCTGGAGATGCATGCAGTATTTTAGCTCCACACTAAAGAGGGCATTCCAATGCAGCAGCTGACTTGATCTTCACAAAGATGCTACAATCCTACTCTTTATTTACAAAGCTATGAAAGAACTGTTACTTAAAACAAGTCTTACTTGCATGTGAAGATACAGTTTTTCTGTGGTGTCCGCTTGTTGTTCACAGAACAGGCAAACAGCACACAAAGGATGCTCTTCCCAGTCAGACCAGTCTCTTATGATTCAGAGCCAAAAAGATTCATTTAATTGTGCAAAAAACGAGAAGAGACATTTTGTGAAAAGGCACTTCAGATTCTGCTCTCACAGCACTAGAAGTAAATCCAGAGAAACTGAATACTTTAAAGAGGTGGAAGAGACAGTATGGATTTATACCTGAATACATGATTAGAATCTGATTTATAGTCTAAAAAAAATTACAAATTCAAGAGTAACTGAGCAGTTACTGTTGGCTAATTGCTCTGCAGACAGGCAGTAAGTCCTACTTGAATTTGCCTGCACTGACAAACAGGATCTTAACTTCAGTTTCTCTCCAGTTTGGCAAGTCATCAAATATTGCATTCTGTGTTTATAAGGTCTTTTAAATTCTTTTATACCTCTCTTTCAATACACCAGCCAAAGACGTAATCATCAGAAAGACTTCATTTGAAGTGTTATTTACTTATCAAATATTATTATTCCTGAGGCACTCACTTATACTACATTTAGACATGCACACAGAGAATACTTTGCCAACACATTCGTTTAAAACCCCAGTGCTACGGAGGGATAGAAATATTATTGCAAACAAGTATAATCAAGTGGAATTAAGCTCAAGTAACAGGCAGAACCAGGAAGGTCAGGGACCCCAGTACCCACAAGTTACTTTCTGCCTATTCAATTCTCTATGGCCAAGGAAGCCACCTTTGCAGTGATCTGAGGGCCTGGACCACAGAGGAATGCAAAGGAGAGGTGGATGTCACCCGCAGTTGGTTTTGCTGGGAAGTTTCCTTTGAAATCCTCCTTTAATTTCTAGCTGTTACCGTTTTATCAGACCTTCTAGTGTAATTTCTTTCTCATGCAGATATTTTTTATGTTTACTCTTGATTTTTAAATTTGAGCAAAACTTGTTCAGCTGGTTTTTTGGTACAAAAGTAAAAAATAACCCATTTTACCTACATCATTGCAAACACAAACAGCTCTTGTTTGAGCTCTGTGCAAATGAAAAATAGGCTTCCAGTTGAAGTACAAAATTTACATCCCTGACTGTGGAGAACTGTCTTTAATGAGAACATTTTGGAGTTGATTTGATTGGTTTAAATGAATTTTAACTGTGTATTAACTGTGTACAGCATTTTCCCTGTAACTACTTTCAACGATAATGGCCTTGCAAGTCTTTATAATTGGCATATAAGTAACTCTTACTCTTCTAGGGTATCTAGTAGCTCCCGATCATCCTCTGACTGCACTTCCTCCCAGGACTTTCCAAATTCCTGGGGAGAAAACAGAAAAGAAAGAGAAAAAACATTTCCTGTTTCACATCATCTTTTATATATCGAAGGAATTAACATCTTAGAAATCACAGTCAACATCTTATTTTGGATCACTTTGGTATTTCTGTGAGTTAAAGGCGGTTGTACAACATTGCTTTAGTAATGGTTTTTAAAGTAACAATTTGCTTTGTCTTTCAATGAAGCATTTCCCACCCTATATCACAGAAGATGATGGTTTGGCACAGAGTTCTCAAGAAAACCATCCACGCTCTGTGTAAAACTAAAGCATTGCAACACTACCAGGATGTTCACAAGGTGGGTACATTATCACTGTCTCGAGTTTGCCATCACACTTCTTCTATCCAATCTGCCTACCCTGCACTTCATGCAGCATATGCTGCTTAAATAATGCAGCTTAACACCTGAGACTTCAGTTGGCATAGCTATACCAGTCAGCGCTTGTACCTTGTGTGAGGTTATGTTAGTGAAAACACATGGTGTAAACTTAGCTACAGAGTACCCCAGAAAGGCAGCACAGGGCATAGATCCAGTGCACACTTCTCTGAGCTAGGCTCCAGTTACTCTTCCATCCTCTTCTCAGATGTGAATGTAAGCACACCTATTCATGGTGTTCTGTTTTTCCTTTTACTTTTTGTGTTATTTATATCTGAAAGACCTTCAGCACAAAGTACATCCTGATACATTTGTGCAGCATTCAGCACAATGGCAAGCACTCTCAGCATGGCTGCAATATAAATAACAGGCAATAAAATGCTGAAGTGCCCTACTGAAATACCAACAGTGATCTTTAGCTAGTGTTTCCCTTTTGCTCTGATTCTTCGTGCCTTTAAAGTAAACCTGAGCAAACTAACCTGTAATCAAAATAGTATTTTTGAAATCATGCTTTTGACTGCTGTGAAGGATTCACAAAGATCACAGTTGACAATCTCATACTCATTAAAAAAGGGCAGCTAATAAGCTCATACTTTATCTCATTCAAATATTCTAATAAATATATTTAACAACATCCTTAGTAACAAGTGTTATTATTGCTTTCATGTTTGGTTGGCAAAAGAAAGAAAAGACATCCATCACTTAACAATTAATGAGAATTTGCAATGCTGTTAGTGTCTATCAAGTAAACGATAAACAAATGTCTCTAGACAGCTCTAAACATGTCATCATATATTACAGAATGAAAACTCAGTAATTAATTCAGTGATGCTACACGGTTGTGTGCAAACTTGCTGAGTTACAAGGGAGACTCATTAATGTCACCTTCACTGTGAGATAACATGAAGCCATTAACACCTCTCACCAAGTTCTCAGGGCCAAACTCTAGTTTCTTATGGCTGCTAATGTTAACACCTTAATGAGTGGATAGTCTCTTGCAACCATGCAAAATGAAGACAAATGCTCACAATTTTTCCTTGTACCAGCTTGAAGTATATATGCATAAAAGAGTATGTTCAAAGCAGCAGCCAATGTTAATCTTCACCTTTCAATTAGAGGTGAAAGGGAAAAACCACACGAAAGCTTTTTTGTTGTTGCTGTTTCTTTATGAAGTTTCTGTGAAGAAGGCACAGAAGGTCTCTGTTTCCCTCATCTATATATAGAGGAGGGAAAAAAAAGAGGAAAAAGGAAAAAGGTAACCAGGTCTTGTATCACTGGAAAATTGCACAGTGCATGGGAAACTGGACACATTGTGATGAAAGTGCCAAGAAACTGAAGCTGAAGCAATTGGGTGGGCAAGAGTTCTTCAGAACATTCTTAAAGCTCTTCCAGTTGTTTTCATTTGTTTTGGTAACATACACCTTTTCAGCTCTACAGCTTGATGGGCATCTGGGACCAAGGGTCCCATCCGAGATGCAAGAGCTCCCAGCAAACATCTCTAGAGATTCTCAAGAAATTCTTAACAAAACAAGAGAAAAATTAGACTTGACATAGTTTATAGTTCAAACAGCAGAAAACACATAATTAAAAAAGCTACAGGCCCTGCTATGTATCCAAGTGAACCCAAATGTGTATGGTTTGATTATTTCCTCTTCCAAAGTGAAGTCAAAATGCACAGAAATGAATTGCTTCACTGACAATTTACCTTCTTGACTGCAATTCTAAAGGGTCTACAGGGAGACAGTCTGTGTGCTTTACTGAGGCAAGACACCCCAACTTGAGAAGAAGTGCTGACACAGGAGAAACTAGAAACAGCAGCTGGTATCTCAAGCAGTTTTCCCAAAAGAACAGTTATAGAACTACCTGAAAACAGAGCTACAGGCCCATAGAGCTCAGAAACAGATGCTGCTTTCCCTGCAAATTTCCTCCTGCCCTTCTTCTCACCTCCCTTACTGCAATCATCTGGATTGTTTTATATTGCTGCAGAACTCAAGACGCTTAAGCACATAGAACAGGTTACGCCAACATTAGTTAATAAACATTGGATGAATTTCAATATGAAGCATTTCCCCACTTGTGGGATTTCAAGTTTTGAACTATCACCAACTGATGAAGGGTCTCCCTTTACTGTTTTACACAATATACACTGTGTAATTCAAATAGACTAAATATACATAGTAACCCCCACAACAAAACATTCTTCCACTGGCCCCCTCAGGTAATAATGATGATTTGGGGCTTGGAAATAAGGAAAAACATTTTTTATTTCTGAGGAAAACAGAAGGCTTTATGAAACAAGTTTTCTAGTAGGTAATAGGTACCATTTTTCAGCTGTCTAGCTTAGTCATAAGCACATTCATTATCGTGATGTTACATTACTACAGATACATGCCATTTGTCAATTTGAAAATAAACATCTGTGCTTCTTACAGAGCATACGTTATCCTTAAAGTGCTGCTGGCAACAATCAGGTGAACACAGAAGGGAAGCCCCTCTCAGTCTTGGTCCATCTCAGTTCCTGGGGCTGGGAATAAAAGAGTTCTAATACTGCCTTCTGTTCTTTCATGGCCTCCAGCAGGCACCACAGAGTACAGAGTTCTTTCCTCTCTGTTCTTACTTGGCCCTTTGGGCAATTCCTGGAGCCACAGCCTAACACAAGCCCAGAAACAAGAAAATAAGGTTGAAGGAGTTTTTTGAGAAAAGAAAAATAAGGTAACCTACATGTATCTCTTGGATGCATTGTTGCTCAGTTCTTCACCCTCTACTGTCAGTTGGTCTTTTTCAATTTAGACTTCAAGCCTTTCTGAATAGGATTGGTATCATCTTCCATACTTACACAATACTGACAAAAGACCTCCAAATCCACTGGGAAGTCTGCACTGCCTTTCAACTCATTTGCATAATTGCAAACATCCCAGTCTAATTCAATGTAGCTACCCAATAACAAACTTTTGATACTTGTTTATGAAAGAAATCTCATGCACGACAAAAAAGCTGCCACTCCTACTGAAGATATGTGTAATTTACCTTAACACTAACATGTGAATATGTCAATTAAATGGGGGTAGACAAATCAAAGCAGCTTGTACATCATGACAGAAGTCATAGAAAGCCTCAGAATACCAGAATATCTACAAAGGAATTTGCACTTTATTACTCACTGCTATGCCAAATTGGTAATTTAGGGGAAGGAATCACCAACAAATAGATATAAAATGTAACTTATATGAAAAGAGATTCTCACAACTGCATTAAAACGACATGAGAAGGCAAAAGCATAATGGAGGGCAAGGAAGAAGGCAGGCAAACCTACTGCTCTAAATGAAATCCATGGGAGCTCTGCCATCAGTTTAAAAACACAAGTAAGAACTGGCCAGAAGATCATGAGGCAATTCAGCAGACATTCTCAGGACATCTGAACAAAAAGCCCCTAAAATGTCTCAGTACAAAAGCCACAAATTAAAGGAAACTGCCAGTTCCAGCTCAATAATACTATTTTATGCAGTGTTTGGTAAAGACAGTATGTAATCGAAAACTGTAAGAAAAGGACAATTATGTCTGTAAGACAGCTGTAATAAAGAACTGTCCATTTAAGTAGCTTAATAGCTTAAAATCCAGTTGCTGACAGAAAAGCTTCATGGTGCACATCTTAAAAATAAAGTGGCTAAGACTGTAATAATACTGATGTTTATCATTAGAGGCCTACTTAGTGTTATAGTTTCTTTATGAAAACAAACTTGATCAAACTCTCATACAGTAAGATCTTTGTTACATTCTCAAACTTCAGGGTTTTTTTTTTGTGAAAACATACAAAAATAGATAAATTGTATGCCTACATCTTTAGGTCAAGGTGAATTCAGTAGTAAAATTTGAAACAGTCCATCTATTATGTCTGATAAGATATGTAATCCATGGCTGTGAAATTGACCCTGGACATTTAGAGCAATGTGAAGCACAGATCTTAAAGACTCATTGAGAAATCAGTAAAGCTTGACAGTGCACATTAGAAAAAATGATCCTTTAATAAGTTGTAAGTTGCTGGGGGAGAGGAATTAAAATCACTACACCCTGAATATAGACTCAGCTTGGAAAAGCTGTACCCTATTACATCAATATACCCTACTGTACACTACATATGTGCAGTAGAGAATAATGTTATTCTTCCTTACACATTAAGGCCAATATACTGAACCCCCAGTGAACAAATTAAAGTTCTTCCTTTTAATCTTTTTCTCCTTTGTGCAAAAATAAAGGGTTTACCAAAGGCTATTTGGAAAGGAACACTTTCTACTACACAGGGACTGTCCTAAAAGTTTCATCTTAGTGAAAAATTTAATCTCATACAAAAAGTGTGCAAATACACATTTAATAGCAAACTATTTTATAAGTGTTTAAGATAAAGTTTTTAGTCTGTTTTTAATCCTTTAATAATAAAGGATCCTTTTTTAAAAAAAAAGAAATGTCATCATTCTGAAATGGATACAGTTTGAAAGATCAGAAAGACTGAGTATAAACAGTTCACTGAGCAGAACGTAGTGAGAGACAACTGAAAATGTGTGGAAAGAAAACAAGTCTGTAGCAGAGCATATAGAGCCAGAAAAAGAACTGTGATCATTCAAAGTATGTCCCAGAAGAGGCACTGGTAGCACACTGTGCAAACCTTGAACATGAAGGCCTCCAACCAATTCTGAACATCTTGGTTGTTTGATATATTTTAGTTGACTTATATTTACCATCCTCTGTCTGCAATAGCATGGACCTGAAAAATACATCTCTAAGTGATGCTGCTAAGCTATCAATACCTGAATTGGTTCAGGCTGGCATAAGAAGTTACTCTGAAGTTCTGTCTGGAATAGAACAGTAACTAAAGAGGAACAAGTGACTTAAGCACTGTCCTGTGATTGCCCATACTGTTTAACAGTTTGCATGTTCCACAGCCAGGCCAGCAGCACTACCCAGACAATGCTTGGATACGGTTCAGGAAGCATATAGGCTGTATATCATTCTCAACAGATATGGACAAGGCCACCAGTTTTGGAGCAATTGGAAAGAGTGGGAAAAGAGATAAAGTATATGAATATTAGTCTTGCTGTTATATTTAGTTTGGCATATTCTGCTTATTAACATGACACAGGCACTGTGTCTGCACTGATGTTATTACCGCCCTGTATCATAATGGTTGTCTGTGCTTCCAGGCAGTCATCTAGCTCAATTTCCTCATCACAGCTGGGACAGAGTAAAATCCGAACAATGAATGCAAGTGAGAGACAGAAGGTAATTTAAAAAGGATGTCAAGTTCTGAAAACTGCAGGATTACCTGCAGGACTAGCAGAGAAGAATAAAACTATTAAAATCACTTAGAACAATTACATGAAACTCAAGTCTGTTAACTTTCAAGGGAGAAGTGAATGCCCAGTTCTGTCAAGGAGCTGAGAACATGTACCCTCCAGAACTTCACAACTTTTCCCACACCATGCAGTAAGTATAGGTCAGTTTTTAAAGCAGTGATATTTAAATATCTAGAAAAGAAAATACAGGGATAATTTGGAGGAAAGTATACAGGATCACAGAGAAAATTCACTCCATCTTGGGTAAAAAGGACTTGGTAGAGCATTAAACATACAACTTTTTGTTGTTGGTATTGAGTAAAACCCAGGTAGAGAAATTAAAGGAAAAGAGTAGGTAGAACAGTCAAGGATGCCTACTTATAACCTGGATATGAACACACATAGAAGGCACAAAGACTATTTCAGGTGAAATATAGTTACTTCTGGGACAAAATATAGCAGCTTTTGAAGCAGTTCCTATATTCATAAGTCAAAGACAGCAAGTGAAAATCTTTTACACACACACACACACATACACACTCTCAAAGGTCTGAGATAGGAAAATATTAATACCTAGCAACACACACCTACCTGGAGGCTAAAAATGAACACTTACTTTTCCTTTCATCTATGTATCTTTCATTTTCCTCCTCTTTCCATTTAATTTATACTCTGAAGAGCACTTTCAGCTTAAGCTTTGTAGAAAACAAGCTTAAAGCCAACAGTATTCAAGTCAGACCTCCATTTACCGCATTATCTCATTTTCCCTTCTGGTTTTTAAAGCACTAATGACATGATGATTAGCATCTCTTCAAGCTACATTCTTGTATCTCTCAGAATCAATTCTCAACAACAAATGTTTACTATTCCTAAGATTAACAATTATCCAGAATATCACACCATAAAAAGCATATTTCTTAAGAGTCCTTCACTTGATTTTTGACCTTTGTACTAATTGCAGGTTTGGAATTACTTACTTCTAATAAGATATTGTCTGTATCTCTGTAGTCAATTTACTAATCATTCATAGAACCACTTACCAAGTAATTAATGATATAAAATTTGTCATATTCTTTGTTTTTGGCATTGATTCTGCGATGCTGCTTCTTTCTCATGTGATCTTTAAGGGTGTTTTTGTCTCTGAAGACTTTTTCACAGTATAAACACTGCAAGCTGAGATAAAAAGATTGAGGTCCACACATTAAAATAAAACCAGTACAAGATAATAATCTTAGATCACAGGAGAGTCACAAACACAGGGGTGTCAAAAATAACATGAAATGGAAAAATAGATAATATAAAGTTTACTGTTTGCCCCACATGCAAAGTGAGACAAACGTCTGATCACCCAAAATTGTCCTACCAGTGCACAAGAGGCACACTGGTCAACATGTAAACTCTTAACTCAGCATGCACTTATACTGGCATCCAACCCATCAGTAGCTGTGTATTTATAATTCAGAGTGAAAAAACACAAATGCTGAATGTGCTACATAGCTTTAAAACCAGTTTAAATCAGCTGAATAGGAAGTTTGATATTTCTAAGTCAAGGGAGAGACTAAATGGAAGTTTGCCAGGGTGAGCAATTGGTTTTGAAAACCTGAGAAATTGAATTTAGTAAATAAATCCTTTCATACACACACACATGTGTATATTTTAAAAATAATTAATATCTATGTAGAGACATGAATTATTACATATATATATACACAGTACTCGAGAATTTGAAAACATTCATTAATGAATGACAATTTTACCACATTTAGGTCTTCCAGAGCAGTTCAAACAAAACAGAAGTATACATGCTGTCTTAAATTCTCTCCACTGCATTATCAACTGACACCTGCAAGTTGCGCCTATAAAGGATTAAGTCAAATCTCCTGGCTCAGACAGTGGTGTATGAGGACAGTAATCTGCATTTCAGCCTAAGTGGGTGATTCTCCCTGAAATAGATAACAGTCATTTTTTTTTCCTGGCAGAGACATAGCAGAGCCCTGAGCTTATAGGAACATCATTGTTTAATGGATGCAGGTCTTGAGCCTTCAGCTAGCCAAGATGGGAAAACATTTTTCTTATAAGCGATGGCTTACATGTCCTACCAAGATGGAGACAGATTCTTGGGCCATTTGAAAAATTATCTTCATGGAGGGACTGGGAAAACCCCTAGAAAATAATTTCTCATGAAATAAAAACTATGCAACTGTAGCATTTTATCTTTGTATTGGAAATACTGGCAGCAGGAAAAACAATGTGACAGGAGGGTAAGTGACAGTACTTTAAGACACAAAACCCATGTTTTTTTTTTAAAAGAGCAGTGTCTCTGAATTAAAATTATTATTATTTTTTTCTTCCCTTTACTGACCGATGAAAGCTTGATTGTACAGTCAGAAGGAATTTTAACAGTGCCTGGGTCAGGTCTTTCTGTGATTTCCCCAGGGTTTAAGATACAGGTGGTGAAGAACACAATTATTTTCTTACTCAAACATTCGCCCCCACAAAACCCATTAATATTGTGCCTAGAAGGTCTGTACCTACACCCTGGAAAACCTCATACTCCTTCAGTAAAGGTGTATTCAGATTCCTCTCTAAGCTCTTGTATGTGGAGCAGCAGTTCAGGATATTCAGCATCTTTTTGTCTTCCAAGAACTGCTGTAACATTTACATGGTTAAGGAAGTTTTGAGTTCTCCTTGTGCTAGCAGCCTCAAAATAAAAATATTGCTTTGTTGGTAATCATAGGTCCTATGGCTGAACACATTTTATATATAAAATACATATATTTTAGATTTATATATATATTAGTTTTTATATGTTATATATCTAAAATCTATACATTTTAGTATCTGCTTTGCTCCACCTACTAACAGTAAAATGTTTGCTCTATTTGTGAAAGGCATCCCTGGAAGAATACTTAATGCTTTTCCTCAGCATGTACAATGTAGTCACGCTACTTGCCTGAAACAAGATTTTTTCTCCTCTTAATAATATTTGCAGGCACTGTTTTACTAGCATGGCTGTGAAGTCCATTCTTAGCAGTAGGAGAAGTGGCCTTTCAGTGCTTTCAGTGGAAAGCAATTTAAGCATTAACTACAGAGAGAATATGCTTTGAGAAACCTCCTTCTAAACAAAAGCCTAGGTCCAACTGATAAATAGTAAAGCTGCAGCTTACCAGTGAGCATGGTAACTTACTGCATTGGGCAACACCAATGGTGGAATACATTCTTAATAAATCTTCATTTCTGGAGAAAGTTAACATGTATCTATTGCGACTGCACATTCTTTGTCAAGCCAAAGACTAAAATTGAGAGTCCTGTTGCCTTTTCCATTCTTTGAATCTTTTATTTCCTTCCTCCGTGCCCCCAGGTGCACAAACGAATGGATCCTAAACTGACCTGGAAAGCTATTTAATCTAATTTCCACATCCTAATTTTCACAGATCCAAGTGTTCTGTGGCTTTCATAACTAAGCATGAGACTTAGCCAAATTTCTTGTACAGTCTTTGATTACAGATTCTATTAAAATCTACTAAACTTGTTAAAGCTAGTTTGACTCTTAAAGAAATAAATTTTCAGCTAGGGCTCAGTTTATATTTGTGGCATGCTTTTTATTGTCCCATTTATGAAATCTATAAAGGGTACTTAGATACTTGCAAAGAAAACTCAAAGTAAAGAGTTTCTTGTTCTTTGCTACCTAAGCTTTTCTCCCAAATCCCCTAACTTCTTCGGCCATCTCAGGTTTATGTGTTTCTGAGGAAGCATGTACACTGGCTTTCTCCTGCTCTGGGATGTACTCTGTAAGCAGTAAAGAAGGGAAGGACAAAACATCCCATGTTATTGATATATAGAGTTGAACAAATATTGTTATAATAATTTTGTATTCATTAAAGAAATGTTTGGCAAAAAGACTGTGATAAGAACATTAACAACTATGAGAAAAAGGGGTGTGCTATTACTGATGTCAATGCAATGCATAACAACTGAAGCTTTGTACTTTCAAAGGATTAAAAGAAAGCCTTCTAAAGAGCACTCACAATAAAATTATATTCTGTTTCTTCTTAACTAATTATGAATGTTGGATTAAATTTAACCCAACTTATTTCCAAAGTTAAAAAAAATATGACCTAAGTCCATTAACACCCCCCCAAAAAAAGCCCAAATAAAACAGTACTTACTTGTCGAGCTTCCCCTGTAATACAGCCAAAAACTCATAACAATTCACAATGTTATCTGGCAGCCCAATGTTGAAAGCATGTTCTCTTGCCATATGATTGAGAAGGACAGATCTACAAAAGACGTAACAAAAAGTTGCATTATTCAATTAGTGACTCGAAATACACGAATTGCTCTAAAAATGCATAAAAGCCAACATTAAATAAACAATAATAATGTTGCTGCCACTGCTAGAAGAAAGCAACTTTATTAAAATAAGTTTTCAATTTCAGCTCTGCTCAACATTCAGCAACATTTCAATTGCTTAATCTATGCACACAAAGTATCTTTTAAATGAAAATTACAATATAGTATATTTTGACCCTCACTGTTAACAAAGGTCATTTATTAACTTGAATAAGCAAATCACGTGATTCAACCAACTAACTTAAGAAACATTCTAAAAGCCAATTTGTTTGCTCTGTGCTAGTTAGCAGAGCAGAAATTCTTGGATGCGATATGCTTTTACATCAGCATTGCTTCACACAGCACTAGCAATGCAAACAGCACTCACAAGCACACATGAACAAACATCATAGATGTTCAAGTAAAGCATTTTCCTAATAGAGATATACTGGTTAATTCTTTATGTGCCCAACATCTCTTTATGCCTCAGCTTCTACTTTTGAGGACTCAATACTCAAGTGTTGACACTGCTAAGCCTTGCTTTTACCACAGTCCAGGTGTGATTTTCAAATGACCTGCCAGACCCAATAAGCAGAGGATGAAGTTCTAGGGCTGAATAATGTGAACTTCACTACAACAGTCAGTGAAAATGACTGGATGCTCACACCACATTGGGATAACCTGTGCAGACATGACCCTGGGTCCTTCTACCTTTCCAGGGTACCACAACCAGCCAGGCAAACACACCTTCAAAGAAAAGACTCAGCCTTTCCAGCTGAAATTGATTTACCTGATATACCAAAGAAAGTTTCTTTGGAATAAGTACTTGAATGGAATTCAGGCTTGCATTTGATTGATGCTGCAAAGCACCCCATTCTCTAGTTTTCCACTCTAATTTTCTAATTTGATATTTGAATTCACACTGGTTTGGTGAGGTTTAAATATGAAAATATGTAACTACACAGAAACATTTTGGAATAGCCATACTGGCTTAGGTAGCTCTCCTTGCCACTATAACAGCTGCTGAAAAACTGTCTATCTTTAAAATGGTTCAGTTCCCAACTCCATCTTGCTGGGTAGTATAAAGAGTTGTACTGGAATAAATAGAAAATTAGGAAGTAGGTCGGGGTCTATTTAAAATGGCACTGCAGTTGAAAGAAATACTTGAGCTATACCTTGAATTCTAACATTAGGCACTAACCGATTCAATGCCATCAAAACCATAAACAAGGATGCTGAGCACATAGGAAAAAGATCAAAAGCAAACAGGTAAACAAACCAACCTGTTTCCTGTGAATTCTTGATCGCAGAACATACACATACTATGAAAACTTGTGTCATCTCTCTCGCGCTGTTGCTGTTCTAGAATTTCTTTCTATGAAAAGAATCAGATACAATCATCCAGAAAAAAAATAAGAATCATTCCGTAACAAACTTATTTTACCTCTTTACTGGTAACAATGAGCTGATAAAATTAAAATGTGCTGCTGACAGAAACCAGATATTAGTATTTTATAAGGGTGGGTTCTCACAAAAAATTGCGGTTTTTCAAAGGCAGTATGTGCTCCAGTCAAATGCTAGTAAAGTTCTCCTAATATTTTACAAGATGCAAGGGAAGAAACACAATCCTCATTGAGATTTTATGTATCTATTTCAATAATTCTGTATGCAACATGTCAGTTTATTGTTTCCACTTATGGTTCAGATTTATCTCTGGTATCAGTGAGCAAATTATTGGGCAACCACATAGCACCTAATAGAATGATAAACTCAATTTTACATGGCTAATTGCAGGCAATCTAGAGGACTTTTTCATAATCCAGGACCAAGGATGAGCCCTGGCAGTTTCTGCAAAAAGCTGTGCAACATCCTAAAATCAGAATAAGCTGATTGCCTTTACCACTGGTCCTGTTTAATGTAGAGCAACAGGCCAGGCAGCTTACAATACTTGACACAATTCTCCTACCAACAAAAACATGCAGCAGATGATTTTCTCCAGTGCTGTAACAGCAGCAGTGTAGTTATACTGTGGAATTACTATACACTTCAGATGGAAAGGCCATAATCATCTGGAACATGGGACAATCACTGTTTGGATTAAAACAGCGCCTTTTCAGCCCAGTAGTACACTACCCTGTACTTGTGTTTTAAGTAGTAATAACTGGTAAAGGATTTATTTCCTGTGCAATGTAGAGATGCTACCATCAGCTCTCTGACATTCGGAATCCTGACTGAATATCTTAGGGGATTTTCTGAATCTCTTTATCTCCTTAGAGCCTGCAACAGTGGAGCTTTGTTTCTCACCTACCTCTTTAGTAACTCTTTTGTGTGGATTAAGACCCAAATTTGCCCATAGTCTACAGTTAAATTCAGCTATGCCTGTTGGATAAGCTCCATAGAAAGCAGAAAAGAAAGCAAAGAAAAAAGAAAGCAAAATAAAAAGAAAGCAAAGAACTCCCTTTCCCAAAAGAAGAAGGCTTGAGCAATTTTCATTATAGGTCCTGCAGGATGGATAGGTTGGTGTGGGTCAACCACACCACATCCTGCTGCCCCCTGCTGAGAGATGGCAGGAGGCTGATATTGGGCAAATAAGTGTTCTGTTGGTTTCTCCTAAACCAGAGCAGCACACTATCCAGCGAGGGGCAGTGGGATGAACAGGATGCCTGCTGGAGAGCGCAGGGACATGCCCACCTGAGTTACATTTGGCCTAGGGTCAGTGGCTGCTATGGGGGATGAATGCACTGTGCCATAGCCTGTTTTAGGGCCCCATATTTACCCCCACAATTTGTAAACTGTAGCTGTCACACATCGTCTGCAGATCACAGTCTGTTACCCTGAAAATGTAGATCCTGGGTTGGTTTTTTTTTTGGATGTTTTTGTACTATAAGGTATATATCTGAGGCTGGAGTCATGCGCAGCAGTGCCTACCTACTCAAATTTTAGGTCATTTCCACTCATGTCCTGCTGCATTATGCAAAACATCAACTAACAGAAATATAAATTCCTATTTTTCAGGGCTGACTCTCAAGGGAGATAAATGGAGCATAACACATTTTATGAGAGCCCTTCAGCAGAGGCACAATTAAGCAAGGATATCTGTCTGCTCCACATGGGCAGTGAACATCCCACAGCACGCCAGTATGAACTGGTACTCAAGTCACCTCTCTCCACTCAGCATGTCTGATCTTGTTTGGTTAACCCTGAATGTGAAAGTGTCTGTGTGTAGTTTATACACTTTGTAAAACACACTAGAGACCGCCTAAAAGAAAATCAAATTATTTCAATTCAAACATTAAGATAGCAAGGGTTTAACCCCCATCCTCCCATTAGAGATATTCCAATGTAGCTTCCTAATTGTACTCTACTAAGAGGGAAAAATCCCCCATGCTCTGCACTATCTGGCTGCCTAACCCCAGATTCTCACCTCATACAAACTGCCTATTGGAACCCTGGTGAGCTGCTGCTCCCAGTTATGCCTGAAGGGGAAGTGCACTGTATCCTCCACACTGAAGGTGCTCCTGCTACCCTTCTCTTTCACCCTTCCCATTTCCCCTCCACCAGCATGCTCGACAGCTGGTAAACTCTTGACTAACCCAGCATCGTTGTTCTACCAATTTACTCATCAGAGATTAAAAAATATTTTCCGAGGTAGACACTCCTTTTATTGAATGTTGGCATCATTCATTGCTGGAGGGAACCTCCGAAGCCAGAAAGCAAATCTGGTACTCGCACAGGTGAGGAGTTAGAAGCACTAGTTCAAGTCAAGTACAGCAAAAGCCAGAGGGCTGCTCTTCTTCCCTACAGACATCCCAACCCTTCACTTCACTGCAGAGACTCTGATGGGAGAACAGCAATTACAAAAATTTGCATAAAACTTGAGGTTTTTCTGCGTGGAGACTTTCAGGTGGTAATAAAAGTTTAAACTGAAGCTATGAGGCAGGAAATGAGTAATTTACTTTAATACCTGCACCAGTTACCAACTCCTCTGAACTTTTAGGGATGTTAGCAATAATTCATGGCTATAATAAGACAAAAATACCCCAAATATTTCAGTTATGAAGATTTTCCAAACCTTTTTAGGACACTGTGTCGTATCAAAGTGTCAGAGAAGGACAGGACAAAGCCATTTGAGGAAAAAAGCACATGTTATTTTTCTTTCGAAACAAATAAAAGAATTAAGCATAGACAGGAAAGGTAATCCAAAACACTAAAAAAGTCCTTATATATACCAGGATGATCATCTTTAAATATACCAGCACACTAAATTGCTAATACAGAAAGAATCTGATCATTTGTACAACAGTTTGTAACCTGCAGTGTAGAAAAATGCCCTGCACATTCACAGGGCTCAGTTTGAGGCTGTGAGGAATTCAGATTTTCTCCTAGAAGGTGATAATTTAAAATGTGTCAGTAAAAAAAATATGTGCCTGTTCCTCTCCTGGGAAGCAATATTTTGGAAGAAATTGCCCCGAAGTGCTCACACACTATGCATCAGCAGGAATTCACACCAAAAATCAGTAAAGATGAAAAATGCATACTGCAGCTAGTAAGCACTTTTCCCTAAACAATTACTTTGTCTCTGGTCTGCAGCTCAAGAGACATTCAAGAAATACAAAATATCTTCAAAAGGCAAAAGCTATGGACTCAGGACAGTAGGCTTTATGGCACATGAGACTTTCCTGATACTGTAATTCCTGTCACCCTTCCCTCCAACAGACACTGTATCCCAGGTGCTAAATTAGCTTTCTTTATTGCTATCACTGTTGGGGTGTTTTTTTGTCATAGATTCCTTCCTTTCCTAACAAGGCCCTCATAAATAATTTACATATCCATTTAAAGGCATGGCTTGGATCATTGGCACAGAGCAACCATTCACAACTTGTACTAAGCACAAGTTTTGCTGAGTACAAGTTTGATTACACTCAGCAACCTGAAGAAAGAATTAGTGGTTATTGTTTTGCCTACTTTTTTCCATCTACATCAGTTGGCCTGACAGAAAACCCCCAACACTTCTTTCTCCTGTCTCTTTTATAATCACAGCACTTCTGAGAGATAAGAAATTTAGGCAGAGAGTACTTCTCTAGCTTTACGATAGAAGCAGATTGCACTATGCACTTTGGGACAGGATCAGGCACTGACTGCAGTGACACCTGAACTTCTCATTCCTCAGTCCACAGACTTGATTGTTCAGTGGAGGTTGAATTTTGCAGCTCTGTCTGTAAAACAGAGCTAATAACAGGATGTGTCTTCTTTGTTTTTAAGATGTTCAGGACTAAAAAATAAAAAAAGAAATTACTGCCATAAGGCAAAGTCCAAAGGTTCTATTCCAAAACCAAGTAATCACAAATTATTGTGTTTCAGTAGTGGCTTGACTGGGACAAGGGCATTTTGTAGTTTGGGGTTCTCACTGGCAACTGTCTTGCTTTCATCCTCTCTAGGCAAGAGACTAGAAAAAGAGCAGTTATACAAATGATCACTTAAAGTAAGTTCCAATGAAAGTTTATAAAGGGTGATATACGCTCTGGGGAGGGGATTTGTCTAAAGAGGTTCCTTTGAACAGGAAACTTCACAACTGTTACGGTGTGAAGGACTCAAACATCTGAGCATTCAATCACACTGCTGTGAAGCGTGCAGGATCACAGGCCACACTTCTTCTGTAATGATAATGGACTAATTAATACTACTGAAATCAGAGTGTCTGCCTGGGAAATGAGGAACTACCAGAAATAGCAATGTTGGTGTGAATTTTGATCTAAATGTCATAAGATAGAGACTTTACAATAAGAATACGTGTTTTATCAAGGTCTCCTAGGTGATCTCTCAAACAGTGTGCATCTTTAGCTGCAGTTTCTTCCAGTTTAAATAAGAGTTCCATTTCCCTGCTGAGTGCTCACAGAAACCAGCTATTGCTGTAGGCAAACAAAGCAGGTGAAACATTCTGGTTTAGAAACAAAACAAAAAGATCATGCTGACAGATCACAACAAGAAGCTGTTTATACCCTTTACTGGTAATAAAACAAATGAGCACACTACACTGAGACAAAGACTAGGATTGGTAACACCTGAGATCCACTACAGCCTCTAAAAACTTGCCAAGCACATTATTTGACAATTATATACACTGTTAGGATAAACTAGCTTTGGAGTAAGTTACATTTGGTTTTGTGTCTACAGTTTCCTCAAAGATTGATTGATGAGCTTGGAACTCTGCTTGTAGCTGCTATATAGGAAAAATATTTATAAAGAGCCAGGGTATCAGAAACTTCATGTCTTTGCAAAGACCTGCAATCTTATCTGTATCAGTAACTTGTCTCCTAATGTCTATATTCAGCTTCTCTCTTTACTGATCACTATATTCAGCTCTTGCACTTCAAACAGTACTCTCTCACCTCCTGAGTACAGAAAAAACCACAACTTCCAATTCTGTAACCATTATAATGTTCTCTCTGATGTTATCTCAGGAAGAATGCCTTTTCTTTAAGATTGTCAGAGATGCTTGTTGGAGAAGCACTTTGTGAAAGAAACTTACCTGCAAGGTGTATGGAAATACAAGGAATTTGTCGGGATAGGACATTTGGTCTGGAGAACACTCAACCCTTTTTAAGCCAGTGTCATGGTTTGAGCATGTTTTGAGGGTGTTTTTGTTCAAGGTTTTTTCCAGCCAGGTGGAGGAGGGGAGTCCGGGAGGAAGGAGAGACAGGACACCTGACCCAGGCTAGGCAATGAGGTATTCCATACCATAGCACGTGATGCCCAGGATGCATACTGGGAAAGAGAGAGAGCTGGAGGGGTGGAGCTGGAGAGGAAAATGGAGGAGGGAGCACATGGTGCTCGGCCAGGCAGGGTGGAGTGAGTTATGTGTCGGTGGCTGGTGGGGTGTTGTATTCTCTTCACTTGTTGTTTGCTGTATCATTATTATTTGTAGTAGTAAATGGCAGTAGGGGTTTTGTGTTATGCCTTAGCAATTAAACCGTTCTTATCTCAATCCGTGGGGACTACATTCTTTGGATTCTCCTTCCTAACTCTCTGGGAGTTGGGGGACTTGGTTTAAACCACGACAGCCAGCTGTCACACCATGCAATGTACTTGTATTTGCTGACTATTTTGTGCACTTTTCCCTCTCACCCGGTGAATATGAAAATTCATAAATAGTTCAGGAATGCCATAAAAAGAGCCCCACTGGCCAGGCAAGCAAGACCAGCATGTCAAAGACTAGTCTCTACAGAATGAAGGATGATGCCATTAGAGACCTACTTTTGGAACAAAGAAGAGAGGAAAGCAATGGGGCAGTGACCGACTATCATTCAAGAGATGTTTTTGAGCCTATCTGGTGATGAAACTAAAAGCACCCCATTTCATCTGGTACATGCCGATTGCCTAAGTGGGCATTCCCGACTTCTATGTAAACAAGAATGAAGCAGAAAAAGGAACAGGTAGTCTTCCTGAATCTTTTTGGTTGAGCTCAAAGCACAGGCATAGATCAACATGTTCTGGAGAGGAATACACAGCTATGGAAACAAAATAGGGAGCATTTAAGAATATCATCATATGGCTAGGGAAAAAAAGGCTACCCCTGACAAAGATGAGAAAGAGCACCTCAGGACATCAGCTTGTCAGCTAAGTGAGGGTTTGAACTCGGTTTGAAAAGAAAGTAACAGAAACCCCAGAGAAAAATTAGAGTTGTAGCCTACTGGGAAAACAGGAAATTGGGAAGAAAATGGTGGCAGTGCTGGGGAAACTGTGTTAAGAACCCAGTCTCAGATTAAGCTTGTGGCAAACTGGGGATCATACAAACAGCTCATCCTGGGAAGCTCATATAGCTGCCTCTGTCTGAGTTTTGATGAAGACTTCTCTTCAGGGTCTATTTACTGGGAGGAAGAATAGCCTCATCACTCAGAACTATCAGTCACATCACAAGAGAACAGCTGGAAACAAGACAGCACGACAAGGTCAGTGCTGTGGCAGGGAGTGCGTATTTAAATGTTAAAGATAAGACCAAGTGGCTTATACTGACATTGCCCCCCTGGTATCTTGAGTTTTGCCATGAGGACTTCCTTTCCTGGTACTGCTTCAAATCTGAATTCTTTGTCCAGACTGTGGTTTTCCAAAAGACCATATCTTTTTTGTGCTACATGGCCTTGTCAGCTATTTCAGCAATCTGTGCTCTCTAACCTAGTTCAGGCTCATTCCTTGGCGTCTCTCAATACATCACAGTCATCGTAATGTCTCTGCACAACATCCACCTTGGCTAGCTCCCCTGCTGCAATACAGCCTGAAATATTCCTGAACTGGAGTTTCAAAATGCCAAATGAGATGTTCCAGCTAGCACATTTTAAAGACATTTGTCCTTGTTTGGGCTTCCTGTTAGAAACAGCAGTTAGGATCCAAAGGCTGCAGAAAAATCACCAAGAGTTGTATAGTTCTGGTCTTTGTTCTGCGCAACTCACATGAGTCCCTTTGCCAGCTCAGTCTTAATTGCTGGACTTGTCTGGAGGTGAAAGACTTTGCAAAGCAAAATAACTATTTAACTTGCAAGTCAACACTCAGACTGCAGCAAAAGGAAATGAAAAAATAAACAGACATGACTGCTGTAACTAAAGCAGTGACTCCATTAGCTCCAACTACAGCTGCAGCTCGGTTTCACAAAATCCTGCTGTAAAAACTGAAGATACAATTCTGGTATTTAAACCAGTGTTAATACCAAAGGCTATTTCACACCATCATAAGAATGCTAACTTAATTTACTCTGTAAATTAACTTTTCTAATTTAATTACTCTGTCAACAAATGCAGAACTTGCTTTGGGGTAAATCCTGCAACCTTTCCTGAAGCTGAGAAAACGTCTATACACAGAGATGAGACAGCTTACCTGCCAACAGACTCCACACTCCCTTGACACTGGCAGTGGATTGAAGGCCCAGTTGGAACAGGACTACATAGCACAAACCACCACAAAACCAGAAACTTCAAATAAACTGCCCTTTAAATAAAGGAAAAGCACAGTCCAATATGTAGCTGCCAGGAGCTACTGTTACAACAGGATAGTTCTATCAAAATATTAGCTGCAGGCTCAAGCAGGACCCTCTTTCCCTCCTTAAAGCCACAAACAAGGTGATACATGCTTGGGAAACAAACACCATTCTGACACTGCCTGCCCACATGCAATATTTAAGATGTCTTTCATAACCTTGAAGGGATGATGGGAAACTGGAAAAGGTACAGAGAAGTGCCATAATGATGCACAGTGAAGAACCATCAAATAGACAGCACCCGCAACCTCAAATCACTGAATCATTCAGGCTACAAAGGATCTCTTGGGAGCAACTAGTCCAGCCCCAAGCAGGGTCACCTTCAGCTGTTTACCATGTCTAGTTGTGTTTTGAGTATTGCCACAGATGAAGAGGCTACAACATCTCTGGAGAACTTGTACTATTGTTAACCACCCTCACAGTAAATAAGTTTTCTTGTTTTCAAAGGGAATTTCCTGATTTTTAATTCCTGTCCATTGCTTCTTGTCCTGTTGGTGGGCACTGTGAGGAGAATCTGATTCCCTCTTCTTCATTCCCATCAAGTATTAATACACTTGATATGATTCCCCCTGAGCCTTGTCTTTCAGGATAAGACAGTGAACTAGACAAACCTTTTTTTACTAATCCAAGATGACTTCTCCTACAATGAACTGGAAGAGAAGCATGTTAGGCATGAGTGCATCAGCTGTTTTCTCTGAGTCCATGCCAATCCAATGGACCTACGCAGGAATTAATATTTCAGCTGAAGCAACTCCATGGGAAATTCTCAGCAGCAGAACTACCACAATTCTCCTTTGCAGAAGGTAGGATACTACAGAGGGCTGTGTAAGACCTGTACATATTCCATTGGTTCTGGGAATTTGCCAGTCACGTACTATGACCTGTAGAACACTCACAGGACAGTTGAACTAAGTGGATTTTATCTGCTAATCTTAATTTTCCTGGGGACTAGAATCTGTTTGTTTTAAGCATCTCTTTCATTGTGAATGCTTATGATTTAAGGTGTCTTTAGTTATATGCTGTAGTACATACAGACTTGTAATAGAAACATACTAGAAGAAAGAGCATAACAAAGGGTTAAAAGGCCTGTGTTGACAATTCCCAGGACAGAGCTGCCAGCAGTAAATTGAGGAAGACATTTATGCAAAGACCATAAGGCCTGCACTCTAATACCTCACAGTGTGGATGACTTGCCAGCAGAAGACCTCGCCTGAGGAGACTGGCAACAAGGCTGCTATGTATCACATAACACTCATCTGTAAATTAGCCCAACAGCAAAACCACACTACAGATGTGTATATCAAATGAGAAAACAACAAAAAATCCCCAATGGTCAGCAACCTGGGCTAAGACTCATGGAAGCTGAAGTCAGCAAGAGCTTAACATGAAGGACCACACATTCAGAGCTGACAGCTACTAAAAGATACAAGAGATCTGTCCAAAGTACAAGGTTGTCACCACCAAGCAAGAAGAACAAGACCAGTTCATGAGGTCTCAACAGCTGGCATTTCCCGTCCTTTGCATCTCATAGAAACAATCCTGGTCAGACTTCCTCCGCTCACACAATGTGGTGCTTTTGAGCACGTGAGTGTGAATTTCGGAAATTTGGGTAACAGAGTGCGAATGCACAAAACCAACTTGCTTGAAGATTCTGTAAATCAGTATCACCTTCCCTTTACACAGTATCACACGCTGAGTTTTAGTTTGCTAATTTCCCTGCATTTATATTATTACACAAAAGAGAGTGTGCCAGTGCATTGCAGATGCTTGCAAGAAGAAAAATGTTCAGCACACTCAGCCTTTTTCAGCGCTCTGGGCTTATTCTCCACTTGTGCGGAACACAGACTTACAATCTTTAAATTTATTCCAAGGAAAAATCTATAAACAAGAAGTTTGTGTATGTTTGTGCAGCAGCTAGGGAAATGAGCTTTACAAAAATATATAAAAGTCAGGATTTTGCAGTTTAGCAAAAACATGTTTTCACTTTAAAATGCCCACTAAGTTACCATATATTGCACTATGGAACTGGTCACCTCAAAGAACGAAACAATAGTAGTTTCTTACCAGTCTCTTCTGCTGAAGCTGTTCTCTAAGTAATCTGTCTTCTGGTAAAACATCACACAGAAGAAAATAATTATCCTGTTCTTCTGTTAAGAGATTAGGAAGTGTGGGTAAGGGATGAGAATTCGCAGCTGCTTTGAATATTTCTGGCATGCAATTTGCTAAACCTTTGGAATGTGTTAAGAATGTGAGAATGTTGTTTTTAATCTGTAAAAGTCATAATTTAATGAAACATGCTTAAATATTTGTATATACATATTTACGAGACCTTTACATTATTCATATTGCAGTACAAAGATAGAGGTCTTGTATAGATCTCCTCCACTACCAGCTTTATTCTTTCTTATGATGGTTCTTCTGGAGATATTAAACAATTTTAATTATTTACATTGGTTACAGTATAAAGTCAGCATGAAAGAAACATGAAATCACCTTTAGTTTTACCTTGTATATGGCATTTTCAGTTATTTCCCAAAGTTATTGTTGGTTTTCAGTAGTTACCATTTGGTATACCCTCTCTCCTTACCCTGCCTGATCATGTTACCATGATCACTTTGGCCATCTCATTTTATCATCTGCATCACAACTGCTTAGTAATACACATTGAGACTTGCCTAATTTACATTTCTACTTCTGTTTTACCCACATTTCATGTTAAGTAACCTTTTTACTATTTATGTTCATGTATAATTTAATAATAAATCTTATTCAAACGAATTACTTTAAATTTACTCAATATGTAAGAATATGTTAATACACTTAATATTTTGCATTTAAAAGTTACTCTTTGTTAATAAAAGGGTTATGTGGTTGGTGAACTGAAGTGTCCATTAGTACATCTTTTACAATTTAAACTTGCCAGATTTCAGCCTTTCCCATCTTTTCCTATATAAGCCTGTGTGAAGACAAACCCCCTGATTTCTGAGCTATCAAATTTGAAGAAGCTAGACATTAAAATTAATAAATGTATTATAAATAATAATTTAATAGTTTTAAAAGTTAATAATAATTTAATAAGAAATTAATAACAATAATTTTATTAACAAACAGATAACACAGTATTGTTATTTCCCTCTGAAAGGGCTATTGATAGTTTATAATTCTGGCAAGGTCTGGCATTCAGGCACTTGGTCTGCAATTTTCAAACTGAGTGGCAAGACAAAACCATAAATATGTAAGAGAAAAACAACTATGGTCTTTGGAGTAACTTTCACACTTTCTAGGGCTTTTTTTCTAAACATTAATTTGCATAACAACAACAACAACATTTTGTACCCAGTTTTCACCTTCCACCCATCTCCACACTGGCTGCATGCACTTATACCTCTCTTTCAGCTCTCCATGGAGAATTAAAGATGCAGCAAAGCCTTAATGTTCTCTTATCTGCTTTTAGGCAAATTATATTTTTCTGTTAGAAAAGGCAGAGGCAAAGAAATGTATCAGCTACTTCTGAGAAATAGTCACTTCACACAGTCATTGCTGTCCTTAGAATGGAATGTTCCACTGTGCCAATGCACCACAATGGTGAAGTATGGTCTCTGGTCTTGTGCTGGAATCCCCAAAATGGCAGTCCTTGTATCCCTGCTGTGGAGGTATTGTCTCCTAATACTCTTGGAATGGTAAGCACTATGGCAGGGGAGAGGCAGCGTGACTTGTGGCCCTGATGTCCAGGAAGAGTTAGCAGAGTCAGTGGGGGTGGTGGACAGGGCAAAGTCAGAAAGTCCCAAAAAAACAGGAATGTTTCTCCACATTTCTGGAAGGACTGTCACCAACTACTGATGCAGCGGGTACCAAAGCTTCCCCAGCCATGATATAAGCCATACTGATTATAGGTCTTGATTTGCAACTGGCCCCATTTTGGCAGCTCATTTAAGCATGTACCGAGTTCATCCTCACTCAACACAGTGCAGAAACACGTGTTCCAATCCTTGGAAAAGATAAGTTTAAATATGTGGTTAAGAGTTAAACATTAGTCCTGTGGTTTTCTGACCTAGTGTCAGATTTCTTCACACTTGGCTGATCAAAGCAGCAGTATATGCCAGAAATTACCACATGATCTGGCAGAGAGTAAGCAAGCAGCAGACTTACCTAACGGAGCTTCCGAATTTGTTCTTATCACACTACAAAAATCTGTGATGGGCTGTTCTGCAAACCTCTTCTTCCAGTACGAGATGTATCTTTGACAATAAGGGAGAGATGATTAGTGAAAAAGGAAACATCAAAACAAGTTTAATAAAGAGTTGATCACCTGTTTTTTTTCCATCCTCTAAATTCTTCAGTTTAATGTTTTTAATTCCTGTTTCTGTTTTTAATTTCTTTATTTTTCACAAGCATTAAATTCATTCAGCTTCATTAAAACTGGGTTTAACTATCCTGCCTCAGTGAGGAACCCAATAAGACAGATTTGCGTTAAGCTTCACATAAATACTGTGGCCTATTTCCATCTTCAGACAGAAGCTGGCACTCAGATGCATGCTTACTGAAAAGTTATACTACAGAGTACTCTCAAGTTCCAAAAATATTGTGCTTTGTGTTCTGCAACATGCAAGCAGGAACCTGAAGCTCAGTAAAAACATCAGCTTGTGAGAAGTGAGGTTCTGGCAAGTCTCCTGTGGGGTTACAATGAAAGCTGTAGCTTAGCGGACAACTACGGAGACAGAAAAATAAAGTCCCCAAACACCTGGGAATGGGATAGCAGACAGATAAGGAAAGCCCTAAACAAATCTTGAAGGTTTAATCCATCAACTACAGTTGTTTAAAAACATTATTGTACTATCATTGTTTGTATTACAGCAGCATCAACAGACCAGACCCCAACTGAGCTAAGAAGGTACTGTCTAACCCAGAAGAAATCATCACCTTAAACTGTATGATGAAGGGAACCAAGCAATCCTTACACTAATTACTCAGAATCTTACTATTAAAGAAAAAAATCTGAAAATGCTTAAGTGCATACTTATATTTATACTTATGACTTATGTGCATGATATAAATCATGGGAAAGTCAGTGAAGTAAAGGCTAACTACTCAGCAACAACTTGCTATTGACATGCCATCAAATTAGTCAAAGAATCAGAAAAAAAAATCAGATATTGTTACTATGAAGTGTAAATAGTGTAGTTTTTAATACTTGTGCAATCTGAAAGTTTACTGGCCACAGCCATCACATTCCATGTTTACCACCACCTAAATGTATGAGGACTTCAATTGCAGCAGCTAAGGAAGCAGCGCACATTTCTTTCTACTAACTCTGACATGGAGAGGGTTAACCTCTGGTGCAGCAGATTGCTAAGGACAGTGAAGCCAGCATGCACGACTGAAGCTCTTTCAGAGGCATCATTAGATGTCAGTGAGAGGTGAGTGTTTTGTTGTCCCCCTGACTACTCCACTGTTCATAATGCACAATGTCTTGCTGCTACTCAGAACAGCAACTTTTCCATAATAAGTCATCCTTGAGCTTTTAGGACATAAACGTGCAAATGAAGTGACTTCAAGATGTCATTTAGTCTGTTCTCTGTGCTGAAAAAAATGAACACTGTTCAGACAAACCCACTTAACCATAACCATCTGTGCCATGAAGCTGACTGTTAAGGGCTTTCATATCATAACCCGAATAATCAACAATCAAATAAAGGCAATGCCTTGTTGCACTTTCAGGAAGAGAGAATGAGTGATCACTGTCCATGAGTGACACTGATTATGTCCATGTCCAGTCATGCAGCTGAAGCTTATTCCCCTTATCTCTCCCTCTTGACTTCATGCCAACCAATCTTTATTCTTGTTTTCCATTAGCACTGCTCTTGTCTGCATTCTCCACTTCTTGTAGTTCTGTCTCAAAACGTATTCCTAAGACTGACTGTAATTCATTGCTAAGTACACAAAAATTACTAAGTTTTCTAGTTATTTCCCTGCATTTTCCACAGTTCTGTTTAACACCTCAGATTATGCTTTTTTTTCTTTTGTGCATAGTATTAGACTATTTTACTGATATTCAGTATTGCAAACAAGAGAAGGCACATTGAAGAGTAACAACGCCATCTTTTCACATCCTGGGGCCACTTTCTAAAAGATTTGGCTACTTTCCAATTGCATCAGCAGCAAAAAGAATCCAAATGGGCATTTTCTTGAAAAGGTGATTTTAAAATACATTTCTATTAACGCAGAATAATCCCCCAAGCACACTTAAACTGGTGGTCCATGACTGAACAGCTCCAATCCCTTTATTTATCTGAATAAACTAGCATTAAAGCACCCTAGTTCTTGTTCTGCCTGCTTTCAGCATAAAACCAAACAAAAACAAGTATCAGTTTTCAATTTTAAACAATGTTAAGCTCACACGTCTGAATGGGGATTTATGGCTTATGTTTCCCTTCCTAAATTTCATCTTGGTATTTATTTATTTTTGTTGCATCTTGATAGACACAAATTACTGTCTTGGGCTGAGAAACTAATAGCAGAACACCTACCAGAAAACTCCCTTTAGTTGAGAAATTATCCAGCTAACATTTAAACACTGTGACAGACCTATCTACTAACTGGCAGCTACCATCTAGCCTACTGCTGGGCCCATACATTGGTGTGTGTGAAAGCAAAATGCCAAGCAAGTGCCTTGTCTCTGAAGTTACAAGCCAGCTGGGGCCATGCCAGCTCCTGGAGGAAGCAAGCCAAACGTGACCCTGCTGAGATGATCAATGACACAGCTGTAGAAGGAGTCACAGTTGTATGTAGATTGCAGTACTGTAAAGTGTAGTTAAGGATTAAATGTGATTTCATGGGGAAATACTGGCATCCTTAAAATATGGTAAAACGAATTTAATTCCAGAACTTAACAGATTCTGTATTGAGCAACTTCTGCACACAATACATTTAGGACATCGTAAGTGGAGAAACTGTTGTCCTATGCAAATAAATGCCCAAATTAGGAGTTGAGACTCTAGAATGTGCTTTATGAAATAAACAGCTTCCTAGTTTGTATGCAGCTTGTTGATTCTTGATGAGACCTGAGAAATCCCTAGGATATGTCAAAGAATCCCTAACACAGACATTGCCCTGTGTTCTAATATCAAGCCCCCTGGTCCCAGCAACACCCAGGGGCTGGGGAATGTGAGGGGACAAGAAAACAACCCTTTAATCCTGCAACAAAAAGATCATAAAAAGAGTAGTAAAAATCCTCCCATGACACCCCTCAGTTATCTTAAAAAGACGATCTCTAGTTTTCTGAAGCTTTGCACAGTATCCACAGCACACACACATGCTCATTTTAAACAATATAACCCTTACCTTCTAAAATCCGCTACCAGTTTAACATCTGCTATGACGAGCTTGTGTTCAATAATCATGTGCTTCAGGAGCTGGTTTTGCTCCTCTAAGAGATAGCATTTTTTGCAGAAAATACAAGGCACATAGGGAGAACTTTCTACAGCAGCAAAGCCACCTGGACTTTCTGGCAGAGACAACGGCTCCAAAATACACTCTGTATCTAAAACAAATAAAAAGAATAATTAAGTGTGACTAAGCGAATAAATCTACGTCACTTGCAGTACTTTTAGGCAGTACATGTAAAACCTGTTTTGTTGGGTCCCCATTTTATTGCATGGATCACTCCAGCAACCAGGTGCTTGGAAGTGAGTTGACTGCGTTATTTCCAAGAAGGATGGTGTGAGGCTAGCACAGGGCAGTTCTCGAGTACTTACTCCAGCTGAAACTCCCCGGTGACACCAAGCCAAACAGACACAAGTGCTCTTTGATTATTACTAATGAAAGTTTTATGATGAGAAACCTATTCTTTTTCCTTTCATTACCTAGAGTACCTGATGATATGAATGAAGCTACTCTCTTTGATATATTCCTCATGCTATCAGGAAGGCTTTAGGCTGTATAGCACAAACTGAAACACTTCCTAACTGTACAGATGTTGAACAGGAGCCCGCCATGCCCCATGTGAAAAGGTCATTGGCCTGTGTTTGTGTTATACTGCACCAGTCAGACACAGGTTGCTCAAATGACAGCACACAAAGGTGAGTCACCAGCTTCTGTTCTTCATGTTCACTGCTTATTGTGGTTCAACAAGTGGGTGGATTGCAGAGTACTGCAGCAGTACTGCAAACAAGCACACTGACCCAGGGTATACTTGTGTCCCTATAAACAACATAAACAATAGCAGTGTAAATTCATAAGCTCTTCCACTAGTGTAACTCATTAAGAAACATTGTGAGACCAACAGATTTCAAGAACTGTCCCCATTAGCATAACCAAATTCCAGTTGTCCAGAAATAAACCATGGTGTTTGCTTTCCAAACAAATCCTATCTCAGTCTTTGGTATGGGTTTATGTTGGAAGTAAATACCAATTTCATTATGAATCCTTGATTTCAGCTACATCAGTTTTGGATAGTGAGAGTAAAAGCAAACAGAAAAACCTCCCCAACAGCTCTTGTATTCTGAGGATGAAAACTGAAAAGCAAACATCATGGTTCTCTCTGACTCTCATGTTATGAAGCTAATTTGTGCAGCAGCACAACAAACTCGAGTCCTGCAGCAACATGAACACCAATGTAGAGAAATGAAATTTCACAGGATGTATGAGGCTCAAGGGACCTTTTAAGATCATCTGGTCCAATCTACTTGCTCAAGCAGGGTCACACAGAGCTGGTGGCCCAGGATCATGTCCAGGTGGCTTCTGAGTATTTCCGAGGATGGAGGCTCTGCAACCTCCCCAGGCAACCTGTGCCAGGGCTCAGTTTCTGAAGATATCCAAAGAATTAAGAGAAAGGCCTTCTCCCAAGTTGTATTTTGTCATGCAGGAATGTATGGCTAAAGAAAGTTTAATTAACGATATTTACCAGATAGAAGAATCAATATATGACAACTTTTACCCTACAAAATAGACATGTATGCATTATGCAGTGGCAAGCACACAAGATCTGGTAACTTGTCCATGTGAAAAATTTGAAAAATAATTTATATATTTACATCTATTTAGCTTTCTTTCCCAGGAAAATAAGCTAATGGAGGAGTTCTCCCCCCCGGACACTGAAATAACAAAAGAAGGGACAGAGTTTCAGAGATGGACCTGGCAAGCTCCTAAAAGTTCTGTGACAACTTTCCATTCAGATGAAGGAAGAGAGGTATGGAGAGGAGCACGAGGCTCTGCCACCCATCATAGAGGCTGTTCAGCAGTGGCTGGCCAGCCAGTGTGGACATGTGCTCCACAGCAGCCACATCTGTTTGATGAAGGTGCTCCATGGACCAAGGGTAAGCTGGAGCTACTGTCCCACAGGTGGGAAAAGGTACAAAGCCATAGGAAATACAACTTTGTTGGTTCCACACTGCTCCTGGAACAACGTATCTCCCCTGCACAACCTTTGAGGGTTGTATTTATGACATCTGAAAACATTAAACTTCCTGGAAAAGCAATGATCTGGCTGAAGACTGGCAGTCAGGTTACACAGCCTTCAGTCTCTCCCAAAAAATTATCTGAGAAGAGATGGCAGCACACAGAAAAGGCATTACCTGGAGCTATACAACTGCTGTTGACAGCCTAACATTTTTCCTCTCTTAATTTTACCTGTATTTCAGCCGATTCCCTTCCCCAAGCCATTCCTTTATTAAACTGGCATTGTAAAAAGGGTTCAATTTTTTTCCCACCTTAAGAACAGCAGCTGCCACACTAAGTGCTAGATCAATCCTCCTGAAAGGGTCTGCTCTCCCAAACAAAACTGATGTTACTTGCAAGAGTGCAGGTCTGTGCATTCTTACAGTCAGTATTAGTTTGTAGCCTGAAGAATCATTAAAACATGGTTTCTGAGAAAAGTGGAGCAACTTGATTCCCTTTGCAATTGCTGACTCTCTCTGATGCTAAGAGAACTAAGATATGCTGTCAGCCAGTTCAGCTGCGCCCAGTAAGCAGCTACACTGCTTTTTGCTCATTTTTGGTTCAGGTCTCTTACAATGACCTATTTAAACATTTAGAAACCCAAATAAACAATGCCTATCTGTCTCAAAAAAACAGCTTTCAAAAGATAGGTGTGTATGGCAGGAACTGCTACTCAATATAGACAAATAGCTAATAGAGTTATTTAGCATGAGTATTGGGAATAGTAACTGTTTGGGCTGGAAAACCAGAGCTGTTAATCTTCAGCTGTAGTGATGACTTGCTGAAAGGAATAAACTGGAGTGAAGATTCTTTTTTTGCTGCCCAGAGTAGCTAATGCTAAAAGACAATAACTTAAATATAGACTACTAGACCTGTGTGGCAACTGCAGAAGCTTATGCAATTTATTTCGAAGGCACTTAAAGGAGGAGGTGAGGGGAAAAGAAAAACCCATGAAAATATCTGTGTACTCATCTGCTGCAGAAAATACTCACTGAAAAGACAATAAATGCACAGAGCTGAACAAAGATGCACAGCCTTTAGCATAGCACTTAATGGACTAACACGCAACAGAAACATCAAAACAGTACAAATAAAGCGAAGCATACTACTGAAATCTCTGCAAAACCAGCTAATTTGGTTCTATTCTTTTTAAAGCAGGGTGGCCATGGGTACTGAAGAAAAGCTGTTAACTAAGGCACAGCTAAGGGCTACTAGGGAAATAAACAGCTCAGATCGAGTTCTTGAGCTCCACCAGGACTCCCACATGCAGAGACACATGAAAATGAGGGAGAAGTAGCAAGCTTTTCTCTTAAAATTTACTGGCACAAGAATGACTTCATAAGGTCAGATTAAACATCTCTGTAGTGCAAATGCCTTGGCTGAGGACAGCAAGAAGCAATTACCTAGAGAAGTGTATATAAACAGGGAAAACAATAGGGAATAATAGCATAGGGAATAGGGAAAAATAGCATAGTCTTCCAGAAATACAAGTGTGGTGAGTTTAAGTTACAGGCCATATAAGTAGCTCAGTTTAACAGCATTTTATGGCTTTTATTCTTTTTTCTTTCCCCTGCATGGATTCATTTCTGTACTGTTTGAATTTGTTGGTCTTTCAACACCTACAGAAACCTGTAGCAACATTTTATGTTCTCCTAATGGTTCTTCATTCCTTGGCCTGGTGGAACTCCTGGCTAGTTCTACTCTACCCTTCTTCATGTGCTGGTGTGAGGAGTGGTTTGAAAATGCTCGAAAGTTGAAGAAAATGGATATTAAATCAGTACAGTTTTTCCTCAGCCTCTTCTCTCTTTCTTTTATACTCCTAGCATTTTGCCTGCTTTTATGATTATTGAATTAGCCACTGAAGTATCTTCAGTGATTTCAAAGTCTCAGAGAAGTTGTGAATCAGGTGTTAATGTACAAGACAGTGGACATACTCTTCATGTTCACTCCCATGCGTGTTACTTTGCATTTGTTAACATCAAATAGCACTTTTTTTCGTTCAGTTCACTCAAGAGCTTGGAGGAGAATTTATATTAACAGCAAAATTTATCACCTAACACCCTTCCTATTTTTGTCTGTGAACAGCACGGGACCTAGCTCCCTATGAGAACAGAGCTCTATGAAATCCATGCATTAAGATTCTGCCAAATCATCCTGTTACCACTGTCATCACTGAGCTTTCCTTCTCTGCCTAATGGAAAAACAGCATGACTGTTACACAGACAGATATCCCAAAGGCTTCACAGAAAGTCCACTGAATCCAGGAACTAAGAAAATCCCTATTTCATTCACAGTGTTGACAGTCACCATGTTGTTCAGCCTTTAACAGGACAGATAAAATTGTGGTCTTCTGCAGCTAATTTAGAGCTAAAAATGTAGATTAATAGAAAAAAAGAAGACTAAAGGAATATATTATTTGAAAACAAAGACTAAGAAGTATGCCCAGTTCTTTAGGGGAAAAGAAAATGAATGCTTTGAAGACATTTGAGATTATATAGAAAACTATCTGGGCTAGACAAATTACTCTCAAAACTAGAATAAACACTACTTCTTGTTATAAGCACCCACAGGATACCTAGTGCAATGGAATCTTATCCCACAGGATACCTAGTGCAATGAGCACAGAAACTCTACACACCTTTACAACAGTGATAAAAGAAAATTAAAAAAATGCCTATTATAGAGATTATAAGGCTTTATTTTAAGTGCTGTTATAATACAGACCAGTTAATCTTCACAACTAACAAAACAACAGGCCCAAACTGGATTCCTTTTCCTTACTGGAACATTTTTCATTTCAAATACAATTGCTTTCAACTCGAAACTAATGTTAGTTTGCACATTAAGTAAATGTTACACCCACAAATTCATAATACAGACTACAGTAGTACAGGCAATGTACTGTACCTGCGCAATGACACATGCAATTATTACAAAGCAATATGCCATGTAATTTTATGGCCAATATAATAGACGCAAGTGTCAGAAATAAAAGGAAAGAAAAATTCAGCATTTGAAGGTGAGTTGTGAAAGGCAAAGTCCTTAGAGATGGTCTAGCCTGTGTTACAGCTTGCTGCCACCAAGTAAAGGGGTGTCTTGTTAGCCTGTCTTTCTCTACCTTATCCTACCATTCCTAACCATCTGCTACTGTCCTTCTGCTTGTGCTGGCTCCTCTGCTTGCCAAATCCTTTGATGAGCTGATTCAACTCTTTAACCAGACAGAACTACTCCTTTCTTTTTGTCCCACAATGTTGAAAACTCTCACGGAAGAGTCCAAGAGCCCAAGTGCAAGAGCAAACTAAGGAGTGCATGGTAAGAAGCAGCAAGATAAAACAGGACCTTCTCATCTCAGCTTCCTCCTCTCTTCTCAGCTTAACAGCCTTAGTTGTTTCATGTTTTTTTACCATAAGCATGCCTTATAAAGCGTGCAAGGTTCCTTAAAAACCACTGCACACAAAGGAAAACACTGAGATTTCATCACTGTGCTTCCTAAACAAGGACAACCAGCACTGGCTTCAGTTTGCAAAACCTACTGTTGTACATACATGTTTAACGCACATGTGCATATATGTGTAATGCACTAAATGCAGTAAGAGCTGTATGCTCAATTCATCTTGGTTGCACATCTGACCTATGTGCTCTGAGTAGATCTGCGGACAAGCTGAACACTGCTGCAAAAATTATATTCTCTAGCCAAAAAGTGAACATCCTGGGCTTCAGATCAATGAAACAACTTCACTGTTACAACTCCTAACTCACACGGCTTGGTCCTGGGGTGCAACCTGAAGCTGTAACTTGAGTGCATGAGCTCAGGGACAGGGAAGCCCCTCCAGCAGGCAACCAGCAAGCTGAGGAAGGAACTGCCTAAGTTCATCCAAGGGTATGCTGAGGAGAGGGACACCTGTATCCTTTTTGAAGCTTTGCCACCAGACAAAAAGGAATGAAAGTCATGAGACCAGGAGGAAAGGAGGTAAGCTCAAAGACAGTGGGTTTTAACTAGGGAATAAGCTTAACTAATTTTAAAGAGATCAAGCATTTTGTTATCAGATGAAGAGTACTCTGAAAATTCAAGACTGCACATAATCTGAGAAATTGAATGATGGAAGAGCAATTAGTATGAATTGGCTTAAGACACATATTTGCAGGTTTCATGTAACTTTTTGCAGTTTACTGCAAAATGACAAGACTTTAGGTTGAGGAATGTGTTATGTAAATATAGACATGCAGAGTACATATTTATAAGCCTGCTGTTGTAACACAAGGATAATGAAACAAAATAAGAACATCTGTTGGAATGTTAAGTGTCTTCCTAATACAATACAATAGCTGAAGGAAGCAATTCATTACCAGCATGTTTGGTTTATTATCTCATTAATACAGCTGGTTAATATTATGAGGAAATTAGCACAGGAACTTGAAATGATCCTAAACCAAAAATGAATGCAACTAAGATATAGAGTTGAATAAAGGAGCCCAAACAATAAGTAAAAGACTGAAGTTTTTAGACATGTAAAGAACAAAGGGGAGAAAAAAGAACATGAAAACAAAAGACACCTAGCAAACCTGGCGCTCCACACTAACAGCACAACAGATGTAGAAAACAGAAAGCCTGAGCACCCTCCCCCTAAGCTCAAACTGATTACATGGCAAATCCATTTAGTTACCAAAACGACCAAACCCCCAGATATGGTACATTAGGGAACCAAGCTGGATCCCTATAGCTAATTCTGCACAAAACAGTGCTGCATTTAAAACTCATTGGAAAATGAGTGGTTTGAAAGCTTTGTCTAGCATTGAGGCTGTTTTGAGATATAATGAAAAAGAACATTGAGAAGCATTGGCTTGACGCTTGAAATATACACGACAGCTTCCCTGTTTTGCAGCCTTGGCACTGCAGCATCTATTTGTTGGCACAGCAGCATCCCCTAATTTGTGGTCATATTCTTGGAAGGGATTTTATACTGATTACAGGATTTTTCCTTTGTTTTCTAGAGTATAAAAGATAGATGACTAATGACTTGCCAAATAAACAGTATTCAAAACTAAAACTCAGAATAATGGAAATGAACCACCCTGTCATCATCCTCATCAATGCTACATGAAAACATGTTCCTTAGCTAAAGAAGAACCAATGTACATAACCATTTCCCACCTCTGTATATGAAAGTGCTCAAGTACTTCTATTAAGCTGAATTGAGTCTGAGCTTATGAGGAATTATTTAGATATCACTTCTGCTTGTTAACACTATGAATGATACTCAGTGAAAATGTCCATTTGCTCTAGGAGACAGCACATCCTGTAGCTTCCCCCAAGATCAGTCTGTCTCAACCCTGCCTGGTTTTTCATTGAATGCAAATGAGCACTTCAAAAGAGTACTTAATCCTACAGCTAAACCTTGTCAGTTTTACAGAAACCGCACATATTCTGCAGCATCCACTGTCTGGGAGTATGAGAATTTTACTCCAGCTAAATGACAGCTTTAAGAAGAGCTGTGAGTTACCAAATCCCAGTATCTCAGCAGAGTTTCTTTAGAGCAGGTGTCTGCTGGGAGCTGGAACTAACAGAAATACAACTGTGCTTAATAGCCATATTTAACAGGGCTGCTCTGTCGGGGAGCTTAGGATGTTGCAGTTTCATTAGCATGAACAAGTGTTGCTATGGGTACCAGAGCACAGGCATCAGAATACAAGTGAATAGAGGGAGTGGGAAAGTGATTAATAAAAATGTGAAGTGTTGGAATTTTAATAAAACAAAACCATTTTTCTTGCCAATAAGATCATGTTTAAATAATAGACTACATTACTTCCCAGTTCACATGCCACTGCTTGTTATCTTCCTGCGTGAGCCCAGACAAACCCCTACATCAATAAAAATAAAGACCAGAGCAAACCCACTGTTATCCCACTGAGAAGGACACACACACACTAATGAAAGTGACCCTAATAAGCATTCATAACAACATTTAAGTGCTGATGTTAATATGCAATTTATAAATATTTAACACACTACAGACAAGTTCTGTGCAAGCTCAAAGCCACATAATACCTCATTCCTGGGTAAATGGCATGGACTTACATTAGTGTTAACTAAATACAGGGTTTGATATCTTGGTCGCAAACATGAAATGATACTGATCTATTACAGAATGATTTTTTGAGTAATTTTATTGCACTACTTAGAGCTACTCTAATTTCTTACAACAGTCGTTATGCAAAATTAGTACTATTTCTTGTCTACAGAACACCTAAAAAACGAAAAGGTAGTATTGCAGGAGCATCTGTGTCATATTCAAAATACAAAGTCATACTTTTAGCCAAACTAGGGAAACATATCTTACCCCAATTTCTAAATGAATCTCTGTTGATCCATTTTTCCCCACCTTCCCTGTCCAAAAGTTGGAATTAAAAATGCACAGCAACATTAATTCCTACGAGTGACAACCCGTGTGATCATTAGGAGCAGAACTTCCACTTTGCTGTTTCATTAAACAGTGAAGGCTGTAGTCTGGACTCCGCTTACAGCAGGTGTTTTCTTTACTTTAGCAATGTCTTGAAAATACCTCCCAAGTCCTAACACATCCACTTGCACCTGCTTTTGGCAGTTAATAAATTCTTATCAATTCCTTTGGGGTGCCTCAGGATTTACTCATGTTGCTTCCCTCAGCTACGGGCGCTGCTCTGGGCTCGCAGGACAGCTCATGTGTATTCCATAGAAGTGGCACTGTGACTGGTAAGCAGTCTTTCATTGCTACCATGGTCAAAACATGTTCTGGAGTTTCAGCACAGCAGTCTTCCACACCTGTGGCTACACCTTCCTTTCTAACCCCACTCTGCCTGCTCCTCTACAATGCCCTTAGCAGAGCCTTCCTTTTCTGAACACCTTCAGCACTCAGATCTCCTCATGGGTGTGACAGGGGAATCAGGACACCAAGCTCAGTTTAATTCCTTAAGCAATTTTCCATAAAAATACTTAATTACTTCCACCCCTCCTTCTGCTCCCTGCCCACCACCCAAACCCCCTGCAGTACATATATTGCACACATGAGTTATACCATCAGCCATCTCCCTCTCAACTCTCTCCCCATAAGAACACTCATTTACCTTTGTCACGCAGTCTCCCCAAAGCTTTTCCTTTTCTGAATTCTAGCTTTGGATGCAGTTTTTCTTGCAACGTCTGTGGTTAGTTCTACAAATATTTACTTGTACAGACACTTTATACTTACATGAAAAATCTTATTCCATTCAGCAAGCTATTTGACTTCTTATTCACCTCAATGTATTTTCAAGATGAGAACTGTAGATCATGAATACAAGGAAGCTGTCTTAAAGAACACCTATAAAGAGCTGCACTGGTCTACACTTTCCTTTTTTAACAGGAAAGCAATAAAGCAAATCCAGATGACTCTGAAGGGGTACTCACTGGTTTTCCCTGATGTTCTGTCTGTGCTTCACGTTTAATTTGAAAAACTGAAATTTATGAGTCACTTAGGCTTGTATGAGTTATTAGACTGATCTCCAGATAATAAGGAACTGCAATAAAAAAAGGTATTTTAAAAGTAAACAATACTGACCTTTTCTTGTTTAGTGTGGTAAGATGACATGATAGACATGGAGAGCTGAGATCCACATTATGTACTAAAAACAGGGATTAAAGGAGCAGTGATTAAAACTTACCCTGTTATCTGGAAAGATCAACAAGGTAATTATGTTGCCTGAAACTCAGAATGCTTAGATACAAAGAAGAGGTAGAAAATATCCAACACAATAATTTGAAATGGAAGGACAAAAGTGATTATCTCGGTTCTTTCTTTGTATTTATCCCACAAATCTAGTAAAAAAATAGTACCTTTTTTCTGTTTGCCTTGCTATTTAATACAAAGGCATACAAAAGGCATCATAATAATGCAAAAACAACTAACTGAGGTATAAAGACTGAATTTCTGTTATTTTAACATGAAAACAAAATTCCCTCTCCCCCCCCCCCCCCCATAAAAAAAAACAAAAAAGGAGTATAAATTCATGCCAAGCTGGCAAGACTGACATGCAAAAACTTTTACACATACGCACTGGAAGATGCCACAAGTAAAGACGTGTACGTGAATTCAGTACCTGCCTATGTTGTTACCATTGCCACTCTTCTGCTGGCTCCTCTGCAAACATTAGCAAGCTGGAAATAGGCACGTCTTAGCTTCATTTACTCATTTAGCTATTCCACAAAGAATGGATCTTAATAGTGTGTTTAATAAGGATAGAATACTTTTTCATTGTTACAATAGATCTTTGCGGTGCCTTTAACAACTACTGCACTAAGCCTAGCAACTTTTATGCCAGCATTACTGTTAATTAGTTTACTTCTTGTTAGCATTATTTAGTAGAGATCAATAATTCTTTATTACAAGGATTTTTCTTATCTTTTCTCTTGTCACCTGTCCTTTTCCTCTAACAGGATTCAATTTCCAAGCACGTTTATCCTCTTGATGTTAAAAGGATTGCCTAGTCATTTTTTTAAATGACTGCTTTACATTCTGTAGCTAAAGGAGAGGCTGTGTGATTTTCCTTTAAAACCCTAAAGGCCTGTTTTAGCCATTCTTAAGAGACACCTCCATGTCATTATGATGGGAATTTTTACTATGTTCCTGACTAAAACGTTTGTATCCCAGGGTTTAGAACTCTTTTCCACTGGTAAATTCTCCTTGGAAAAGGCAACCATTTGAGAAAAACAACTAAAAATAGTGTGACATTGTCGTTTTAAATGTCACCTTTTTTTTTTTCCCCTCAGGCTCGTATAAATTAGAACTAACCTTAGAGTGCATCCTGATGTATTTTGGTTTTATAGTGAAAGAACAGGTATTCTGACCAAGCTTCCTGATACTCAGAAAGACTTCAAGATTGAATTGTTTAACTGCATTTTATACTTCATGAAGAATCGGCACAAGGAAGAGGCCCTGTGGTGTCAGCAGCTCTGTGGTCTGTTGCTGCTTTCTCACTGAGCTGGTGCCTTTCCAAATGGAGAGCAGCAAAATAAGTTGTTTCTACTTTCAGAATCAAACCTCCATAAACTGGTATTCAAACTAGAAAAAAACAATGGCTGAAAAGGAAAGTTCATTTTAGCGTGCAGTGATGTGGATCAACCTAGTTCAGCCTAATTGATATCTTAGTTCAGGAAAACAAAGCATTGACTGTATTTCAAATAATCCACTATTTATACTCTTTATAAATAGATTTTTGAAAATTAATTTCAGAGGAAAGCATTTTCAAGTCAGAGCTCAAACTCTAATGTCTTCGAGATCAAAGCCACATCTCACAGCAGGCTATACAAAATCTCTATGGGCATATCCTGACTTTGTACCAGAGCTTAAAATAAGTATTTTTGTGATACTGGACTTAATTTCTCTTGTCCTTCACACTTCATTAAACATATAACACAAATCTTGACTTTCTAAGCATAATATTCACTTACTAACTGATACTGCTAATGTAGCTCATGGACATAGATGGTAAAATAATTGAAGTTAATTTCCTCAAGAAACAGAATTAGAATGTTAGAATTAGTGGTACAAGTTGTTTATATTTTTCAAGCAACATTTTGCTAACTGTATAAATACATGCAGGCTCCTGAACATTAAATTAGTACAGTAACAACACAGGCTGCATGTTTTCATTCCATATAAGACAAAATCAAATTAAAACCTCAAGCAGGATGTTTTCTGTTACATACCAGTCTTCAGAGAAAAAGCTCTGTCTCATTTGTTCATGCATTACTGAGTCATAATAAAATTCAGTGCTGGCACACTGGTCAAGACAAATGATAGAAAAATGCTGTGATGACAGCAGTATCAGTTATTACTGCATGCATTTGTTTCATTGCTATTCCTGTTTTCATATTCTGAGTCTTGTGCACTCACACTGTAGAACTGCCAGGGTCGACGGGGCCATACGCTACATATGCACTTGGGCAGTGGTCCTGCATCTCAGGATGCTGTGTCTTGCTTCCCTGTGCTACCCACCAGCCCTGTCCCTCTTCTTGTATCTCAGCAGAGCTCTGACCCACACAGGAGCCCTGCCACCACCTATCATCCTCCAGCTGCTTTGCACATTGGCTGGGTTCAGAGAGCAGTTTTGGTGCATGAGAATCATATTCTTCTGGAGTTCAGATACAAAACACATCCAAACCCTTAGGAGAGACATATGAGTCTAAACCAAGGGGCACTGCTTCAGACAGCTTTGAAACACCTGCACATCCAGGCTGTTTGGTGTGGGAAGACTGACTACATGTAATGCAAAGCAAAAATGCCAAACCACATAGTATACAGTGGCGGGGACTGTGACACCAATTGTCTTTACCTACTGTGCCTTACTACATGTTCATGTGGACAGAACCATGCCATACCATACCTGCCTGTGAGGTTGAAACAGATGGCATATCCAGTTATAAAGCTCCTATACCAGAGGGATAAAAAGGATGGTTTTAATCTGCTGTCACTACACAGTGCAAGAAGCAGAAGTAGCTACTCCTTGGGGATGGAGCTACAGATGACAAATGGGAGGATGACATCTCAATGAGCAGGAATCAAACAGAAGCAGCTGGGTCATTTCACACTGGTCACTGTCTGTCAGTCATAAAAATCAGAGAAAAATATACAGAATTGGAAAAAAGACCATCTAAAACAGTGAAAACACAAGGCAAAAAAAAAAAAACAACCCAGGAAGGATGAAGGAACCCAGCTGAAATATAGCACTAAGAACAGACAGGTCTGTCTGGGAGTTTTGGACCACTGAAGCCACTGACGAAAGAAACATCTACAACGATTTCTCATTTACAGGTCTACTATAGCAAAAATTAGGACAGAGTGGCAAACAAGCAGTGAATATGGAATTACCTGCTGGGAAACCAGGCCTTGATATCAATGATCAGACATCAGACTTGCAACTATACTATTCCCTATAGTGCCAACATATTAAAAGTTGACAGTTAGTGTTGTACACTGATGATCTAAAATCCTTTATAATCAGAGAACAAACTCAAGCAAAACACAATGCCCTTTTCATTTACTTCATAATTACAACTTGACTGCTGTACACATATAGCATCTTTTGAAAAATCAATAAAGACTCCAGTTGAGCACTCCTGGTTCCATACCATAACCAAAGTTTCAAACATGGTACTATTTCTGAATGAAATAATTCGAGCACTTCACATTTGTGCATCAAAAAATGTTATTGCTTGTACTACAGGGCATAAATCTTTGAAGTGGAGCTGGAACAGAGCAGCTCCTTAACATGAACCTGTACTGCATAAAGGTCCACACGTATTACATTTGTACCCTTCTGTTATATCTGGCATATTCTTACAGAGGAAAACTGCTTGTGCACCCCCAACTCACCTAAGCCTACAGCTTAGCAGTTTGGCTTCATTAAGCCAAAGCAGTAGTTTCAGTTTTGATATATGGTTTTAATGGTACTGACCAATTCATTATTTAATTCAACAATTATCAGGCCACTGGACACTATTCTTTCTGGGTGACTGAAGACAACTACTCTGCAAAGAACCTGCACGTACACAAATGCATGCCCCTGACTCCAGTGAGACACCAGTCAGAATGATGTGCCAAGCGTTTCACAAGCACAAGTTTTGTGTTTTAAAGTTGCACAAACCTTATCCCATTTCTTCCCTCCCAGGTCTTCAATGCCATGGTCTTTCCTACATTGTGTGGGGCTTTTGATGCAATATTTAAAGCCTTTTTGAAAGCTGCATAGAAAGACATTCAAATGCTTTCAGGTTTTTCTCCTGGCTTCAGCCTGCTGAGAGTTTGTGGATGAGGATGTGAGGCAGAAGCCTCAGGGGGAGTCTGGGAGCAATTGTAGTTTCAGGATGCAGATGCTCACACAAGGATGAAGAGTTCTAGCAGAAGCTGCAAGACAGGACATGATTGAAAGAAGCCCACAGGACTGGGAAGGGTTATGAAAGCTGTTTGGACAGACAAGAATTTCAGCTATACTGAAGTTACAATACTTAACACTTTAAATTTCATCTTATTTCAGCCCTTTTTTTCCCTTTCCCTGTTTACTTTTATTGTAACCAGACCCTATCTTAAACCCTGCATCCCTTCAAGTCTCAAAGGGAGAAGTCTGTCACCTATTTATAGGATACGCACACCTTGTGTCAGGCATCACTGGCAACAAGGATTTACAACTTCCAGAAAACCAGTACTCCCCTGTAAAAACAAAACTAAAGAGTGAACAAGGTGTTTCAATAGGTGTAACGAACTATCCTGGCATCTGTGTTACACTTTGACATTTAAAAGGCTGGTAATAGCTCCCTAGTCCACACCTCTAGGTCTAAACAAAGCATGTCTACATCCATTATTTATTCAGGTAATTCTTACCCTCTTCAAATAAGATTTAGGCATTTGTTAATACTGGGACAGTTTAAAGGTCTTCATCAGTGTGTGGACTGATGAGCCACCAATCACTGTTGCTCTCCCACAGGTAACAGAAGGCCTGAGCAGAGATTTCAAACAACTTAAAGGCTTTAACACGCAAACAAGTTATCATGTTTAAGCTGTGTACATACCCACCAGGGCATCCGAAGCAGCTTATTTCTCAAAGTGCTCCAGACAGTATATAGAACAGCTGATGCTTGGTGATTTGTTCATGTATCGAAGCCTTTACCTGCTACTGAGCGGGCGAGAATTGGCTTAGATTACTAGAATTAGATTACTGGAATTAAATACAGATGTATGTCCACTAGTAGGCAGTTAAAGACATTAGATCTAACAAGGATGAAGGCCATCCATCTTTGCTTTTATAAGCTACCAAAGTTTTCTAAATTCAGAGAAAACCAAATAACAAGCCTTTATTATTTAAAAACACAAAAGTAACAATAATAAGAAAGACGCTTTACTTTTATTATTTTGGAGAATATAATATATCCTATGCCTTGCGCTAATGGCAATTACATATTCATGCCAAGGTGTGGGGATGTCCCTTGGTCTTCAGATAAAATACACTGCACATTTGTAACACACATGTAACAACTATGACAGGATCGCAGGTAGATCAGATCTATATTACCAAGCAATACATTATATTATTTATTAATGAATAGCTACAATTCAATTAAATACTCAATTTCACTTGCATATTGTATATTCACTTGTATGTTCCCCCACTATAATTTTTAAAGAAATGTGCTATGAAGGCTAAAAGCACTAAAAATTGATGTAACAGTTTGTCATGGTTTAAGCCCAGACAGCAACCCAAAACCACACAGCTGCTTGCTCACTTCCCCTTCTTCCTCCCCCTACTCCCAGAGGGATGGGGAGCAGAATCGAAAGAATGTAGCTTCCCCAGTTTGAGATAAGAACAGTCCAGTAACTAAGGTATAACACAAAAGCACTACTGCTACCACCAATAATAATAATGATAAGGGAAATAACAAGAGAAGAGAATACAATCTCTCACCACCCGCAGACTGATACCCAGCCTGACCCAAGCAGTGATCTAGCCCTTCTGGGTAACTGCCCCAGTCTACATATCCTGGGCATGACGTGCTGTGGTATGGAATACCTCTTTGGCTAGTCTGGGTCAGGTGTCCTGTCTCTGCTTCCTCCTGGCTTCCCCTCCTCCCTGGCAGAGCATGAGACTCAGAAAGTCCTTGGTCAGAGTAAACATTACTAAGCAGCAACTAAAACCATCGGTGTTATCAGCGCTGTTCCCAGGCTAAAAGTCAAAACACAGCACTGCAGCAGCTACTGAGAAGGAGAAAAATGACTGCTACTGCTGAACCCAGGACACAGTTACATTAAAAGGTTTTGTCTTTTCAAACACAGAAACACATAAAAGGTGATTTTACCAATAACTCAGTAACTCCCAGTCCTCCACAAGATCCATATGCTTAATTAGATAACTGCTTAAAGTGACTATGAGATTGCACTTTTAATTAAATATCGCAACAGATGCCCTTAAAACATTTTTAACTAATACTGCTTTAGGAGACTCATTCTTGTAATCATGCTAAAATAACTGTGTCACACTTACAGAATTAATTAGTGAACCTGCCCTCCAGGTGCAATTGCTAGTTGTTCAGTTTACAATGATTAACCTGCGGCAAACCAAGATCCTTTTTAGAGCTTATAATGCCTGCTGGTAGAGGGAATCCTCTCTCCAAAAATGTCTGGTATGGTAGAAGCCCCGGGTCTTGAAATCCTCTACTGAACACCTACATTTAACCCAAGAAACAGATAACCACTTGTACGCTAGATGCTTGGAAATGCCCTGTAGGGAGACAACTAAGGATAGAACCATGTGTAATAACATTTGAAACTGGCCAGGTTTTTAAGGAAAGGGTACTGAGTAGGATACCAGCCTCAAACCATCTAACAGAAACAAGCAGATAGAGGTAGGCTGATAGAGGCTAATGTTGGAGGAACTCTGATGAATGAATGAACAAAGAAGTGGCAGCTCTATGCTTGGGGCAATGGCTGCTCTATCCCCTTGCTGGGGTTTTCACCTATGGCAGCATCAGACAGCCGCTCCCTGTTCATAGCCACACAAGCTGTGATATATGAAGATGCAGGAAATAACCCAGGGTAACCTGCTCACTCAGGGCTGATCTGAATAGGAGGTGTAGTATAAGCGTGTGTGGGGTGGGAGGGCATCTGGTTCATTATTTGGTTAAGGACTATTCAGTATATGTATGTATATATTAAAAAAGTAACAAGGGAAGTGGTAGACTACACATAAGCAAACATTAATGAGCAGGTGATAACAGAGACAGTAACTCATCTTTGGTCACTACAGGAACTAATGCCATTAAAGGAACTACTGAGGCACAGCCTTGAACAGGTTCAACTTCAACATTGGCACTGATAAGAAAGGGGAAAGGTGATTATCACATGTATTATCATATATTTGAGGTTGTTTGTGGAACTGTGTGAAACTTGCTATGGTATATCAGAAGGGGCTTGTGGAATTATATTTATCTTTTGGGAAATTTAGAGGAAGGGCCTCCTGATGTTATTATTGCAGTGACAGTCTCCTTTGTGTTTGCTATTACAAGCTATGTTAGAGGGTGTGGTGGTACAGAACACCTTAGATAAAGCTCACACTGCACCAGTGTTGCTCTGCTGAAGATGCAGTTAAAGGGTTTCCCTGTCAGTGATATGGTGAAAGGGAATGATACACAGGTATTAAGAGGTGGAAAAGCACGAAAGAAAGAAAATAATTTAAAAAAGGGGAAAAAAAAACTCCAACAGAATAAGTATGGAGAGCAGAGGTGAAAACAGGATCCAGAAGCAGTTTGTGGGCAGCAGCTCCTGAGAAACGTGGCAACAGAACAGGAGAGATGGGACCAAAGGAAGAGTTGTGGAGAGCAGAGGCTGGTGGCTCATTAGGGAAAGGGACAGGAGAAAAGGAATACCTAAGCTGGGTGACAGAGAGAGCAGGGGCAGGAGGGGCTGAAGTAATGTTGGGAGTAACTAGCTGAGGAATTGTCATTAGAGCATCACAGGGGACATCTAAGAGGTAGATGACAGCTAAGGAACAGAGGCAATGAGTAAGAAATGAAAAGCAGGCTGCAGAGAGGACAGTGTGAAAAGCTGGAGAGCCACAAAGGACAGAAGAGAAAAGCCAGATCAAGCCCTTTTTTTGCTGATTCACAAGCAAATGGGGAAAATCACAAAGTCTATGAAGACAGTTAACTGGAAGCTAAAATGCCCACCAAATCCTCAGGCTGGCAGAGGCTGGAACTGCAGAGGGCATACCCTGAGGGCACAGTGATGAGACAGCAAGCCCAGCTTCTGGCAGCCAAAACCAAACAGGGCAGAAAGGGTGCTAAGATACACAGGACAATGACTGGGCCCCTATCTCAGGTTTAGCTAAAATGAGGAACCACTGGGCATGACATGAGAAGCACTGAACTTAAAGAATAGAGTGCGAAGCTCAAAAAGCTTGCCAAAGGCATCATGAGAAAGGGCTGGGTTTCAGGTGTTTGGGAGGGGCAGTATGTAAGAGGCAGCTGGCTTCAAAAAGGCTTGTGGGGGGGGGGGTATGTTGTTGGGTTCTCTGGGGAAGTGAAATCTTAAAAGACACACAGGACTGAGGTATCACTGATATTGTGTGAGGCTGAGATAGTTCAGGTGAGAGCATTGGAAATACCAGATTTGGTTATGCATCAGGTAGCGAACATCAAGCTGGAACAGTCAGTGAGTAGGAGATCCTTACCTGGAAAGACTCAATGTCTGACCCAGTGACTGGATAGGAGGACCAAAGCTCAGGCATGGATGTTAAACTGACTTAGAGGTCATGCTGATATTCAAGTGGCCTGAGAACGTGCTTGTGAATCTGAAGAGGATTACATCCCTTGATTTGGACAGAGAAACCTCTCAGGTCTGAGAGGACATGGGACTGACTTTCAATAACCAGGAAAGAGGAACCCCTGGATCCCAGAGTCCACTGAGTTGAGCGGCTCTCACAACACCCTCAACGGAGAGAACTACTGGGCTAAAGATGTGATGCTTATAGTATCAGGAACAAAACAACTTTCACTAAAATGTCCTCTAGGTAGCAATGAAAAAAGGTAGACTTACACAAGACCAGTCATAGAATCATAGAATCGTAGAATAGTTAGGGCTGGAAAGGACCTTAAGATCATCTAGCTCCAACCCCCCTGCCATGGACAGGGACACCTCACACTAAACCATGTCACCCAAGGCTTCAAACTTTAGTTTTCTACAGTAAACTGAATTCCCTTAAAAAGGGGACACGAGAGGAATGTGGAAGGAATAAGAATAATGTGCTGTGCTCTGGCATGGTACACTCCAGCAGCATGGTATTAAAAAGCATTTGAGCACTTAAAGACCCAGAGTAGGAAACCATAACTGCCAGACTGCAGATGAAACTATGAAAGACACACTTCCAGAAGAAACCTCATTTTAAAACACACTGGCAGATGCTGTAAGAAATGTAGATAAGTAGCATAATTAAACTGAACAAATTGTGTTGTGGGCATTGATATGTTTATTAAAAAACACTTGGTGAAGGCTTGCTGGAGGGAGCTAACTAGAAAGCAACACAGTCCTGGATTAGAATACAAAAGCACAGGCTTTCCTGCTTTTGCCTTTCTAATAAACAGAAAATAGCAAGACAGGAAAAAGCGCTATTTAATTTTCCGATATCCAGTCTCCAAAGAAGTGACACACCTCAGGGGCACATGTAAGTACAACATGATGCCAGAGAATTGAAACCTCTGAAAGAGTAAGGATTTTGCTCAGAGACAGGGAAATGGTAAATATTAGGGTGAGGTATTTCTTTGCCCACAGACAATGCGATTTATGGTATAAGATCTGTTTACTCTAAGCAACTGGGTTCTAAATTAATAATTTTGAAAAGGCTATTTCAGCAATTGGGTATTCTTGTCTTTGTTCAAGGGAAGAAGGACAGGCTCTGTGCCTAATACAAACATGCTAAAGTCAGTCATAGTTAACATGACAGACAGCAGTTAAAAGGTGGTGGCACGATTTCAAGACTCCCAGCCAGTGCATTGGCAGTCTTGTCTTATGGAGATAGGGATAGCCTGGTATATGGATGTCTACAGGCTGAGGTGGAAGTGAGTTTAGGCTGGCACCTATTTTTTTTTATTTTCAGTAGTGACTTTTACACATTTTGTCACCCTAGAGAGCCTAAAGGATCTGTCAGAGGATGCTGTCCTGGGTTCAGCAGTAGCAGTCATTTTTCTCCTTAGTAGCTGGTACAGTGCTGTGGTTTTGACTTTCAGTCTGGGAACAGCGCTGATAACACCAATGGTTTTAGTTACTGCTCAGTAATGTTTACTCTGACCAAGGACTTTGTGAATCTCAGGCTCCGCCAGGGAGGAGGGGAAGCCAGAAGGAAGCAGAGACAGGACACCTGACCCAAACTAACCAAAGAGGTATTCCATACCACAGCACATCATGCTCAGTATACAAACTGGGGGCAGGTACCCAGAAGGATTACATCACTGCTTGGTTGGGCTGGGTATTGGTCAGTTGGTGGTGAGGGGTTGTATTCTCTTCCCTTGTTATTTCCCTTATCATTATTGGTGGTAGCAGTAGTGGTTTGTGTTATACTTCAGTTACTGGACTGCTCTTATCTCAACCTGGGGGAGCTACATTCTTTTGATTCTCCTCCCCATCCCCCCCAGGAGCGGGGCAGGAGAAGGGGGGGGGAGTGAGAGAGAGACTGCGTGGTTCTGATTTACGGCTGGGCTTAAACCACGACAGATGCAAAGTGAGTTTGGGAGCAAAGCTCACCAGCCCTTTCAATGAGTGCTTGAGCTCCTGGAAAGGAAAACTGCCCAAGCCTCTGAATTCCAACAAAACAAACTTTTCTTAGTACTTGTGCTCATGTCTGTAATAGAGTGACCTGAAAAACCCTCAGGGTAACCTCATAATCTCTCATACTCCACAGACCTATATACTGTTTCACACACAGACTAGTACAGACTGAAGGGCATGTCCTTTACAACAGTTGAGTGGCACAGCTTTGCTGCTGGGTGTAGTTACACCAGTGTGGAAGCCCTCTAGACAGGTCTGCCTTTTTCAGCTAGGAGATGCTCATGTCAACACACTGCAACACATAACTAAAGTAAATCTATTGCTTCAACTACCAGAATAAAGTAATATTATTTTTATGAACAGAAGCAAGGTAGTACTATAGAAACAACAAAAAGGTCACTTAAAGGATCTCCCAGTACCACAGTTTGAAAACTAGGATAAACACAGAGTAAGTGCACTCTTACTCTAGGTTTGAAACTACTTCTTTGCATATGACTTCCTTCCACTGTGCCTTTCACACTATCAGTGACTTAAAAATCCAACATAATTTGACAGTAGAGGCTAAAAGCCAACTGAACTGAAAAAACCTAAACCCTCCTCTCTTAAATGTAAAAACATGAAAGTATTTTTATGTTCAGCTCAAACTGAGTCATCCCATAAAATTTCTGGTTACCAGTTCAGAGTAATGACTTAATTGTAGAACACTTTTTTAAAACCAGATGTACTCAGAGATAACCTATACCTGGTGAGGCCTGCAGAGCAGCATCGTATCACCGTGTTTTCCCACTTCTTTCCATTTCTACCTTCCCACAGTTGTAACCAGAGCTCGTGCTCCTGCCTCACAACGCCTGTGTTTCTCTCACAAGGATCAGTTCAGCCTGAGGATTTCTTGCAGTCCACCTATGGTGAGCTTTCTCTAAGCTGCTTCTAGAAGGGCACAGACACACAGACCTCTCAACAAGGATGGAAAACTTGCTGCTCTTGCTGCTTACGATGCCTGACTTACTCCTGGTTGTCATCCCCATAGTGCATTTGTACTCCTCACTGTACCACTTGCTTTTCTCCATCTCTCTGCATGTGTGTGGCGAGGCATGGATTTCTGTATAAGTCCAAAAGTCACCCAAACTACCAGCCAGTGTCCCACTTCCCTGGCACACTGCCGGCACCTGCTCCCTCCTCAGCACAACGTGCCGTTGAAGTCTCTCCCTGTCCCCGCAGCTCCATGCACCCAGCGCTAGGCTTTGCTAAGAGAAGGAACAGCTCCCGCAGAACCACGAGAACGACTCGTAACCGCCACGAGGCGGGGACGGGGTGCCCCTGGCTCCCCCCACTCCGACGGGTCATCGGCGGGGCCCGCACCTCACCACGCCGGGCCTGGACGGCTCCCGGCTGTGCCACACGTGTTCGCCGCTGCCCACTCCCGGTTCCCCGCCGCGTCGGCCCCGTCCCACCGCCCAAGCCGGGGCCGCAGAGCCACCAGCAGGAGGGGAGCGGGGAGTCCCGGCCGCACACTCACCTCCCCGCCCCAGGGTCCGTCCGGCCCCGCAGGACGCAGCCATGCTGCTGCCGCTCCCCCCGCCCCGGCGTGGGACGGCCTCCGGGAGCAGAGCTCCGCCCCGCCCCGCCCCGCCCGACGGGGAACGCGGGGCCAGCCGGGGCTCGTAGTCTCTCCCCGGCCGCGGGCGACGAGGGGCGCGGCTGCGCCGAGGCACTACGTTCCCCGGCGTGCAGCGGGACCGGGCTTATAAGTGGCTGGCGGCGAGCGTGCCTCAGCTCGTTGGTCCGCCAGCCCGCCGGGGTGAACAATGCTTTCGCCGCCGGGGCCGGGCAGCTGCGGCTAAAGCGCACCGGGAGCAGCGGGCGCGCTCCCGGCACCGCCGCTCCCAGCGCAGGGGCTGCCGCCGAGCGGGCGGGAGGCAGCCGCAAGCATGTGGATACCCACGGAGCACGAGAAGTACGGCGTGGGTGAGTGCGGGCAGCGAGCGGGCAGCGCGGGGGACGGCGGTGCCGGCAGGGAGCGCAGCCCGCGGCGGAGCGGAGGTAGCGTCCCGCCCGTGCCAGCGGCGTCGGAAGTCCCGGCGGGACAGCCGAGGAGCGGCCCCTTGCCCACGGAGCCACAAAGAGGGGCCGCTGGCCGCGGATGGGGCCGGTCCCAGTGCCCCAGCTCTCAGGCGGGTGCTCGGTTTCTCCCCGCTGGCGCTGGGTGGAAAGGCTGGTGTTCCGCAGGGAACAAAGCAGCTTTGGCAGATACCGCTGCCAGCGGCGACCCGGCGGGCAGCCGGTCACCGTCGGTGGAAGCGGCAGCCGGGGGTGAAGCGGTAGCGGGGCCGCGGGCATTGTTCGCCTGGAGGGGGTTTGTCGCTGAAACAGGACAAAGTGTCGCTTGTGGGAGCCGCGCTTCCTTGCCTATTTGTTGAACTCTGCGGAGCTGTGAAGCTCCTTGCTTTGACTTACGGAGTGGTCGGAGAGAGGCACTGTGATTTTTATGTATTATCTGTTTTGACACTGCCGATGAAAATCGTCAGCGCTCGGTGAGCGGCGGTGGCTCGTCCCGGACAATAGCCCTCTCTATCACAAACGCAGCTGAACTGTTACACAGACCTACTAGCGTAGTAAGCGGCTTTCTCTGTGTTGACGTTGCATTTGAACGCGGCGTGGTGCCTGTCGTGGAAAAAGCCGGAGGAGCCGGAGCGCTCCTTTGTGTTGGGGTGTGTGTGTTGGTGTGTGCGTGTGTCAACGCCGGAGCCAGCCCCGCTGGAGCAGTGCCGCTCCGTCCCATTTGGAGTTGAGCCCAGGTGTTGCTGTCCTCCGAACGTTAAATTACACAGCTCATCAGTGGGATTTATTTGCCTGACTTCTTTATTTGCCAGATCACAGCTGGGCTACGAGATATTGATTAGTCCTGCCACCCGCCTTTCTTTACTAGGGTGGGCAGAGGCTCAAAAATCAGTCTGAGACTCCCTGGAATGGCATGCTTGGATAGTTACAGCCAAATATTTCACATTGCAGCCCACCTATCAGTCTATTTGTTGTTTCTTTTCTTTTTGTGTTACTATAATTTATTATTATTGAGTATAGTATGCTGTTTCACAATTGAAACATTTTTTTTGCCTAATTTGTGAGCTAAAAAACACTATGAAGCATTTTTTTCTAATACTGAAAATAAGCGGCCAAAGGCTGTTCCCCTTATTTGAATAACTGCCCCCTGGTCTCTAAACAATTAAGTGATATTCCTTAAATAACATTTTCTATGTTCAGTAAATCCTCTCGGATACTTGCACATGGATCGCTGTCCAGCTCTTCCTCACTTACCAAGGCTGTTGTCACTGAAACCTCATGCCTGCTAGAGAGATACAGTTGCGGTTTCTCAATAGTGAGCTTTGGCTCAACCAGAAAATGCAGCTTACTACAAAGATCCTCTTTATTTGTGTAAATATAATATAGTCACAAAAAGATGCTTAGTCTGATTTAAATTCATTCTATGGTTTTCTGTGATTTGGCTTCTAAAAGGCTATTCAAGTTAGTAACAAAAACCCACTGTTTAATTTGGGCCCTCTGTACCCCTGGGGTGGGAGTGACAGCCTTGTTATGTGACCATTGCAAAACGTTGAAATACTGACCTAAAGTAATCTAATTTTTCACGAGGATTGTGCTTTAAGGTGTATGCTCACTCACCTGCATGAGACCTGTCTGCAAAATCTTCACACCCAATTATTGTATAAGCTATTGTGCTCTAGAGCTATGATAGGGGAGGCAGGAGAAAGAGTTGTATATTGCTATATAGTTCTTTAAAATTCATGTAGAATGAATTTCACAGATCAAACTTGCATTTAGCACCACAGACCTGCTTATATATTTTCTTTTTAATGATGGGATTATTATATTTCCAAATAGATTTCTTTTTTAATACTGATGCGTTTATCTACCCTGGTAAAATGGATACATTATAAAACCCCTTTGAGAATCCTTGATTAGTTGTACCAAGCATATGCATCCTTTGTATAAAGAGCGCCAGGCTTGTATCAACATCAGACCTCATCTGCATTTTCAATCTGAATTTTGCAGCACATGCTGTGTGCTGCACATTTCTACTGTGACATGCCAAAATGGATGAATAACCAGGCAACAGCCACCTGGTTGCACTGAAGGGTTGCTGGTAACCAGGTGGCTGTTGCTCACTTGCACAGCCTGACTGATTCCCACTTTGAGGAGTGGTTAATATGAATAACAAGCTTCTCTTCAAATTTTTAACCTTCTGCCTGCTAGCCCGTGATGATATCTAATTGTGTTTTGCTGAGCAGGTTGCTTTACTCTGAGTTCATTTACTACTAGACAGACATACTGCCAGTTAATTTCCTAGTAGATATGCATCCTGCTGTAATGAAGAATATTATTATGCTTATATGGGACACCCTTTGTACTGCAGTTATGTGTTCTTATCTCTGAGGCTATAGGTTTTGTCAGTTGTGTATTATCCCTCAAGATGCTAAAGGTGAAATACACATCAGAGTATTTCTGGTTCTGAAAAAGTTTGCTTAGTCTGGGTTTTGGTACATCTATTTCCAGAACAGAAGGTTAAGCTTCTGTATTTCACTTTGAAATACCATATGTTTTGAATCACACCTTTAGCTGTTGTGTCAGACTAGTGATGGAATTGCACAAAGTGGTCAGTTATATGGAGTGTTTAGCACAAAGTATGCTGATGTAGGGGTAGGAAAGGTAAGATATTTCTTCTTGCTGTTAATAGTATCTTAATATTGTAGACTTCAACTGGAATTGGCTTACATAAATGCTGTGTACTTTGCTGTGTGAATTCAGAACCTAACAGAACAATATTGTTTAGAACAATAACCAAACCCTTTGTTCAGATGAGTCATTTAAGATTGCATATCTGTGGATGCTCTGCAGGTAGCAAATAGGTAAGTGTAGCTTTCAAAGGTTGGTGCAAACTGCAAGCTTGTAGGTGTAATAAATAAATTGCAGGCTACATAAATATCTCCTAGCTGCTTTTTAGAGTTAAGATACAAGTTCTGTTAGATAATCAGTATACACAGAATCAGTTTTTCTTATTGTCTCACCAGATCTGCATACTGCTGTATCATCTGATTTCTGTGGTTTACCTGAATCTGTAAGAATGCAGTTAACTCTTTCTGGAATGTAGGTGGTGGTTCTTCTACTGAGCACAAAGCTTCTCAGTGTTTGTCGGGAAGGCCTTTTTTTTTATTAGGATGGAAAGATTAAGAAGAATAATTAAAAACCATTGTCTAATTTATAAGTCGAATGGCATTCCAGATCCTCAAGTTGTTCTGTACAGCAAAATATACCAGTTTAACTCGGACAAGTTTAAATAGTGCTTGGTATTTTCAGTGTGATGAAGCCATAAATCTGCCTTCCCAAGGGGTGTGTGAGGTGTGGCCATCTCCTATGGCACATGACTTTGTGCTGTAAGTTGAAGTTTACAGGAGGAAAAAGATGGTGAATTTGCTGATCACAGGAGCAGTATTGATTTGCACATAGACAAAAGCCAAATCAATTGGCTTGTGCCCTTCTCTGAGTTGCAGCCACCTAGTCTTGCTAGCAGTCCTGTTGAAAGATAACTGAGACATCTTTACCTTCATTCTGCAATCACTATTTTGACTGCAAGTTAACTTTGCTATAAATGTGCTTGGTTGGTTTAGCTCAACAGCATCTCTGTCGCCAACACGCAAGACTTCTAATACAATGTCTTTTGTTTAGCACAAATGCTTTATCAGCCTCTCTTGCATTCAGCTCCAAATGAAGAGTTCAATCTTGTTTCCTCTGTTCTCCTGTGTTACTCTTATGCTTCTATGTGGAATTCAGGTTGTATTTCTGTCTTGGACTAATGTAGCTACTGATGATGAGCTATATTGAAAACTTCTGTTGAGCTGCCTAAATATCTGTTTAGGGGTGAGGCAAGGCCAAACATAGTGAACTTGTGGGCTCATATAACTAAAGAACAATTGGAAGATGATGTTAGTTTTATTGTTACAGCTTATAACTCTTTGTGGGGCTGTGAGGTACCATGGGGCACTGAGGGTGAGGTTGGCAGGGTACCAGTGCTCCCTTCACTGGAGCCGTGGGAGCCCATTCTTGTTTTATGGAAATACTCTCTGATTCTTAGCTATCTTATAGCTAAGATAGCAAAGACCCACACATTTTCTGTAGGAAGATTTTTGACACGTGATACATTGTCATGGAGGCTTTTATGTAAGTTTAGGATGTCAGATAAGGATTATATTTTCCATTGTCTTTGATATAAGCAATGACTCTCAGTATCTTTCAGAAATGGAATGATCTCAACTCACAGGTTTTGGATAGCCCCCCCCCCCCCCATCCCAAAACACTGATTATATTCTATTGGAGAGCAGAATAAGAAGGCTGAAGTTTTTAAGTCATCTCTGTCATAAGACTAGTCTTAAATAAGTGTTGATGAAGTGATGAAATTGCCTTAAAATCAGACTAAAAAAGTTGTGTGGTTGTCGTTGTTCGCTTGTTTTTCTTTTTTCTAACATATGCCTCCCCAAAGCAGTCTTTAGTATGGACGTGGTATTTTGAATGTCTGTCATCTTCTAGGGGACAGCCCAGAGCTGGCTGGTTCATTAACACCTTTTTACATAGTGCCCTTCTGAGATCTCAACTTTCCCATTCACTACGTATCTGGAGATACGGGGGAATATTTGTGAAGGCTAATGTTATTTCAGTTAGTTGTATACTGATGACACTGGTGGTGTTCCTCTTTCACTGATTGAGGGCTTTTGCCACCATTCTCAGTGTTGGACTTGTGTGGCTACTAGCTGGGTTAGATTCAGTGGAAAGATGATGGAGCAATGGTGAGTTAAGTAACAAATGAAAAAGTATTCTCCCTTCCAGCCGTGAGACGACATCCTCGCCTTCACTCTTTGTGTTATCTAGGATGGGCTAATATTGATTCTGGGAGTTCAGAGAGCATGTGATGGAGTCATTGACTTCTCTGTCAAGGAAGCTATAATTGGTTCTTTTACTCCTACCACAGAGATATCAGCAGCTTTTTGCACTGCTGCAAGAGTGTCTGTCTTTGACTCATCTCTTTGCTTCCCTAACTGGCACCACAGAAAGGAAACTTCAGAATAAAATAGGGTTTCACATTTTCAGCCTGGTTCAAGGTTCCAGAGTTTCCACTTCATTTCTGAGTGTAATTCACCATGTAAGTTTTGGTCTATAAAGTTCTTCATAATTTGAGTCTCGGGATCAGAGACAATCCTGAGGAGAGCACTTTGGCTGCTTGGACCGTTTGTGACACTTGAATGTATTCAGCAGCTGAGACAAGACACTTTGAGCAGAGTTTGCACCCCTGGGAGATGTGCTGCTTCATTTCTTTAGTTTTGAGAGACTTTGATGGCTGCATGTGGGTGGTTTTTTGGTCTTCTGTTTGCTTTCCTGCTGGATTTGTATTTGATTCTGTGGAGGTACAGGGGAACAAACTAGGTAATCTTTCAAAGTCCTTTCAAGCCTGTCTTTGTGGTTCTGCACATAAGGTTTGAAATATGAAGGTTTTGCTTCACTTTCAATCTGAAATTTCTTTTGTTACTGTGTTGTTTTTTTTTTCCCCCCCATATAGCAATGCATCATCAAGGAATCTTTTTTTTTTGTTTTGCTTTTTCTTGTTTTCTTGCTATGTGTCCTTTTGTGAGAAGCTGACACAATGTCTTTGAGGTGACCACTGTCTCCCTCCCAGTGATTCGAGAGCCAGGAGACTAACCTGGAAGGAGATGTCCCTTTTTTATTTAATAGTCACATGTGTTTAATTTGTTGAAAAGGTCTCAAACATTATGTAATGAAAAGGACTGATTTTTGTTTTTGGAGATGATCATAGAAACATAGTTAAAATATGTTTAGAGTTTTGAGGAATTTAATCTGTATTACTTTTTCAAAGCCAAGTCAACCCTTTCTGTTGCTTCTGAAGGATGTTAGTGAGCCTGTTCTTTAAAATGCTGGTAATAAAGCATCTGCAGCTTTTGTAGTCAGTGCTTAGCAACCTTACTACTAGGAAGTGTTTAGCACTGGAGTAGTTTTCCTCTTGAATATATCATTATGTGCTTATGAAAACTTGCCATGACTGTCTCCTTTTCCTTGCATGAAATAGCTGCAGTTATTTCATCCTTTCCTTCTAGATGATGCTGTTCTTATCTTTGACCAATTAATCTATGTTCAAAAGTGGACAGGAAAGCTTGATCAGGTAAAGCAGGAGAATCTTTTAGTGTGTGCTTTAGGCAATGTCTGCTTGTCATTCCTTGTGTGATGTTTGTTCCTTTTGCAATAGCAGCACATTGACTCATGTTCAGTCAGGAACTGCTAATCAATCCTTCAGATCCTTTTCCGGAATACTGTTGTCTAGACAGTCATTCTCCCATCCTGTGTTTGTCAGCTGATTATTTCTGCTTGTGTCCCGAGTGAGTGGCACTTCTCTTCCATACTATTTGTACTATTTGTCAGCCATGTTGGCTCCCAAATTTCTTTCATCATTGTGTTGTAAGCACCTTGTCTCACAGCTTTGTTGTGCGAGATGCAATTTGGGAACTGTACTTGCTAAGAGAAGTGGTGCTTGTTTGGAGAATCGGGTGTATGATGAGCAACTAAAGACCCTTGAATGACACAATAATTTGCCATTAGTTTTCCTCTGCATTTCAAGGAATACATTTTTTTTTGATCTTTATGATGACAGGAGACTGAAGTGATACCTGATTCCTGTTTCTCTTCATAATGCATGTTTGTGGTTATTCAGAATGCGTGCTTCCAATTAAATAATCCGTAAACGATGTAACTTGTCAACTTTGCATTCCTGGGCACCTGAAAAAGTTTGAAAATAATGCTGATCTAACTCCCATATGCTCAAGGCTGCACAGGAGAGCTGCAAGCAATGCAGCTCTGAAAGTCGCTTGTGCTGTAGGGACAAAGAAAGAAGCTTGGATTTCGCATTCTAACACATTGTGCTTGCTGATTTTTGTTGTATTGAGTAAGAAATTGGACAAAATCAAATCAGTTTTGCAGGATTAAAAAAACCCTTGAGTCTTGACGGATGAGGCACAAAAGTGCTCATGTGCTCTTGAAGGAGAGAGAATATACGGGGGAAAAAAGTATACTGATGCTGACTGCAGCTTTTTTTTTTTTTTCCAGTTAAGGAATCAAGTCAGTTTTTTTCCCAGATTCACATGTGCTTATTTATCCACTTTGTTAGTAGTAACAGCTGAAATTATTACAACTGGAAGCGGGTAAAGTCTGTGTACTCAAGTCTCTTGTACATGGTTTTGTTTTCTGATAGCTTGTGTAGAAAAGTGCAAATAGTAGATGAGGTAATAAACCCCCAAATGGGGTTGTTGGCAGAAGTCACAACGAGATGTTTGAGGAATAACTTCAATTTATTTCAGTTTTGCTTTATGTGTTACTGGATTTTAAGTGTATGTCCTTTCAGGGCTCTGGAAGCAGGTAGTGGCTGGTCTTAAACAATTGGGAGCTGAATGATGAGCAGTTCTTGCTGCAGCAGAGAATAAATGGAGTGCCCTCTCAAATCCATTGCTTGGGATTTCTTGATTTGATTTTTATTGTTGTTTGCGCTGAACTTATGATTTCTGAGTCTTTAGAAGTGCAAAATAAGTTCTGGACTATAAAGGTGTCTACTGACAATTTTTCATGAGTAATTTGTATTGTGTATATGGGAGTTTGAGTATGCTGTGAATAAGGTGAGCACCAACTGCACAGTAGGGACTCTTCTGTAATAGAAGCTACTGATTTCTGTTTAGTTATTTTTAAAACAAAGCACTTGGTTTTACTGTCGTAAGTCATTGACCACATATAATAGGATAATGTTTTGTCCTTGGAAACTCTTTGTTAATTACAGGTTGCAGTGCAAAAGGCAAATGATTAGTCAACGAAGCCTTTCTCCAGAGTAGTGCAGTGAGTGAAGCATGTATAAGATGCCGTAGGGGTCAGAACCAGAACTTCTGATGCTTTGTTTTGTTATATAAGTTAAATACAAATTAGCTGCAAAAATTATTTTTTCATGACTTATTGTACTGTACAAACAGTAGTGGGTAACAGCTTGATTCTTCATCAAGCTGTTGATGTCATAGGCAGCTGATATGAGATTTATTTAAAGTAGCATTCCTGCTTTTATAGATGATACTTACAAATACAGAATACTGTTTTTCTGAGGAAAAGCCCTGTATAAAGACGGCTATTTGATTTTAAGTGGACTATCTTATTTTTGGTTGGGGGAAAAAGTAACATTGTTAAACTTAAATGAACAGCTATAAGGCATACTCAGAAACTAAGTGGTATAGAAATGGGCTGTAAATATTTCTTTTATGGTTGTGATACTTTTTATATAGAATAGAGTTGGCTAGTATTTTGTACCTTGAAGGAAGATACCTCTTTCCTAGGCTGCATAGTTCCCTTCCTAACATCTGTACTGAGTCAGTACAGTGAGGTTAGAGAGCTTGACTCACAGTTTCTGACTTTGCATGAGATTCAGAATTGCTTCTTCTGATGTTCACTTTGTCTCCCATTTTGCTATGATAAAGAAGAAATCTGAGCATGTATTTTTGAAACAATTTAGTGGACAACCGCTGGCAGAGCTGCTGTGTTATTCATGGTTAATAGTGGAAACTTCTTAAACATTCTTCACTTATCTGTCTCTTCCCTATTCCTCTACCTCCCCCCCTTCCTGCCCTCAGCTTCCTTCCTTTTTTTAGTTTCTAAAACTTCAGACAAAAAAGAGGAAATCCTAAGGTGGAAAACAGAAGATCCCTGTACTTCTGTTTCAGTGTAAGAGAGCACGTGTCAGTTTTGTACAGAGGTCATTACTGGAGCTACACTTTTCTTCCTCTACCCACCCATATCAGAAAGAGCAGCTAATTATAACTCAAGCCAAAATCATTATTTCACAATATCCTTTCTTCCACTTGGAATAACAAGACCTGAAAGCTAAAATTCTTCTCACTGGGCCAGATATGGCTCTGAGTGCTCAGCTGTGTTGAACGAATGGGCTTCTTCCTATTGCTTGCCAGGTTAAACAGGCAAAGTAAGGGTAGGGATATCTGCCTGCATATATTGTGCCATTATATTTGTCTTAGGAAAATATATTTGTGATAATGGTAAGCATCTAAAGCTACAGGTTCTCCAGGTGCGTACCTAACTAGAAAGCTAAATTCAGGAACTTCAACTATTTGCCACCTTTTTTCTTTGCCAATCAGATTGGAAGATAAGACTCGTCTATTGTCTTTTCTGCATACAAGTTAGGCTTTTTGTAATTTAATTACCCAGACTTTGACCAATGTCTTTCCACCAATGCATTGAAAAGGGCATAGTACAAGATGCTGAAAATAAGTAAAATATCAGCATAATATATATTTTTCCAGGAAAATGTGTGCTCTTGCATTTGAGGCAACTGTTGGTTTTGGAGTTTAATATTCCTTGAATAAGGGGAAACAGGTTCAAATTTAAATGACAAAGTTTAGATTAGATGTGAGGAAGAAGTTCTTTACTGTGAGGGTGATGAGCCGCTAGAACAGGCTGCCCAGGGAGGTTGTGAATGCTCGATCCTTGGCAGTGTTCAAGGCCAGGTTGGACAGAGCCTTGGGCGCCATGGTGTAGTGTGAAGTGTCCCTGCCTGTGGCACTGGGGTTGGAACTGGATGACCTTAAGGTCCTTTCCAGTCGAAACCGTTCTATGATTTTATGAATATGGTATTTGGAGATGTAGCATGGTAAACAACATTCAGAGAAATCTGAAGTAATGAACTCCAGCTTCAGAGACAAGGTTATATGGAACTATATTCTACTCTATGTAGTAGTCACCTATTCTATAGTAGTCACCTGCATGGGGTTTTTTGGGGTTTTGTTTTTTTAAGCACTCACTGGTTGCTTCTGGAAAATGTTATTGGTTTAGGTTTTATTTTATTTTTTTAGTATCAAGAGTAGCTTTATCTCAACCTGAGTACATTTATAATATACTTCAAGAAGAACTATTTAGACCTTGTTCTCTTGATGAAAAGCCTTGGCTTCCTGGCAGCATGAGAGATGCGTGGTGTCAGCCTTGCTGCTGCTACCTGTCTTTTGTTCAGTGTTAGAACACAGCCACTGCTTTTGTATCTTCAAGCTTGAGTATGGCCATGATCGTTTACATCCATGTAATTGCCTGGGAAGCCTTTAAGATTGAAAGTTGTTGGGTTTTAATGTATTTGCATGCAAAGGAAAGCCTTTCGTTGACTTCTGCAAGGACATAGTTCTACTGAATAGGCTGGGTTTTGAATAGCAATGCCTGTAAAAATGTGTATTTCATAGGTACATTAAATAACACCAGTGTAAAGATGGCAGAGATAAATCACAGAGGTTAGTTGTTGTATTAAACATGCATGAATTATGTGGTTCTCTTTTTTTTTTTCCAATCATAAAAATGTAACCCTGTGAACAGAAAAAGTGCACCTGGAACAGTAGAGAATTCAAGTAAGTTTGTGATGATCTTACAAGGATCTGCTTGAAGTTATATTTATAAACATTGCCTTGAGCTCTCTTGGAGAGTTAACAACATCATAACTGAGGAGTAGATGTGGTTGTGCAGCTCACAGGTCTGTGGTCTTTACCAGTGTGCTTTGCCTCTCTTTGTGAGTTCCTCAGTAAAATAATGGCCAAGTAGAAAGGGACTGGACTGAGGGGAGATCTTCCCTTTCAGAAGATGCAGAGGTCTAGAATAAACTTTGAGCTGATAAGTGCTGAATGGACTCTTTTAAGCTAACAAGTTAGAATCCTTTGGTAAACCTATAAAGTAGATTTCCTGTTTGCAGAACTGACATAACTTTTTTTTAAATGACATCTAAAAATGCCATTTATGTTTTTACATACCTTATGCAAAACCTCAAGAGCACTCTGCAGACTACAAATAGCAGGTTTTATGTAAAAATATGAGGTTTGTGTAGGATAGAAATATGCACAGCTACAGTACCATATGTTAAAGTAATTCAGGAAACTCGAAATAGCATATTGTCTCTTCATTGTGTGTGTGTGGAAACTTTGGCAGGGAGATTGTAATTGTCTGGGGACCAACATGACTGTGGCCAGGCCAGCTCTGATGCTCACCCAGCCCTGGCCATGTGCTTCCCCCTGCTTGCTTGTAACAGCTTCTGTGCTGTGCAGTTGAGCTGATCTGGCTGGAAACTAATCGCTTCTTTTTGGCAGGGAGGGATTTCTACTGGATCAGCACCTCTAGCTGGCTTCGGTTGTCTGCCAAAGCTTGTGTGCCAGCATGGGGGAGGCGAGGGAGAGTGCAGCTGGGAGCACGGAAGGTGGCAGGACCTCAGCACTCTCCATGTGTCCTGCTCAAAGTGCACTGCAGCAAATTAGTTCTCCCTTGTGCTTTTCTGGATTCTCTGCTTTGAGCAGCACCTGTCTGCAGGTGAGCTCACTGAGTGCCTCTGAAGGCACTGGCTATCCTGGCTGGTGAGGGGTGACTGGCTTGCTGTTGTGCAGCTGCTAGCCCTGATGCAGATTAAGCTGCCTTGCTCAAACACCACATCAGATGAGGGGTAACAGACAGCTATAGCCTGATGAGAAATGTAGTTGGCATGTCAAGCGTATATGGCTGCCTTCATGGACGTAGGTGATTTAATTGTGTATCTTCTTGTCTAGCTCTCTTTGGTCTGGATTCACGAGTGTGCCCACTGTTAGCTGTAGGAAGTCTTTTACAAATTTTAGGTTACTCCTTACTTTCTAGTGCTGTTCTGATATGGTCTTAATTTGCTTAGATTAGCATGGCAGGTATGCTCTTTCCCATTCTAGAAGCCGCTCAGTAAGCAATTGCTTGTCCTTGCTATCTCAAACTTTATCTTCATATACAACAAGTGGAACTGTCCAAGCTTGTATTTTGGACCTTAAGTTGGGATTGATTCTTGTCAGCTCTCAGGAGGCTGCTGAAGTAGTTTAAGTGTCACAAGATTAGAAACTAAAAATAAAGGTGCAGTTTGAGTTTCATGGAAGCAAAACTTGTCTAATTTTGCCATGAAACAAAACTTGGAAAAAGATAGAGCAATGACAGAACTGAGAACTGGTAAATGTACAGCAGGAGTTCAGTGGGATGTAAGTAACAAATAAAGTAAAATGAGCATAGATGTATGCTTCTAACATCCTTTTGAGGCTTGCATTTCACTGCTGCATCCAGAACTTAAACAGGTCAGTGTGAGTCCTTTCAATGTAGTAATATGGGAAAGAAAAAGCCAACTTCTGCCTGATATAATCAGAATACATATTTTATAATGGTTGTTTTTAATAATGAAGTTGATCTGAGGCTATTGAAGTTCTCATAATAATGGGAACTGCTGCTTCTCATAAAATGATGGCTCTTGAACATTTCCATTGCCTTTTCAGCCAGGACAGTTTTGGAGACAGTTTTGAAGAAAAAGCCTTGGCATTTGTTCCTTCCAACTATCTGTTAGTCTTGTCCCATTTTCTCTTGCTGTGGATGTCTCTGGGATAGCCTTCCTGGAAATTCTGTGGAGTGCCTGGGCATCCTGCGCTGCCACTGATGTGTTCCCTGCTTCTCGCTCTTGTCCCTGCCCCCCAGGTCCTTTGACTTCTGTTTGTCATTTTATTAGGCCCGGAAATGGATTCAAGCATAGAAAAAGCAGTCTTCTCTTAATTATGCAACATTTGTCTTGTTCCAAAATACATAACAAGCATCTTTAGCACAGGAGGATTTGTTTGATTTGCCTGTGATCTATGCAGATACTAGACTTTTCAATGTCTATTAAATGTGAAACAGCATCCTTACAACTTCTCTGGTATGGTAGCTGTAAAGCTAGGGGATCACGTACATAATACTCATCATATGTGAGGCATTTTCTTTGTCTTCACCCTTTTTAATTAGATTAGTTGTGAACTGACTTCTGCTGTGTTCAAAGCATTTCTTGGGTTTTTAAAACACCCCCCTGAGAGTGTGTGGTGGGTGTACAGAATGATGTACAGAAATGTATGAGAAGAGGAACTGGAATGTGATGTGTAACCTGTGTATGTATTTTTTCCAAGTTTCTTCAAGTTGGCTCGTGACACACTTCAATTAGTGTGTTTTCAACCAGTTTTCACACAAGCTTTTTATTTTGTGTGTCCCTGCTGTTCAGCCCTACCACAATGAACTGGGAGGTGAAGGAGAGAAAAAAGAGCTGTCATATGTTTGGTAATCATTGGGCTGGCTCAGATCCAGGATTCTGCTTATGAAGAGTTCCATAGCATGATCTTACAATATGGAACTTGTCAGAAAATGTCAATATTTACTTTTTTCCCCCTTTAAGTCTTGAATGCTTGAAGTACCTTTAAAACTGAAGGGGCAGATACTTGTTATCAAACATTGGTATTTGCGTTGCTTTTGCAAAGCTAGATAACTGTTAGCCTTCACATCTGTGAACATGCTACATGGTTTTATGTGGTGTGGGGTTTTTGTTTGGTTTTGGTTGTTGTTTTTTTTTTTACAAATGTACAGTATTGCTTTCAAAGGGAAGTGTTTTCTGGGGGTTGTATATTGGGTATCAAAACAATTTAATGATAAAACGTATAAGTGGTTTGGAAGAGAATAGCTTGGTGTCTTCAGATCTATATTTAATAGGAAAGCTGATTGGGCAGGTCTGGCTTTTGTTCTTCTTTAATTTTAAAGGTTGGATACTGGGTAACTGCATCTTGTGCTTGCTTTTCTGCCTCTGCAGAGGACTTGAACTCCAGAAATGCATCAGTATATAGTTCAGCCACAAAGTTCTTTGACTTTTTCCCAGTATTAGTTACTGCATGCTAGCTAAAAAGAAACGTGTTCTGTATGGATGTTGACTTAAGGAATGTGTGAAGGCATTCCTGCAGCCTGTGGTATGTCATGCAGGCTGCAGGGAGGTGAGAGGAATGCTGCGGCTTCAGATGTCACACTGAAACACTGACACTAGTAGTGTGAAATGCTGCAGTACATAAACACTATGGCATACCTGATTTAAATACCTCGGATTCTCCAAGCTTAGAGGTGGAGCAGTATTTCGTATAATTTGCTTTGTAATCTCATACCAAGCTCTCTTCAAGTCAGCATTATACACTTGCGCATGTGTGGGTGAATAGCACTTGGCAGGCTCTCCTGGCGCTTGGCTCTTCTAACATCTCCTACAATAATGACTTAAAACCAGAACTTCTACCCTTCCCCCTACTTACATTACCCTTGTGCTTCTTCCAAATAACACCATCCTTTTTGTACTTTCTGTACAACATTAGTTTCAGGCTAAATTAGTTTATTTTTCTGATAATACGAAAAAGAAATTTATCTGTACAGTTGTGTAGAGAGGTACACAAAGATTTCCCAGTTGTTTTGTGGTTACTTACAAGCTGCTTTTACCTATAAACTACTTTCTTTGTTACTCTTGTAAAGGTGAATTGGTATAACTCAAGTAAATTAACTAAAACCACTTGTTAAGTATGTATTTTTACTTGTAACTTTGGAGGGGCTTATTTGTGTATGTGAAAATATGGGAGCTTTCACACTGCAGCATCTTCAGTTGGAAGTGGAGAGATCTGGACATGTGCTTGGAAGTTAGACTTAGAGGGTGGTTTGTACAGAATTTAGGATGATACTGGATGAGGGATTATAGAGTTTAAGATAAGAGATAGGCAGGGCAGAGAGGTCATGTGGTTTTATCAGGTCACAAAGTGGGACTTGCAGAAAGGTTTGCTAGTGAGCTGACAGAAGGAAAAGCTGGTAACAAGGCATGGAGAGTGGAGAGGGAGGAGTAACGACTGTAGTGAAAGGCATGGAAATAAATCCAAGCATGAGAAGCTTTCTTTATGCTGCACTGATGGCCTCTTTGTGGCATCTGCTGCCTGTCTAGTTGGGAAGTTGTAATTAAGGTTTACCTCAAAACTTGTGAAGAGTGGAGAGCAGATCTTCTGGACAGCTGTTTCTGGACAATGTGCTGTCAGGGATTATGGTTTAGCAAGGATATATAATGCTGCTTGTGCTACAGACTGGATCTTGCTAAAGCATGCTTCAGAAACAAGACTATGTCAAATTTTGAATGCTTGATTTAGCTTGAATTCTCGTATCTTAATTGTGTGTTTTTGGGTTAGGACCTCAGATTTGAGCTTTCTGTAATCAGTTGTATTTATCTTAGTTTGTAGGTCATGGGGGTTTAGCTTGCTAGGTAACAACTGAGGGATTCTTGAATGCTGCTAATGAGCTTTGGGCTGATCAAAAGTCCTCGTCCTGTGGTGCTAAGTAAGGGCATGCTGCTTTCTGAATGAGCTGTTCCTCACTATACAGTTTCTCACTTCCAGAAGGCTGCTTGAAAAATTCTGGCTCAGTATTGAATTGTGACCAACAAAGAGTGCTTGACTTGAGAGCTGATGGGGTAATGATTTTCCTGTATTATGGACTCTAGGTACTGAGGTTCTTGTGCATTATCTAGGAATGGACAGTATTTAGCTGCATCTTGGACTCAGTCACTTGTGACCTACAGAGGCAGTGGCTGATGTTGAAAGATGTGGATGCTACAGGTCTTATCTGTAAGATGTTGCCATTAATGCTGCTTCACCAGGGTAGTGGATTCTGTCAGTGTCCTGTTGCCTAGGGGAATCAACTTTGAATTTCATATGTAAGTGAACTTTCAAATAGCAGATCTAATTTTGATTAAGTGACATGTTTGCTTGGCTTTAAAAGAAATGCTTTGTTCGCTGTATAATACATTAGCATTCCCTGTATTGTCTGTGCCACCTCATTTCACCTCAGTGAAATGTAGAGACTATTACAACTTTGGTACATCTTATGTACCAAGAACCATCATTTGTTAAATAAAATGAAGAGCATGTATTTGTTCAGAAGCATACAAAGTGATGAATGAGTGTAGTTTTGTTGAACTAAGGTTGATTGCACACTGCAGGACTTTTTTGACGCATAGAGCCTTCTAGGGCTGCTGTCGGGCACTTTTATTTAGAAAACAGGATGAGTGTGTGAATACATATGTACTAGTACTGCTAAAAATACTGCCAGAAAGGGCTGTTGTGGAGAGTGATAGGAGTTGAACCTGGATTACCATGAACTGTGTGCAGCAGAAGTATGACAAACGCATATAATGTCTGTGTGGTGGCCTTTTTATTGATGAATAACATTGGAGAGTATGAAAATGTTTTAAATGATCTTCTACAGTTCACTTCTGTAATCTTGTATATGCATTTGAAGGGGCTTTCTGTTTTCTTATCACAAATGATTTAAGTTTTCAAGTAATGTTGTGGGAGACACTGGTGACCTTACAAAAGACCAAATTCAGGCCATTTGGCTACTGTCCAAGTGCTCTGTCAGCTTAGCTACTTGACCACCTGCTTCTGTTTTTCCATTCCCTTTGCAAATGTAGGTTTTATTCATTTTCTGGCATCTCCATATTGTTTCATAAAAGAAATTAAATCTTGAGGGCAAGGTCTATGCTGTAGACTTCTCAGTGTCCTCTGTGATTCTTGTAGTCATTTGAATTTTCATTAACTATTCGAACACAGGCTTGTTGGAAAAGATGATGGCTTCTGCACTTCGACACTTGCTTTCCTCGGCCAGATTCATACATTTCAGATGGTGAGACACAATGGCAGCTGTGTAGATCTGCTCAGCCACTGTGGTTTTCCTGCTCTGCATAAGCCTGGTGATTATCCCCAGTGGGAAATGTACAGGTAGCACTGGCATGCTATTGGGGTGTGATGTTATTCCTTAAGCTGCCAAAATATGCAGCTTAAGTTCTTTGTCTCTTCTCATATCTTTTCAACATGAAAATTGAGGAAAAAGGAAATGCGTATCATAAATCTGATTTGGAGATGTTAACAGCAAATGCTTTTGAGTATGAATCCCTTAACAGCCTTAATGTGGTTAGGGTGCTGAATGGGGAAGCCTCCAGTAATGAGTTACATTCTCACATCAGCTACTGATCTGCTCACCGACTAGGTCAAAACTGCATGATCTCAGTGCCTGGCTTGACAAGCAGCATGCTGAAAAGCAGCCTGTCATTGCTGCCTGAGAGCCTGTGTACTTGTATCCTCTGACATAGCTGAGATAGTTTGGGAGTTACGTCTGTGGTGGCTGATGAAAGCTAAAGGAAAAAGGATTGGCTGTTCTGTGACTTCTTGTTGTGTTAAATGCTGCTATTGGTTTCTAAAGGTTCTGTCCCATTTTTGTCAACAGATACAACCACGATGTTGTGATTTGGGTGCACATGGATATTAAAGCACTAAATTTAAAATGGAAAAATCTTGAATTATGTCTGGTATCAATACAAATGCCAATAAATTTTTTTATCTTGTACATTTAAAATGTGTTAATCATGCGGACAAAAGAAGTTGTGTCTCTCCTGCTTATTTCTGTTGCATCTGAAGACTGCCTTAGAGTAAGCCATGAATGTAGGAGGTCATTGCACACTTGCTGCTCATCCTAGAAGTATCCACATTACAGTGGGTGCTCATAGCATCAGCTCTGTGGAGCTATGTTACATCTCTGCAAATGCACAGTGGTAACATGCTGCTAAGCATGTGTCTGTACCTGGCACTGCCATCCATATACACAAGTGCTGCTTAGTGTTACTGCTCATTATCTCCTGAAAGAGGGTCTTGGCTTTTAGCACCTGTTTTTGGACCAGCTGTGTGTGCATTTCATATTCTCACAGGCTTGGTCTCACCTGAGTGAATAAGATAGAATAGGGAGGTACTGCAGAAGCTGTGTAGATGGTTGAAGAATGCTCACTTTTATTTTGGGGATTGTTTCTATTGTGTTCTGCAGCATGTGTAAGAAATGGCATCTTTCAAAAGGTGTCTTAGCTACTTGGACTGTCTTCTTCTGGTTGTTTGGCCAGGAGAAGAAAGTAGGCTGAGCAGGCACTGGCTATGGGGTTGATCTAAATATAGTCAGCTATGCACATACTTGCAACATTGGCTGGACGAGTGCGATGTTGTTAGCTGGCTCTATTGCTTGTTAGACAGATTAGTGACTTGGCAGTGCTGAAGCAGGAACTTTGGCCTGTGAGGCACAGTCTGTTAAGAGGGTTGAATGTTTACATGTTCCAGTGTTTGAAAAAGTACCTGTTGTGTTAGGATGATGGGATCTGGCATCAGGATGTGGTTGTGCAGACTCCACTAAGATGTGCATGAGGCCTGCATGAGATCCATGTAGGTATGGGGGTTCAGAATTTTGCTGGATTGCCCCAATAGTGTCTGGAGGTCCCAAGGTTTCCCTCTGACATCCTAGAGGGTTGTTATGAGGCTCCCAGTGAAAGGTGAGATGGTGCAAGTTGTCAAGAAACTTGGAGTCCTCTATGCTATCATGCTATAGAGGCTTCAGTAGAAACATTAAGAATTCTTTAAGAACAGCTTACTGGTTTGATAATTTATTTAACAGAAGTGGAATACTTGAGCTCCCACTCTTAAGCTTTCTACAGTAAATATTTATGTCCTTTTCTGATTTTCATCTATTGGGTACCAAAGATGTGCTTTAGAGGCAGCATTCCTTCACTCATCTTTCTTTTCCTCCTCTGCTTTGTAGAAGAATCTACTACAGGAAGAGCCCCCAACACAAGAGGATAAATCTCTTAAAAAAGGACTTGTGCAAAAAAGTACCACCAAACAAATCTCCCCAGAACCACCCACAAGAGGTTCCTGATGCAAAAATGCAGCAGTCCAACTTCTACCAATTTGTGCCTAGTATTCTGCTTTCAGGATATGATATAATGAAATGAAATGGTGCACGTGGAAACAGTTTTCATTGTGAAGCTGGTACTTGTGAGCATTCAGAGTTAGGTGGGTGGAAAAGTAAGTTTGGCTTGGTGTCATAGAATCATAGAATAATTAGGATTGGAAAGGACCTCAAGATCATCTAGTTCCAACTCCCCTGCCATGGGCAGGGACACCTCACACTAAACCATGCCACCCAAGGCTTCATCCAACCTGGTCTTGAACACTGCCAGGGATGGAGCATTCACAACCTCCCTGGGCAACCCATTCCAGTGCCTCACCACCCTAACAGTAAAGAACTTCTTCCTTATATCCAATCTAAACCTCTGCTGTGTAAATTTCAACCCATTACCCCTTGTCCTATCACTACAGTCCCTAATGAATAGTCCCTCACCAGCATCCCTCAGGGGAAGATTTCAGGTGGGGTCCTGTCTATGAAGTTTCTACTTCCCAAGTAGCAAAACACTGTATATTATAATGATCAGTTATGAAAACATTACCTCTTTGGGCCATTTTCTGTTAGTCTTCTGTGTAAATCACATGCTGTCAGCTGCTTTTTAGTGTCAAATGGAGATTATTTTTGTGCACAATATATGTGTACAATGTACAGACTGTCACTAACTAGTAGATTGCTATGTCCCACTGCAAGTTTTGTCGTGGTAGTATCTGGCTTAAGATATTAAATAACAGCTTTTCTTGATATAATCTAAAGAGAGACTTGTTAGAGCATCCAAGCTCTCCAGAGATTTATGTTCCTTTTTGACTGGCTGTGTACTCCGCATACCTGGGCTTGGACAGATTTTGACACGTGTCTGCTAGATGAGTTTAAAAAGGCATCAAGAAAAAACTCTAGTATTTTGTTTCCAATTTGTAATTAGTCAACATAAAGCTCAGTTGTGTGCGATTTGTTATCTTTGTGGCTAAAACTTAAGCCTTTATGTCTCAAAATATATGCAGAAAACTGGAAATTCTGTGATGTAATGCATAGTTTTGTCTCATTTTCTCTTAGCCTTTTCAGTCTTAGGCATTTGGAGAAGAGATACTGTCAATGTCAAAAGCAGTTAGGTGTAATAACAGCTAGGTTGAGAACTGACCGTTTGTTTGCCCTACCCTGTTAGGATATTGAAAGAAGAAACAGCATCAATACTTTGCTATTCTCTAGAGACTGGCACTGGAGAAAGACTTGTTGTGGCTTAAAGGTTTGACAGTTGACTTTGTTATGCCACATTAAACACCATGTGAATGTGCCATATGTGAACTATTGATAATTTTTTGTGTAGTCTGGGAGAGTGGTCTTGGTTCTCAAGCTGTTGTGCCCAGTGGTCTTAAGTGCATGAATAAATCATCGCTGAATTAGTTTCAGTTGCATTGACAAATTGTATTTGGTGTGCATGGCTTCCAGTTTCTTTGGGGGTTATATTGGATTTGTCTGTCAAGGTTTTGGTAGTGGGGGGATTACAGGGATGGATCCTGTGAAAAGCTGCTGGAAGCTTCACCTGTGTTCAATGGAGCCAATGCAGCCAACTCTGAGACCCATCTCTGACCAAGGCTGAGCCTGTTTGTGATGATGGTAACTCCTCTGGGATAACACAGTTAAATGTAGCTGGAAAGTGGAGTAAGAATCTGTGAGAGAACCAGCCCTGCAAACACCCAGGTCAGTGCAGAAGAAGGGGAGGAGGTGCTCTGAGCATCAGAGCAGAGATTCCTGTGCAGCCCATGGTGAGGCAGCTGTGCCCCTGCAGCCATGGAGGTCCATGGTGGAGCAGATCTCCACCTGCAGCCCATGGTGAGGCAGCTGTGCCCCTGCAGCCATGGAGGTCCATGGTGGAGCAGGGGAATGCCTGAAGGAGGCCGTGACCCCATGGGAAGCCTGTGATGGAGTAGGGTCCTGGCATGAGCTGTGGCCCCATGGAGAGGGGAGCCTGTGCTGGAGCAGGTTTGCTGCAAGAATGAGGACCCCATGGGGACCCACACTGGAGCAGTCTGTTCCTGAAGGACTGCACCCATGGAAAGGACCCACACTGGAGCAGTTCATGAAGCACTGCAGCCTGTGGGAAGGACTCACACTGGACAATCCATGGAGGACTGTCTGCTGTAGGAGGCACCCCATGCTGGAGCAGGGGAAGAGTGTGAGGAGTCCTCCCCTGGGAAGAAAGGAGCAGAGAGACAACCTGTGATGAACTGACCACAACCCCCATTTCCTATCCTCCTGCACTGCGTGTGGGGAGGAGGTAGAGAAAATTGGAAGTAAAGTGAAGTCTGGGAAGAGGTGTTTGTGTGTGAAGGTTTCTTTTATTTTAATTTCTTGTTACCCTTCTCTGATTTGATTGGTAATAATTAAACAAATTTCCCCAAGCTAAGTCTGTTTTGCCCATGATGGTAGCTGGTGAATGATTTCTCCATGTCCTTATCTTGAACCATAAGACTTTCATTACATGTTCTCTGTCCTGCCTGTCTGAGGAGAGCAGTGACAGAGCAGTTTTGGTGCTCACCTTGTGTCCAGCCAGGGTTAGGCCATCACAGTAGGGAATGGAGGCTGAAGGGAGGTATCTGCAAACACTTCCTACAAGAAAAGGAAATAGTGCTGTCAAATTTCTTTCGGGTTATTATTTAAGCATTTTTTTATTGGTTGAAACCAGAAAGTCGTTATCAGAAGCAGACTTAATGACAGACAGGTCTGATGTATGTAAATAAAACCAAACTGTGATTATCCATTCCTGTCAACTAGACTAGAAGCTTGTCAGGTGTTGGGATAGGAGGAAGCAGAAGGGAAGGGGGAAATGGACAAGGTACAACTGGAGTTTCTTCAAAGACATCCAGTTCTGCTGAGGTGTTTCTGAAATGCTTTTATTTTTGATTGTTTTCTAATTTGATATGAAGATTTTGGTAGTATCTGTAATGCAGGATTAGGATTAACATTTCAGCAAGACCAGAGTATCTTTTTTCTGAGAACAAAACTTTGTTTTATTTCTACATTTGCAACAGTAAGCCTAGGAAGCTTACTTTTTTGGCTCTAGCACATATTTTCTGTAGAAACAGCTGCTTTTATAAGATTGATATAAAATTAGTCTTAGGTTTGCCTTAGGCATTATTTTTTTAAATTGATCATCTTTCCTCATGTTTATTAGTGTCACCACTGTCCTGTGTTCCAGATAGTACAGTGGTTCTGTGTTCTTCAGTGGGCAACCTGTGAACTCTCCCAGTTTACTCGAAAACTAGATGTTTTCTTGTGATGATAGGGAACATAAAAGCCCTGTTGGTTTTTGGCAACACTCGACAATTATTTCTTACACTTAACAGTTCTGATGGTGATGTATCAAATAAGAGGAGACCTTGAAGTCCACCATGATTCAAGTTCATGCGTTTGTCCTCCATTGAAACTTCCTCATTAGCTACATGGCTTGTTTTATGCTGCACAAAGTTTGGAGATACAATGTGGTAACAAACTAGAACAAAAAAGTGGTGGAATTACCTCAACTTGGTAAAATGAGGCCAGAGAGCAGGTGTTTAGGAGTGGCAGCTTGGAACTGTCAAGTGAAGTATTTGGGGGAGGAGACCTTGGAGGTGATAGAAGGAAGATTTGTGAAGGAGGGTACAGGAGAACTCTCTGCTTTTGGCCGTTGTCTGTTAAAGCCTGTGAATGTGGGATGATAAATGACTTGGGAACACCACCTGCTGTCTGTTTCTTAGCCACAGCCTCTCTATTAGCTGTCTCAAAGTACTGGGCAGTGGAGAGGAGATGTTACTTCTCCCTTTTCACAGGGAGAAGTAGCATCCATTCTCTCCAGCTGCCACTGCCAGACTGAGAATGCAGGTGCTCTGCTTTGTTCTCTGTGCAGGCACTTTCTGTATTGCTGATATCCTGGGCTGCTATTGCCCTTTGCAGCTGAAGGTGAGCAGGTGTGCTCAGCCCTTCTATAACCTCTTCCTCAGTTAATCCCCAACTAATGTCCTTGTTTCCAGCTCTCCTCTTCAAGTTTTTGTGTGCCTTGCAGCAGCTTATTGCAGAGATGGTGAAGAGAAGTCAGCAGGGTTGATTTGGGGAAGTCAAAGCTTGGAGCTGTGAAAGTGGAAGCATCTTGAGCAGGAGCTGCAGGAGGGGAAGTGAAAACAGACTGGTGATTAAAAGGCAGATGCCTGTCCAGGGCTCCTCGTGCTAACTTGTTTGGGTTGTTTTTTTGTTCACTTGACCTCAGCACTGGTGTGCGTACAAGAGCTCCCATGTGCCTGTCTTCCCTCAGGCCCATCTCAATACCAGCTTGGAAGGGGATGGAAAGCAGTTGCAAAGTCAGTTCTTCCTAATACTTGCTTGTATCAAGAGAAGCATTTGAAACAGCTCTTGACTCAATGAGTGTGGGGATGGCTTCAGATTATTAACTCAAACATAGCATGTCCACGTAACAGATCTTAGATTTCCTGGAGGCTTTAAAACTGTCATCAAATATATTTGGTATCTAGCATGCTTGAGTCCTGAGGACTTTAAGTTCTACCCTAACAGAAACAATGGTCTCTATTGTGGTCTAGAGATGTCCACCCTCATCCATACCCAATCTGCATACCTTAAGTGGACAACATGTTTTCATAGAATCACAGAATGGTTTGGGTTGGAATCACCTAGTCCCAACCCCCCTGCCATGGGCAGGGACACCTCACAGTAAACCGTATCACCCAAGGCTCTGTCCAACCTGGCCTTGAACACCGCCAGGGATGGAGCATTCACAACTTCCCTGGGCAACCCATTCTAGTGCCTCACCACCCTCACAGTAAAGAATTTCTTCCTTATATCCAATCTAAACCTCCCCTGTTTAAGCATTAACCTGTTACCCCTTGTCCTATCACTACAGTCCCTGATGAATAGTCCCTCATCAGCATCCCTGTAGGCCCCCTTGAGATACTGCAAGGCTGCTATGAGGTCTCCATGCAGCCTTCTCTTCTCCAGGCTGAACAGCCCCAACTTTCTCAGCCTGTCTTCATATGGGAGGTGCTCCAGTCCCCTGATCATCCTCGTGGCCCTGTGGTCTCACAAGAGCAGAGTAGAGGGGCAGGATCACCTCCTTCAACCTGCTGGTCACACTCCTTTTGATGCAGCCCAGGATATGATTTGTGTCATGCAGTGTAGATGTCGGAAGATTGTTCTACTGGTGTAGGTGGAAACTTGGTAGGTTAGTGCAGTGGCCTAGCCCCATAGCACTCTGGTACTTAAGGGATCAAGGCTCACCATGGGCCATCTCACTCTGGTAAGAAGTAGTTGCCTTTCCATGTTTCATATAATGCAAAACACTGTTGCAATATTCAGCTAGTCTAAATGAGTTTGGAAGTGGACACACTGGAGTGAAGTTTGTTCTTCGTTAATGATTTTTGAATCTGAAGTAATATGAGTGAAGGTACTTGACCTAAAACATGGAAAAAGAACTTGGGTTTTTAATGTGAACCCCAACACATGCTACTTTATTAAAAAAAAAATAAAACACAACAGCACAACAAACAAAAAACCCTTCATATTTATTTTTAATAATGCATAGAAATAAGTGTATGCTAAAAAGTGGATCTTTTGGAAAAAACTTACTAGTGTTACTTCAAGTAGATGTAGTATTTTAATAAGTCGTTTTGATAGGGTTATAATTTTACGATTGGCAGCTTCTCTGGTAATTAGCAAACAATTTCTTTCTGCATAAATTGCTTTTCTGATATTAATGAATGTAACATTAATTGAAACCACTTCAACTTGTAAAAGTAGGCTTGTGAAAAGAAATAATTATGGAGAGCAGGCAAGGCTCAGGAAAATGGTGTGGCTTCTCTGTTAATTTTCTGAAACTCCTGGAAAAGAGCTTTGAGATTTGTTTTTAAAATTAAACTGTGCCTGCATTTCTCCACACACAGAATAAACTGCTGTGTGCTAGTGCTCAGAACCAGTTGTAGTGATTTGGTTTTTTTTTCTTGTTCCAATGAGTCTAGCATTTCTTGCCGTGTCAGTGTACAGATAGTACTGTCATCTCACTTGTACTGGACTTGTTTGTGCCTATAATGATTCAAGTGATTGACAAAATAAAGTGGAGTCTGTATTTTAGAAACAGGAACTCTGGTAGAGATCAGCTCTGTCAGAGAATTTCCTTGTTTGGGTTTATTAATCTGAACCACTAATTCTGTAAGATATGAGGGAGCCTTTATCTTATGGAGGAATAAATGTCAGTCTCTGTGTTTCTGGTTTTGGTTGGGGTGTTTTTTTGTTTTTATACGTTCTTTGCAGAGAACAGTTGTTCTCTTAGAGCAGACAGTGCTCAATGTAATGATCCGTAACTCTTCTTCATGAAGCATGTAAGCTGTCCTGAAATTTTGAGCTATTCTAAAGGAAAGTAGCATACTTCCTTTTCTAGAACTTGTGTTTAACATAACCACTTATCCCAGCAAATACATAGGATAACCTTTAAAGGAATATTTCTACTTGTACTGTCTATTCTCCCCCACCTTCCCCCCCCCCCCCACATCACTTTCTGCCAAGAAGTATACACATAGGTTAGACTTCAGAGGACTCTTAATTTTCTTTCCTTTACTACAGGCCATATGAAGCTTTACATTTAGTGAGTATTGATAAGCATTACATTATGTAAGGCTGTTAAAACATGCACTTACAACACCTTGCCTGCCAACATCTTTTTTTCTGCAAGTTTTCATTGGAATCCCTTCATCATCTTTGACTTTTTTTCTGGACTAGACTCTTTCCAGTATGCCCATGTGTCTTTCACTGGGGAGCCCAGAACTGGATATAGTTCTGTGTTCCAGCTGGGACACAGACCTTCCCAGTGCTGAGTGGGAAAGGATCAACATTCTCAACCTGCTGGCAGTTATTGTATAGTGCAGCCCAGGATACCAGTCTTACAGGAAGACAGTGTCAAAGGCCTTACTGAAGTCCAGGTAGACACTGCCCACTGCTCTACCTTTGTTTACCAGGCCAGTTATTTCACTGTAGATGGGTATTGTGTAGGTATGTGTTTGCACAGATGTACGGTTGTTACTTGTACTTTTTGAAATGCTGCTCTGACCAGGTTTGCTTCAGAGTCTGTGCCATTTAGACCATATATATCTTCCTGGGCTGCCACACTTGAAGGCTCTGAACTCCTTTGTTTAAGATAAATGACTAATGCTATTCTAACTGAAAATAAATATATCTTATTAATTGTGGAATGCCTTAATGATATATTTTGAGCTGAACTTTTAAGCTTTGGAACTTCTCTCAAGAGACTTTATAGCAGCTTTCTAGTACCTGAAGGGGGCCAATAAGAAATGGGAGAGAGCAAATAATACACTGTCAATACAGTAAAGATGCTTTGTAGCATCAGATACAGAAGGGAACAGTGATTTTTTCCATAACAACAATGATTTCTTTAGTTTTTTCATGTTGCAGGAGAGGGAGTATCTCTCGTTGTCCTTACCATAATGTCTTCAGTAGATGCTGCAGCCCAGGAGTCACAGTGCAGAAGATTCAGTGGGACATCTGCTTTCTGAAGTTCTGTTTTAGCTGATTATTTGCTCTCAGGAATGCCCTGACCAAGTTGCTCCTTCTCGTGTCCTTACATCTATGCTGGCTGATGGGTGAAGAGGAGCATGACTTCTAAATATTCACTCCCAGAGCTCTTGAAGGACGAGATGGAGGAAAAGACATGGTCAGGATTCTCTTGGACATCACTGCAGCTGAAACAGAGGCCCAGGAAGGAAAGGGGTTGGTGTTCATGTATGTAAATGTTTGTTCAATATTTAACAGTCAGGTTTTGGAATAGTTTGAAACACTTCCCCTTTACAAAAAGAAAATGCTTGTATGGGACTGGTTTTTGGGAGATACAGTTGCTCTGGTGCTCCTGATAACTGTAGACCAAGTACAGAATCAGATAATGATTAATATTGAAGCCTCAAAGTTTTTATCATAGGCTTGTGTGAATATTTAGGGCAAAAACTCTAGTTACCAAATAAATTTATTTAGGGATGAAAAAATATAAGGGCTTCAGCTGTGGGATTTGCATTTTTCATTTATGTCCTTCACTTCTGATTGTGGTCAGCCGCACATTTCTGGCAGTGTAATTTTAGCCATAGTAATTATGCAATAATATACAGGGTCTGGGGTGGTAATAAGGAAACTATTCTATTTCTTTCTGTTCGTTGCTTTTATTTTGACATGCAGCAAATCACTAAACCTGTTTGTAGGCTTATTTACTAATACTAGGAAGAAAATTCTATTCTTCTATTTGTGAAATATTTGAAGGCACTTCAGACAACCAATGTGTAGGGTATGTATATTTTATTACAAAATAAATATTTCTATTGAAGTTCAGAGAAGAATAATAAACTCTTAATCTGTGTATTTTTTGTGAAAGAGGGAGTTTGAGTTGCATGATGTCCTTGTTGATAAAGTGCAAATAACATGTAAAACAATGCTTTGAAATGTAATTTTGTATTGAAGTAGCTGTGCTTGCTAAGCAATCAAAATAATAAACAGTATTTGGTACCTGTTAATTCTGTTCTTTTCCATTTTCACAATATAGAAGTAAAAAAAGCTTATCCTGGTATTAGGTTTAACTGTATGGGCTAATATCCATGGTGTGCTCTGGTTGCTTTGTAATGGCAGGAAACAACAAGCTTCCAAGAAAAAATGTGATTGCTTATTAGCTGATTATTGTAATTAATCAAAAAGTAAATTAGATTTGGTAAAATATATTGTGTTCTCAAGATCAGTTGTAATTCTGCTAAAGTGAAGGCTTTCTCTTTTTTATTAGTGTATAAGATACTTGGGCATAATGGAAGGAGTGAAAAAGAGTGAGTAACTTTCAGTACAGACCTGCTTTAAATACACTTCAGTTGCTCCTGTGTAAGGTTTTAATTTCACTTTTGCTGAGAAGAACTTGAATCATTTTGCTCAGAACAACAGGAGGAGATTTCTTGTGATGCCACAGAGCCTGGCTCACAGGGAGGAGCTGTCATCTGTCAGAAGTACTTACAGAGAGCGCAGATCACTGCATAAAATAATCCATATTAATGTTTACCTAGGGAGTCTATAATATTAAATGATTGCCATGAGTAGACCCCAGCTGTATGTTAATAACAAGAAGTCATTGTATTGACATGGTAATTGTTTGTTTTTTTTTTTTTTCTAAAGACATATTTTGAAGTAGCAGAGTTAATTGGGGTCAACCTTTGGGCTGCTCTATACAGGCACTCTTCCATTAACTTGGGCTTCTCCTCTAGTAAACCTGTTCTTGATGATAAAAATTTATGGCCCTAATGCTTTCCATTTCTTAAAAGGATTAAGTACAGACATTGATGCTTCTCTGCATAGAGCTGGGGATTTTCTTTCTTATTCAAAGCTGTTTGATCAGTGTTTGATGATGGGATTCTTAATGTGGCTGCTTACATCACAAGTAAAACCCATTTAAATTTATTAGCTGAACATAGTCTGTCTGACCTAGTCACAGAGTCTTCATTGCCAATGTTTAATCTTTGTGTTTTTGTGTGGCACTCTTACATGTGAGGAAGACATAGATCATTTTCTCACAGTACAGTAGCTTTTTCTTCTCTGCTTTTTTTCTGAGTCCTCCACAAGAGGTAGAGTTGGGCCTCTGAACTTGATCTAACAGTGTCTGTGATTTGGCCGAAAGACAGGTCTATACCTCTGCTCATGGTGGATGAAGGCTGAGCACTACTTGCTTTCTTTGGTTCCACTAAGGCAAAATGCCTGTTTCAGCAAAAGGCTTGTTGAAGGTTGTTGATGAAGTTCAGTTAACAGTGACCAAATGTTTATTCACATTGAAACAAACATTTTATGCTGACCATGAAATTGGGCACTTGTCTGAAGAAAGCAAGGAGGGAGAGGAGAATAGTTCATGGCTATTTTGTAATGTGCTATTGTTTAAAAATTTCACTAGATAAAAGTATTGGTATGTGCAGGTCAAGGATGTATCTCCACTGCCTAAGCTGGTGTCTGCTAGGAAAAGCAGAATGAAACAAAGGATGGAATAAGATACTATTTTAATTACTGTGTAATGTCAAGTGATGATACATAAATTGTCTAGCAAGCTTCCCCTGGTTTTTATTATACCTGGCTTTATTCTTTGAACAGAGGAATTCTTGAGTCATGGTTGTGTAGTACCTTGGAAAACAAATCAAAGGTTTTGACTGAACTTAGGCTGATACTTGGACTATATATGTCTGAAAAAAAGCAGCAATAATAGTTATAAGAATCGTAAAAGAAGCCTTACAATTATATTTACCTGTTGTTGATTGCATTGGATCTCTTGTCCTCTTTGTAACATCAGACAGTCCCCAGTGGTGATAGTGAGTTGGGCATGGATATGAAGGAAACTATTACCCCTTGGTGATTTTGAAGAATTTCTGTGGCAGATGTTCTTTCTCAGAGGAAGATATTTTCAGGTTTTATCACCGAGTGGTTTCTAGGACATTAAGTAAGAATGAAGAAAACACCGACTCTTTTGCCATGTCAGAATCCAAAGAAAAACACTACCAAGAACATAAGAAAATACTACAAATAAAAACTTAAAATACCAGATTTCATTCCCGCTTTATGAATTGGGATATGTGTTTTCAAAAGCTGCAGAACTTAATTAAAAAAAATGAAAGTGTCTTAGACAAGAGCTCTTCAAAAATAACACATCTCATCCACTGCTTTTCTTATACTTTGTTTCTATACTACTTTCCTGGGTGAAACTTCACTCTATTTCCTTTCCATTAAGCTTAAGTTGAAGCTCAATATTTTTCAACTGTATACGTCATTAAGCAGCCACTTAGCATACAACTATGTTAAATTAGGTTTACTTTTGCAATTACACACTCTGCATGCAGGGAAAAGCAAAAGTCGAAGGCCATAAACAGAAAGTTTAGATGGACTACGTAAAGCTCGTTGCCATCTCAAATACACAAGTATTTTACTGTTACCTAGGTCAGGGGAAAGAAAAAAAAGACCCAGAAAGAAAAAACTACAGCAAAATAACTGTGTTTTAAAGTTGGAACTATTATTCCACGAAGAGAATTGCAAATGCTTTTAATTGTTGATAACAATTCACAGAAGTTGGGCAATTGACTTTCCCAACTCTATCCAATAACTATGGCTGCTCCTTTACATTCCTTGGAGGAACTAAGCTTGTTTCTGTCTTTTCTGAGCTGTGACCAAGCTTGGTAGGAAGTGTGTTGGCCACTCAAGCCTTGATTTAATGTACAGCGTAAGAAAGTAATCATAAAAAGGCTTTGATGCAGGAACAAATCACCTGGAGAAACATACTACTAAGGACAAGTGTACCTAGGACTTCAGGGTATTGGAGATGAAGCAGACCATTTCATAGAAGGGCCTGTTTTTATTGATCAGAAAGGAAGTTTGACTTACTGCTGATAGGACAGACTCCATTCCATATGTCTTAGGAAAAGTATAAAATGCCAAAATCCAGCCTACAGTCATACAAGTGACATCCTGCTGTGCCTGTGCATGTTTTAGCAGTAGCCTGTCCATGTTGCTTCTGTTTTGCACAGGGCAAGGTGGAATAGGCCAGATGTGGAGCTGGTAGGTAGTAGTGTGTGAACTGCTTTCAGCTGTGCTTTCTCCTGTGATTTAAGGTTTAGGAGCCCTGCTATTCTCTTGAGTGAGCCTTAACTCCAGTATCTGTATGCAGAGTTATCAAAATGCTCTAAATAAAAATACACTTAAAGAACTTTCTTCTGCAAATAAGCTAGAGAATTTCAGGTCCCCCAGACAGCAGTGGCCAGCTGTTTTGGAGACCTTATTGTTCTAAATCTCTACCAGCTGCATGTAGTCCCTGTGGCAAGCTGAGCCACTTCAAACTCTAAATTCTGCAATAATAAGAGACATTCTCTATGACATTTCTGAAGATGGCAAATTCTCTGAATGATTAGGTGACCTGGGAGCTATAGGGCTCTTTGTGCTGTAGAAATGACAGAACTAGTATCCATGAGGATGAAACTTTTTGAGTGAAAACAGACTTTTCTCTTTACTTCCTCTGCAGTTTTTCCTGATTGTCTGTTTTTGAATCCAGCTCTTCTAGTGTGCCTTATTTTTTATTACATTCAGCATGTTCAATGTTTCAAAAAGAAACATAAAAACCTCTTTGCAAGGTGACAAAGACCAAGCCAGGGAATAAAAGTGTAAGGTATGAACTCTGTGGAATAGATAGCTGGTATTATTCATGGTATATTCTCTTAGGGTGGATAACCATGACAGCAGTGACTAATACACACTGGACTGCAGTATAATGTATAGTAAAATGTTTTCTGGGGGTTTACCTCAAATTTTGCCAGTGAACACTAAATTATCCTATTTCAAATATGTAATGCTGGATTTTATGAGAATAAGTGCTTAAAAGTTAGTGTAATGTATACTCTATAAATCTTGGCATGTAATTCTCCCAAAGTATTTTTAGCAGTGTTTTTGCTCAGTCTAGTTTTTTAGTTGTTGTTCAATTTGTTGTTTGATACAAGGAGCTTATCTTGACCATTTGCAACAATCCCTTCCTATTAACACCCTGCAGGTAAGTAAAGCAGGAAGTTAATAGGATCTCTGATCAGTTTTAAATTCTTAGTAAGAACTCCTTTGTGTGCTGTTCCTGTTTTGCTATTGGAATAGTGTTGTTTTAAATGGACCAAAAAGGGGAAAGATTGAAGCAGAAATCCAGAAAATTAATCACCCACCAGTGTTTTATGTTAGAGTGCTTCATTTCTATGTGTAAACAAGTAGGAAACATGAAATGCTTGCATTTGTGTCTAAAACATTAAAAGTACAAGGCTGAAAGCTTAGGAGTGACTTGTACAACTCTGTTCATTCTGTGGTTCTTAGCTTTCTTGAAGGTTCAAAAGATTTTATTAAACTACATTGCAAGTTGGATTGCCATACCTATATATTGGATTTAATGTATGTTTTCTAAATGAAGATAAATGAAATGCCACTTACTGGTTTTGGTTGTGGTGCCTAACCACCCCACCCATTACCCCAGTACAATAATCTGTAATTAGATGTTTATTATAACTTTCACAATAGCCACAATTCTCTACCTTGTGAGCTGATAAGAAATGGAAATTGAAAACTTAACATAGGGTATGTATGTGACAAAGTTCTGTATTCCTGATGATACTATTAATGACTGTAAATGGGGCTAGGATAGAACTACCAGTATTTCAACCACCCTTAAAAGCAAATGAGCTTTTTCGGGTTTTTGTACATAACAAAATTGTTAAATGGAGAATTATCTCTTACAGATGGATCATGTGGCCTTTCTGGTAAGAATACGGAAACAACATTTTTAATTGGAGGAGTGATTCATTTCCAAGAGGCCAGGGTCTGTTTCAGTGGGAGGTGTGAAAACTGCTTCTTGGGAACCACAGAACCTGCCAATGGAGAAGGGCTTTTCTCCATTGCACGGTAGTGGAGATCACCTAAAGCCAGTGGGTTTCTGCCCTTTAAAAATAGTTCATATTTAAAATACTGGCTTCTAATAGTGCTGTGTACCCTTGCAAATACCTTTTTTTTTCCCTGGTGGTTTTACTAAGCATTAGCCTTCTCTTTCTTGTAATTAGACACAGTAATTACTGTATAAACAGGAATTTGTTACCAGTTTTAATTTAGCCTTTCAGTTGCATTGTCTACAATTTCAAGAGAAATGTTGAATAGTTGTTCCTGACCTACTTCCTCTGTGTTGCTCATTATATTGCATATTTCTGCCACGTTGCCTCTTCAGGGACTTTATTTTTCAGGGGGAGCAACTCCTTCTGTTATCTGTTCATTAAGATGTACTTCTACTGCTCTAATCTAGAACTTGCTTTGGCAACATTAAGAAGCTGTGGTACTCATATAGCGTGTCCTCAAAGAGAACTTTTGGGTTTTTCCCCCTTTTCTGTTGTTTGTAAGAAAGCTTTTGGAAGGAGCTATTTTCCCCAGGGAAATTTTCTCTTCTGCCTTTTTCATAGTTCACTGACAAAACACGCTGCTGAGATGGAGTACCTTGCTGTAGGTAGATTCTCTTACTTCCAGATACTTTAACACTGTTTCTCTTGCCCTCTGGCAAGATAAAGATTTTTCCAGGACAGAGGAATGAGCTTTCCTGCATTTAGATACTAAATTACATGTGTGCAATTGTCCTTCTGCCCTCAAGGGAAGATCAGTCACACATAAAAAATGACAGAATGCTCACCGTTTTCGTTATTTCATGAGTTTACTGCAGTAGATGGGTTAAGGAAGCATAGAGGTTTTCTTCTGCTCCTTCAAGCAGCTGTTCACAATTAGCAAAAGGGGCATTTAGCAATTGCCTGGGGCCAGTCCAGTGTTGAATTTAGTGGTTCATCCAAAGCAGCTATTTGCTATGGTATTTCAACTGCTATTCAATTCTCCAGAGCAACTATTTTTTGACAGTGGCTGCCTGACTGGCTGTGTGACTATCGGATTGGTTGAAAAACTGCTTTTTCCTTTCCTGCAGATGGGTTGGCATGTATCAATCTTATTCAGTCCCTGACTCACTCTGACTTAAGGCACCATTTCAGTGGATGTTTGTTTGGCATCTCAAATTTGCATGACTTAGTTGCCTTCTGTTACTTCTTTGTGGTAGAGAATAGTTACTTTTTGCCACACATAACTTACTGGGGGCTTGTTCCAGCTTTACTGGAAGAGAGAAGCTTTGAGAAGCATGGCATTTCTGTTGGCTCTTGTGTACATTCATTGTTTGGGATGAATATTACTTGTGCTTGTAGGATTAGGTGTGGACAGAGGAAAAAAGGGACTTCCCTATATGTTTTACACAGATACTGAGCCGATTGTGTGGGTAATCTTTGCCTGATGATAGATTGGACCTGCTATTCTCTTACGTTAAATTTTTGAGAAGGTATGTATGAGAGAGTATAGTGTAATTTTTAACTTAATTGGGTTAAGTTTTAAAAATGGAATTTATATATGAAAGTAAGCTTCTTCCTTTCCAAAAAGCAAATGGGTAGTATTTCCATATTCAGAAAATAGAGAAGAGAAGGAAGAAGGTACCTAGTGTACCTTAGTTTAACTTCTTAACTTCTGGCTGGCTAAAAAAGAAATGCCCAAGAAAAGAGACGAAGAAGTATTATAGTATTTCTAGAGTGCCTTACAGGAAGCTATGGGTAAGCTTTTCATGGGGGAAACAACTAGAAAAACATCAGGCAATTTTATATTCCCAAAGTCTGGGATCAAGAAGAACATTAAGTTGTTCAAAATATATGCCTGGAAGGGGTGTTCTGAGATGGCAATATGCATGTAAGTGAAGGAACTGTAGACATTGCACTACTTGGAAGTCAGCAGAATGTGAGACAGTGCAGTAGAACAAAGGCAGGGGGTCCACAAGATCTGTACAGCAAAGGCACAGCATTGCTTGCTGCATGTCTACCTACGCTAACATTAGCTACCTGTCTCCTCTAGCCTATGGTTACAGCCATAGCTATAGAGGAATGCAGACATACCATAGGTTCCTTGTGACCTTCCTTTCTGCTGGTGTGAATGTATGGAAAATCCATCTGGAAGCAGGTGCTTGGGGATGCTTTTGCAACACAGTAGTTGCAAGCCCTAGAAGAAGAGTATCTTGAACACAGAAATTGTTAGTGGTCTCTGAGTAGCAGTCATGGTCTTTGCACCAGGTCATAGAGGGGCCTGTATGTTAATATGTTTGGTAAGTAGTCTTGCTCTCCTGGGCTTGTGGTGATAGATAAAGGTGAGCAGCTTACCTTGGTAGGAGAGAGGTGGGCCTAATGGCAACCTATCACAGTGAGATGGCAAAGCACTATAAGTTACTTGCCCTGTAATCATGATGGGGTGCTAAGAAATTAGATGTTGTGCAAAGATCTGCTTTGAAATTGGGTTAAATATGAATTTCATGCTATAGAGAATGCAGTACGTGGCTGTCATTTCAATATAGTTCCAGGAGAGAATAGAGAAGTGAGGGATACAACTCAATCCCCATCTGTAATGAGCTTCTCTAATGGTTGTGAAATATTCTCTCTTCCTATTCCCTCACAGGAAGGGATACTGACATTGCTGGCTTCTCTTTTTCTGTCATGCCATGTTCTGATACTAGGAAAATATTTTTAGAGACCACTTTTCTCTTGCACTCTTTGTTAATGTAGCCTGTCCCTTTTGGAAACTGTAACTGTGTTTATATGCACTGGAGTCCTTTGTATTTTAAGGAGCTGTGGAAAATAACCCTAGAAGGGGGTGTGTGTGGGGACGAGTAGGAAACAAATGGGTAGTGTTGGTTTGTTGTTTTTGTGGTTTTATTTTTAATTTTATTACTGTTTTAATTTTATCTTCCTGTAGAAAGAAGGCTCTGAAATCTGAAAAAGCTGAAGCTGTTGGGACAGAGCTCATTCTATCAATGCCAGGGTTGCGTTTCGCAATAAGGCTTCCATGAATATACAAATTCAGAATCACTGTGCATATGAGAAAGCAACAAGGCAAGATACAAAGAGCATGTACATGAGCACAAAACCACTCAACTTACTTAGAGCCAGTCTGCAGGTTGAGACAGTGGTTGGAGACTGAAGAAAATCCCTGAAAATTGCAGGTATTCCTTACTTCCATGCAGTGTCGGCCTGGAAGCTCAGGAAATAACCAAGTTGTTCATGTTCGTTACGTCTGTGATACATCTGTCCATTCCCCTTAATGTTAATTTTCTCACTCAATATGGAGTTACTGTTACCAGAATGGTCCTAGTATGTATCAAATGAATGATAGTGAAACATAAAATACAGAATGTCTGTGCCCTTGCTGTCTGTGTAGAATGTACCAGTCTCATTTGTCAAACAGGTTTGTTTCATTCTGTGTTTCTTGAGGTAGCTGGTGATTTGTGTGTTTGAGTGTCAGTGGCCTTTGGTGATGTGCCAGTTGCTGAGCAGTCAAAAATGTATGCAGTTCAGAGCAGTTCTAGACATTGTGCAAGCAGAAACACTGACACAATCTGAGCAGTCTGGTTGGATGTTCTCTGACACACTTGGTTTCAGTCACTGAAACCAAATTTTATTCTTGGGTACTAATTGCATCTCAAATATTTTAGAAGTTATGGTCCTTCTGAACCAAACCATTTCTGCAAATTCAGCAATGGGGGAAAAGCTGAACTAATTATTGGCAAATTCAAATTGAGTTATCTCTAATGTGGCTAACTGGAGGCATGAGAGTTGAAGATTACCATGCTAATAAAAATTGCTCTTGAGCAGAATTAAGAAACTTGATTCAAACAATTGATGAGGTAAATATAGAACTTTGGCTTGAATCTAAGTGTTTCTTGCAACACTCCAGCTAAATCAAAATGCAAAGGAAATTAAATGCAAAATGTACTTCATCCAGTGTGGGAAGAGAATGGAATAAAGGCTTTGGAAAGGATAAACGAAATCACAGGCTGCTGATGTTCTCAGTTATTTACAACCACCAAAGTACTGAATAAGAGCTATGAGGAACTTCTACATTTTTTTTTTTCCAGAGAAATGTCAGTAATTATCAGGTGTGCTCTAGAAATTAAGAGAAGACTTCTCAAGGCTGACCAACACCGGAAAGGCTTTCCTTGCCTTAAGGTGTCATTTGCAAAAGAAAATAAGATGCAGGTCCCACACTACTGCACACTTGATGTAACTATAATTAACTGGAAGATATTCTAAACAGAACCTGTTGTGGCTGAAAAGAAGGAAGAAAAGAGCAACCATGCAACAACGGTTTCTATGCTGAATGCTTATTGCAATTGACTGTTATTCAAATGTTTTCACTGTGCTCGTAGAGTCTTCATTAGAAATAGATTGTGGGATCTCATGCTGATGTGCTTTGTTCTTTGGCAGCTTGGGGGGAGGGTGTGTGTCAGGAGCATACATCCGCAAAGCTACTTCTAAAAGGTTAAGGAACTACTTTACATTGTTCTGAATCCATTTCTTCAATGAGCAATGATTTTGATCTTCACTGGAAGCTGTTATTACGCCTAAATAGTTGTTTTGGAAATGCAAATAGCCATTGGCAGAAAACTCCTACTCTGTTGAAAATGTGAACTAAATGTTGTTACAAGCTTGATACATGATGTCCAAAATTGCTTCCTCCATTTTCTATCACATTATTGACATTATGAAAAAATTACATACCTCTTAAAAATTTGTTTGCTATTAAATAAATCTGTTAAATTGAAGCTTGAGGGATCTTCCTATTCCTGCTGTCCTGATAGATTAAGGAATAAAATATTAGGAATGTATTGAAAGGAAACTTGGCTTGAAAGCAGAAATTTAATAAATGAAGGTAACACTGTGGGCACACACTTCTGCAAATCTGACACATTATGTAGATCTCAGTTGGTTTCTCTTCTGCAGTTTGGCTTTTCAAACTACAGCAACATTCTGCACAAGCATTTTCTATGGCTTGATGTGTGTATGTACACATACCTATAAGTTTTCTAGGATGTGCTCCCTGTCTCTTTTGTCTTTGGGAATATGATTGTCTCATGCATCCACAAGCACAAAGGATGCTTGGAGGAAAATGCTGGCCAGATTACAGCAGGGCAAAAGCCAGAAAGCACTTGGTGTAGAGGATTACTTAGACATTGAAAATGGTAATTAGAGAGTGAAACGGGTCTCTGACTAGACTTGTGTTTGTGTGAGATAAAAGATTTGGTTCTTATCATGAAGTTTTGTACCAGTCTGAGCTAAAATGAGTGAGATGAATATTTAGGCATGGCTAGCTTGCCTAATATAATTTGCTCAACATAATTTCTGTAATGCAGAAGGAATTAAAGAAAAGCTGGATTTGAAGTAAGCAGTTCCTTCGAGTGTATTAGGCATACATATAAGATCTATAAAAAGTTAAATGATAGGTGCTTGCAGCCATTTACATGAAGTAAAAATGTAGCCTTTCTGTCCTATTACTTAAGAAGTAGATGTCCATTACAGTTCACAATTGCTGTTCTTTATTCTCTGCACTGGAAAGTTATTAACAAAATCTTAGTTTTCTGTGTACATAGCGCATGGATGCAGGTAACAACTGGTTCAGGTAGGGCATACAAAGGGATTATGATATCAGGAAAGCTGGTACTAAGGATAGTTGTATATTGGTGTGGTGGCTTGAGCTAGGCTGGCTGCCAGATGCTCAGATAGCTGCTCTCTCGTTCCCCTTCCCTCAGCAGGATAGGGGGAAAAAGTTGTAAAATCTGATGGATGAAGATAGAAACAGAGATGACTCAGCAATTACTGTCAGAGGCCAAACAGGCTTGATTTGGAGTGGTATGGTGAGAAACAAAGACAAAACCTGAACCACCTCCTGCCAGCCATCCCTCTTTTGCTCAGGTTCAATGTCATTCCTTCATTCCCAACTTCTCTACCTGCCCAAACGGCACAGGGGAATGGGCGTCTGGGGGGTTATGGTCAGTCTGTAATAGTTCCTTTATGCTTCTCTCTTCTTATTATGCTTTTTCTCAGCTCTAGTGTGGGACCCCCAGGGTAGAGTCATAGAATCATAAAATAGTTAGGGTTGGAAAGGACCTTAAGATCATCTAGTTCCAACCCCCTGCCATGGGCAGGGACACCTCACACTAAACCATATCACCCAAGGCTCTATCCAACCTGGCCTTGAACACCACCAGGGTTGGAGCATTCACAATCTCCCTGGGCAACCCATTCCAGTACCTCGCCATCCTCACAGTAAAGAATTTCTTCCTTATATCCAATCTAAACTTCCCCTGTTTAAGTTTTAACCTGTTACCCCTTGTCCTCTCACTACAGTCCCTAATGAACATTCCCTCCCCAGCATTCCTGTAGGCCCCCTTCAGATACTGGAAGGCTGCTGTGAGGTCTCCATGCAGCCTTCTCTTCTCCAGGCTGAACAGCCCCAACTTTCTCAGCCTGTCTTCATATGGGAGGTGCTCCAGTCCCCTGTTCATCCTCATGGCCTCCTCTGGACTTGTTCCAACAGTTCCAAGTCCTTTTTATGTTGAGGACACCAGAACTGCACACAGTACTCCAAGTGAGGTCTCATGAGAGCAGAGTAGAAAGGCAGGATCACCTCCTTTGACCTGCTGGTCACGCTCCTTTTGATGCAGCCCAGGATACGGTTGGCTTTCTGGGCTGCAAGTGCACACTGAAGCCGCCTCATGTTCATTTTCTCATCAACCAAGACCCCCAAGTTCTTCTCCACATGGCTGCTCTGAATCTCTTCTCTGCCCAACCTGTAGCTGTGCCTGGGATTGCTCCAACCCAGGTGTAGGACCTTGCACTTGTCATGGTTAAACTTCATAAGGTTGACATCAGCCCACCTCACAAGCGTGTCAAGGTCCCTCTGGATGGCATTCCTTCCCTCTAGCATATCAACCGAACCACACAGTTTGGTGTCATCGGCAAACTTGCTGAGGGTGCACTCAATCCCACTGTCCATGTCAGTGACAAGGATGTTAAACAAGACCGGTTCCAACACCAGTCCCCAAGTATCACCAGTAGCTACTGGTCTCCAGCCAGATGTTGAGCCATTGACCACAACTCTTTGTGTGCAGGCATCCAGCCAGTTTTTTATCCACTGAGTGGTCCACCTATCAAATGGGTGTCTCTAATTTAGAGACAAGGATGTCATGCGGGACAGTGTCGAACACTTTGCACAAGTCCAGGTAGATGATATTAACTGCTCTACCCTGTCCATCAGTTCTGTAGCCCCTTCATTGGTCAGGCAGGATTTCCCCTTAGGGAAGCCAGCAGTCCTTCAAGAACTGTTCCAGTGTGGGTCCTTCCCACAGGCTGCAGAAAACCTGCTTCTGCATCGGCTGTCCATGGCAGCAGCTTGCTTCAGGCTGTGTCTTGTTGCATGGTGTGGTGTTCTCTATGTGCTGCAAGGGCACAGATGCTTCACCATGGGCTGCACCACAGACTGCAGGGTAGTCTGCTCCAGCGCTTGGAGCACCTCCTTCCTCTCTGACCTGGCTGTCCACACGGCTGTTTCTCACTCCCTTCTGCTCTCTCCTCTTCTGTCAGGCATTTTTGCCCCTTCTTTGATCTGTTTCCCTGAGGCACCACCTTGGCTGAGGGGTTGAGCTGTGCCCTGCAGTGGGTTGGTTGGCAAGCCCGCATTGCCAGTGCCTCGCCATGGACACCCAGTGCAAGTATGTGTGTCAGCTGCCCTGAATGCTTCTGTCAAATTTCTTGGAATAGTCCAGAAGAAGAGGCTATCTTTAGTCTGTTTAAATGCTGTTTGACAAATCCTGCATCATAGATTTCCTACTGGAGCTTTACAGGAGACCTTGTTGGACAGACCAGTCGGCTCTGGATTAAGGGATAGTGAAATCCAAGTATTGAGCCTGTCAGTACATATGTGCTTAGTGTTCCTTGTCTAGTTTTTTAAACTTTTATGAAAAAAAAATAGCTTAACTTGATTTAATAGTTTTAGAAAGACCTTTAAGAAGTGTGATGTATTTATGATTCTACACTTGATCTCATACAGATGTAAATATCTCCCAGCCCTTCCCACATTAAGTGCATTTATGTGGGTGTCTCTCTCTAGTGTAATGTAGATTTCAGCTCCCAAGAGAAGAAATTCACCTGTCTTCTGCCCCCAGTTTAAAAACCTGTTAAATTCTGTGCTCTTATCTTCACCCAAAATAGGTTTGGATTTTGTAGCTTGTCTGAAGTGTCATTATGTTTTGCTTATCACAAATGACACTAATTGAAGGCCAGATTTTCTGTGGAGAAAGGCCTGTGAGCCCCTGTTTGTGAGTGAATGTTTCAGCTTGAGCACCTCTGCTGAGCGTGACTTTTGCAGAAGCAGCTGAAAGAAGTCCTAGATCTTGATCTGAATACCAAGATTTTTATGTTTTTTGTTAGTCATATTCGGGAATAAAACTGGAATATCCTTTCTTTGGCAGAGCCAGGAAGCTGTACATGCTTTGTGTACACTTTCAGTCCCATTAGTAGATTATAAATTGTGAGAATGTGCTTACTGGGCTAAGCCCTTGGGAGGGGAGACTTTCCCTAGCAGTTTGAATGCCGATCAGGTTTAGGTCAAGAAATGTGCAGAGGTTTCAGCAGCTGGGGCACAAAATTCAGCTATGAACTCTAGGAACCTGGAGAAACAGTTCTTGCAAAAACCGTGAAGGGCTCTTGTAGATGTCATCTCTGCATTTAGAAACCTGATTAAATGCCAGTGACATCTGAGTGAGAAACATTAAAATGTGTGCTGTAACACTAAATGCCTGATCAAAAATAGAATTTTGAAAGAGCTTGCGTGGGACCAACCTGATGCGCTTCCTTTAAAACCCAGGTTCTTTAGCAGAAGCTTGGTGTGAGACAGTGAGTGTGTGAGCCAGTTTACTTGATGGACTGTAAGGAGCAATTTAGTTTTATTCTATTTGATCGGGTAGATGCCTGTATGCAGGAGGGGAATTCTGTGCTCCACATTCGTTGAAAGTATTCAGTGTCCAAACTTACGCAGAGCTCTCACTGTTTTGACAAAGTTATGCTATGAAGCAAGAATATTTTGTTGTTGTTGTTGTTCTTTTTGGGCTAAAACGTAGATTTGTGGTAGGTACATTAAAATGGGAGGTCCTACAAAGAAGATTGTGTCACTGCACCTGTTTAAATTTGTCTGATTTAGCGGTCCAGCAGTCTGGGTACATGGTGTCTCTTCCCCTTCTTTAAAATATTGTGAGACTTGGTGGATGTGATAGTTTTAAATGTTCTCGTGTGCTTTATATACTCTGGAAAAGATCTCAAAAACTGGTTACTATTTATTATTCCTCCATAAATAATTGGAATTGTGGAAGAAACAGAAATTTATGGTGGAAAACCCACTTTTTTTCCTCAAAGATGATTCTCTCTGTGCTTTCAGGAATCCAGACACTTGGTTCTTTGTGGTTAACTGTTGAGCTGCTTATGTATGTGGTTTGTTATAATCAATAACTACTTATGCTTGCGGTTTTATTGTTAGATGGTAGTACATTCCTGAAGTAATCTGTTGTAATAGAAGAGGGAAAGTTTTATTGGAGAAATAATTCCCTCTAGTTGCCTGAATGTGTATCTATTACTTATATTCTCATTATGTGCATAATCATCTTCTTGCTTTGCTGATGTATAAATCCGGAGCAGATGTGAGGTGTGCTTAAACTGATACAGAGTATTGGAACACATTTCTGCCTAGACATTTTGGACTCTACTTCCTTTATATATTCATGTCTACAGCTGATAGCAAAAGCTTGAAAAAGAAAGTTCTTACACTTTTAACATATTGGATATGAAAAATCAAACTGTATTAAGTTTCTTTTTCTATCTAAACTTCCAGTATAAATCTTGGACATGCTTAAATGCAGACATGCATTTTCTCAATGCCAGATGAAGTTATTGACAGCATTTGTAAATAATGGTAAAAAATCTACCCCAAACCCATTTGTTAATATGTTAGTCTGCTCTTTAAACTTGATTTCTCTGGCAGATAGTGTGTTGTAGCCTGTGGCTATGTGAAGATTTCTGCTCTGCAGCTCATAAGAACAAGGAGGGTGCTGAACAGCAGTAGTTGTTAGACATTGAGGACAGGCTGTGAAATGGCTTGGGCTAATTAGTTGTGACTTATGCTGAAAGATGACACCTTCAGCAGGCTAACCCTGTGGCTTGCATTGAAATAGTATTGTTCCCCCTTAGGTAAAGGCTCTGGACTGGTAAATATTTGTGTAGCTATTTGTTTTAACTGGAGTAAAATATGTGTAGCCCAAAGTAGGTGAGAAACTAGAGAATGCTATGAACATAGTACAGGAGCACTTCAGTGACTGCAGTAGTTGCCTTGTTTTTAGCAAGGTTTATTGATCTGTGCTAAATGTAAGTCATGCAGTACCTGAAATGACTCTAGAACCAAACAAGCATTGTTGCAGGGCTGTGGTTCTACATGGGTGCAGCAAGCATACAGGGCCAGTAGGGGTCTGGCACAGTGCTCTGGTGAATAAACCTTATCAGAGTTAAGGTTGTGCTAGGGGGATGCAGCACAAAGCTGTCTTGAAACCTGTGTGCCTTTGAGTTTACAAGCCTTGGCTATGCTTGTGTAGAATATGAGAGCTAGGGGATTCTGCAGCATGTAGTCCGCAGGAGTTATAATTCAAGGATTATGGTCTTAATACACCTGAGGTGGTTCTTCATAAAACTAGCTTAGCTTTATAACCAAAGTGGGTAGTAATTTTTCCCAGATCCATGCAGGTACTGGAAGTCATACAGCTGTTCAACCAGGCCTGCAATCATTCTTGTCTGTGCACCTCTTGCCATTATTGCTTTGTAATTGAACAACTTATCATGGGCGCATGGAAGCTGACTGTTAAAGAAGCTCTCAAGCCTTTTCATCAGCCTTCTCCCAAAATTTAAGAAGAAAAAGTTGGAATCATAAATGTATCAGCTTGCTGTTCACTTCTGCACAATGGATCCTAAATCGTTCAGCCTCATTTTTTTCTGACTTGCTTACTAATGTTTTTCTTTTAAAAGAACTGCTCAAGCTTGCCTTTAAATTCAAAGATCATTAGAATTCTGTTCTGTAATTTCTGGAAGTGGCTGGTCTGCCACAGAAACCTGTTAGAGCTTCCCATTATGCCCATGGAACTTGAGCTACAATTTAGAACAGGAAACTTGTGTGCCTAATTCAGAGCAAAAGAAAAAACCAAATCTTTAACTCTTGTGTGCTGCCGTTCTCTGTGATTTGTATTATGGTGGGTTTAACTGCTATCAGCAGTGTGTCTTGTGACTCATTAGCTCTTACAAAACATTGTCACATGCAGTATTCGAGGTGCATCTAGTAGGACTGTTTGTGTACTGAAATGCATATAGATGTTCAATTGTAATTAAAATGCTCTCATTTCAGGCAAAATGTAAAATCAGCTCAATATAAAAAATAACTCTTGGTGTCTCATGAGAGCAGAGTAGAGGGGGAGAATAACCTCACTTGACCTGCTGGTCCTACTTCTCTTGGTGCAGCCCAGCATACGGTTAGCTTTCTGGGCTGCCAGTGCACACTGACGGATCATGTTGAGCTTTTTATCAATCGACACCCCTAAGTCCTTTTTATTTATTTATTTTTTATTATTAAGGGGGGATGTATAATGGAAGAATGCGGCTGAAACATCAGTGATTAGACACCCATCCCAGTAAAGAGCTAAGGCAGTTTAAATTGGATCTTTTTTGTTTTCTTTTTTCTTATTTTCCATGCCTCTTGTCTCTGCATTGTCCCATCTCACTCACAAAAAGTTGTTTGCTTCCCAAAGTATTTTGTTTTGTAGACTATGAAAAGCACTGATGTTTTGAAACTAAATTCTGCTTCCCTACAGGCTTGATTGTATTCCATCAGATCTCAACATCTAAGGATGTCAGCTTTTTATTGTTAGTTATGCAAGTTGTGGATTGTACCCCTGTCCTTTCATCCCTAATTGCAGCTTTTAGAGACACCGATTCAGCACAATGCTAAAATAGTACTTGTCCGCTCAAGGGTTCTGCTGAATTTTAACATGGTATGGGAACCACAAATGGGAGTGAATGGGGAGAAAAGCAGCAGTTCCTACCTTTGAAACATAGGTAGATGATAGGCAAAACTACTGGTCTGTGGTTCTGTTTTATCTTTTGTGCAAAAAAAACCTTTTTGGTGAGGGGTGGCTGTAGTGTGGATTCAAGCACATGTGACAGAACTGTAGTAGATGTGATGAGGTTTTTTCACTTAGAAGCTCCTCCTTGTTTTGACGGTACACTTCTGACACTAAAAAAGTCTGAAAAGACACTTGTAAGAAGCTTTGTGATTGCAATCAGCCTCTGTAAAGCCACATCTTCCATAATAGTAAATTTTTGGAAAACTGGTCTTCAGCTACTGTTCTAAGTAAACAGGCTTTTCCATTTCTTTCTAAGACAAATTACAGTTTCATCAATATGTATTTACATATTTTCCCTTTCCCAGTTATGTGAGAAATAGAGGACTAGCTTCTGCCGTTTTCAGTTCTTTGTTAAAAATGAATAGGCAGTTGATGGAGTATCTTGGGTGTAATTCCAACATTTTTATGGTAACACTTATGCTACTGCCTTGTTGGCAGTAAGATATGTGGCTGTATTGCCATTATTTATATATTGGGGAAAGAAATACAAAAATACCATGTAAAGTATGTAAATTCTTATATGAATTAGCCTTGTTTTCCATGATTGCAGCTGTAGCTGGGGTTTTTGCCCTGTGTGTGAGGATGTGGTAAAACCAAATTTTACAGTATATTATAAACCACTATGGAATGTTTTGAGAAAGTCATCTGGATCTCATTTGCTTGAGGAATTGTTCTAGTCTGTGGTCTCTACTGCAAACTTCACTACTGTGAAGATGAATAAGAAAATAGTAAAGTGTGCATCATCTACAAGGAACACTAAAAACATCACTTGTGTGCTATAACTATCTTTCACATGCTGCTGATGCAAAAATCCTGTTGAATTTGGTGTTAGTTACAGTTAGTACACTTTCTGTAGTAATTTGTTTTCTGAGAAAAGCAAAGCACGTATCACCTGCATTAGCTGAGTATGTAGCATGTGCTTCATGTTCATATAACTGATGTTAAATTAGTTCAGTATTTCCCTAGGTAAATGGGAACTGAAGATTTGATTTTTTTCTTTTCTTTTTCTATTGCATCTTTTAATATTCAAATTTTACTTGACATAGCTTGGAAAATTTTGAAGAGTCAAAGGTTTCTGTAAAAAACAGTAGATATTAAAATCTCTGAATATTTGGCATAAAGCACATTCAGTTTATGGTTTTTAGTCAATGGGAAATCCTAGCAAGTCTGGCAGCACAAACCATATTGAAGGATCTAGGTAAGCTGGTTGTGGGAGGAAGAAATGCATTGTTCTGCTTGCATCCCTGACTAGATCCTGGCTTGATTTTATGTCTTACCCTTTCCTAGAATTGTATAGGGCTTATGAAATAGTTTTACTGCTTTAATTCACTTTTGGGGAGCTTTAGTAACTAACAAAAATATTGAAATAGTTTCAAAACCTACTGCTATAGGTTAGTGGTTTTTTTCTGATTATACTTCTTATGTGCAGAAGACTTCTGAGCCACCATTGCAATCACTTCTTTTGAGATCTGGCCATGAAAGTTTGAATTGCCAAATTGTAAATTTGTGACAAAATTGCCTTTAGCTACTCTTTGAAAGCATATGATAGCTTAATTTTACAAATCTGTACTCTCATGAGAGATTATAGGAAAAAGGATTTTTGGTGTACTGGTCCCTCATTCCTGTTAATGTTGATGCATAAATGTCTCGATGTTGCATGTGTTTTATCAGGTGAATGGTGATTAAATGGGGCTAGTGTTTGTTACACAATAGATGTTGATTGTTATATGTTGTTAGAACTTATTAAAAATTAAAACAATTATTAAACAGGGGAAGTTCAGGTTAGATATAAGAAAGAAGTCCTTTACTGTGAGGGTGGTGAGGCACTGGAACAGGTTGCCAAATGAAGTGGTAAATGCTCCATCCCTGGCAGCGTTCAAGGCCAAGTTGAACAGAGCCTTGGTCGACATGGTCTGGTATGAGGTGTCCCTGCCCATGGCAAGGGCATTGGAACCAGATGATCTTAATGTTCTTTCCTTCCTAACTATTCTATGGTTCTATCGTCATTGTTTACAGGGTGTTGAGCTGCTAGGGGAGGACAGGTTTCCAAGTTAAGATCCCAGAGAAACTCCCTTTTTTCACTTCAGCACTTTTGAAATTTATTATGGAATGCTCTTAATACCTACCCACATCTTTGCTTGAAATTATCTTTTGAATTGTATCAGCAATTTTCAGCGTTGCTCTCTGTATCTCTTCAGCTATTCAACGCCTGCAGATGTTAATGAAAATGAGAACTGAGACTATTGTTTCCTCTCCAGTATTTTCAACTTCAGTTATATCAGGTTAAGAAAAAATTATCAGTTCTTAAATAACATCAGAGTGTATTTTGTGATAACACTTTGTTCAAAGCACTCTTTAAAAATGTGCTTGTGTTTTATGCCTACCAGTCTGTACTAATGTCTGAGTTCTCTGTGTTCCCCTTCACAGTTTTGCTCTGCCCTGGGCCTTTAATGTTTTCATTTTCTGAGTTGTCCTTTTCTGTTGCACCCCTAGAAATCCTTCAGGTTCAGTTCTCATGAAGTATGCAGAATTTGCTTTTTCTTCTTCATCTCCCTGCCCATGCTGGGGTTATGAATTCCATCAGTACTTGATACACCACTTCCAGATTTGTAAACTGAATAAGGTGCTTCCAATTTTAGTACAAATTGAACTTGGTAAAATTACAGTCGAGTGGTGGAACTTTAAACTTGCTAGTGGCTACATTGGTGTAGAGATTTTGTGTGGATGGGTAGCTTCAAGTCAGCTTCATTGGATATGATGAACAGCCTGAGTAAAGTCTCATTGAAGTTTTCTTGGTGGTCAGCAACAAGTAAACTGTGTTTAGCTGGGATTAGCAAGATTGAACTGTCCTGAGGATCTATCAAAACATCTTTAAATACTAGACAAAACCTTTGTTTGAAACTGAATTTCATAACTTTGATCAGGCTGCCTTATGCACAGCAAGCACACATGCAATTTAAGCAGCTCATGGGAGAGAATGGAATCTATTCATGTTCAAACATCATCAAAATTTTGAAGATTTAATTGCATCTAAGGATGCTGGGGAGGGACTCTTCGTTAGGAACTGTACTGATAGGCCAAGGGGTAACAGGTTAAAACTTAAACAGGGGAAGTTTAGATTGGACATAAGGAAGAAGTTCTTTACTGTGAGGGTGGTGAGGCACTGGAATGGGTTGTGAATGCCCCGTCCCTGGCAGTGTTCAAGGCTAGGTTGGACAGAGCTTTGGGTGACATGATTTAGTGTGAGGTGTCCCTGCCCCTGGCAGGAGGGTTGGAACTAGATGATCTTAAGGTCATTTCCAACTCTAACTATTCTATGATTCTATGATCTGTCTGTAACTCTTTTCCCCTGCTTTGAAGACTATTCTAACTGATTCAACATGCTAAATATTTTTATTTTTTTGGTGTGTAGCTATAAAGGAAAAATATGTACATATGGGAGAAGGGTATTTCCTGCTGATCAAAATGCAGTAGTAAAAATAATTCTATTGCATTGTTGGAATTAGTCTTAAAAAAAATTACTTCTAATTAAGCTAGTACCCCCAGACTTTTTAAAAGGCTTTCACGTGAACTTTGCTTGCTTCTGTAGTTACCAGTTTAATTTCAAAGCCCAGTATTACTTTGATTTTTTTTTTCTTTAATTATCTGTTGCAGAGGAAGTTGCATCCCTGAGCTATGCAGGTGCAGTAGGTTAGCTAGCACGTGATGCTGTACTTGCTTCTTAGCTGTTAGAGCAGCACAATGTTTTTCAGTCTTTGCCAGTTCCTCTCAGTCTTACCAAGAAAATGTTTTGCTTCTTGCTGACTTCTGTTCTTTCTCATCTCATTCCTACAGGAGAAATGTTGCTCTGTTCTATGTCTCTGAGCTAGAGTGGATATAGCAGTACTGATGAGCGTGGATCCCTGTGTCCAACCAGCAAGACCTCTCTTAGTGGTTAGTAGTCCCTAATCTCAAAGACAATGTAGCTAGGTATAATAGTCTGCTGTTTTGGTCAGAGGCTAAGGCTGGGATCATGGTATATAAAGATCATGCATGCAGCCTTGGAAGATCTTTTGTTGCATGAGAGAGTGTGAAAGATTGTTACAGTTCAGGTTTGTAGCATAGCATGTACACTTCTCAAGACTATGGTACGGTCTAGGGAGGAGGCTGCTGCTGGTTTTATATTTCAGTGTACCAGTGTTTGTCACTTGTTTGATAGCTTGTATGCTATCCTAAATTTTATTTCAAATTCTTGTGGATATCTGAGCATTTTGTAACATAAGTTGTCAATCGAACAGGTATGGGAATGCGTGCCCATCTCTCCTAGACTGAAACATGACATGTTACTCTGCTGCACATGGCTACAACCATATTCAGACACTTGGTGCTTGTATTTGGCTGGCTAATGAGGCAATAATGGGACATACTGTTATGTGTTCAATAATGGGCCATACTGTTATGTGTTTACTATGGGTGGATCCTTTTTCAGGAGAGCCTTAAGGTTTGGGGGTTTTCTTTGATTCATCTTTCTGTATTTTTTTAACATAAATAAATACTTGTGTAAATCCAATTTTATATCATTTAATTAATTGCAAATATTTGCAAAATAAATGGTTTTATTTTTACATTAGGCTTGTAAAATGCGGCCTGTGTTTTGTTTTTTTCTGCAGAAAAGAAAAACTAGCTTCAAAAGAGAGCACACAGTTACAGCTTTCAGTCTCCATCTTTCATATTTACTGTGACATTTGAACAGACATTGGTGCTGCTGTGTTTTAGAAACTCTCTGGTGTTTTAAAGTTTAGAATTAGAAGTTACTCTTATGTTAAATTTCTTTTGTGCATCCCAGACTAATTAAGAATCCATTAACTTGAAGTGCTTTGCCACTTTTTATTGGTCATGGGCCTAGAGGTGTAGAATAAAATCCTTGAAATTTATTTCACCTTCTAACTAGAGTGCTTAGGGACTAATCACTTCTGAAGTAATATTCCAATAATAGTAGTTCAGAATTTAGAGATTGGGTGCGCACACATCAATATATTGCAATGTAAGCTGCAAGTTCTGCATTAATGTGTTTACTTCTACTTTGATCCCACTTTGTTCAGTGTGTGTATGTATACTTATACAAAACCTTTCTCATATTGGTATGACTTTCACTTGTTTTGCTTGGAGTTAAATATCTGGAAGCAAAACTTTCCTGATGTTTTTAGTCCTCACTCAGTCTTTTAAGGGGAGGAAATAATGTGGTATAGCCCTTCAAGTGTCCTGTGGAAAATATCCATAAATATCACCTAATTCCCATACTCTGCAACATATTTTAAAATATGCCTGTAACATAACCAATAACAGTAAATGGAAAAATGGTAGAAGGTGTGTTTGCTGCCCTTCCTACTGCGTTATGAAAGTAACACTCGGCATTCCTCTCCTTAGTATGGCTGGTAGAGAGCCCCGAGCCTTATGAGGCTTTTCAGTCAATATGGATTTGTGGAGCAGTGGAGATGGGATTCCTTTAGCATCAAGCTAAAAAAAACAGAAGTTCTCAAAGAAAACAAATCTACTTCCACTAACTTTTCAGTCTTTGGACACTAAGCAGTTGTGATAGAGGTCAGAGGTGTGATCAGTTGCAGAGAACTGATACCACTGTTATACAACCTGTGAATCATTTCAACAATTCACCTTAACTAATGTGAAGTTAGCTGAGTTCTTCTTCATGTGCACTAGTCACACAGGAGGACAGGCTTCTTTCTTCTTGGGTACTCCCTGCTGTGGTAAGAGGTGTCATTGAGTGCTAGAGTACACTTCCACTGACACAAAGCAGATGTAAGGATTGGACCACTCAACCCAAACAAAATGAACCTTCCAGTAAATGCCCCCAAACCTGAAATCATTTATCCCTTGAAAGAAAATGAAAAAACATTTGCAATACAGTAATCATCCAAGTAATGCTGAGGTACTCATCATAAATATAGTTAGTGGAAATCTTTCATTGGTTGTAACTAGCATAATAGACATTCTTTCCAATGACCTTCAGGTATCCTATTTTTAGATTACTTTCCATAAAGTGATCTACATCTTTTCTTTGCCTTAGGTGTACATGTTTAATAATTTGGTATTTCTCACTTGAGCTATTAAATTAATAGTATCATTTGTGGGCAAAAGATGGATTATGGATTGAAAGGTTTCTGGACTTTTAGGGTAAATGCAGGAGGTAATCAGGATGCCTTTGTTCCCCAACCAGTCTGATCATGGTCAGTGGGGAAAATGAAGATGCTCCTTTGTCCCTGGGGTACCCCAAATCATACCTGAGGTTACACAGGGAGGTGCTGTGGGGACCTTGTCCTGTGAAGTAGAAAACCTTTTCCTTGAGCAAGCCCTCTCTCTCTCTCTCTCTCTCTCTCTCTCCCAGGACTCAATGGTACTTTTACATTTGCCTAATATTTGATGCTCTAAAACACTTTTTTGTCAAATGAGCCAGACTTTTACAGATGGAGGAGAAAAACTGAAAAGGAGGCTTATGGTAACCGTGTGGACTGTGACTGGTCTCTAATATTCACTGGGCTTCAGGGTAGGATATGCTTTGGAATTCTGAGGTAGTGCACAGCATTTCTTCAGAAACTGGTGGATGCTGTTGGGAGTACTTGGTGTCCTTTCGGTTATCCTCACAAGGATAACCTTTTTGTTATCCATGTGAGGTCTTGTTTTTACTTAATAAAAGCAACACAGCAAACCACACTCAGCAAAGTTTCCTTGACTGCACTGCCTTCTTTTTTCCTCCCCATCTATCTGCTTGTATCGTATTCACTACCTCTTCTATTTTGTATTCATTTACTCTTTGGCTCTGTGGATTGTGTCCTGTTCTGCTTCCCAGCAGAGCTTTTAATTTTATAGGATAACGTCTGGATCTGTTCTTGCTGTGGAATCCTCTGGAGACAAAAAGCAATAAGAGCAGGATCATCAACCTCCTGTTTGAAATGGGAGTGAAGGGCTTTTCCCTCCCGTTACCTGGGTCCTTTCTGGAAGGAGAGGAGGAAAATAAGAAAAGGAGATTGTTGTCATGACCACAGCTGCTACCAGTGCTGTCACGATCATTTAATTGCTGCAGCCACTCTCACTTCCAGCACATGGGAGTAATTAACACTGATGAGAGAAGATCAAAGATCTGAAGTGTGTACCCTGCTTTATATATCTCCATGCAGAACAGATAAATCAAAATGAGATTTTAGCAGCTTGCTGCTTGCTCTTGGCTTAGTTCTAGGAAAGGGAAACTTTGGTGCTTTTTGTTTCAAACATGACTTGAAAGCATCACATACTGTAATACCATAGAAGTAAATTATTAATGTAAACTAAGCTCTCTGATGCTTATAAAGCGTCCCTCACAAAACTGCACTCTGGTCTACAAGGCCAGCAAAGGAACACTAATCCTACAGTCAATTACTTCCATGAACTGTTGAATTATATTAAAGGTCCAACTGGAAGCCATCATTGCCCACTAAGTCCAGTGCTAACATATCAGTCTTTCCATTAATTGCAGAATGACTCTTAATTTAACCTACAACAGATAAGTGGTAGGGAATAATTATCATTATGATATCAGATATCATTATAAGATATCAGATAAGTGGTAGGGAATAATTATCATTATGATATCAGAATGATTTTGGGTTGGAAGGGACCTTAAAGCTTGTCTAGTTCCAAGCCTCCTGCCATGGGCAGGGACACCTCACACTAGACCAGGTTGCTCAAAGCTCCATCCAACCTGGCCTTGAACACTGCCAGGGATGGGGCAGCCACAGCTTCTCTGGACAACCTGTGCCAGTGCCTCACCACCCTCACAGGGAAGAATTTCTTCCTGATATTAAATCTAAAATGCATTCTCCAGATGCATACCTATGCTTTTGAAAGTATCAGTACCAATCCACTCAAAACTGTTACAAGAAGCATATAAAAATATTAAAAAATTACTATTATAATAATTTCTGCCAATGTGTTTAGTTTGCTGTATAAATATTGGTGTTCTGTTGTTTGGCTGTATAGTAATTATAAATTGTAATGATACATTTTAAAAACTTCTCAAGATTTTCAAGATTGACCAGATAATTTTGAGTGCCGCATTAAAACTTTCCAAGGAAGACCTAAATATTAAAGCCTGCTAGATCAGCACTTAGTGAAATTCAGAAGTATCTTTAGATGTCCCATTTTTGTTAAAAATCTTCAAGTATAATGCAAGGTAAGATACAGAAATAAGTGTATAAGCAGCTGGAGCAGCATACAGATTGTCAAAAGTTTTTTGACTGATAAACTACTATCATCCCTCAAAATTTTTCACTGACTAGTGAAGTTGTTTTTTGTGATTCTGATTTGGGAACACCGCTATTTGTGGTCCTTTGTTCCACCACTGGTATGCAGGCGAAAGTTTGTGAATGACAGATAGGAAACTGAGAGATGGTTAATATGTGTGTGTTTGCTCCATAGGCCCTGCTTATAAACTGTACTCAAATACTTCTGTTAAATTCTTACTTGAAAATAAACTGCCATCTTACTTTTATTCTTCATGTATCAAATCCCTTAAATTATTAAATATATACTGTGAATTGTGCAACATGAATCATAAAACACTTCTTGGGATGGGGCAACCACAGCTCATCTGGGCAACCTGTACCAATCTGTCAACACCTTCATAGGGAAGAACTTCTTCCTGGTATTAAATCTAAAATTAAGTACTTTATGTCATATTCCTGCCCGCAGAGATTATGTAAACAGGTAACTGTTGGTTTGTTTGTGAGCAAAATTGTATTTCAGTTGTGGTGAAATTTGAAGACTGATTGAAGACGGTGCAGTAGCATTGTCACAACCTGCAGGTAATGCTGTACATGCTCGGTATTGCCAGTACCTCATGGTGTGTCACACTTCATCAGCTTTGCAGGAGTCTAAGACTTTCTACTGCAGTAAAAGCTTTTCTGCTCATACAAGTAGATTTCTAGATTTTTAAAATAAATAATTTCTTTGTTTGTGTCTGAAATCTATTTATGTAAATGATGTATTAAATAATACATGCCTTTTGTGCAACCTGGTCTTTCCTGTTGGCATTATGTGTTACTGTTATTGGTTAGGAGGATGCTTAAAAATGCTTTTCAAGTATTCTCATAAAATTATAGCAATGTCAGCCATAGTGTTAAAAATACTATTTTTATATAAGCAATTCCTTTAAAATATGGAATTTTGGCTTGGCAGTTATGTGCTGAAGGCAGGTGAAGACCATTTTGTGTGCCAGGCAGTCTCCCTGAAAGGGCCTGGTTGTTTGGCTGACAGCTGAGCTAACCTAATTCAGCTGGAAAGTGGGACAGAGTTCAGTTGTGCAGATTGTTTCTTGCACTGAGTTATTGACTGCATTTGCTGCCTCTTCCCTAAGAAATTTCACATTCAGCAAAATCAGATCTATGTGCAGTGTTCAAGGCTCATTTATCAAATTGGAAAAGTACCTTAGTTCTCAAAGATTTGCTTAATACTTTGAGGAATTAAGTGTTAGCCATTTATTCCAGTACTAGAGTTCCCATACTCATTTTGATTTCCACTCTTCGACTGCAGGAAATGAGCTAATGTGTACTAGAAAGATTGCTATTTGCTTTTCATTATTTTCAAAATTAGAAGCACAGGCACACAGCAGTATGGGTTGCAGGTTTTAAATCATGTCCTCTCATCCCTCAGTTGAATGCTTCTCCTTATTTTTTTAATATGAACTAAAGATATTCATACTTCGATTTTACTGACTAATGCATTTTGTTTGTTGTTTTTTTTACACTGCTATGCCAAAGTATCTGTTTATTGTTTTCCTAAATATTGTGCAAGTCTCTATCCACTTCTGTTTGCTGAATATTGAAATAATACAGGCCTTGATCTCAGGCTTGTCTGACAGGCGAAAACTCCTGGGGAAGGCAAAGATCTTACTTGATCTGCATACATTTAATGGCTGAAACACAGAATTTTTTAGTGGCACACACACTCCCCTAAATGTTGATAGAAACTGTGTTACTGATGTTTTAATGTCATGGGGATAGAAAGAGTGTTCAGAGACACACTGATTTATTATTCTTTGATTTACCACTAAGGGATTTTTTTGGTAGACTTTATGTTTCTCCTGAGGGAAAACCTTTTCCATTAAGTGTGTCCACATGAGGCAGTAAAGTTAGAGGCAAGAATTTTTAGTTTGGGCTGGGTAGACTAGGTAGCCCCAAAATAAATGTCTTTATACTACAAATGTGTTTTGCTTGTGGTGGTTGTTCAGACAGGACCAAGAGGAACAGAAGTGCTTTTATGACTTTCAGTATTGGTGTTACATTAGCAGTTAAAGAAGCAGTTTCCACGCAGCTAAATGCTGTAACAGCACACAGAAATATGTACCTGCAGTAAGTAATCTCTTTCCTCTCCTACACTCTCTTGACTTTCTTTTTTATTTCTATTCTATGAGATAATGTCTGGGAATGTAAAACTTGCAATATTGTGAAACAATCATAATTGAGGCATTGGGTTTACTGCACTAGAAAAATGTAATAAAAATGATTTGTTGCATAGATATTAATGTTAACTATGGAAACCCTCTCCACAGAAGTGTCTCTAAGGCAGGTGGCCATTAATAATCCTGAACCTTGTGATGATTTGGGGAAGGCCTTCTCTCTGCCTGCCTGGGGAGACAGCACGAGGATTAAAGCATAAGTGCCAAATGTTTCATAGCTTTTCTCCTCCAGATTTTATGCAAATTCCATAATGGATCAATTTGCATATTCCCAGGTAGTTTGCATATCTTGTTTAAACCGTGTAGTTTTGTTCTGAAGGCTAATCTTTGTAAATTAAATTTATTGTTTCAATGTAAGATAGGGATGGAACAAGTCTCTTATTCTGCTCATGTCTCACCTTGATCCCAAGGGCACAGGTACTTCTTGAGCAAGTTAACAGTTTGGGTTTTGTTGTGTGGTTTATGTTTTACAGTTCTGCTAGGCACTAGACACCGCAGGGGGTTTGTGCTGTTGAAGTCAGCTCTGAAACCCATTTGCTCAGGAGGTGCCACCAAGCACCCGACTGGTGTAAAAACTGTTACAACAAATTGCTATGTGTAGGCCTGCAGTAAATGTTCAGTTGAAAGATGTGATATTACAGCACTAAAAATGCAGGTTAAAGTTAAGGCTCACCTTTCCCATCAAATGGGTTGAAGGCAGTGTCTGCTGCAGGTCTGGAGCTTGTGGGCTGACATGTATCTTTGATTTATGGTGAAGAACAGTCTGATGAAAACTCTACACAGCCATAAGAGTTTTGATGTACAGATAATGAAAGCCATGGAGTTAAAGATATGGAGAAAGTTTAAGCAGAATTAGCCGAGCTATGTTGATTCTGCATGAGCTTTCTTGGGATTTGTTATGAAATCTGTCTGTAAGTTCTATTTTATTTTGTCACCTAGCTTCTTCTTTCATGCATCTGAGGGCTCCTGAGCTATTTGTTATTTCAGTTTCTCATCCTATTTGTCTCCCTGTAATTGCTTGTAACTAGTGTTACCAGCCAAGACTCCTGAGTCTTGTGAAATGGTGGCCTCTAGAATCATCTCTTGCTTTGGATGGTCTGTACTGAGTCAATATTAGATAGAGCCGTTGTAGTGGAAAGTGCTGCATGACCTGCCACTTTTATCAGCCCTTGCTCAAGATACATAGCGTGAGAGAAAATAACTTGGGAGAGAGTATTTCAGCGGAGGGGTTGTGGAGGTCACTGGAAGATGGCTGGCAACATAAAGCAAGGACAAAAAACCTCTGATGAGACTTCTTCCCTGCCACTGATGGCTAGCAATTAAGTTTCAAATATTTGGACTAAACAGCACAGCTCTTTCCAATGGGATATAGGCAATCAGTCGTCCCTGGAAAGTGCTGTTGACTCTGGTATGTTAACTAGACTGAATAAAACACTGCTGTGTACTGCAGGATGTAATTGTGCACTGGTAGTGGAATTCACTAATGACACAGTAGATAGCTTTTATTTATAGCCATTGTTCACTTAAAATGCAGATCTAGAATGTAAATTTTCCCTGGAGGAATACTTTGGGTAGAAGAGAAAGCAAGACTTGCTTTTTTCCCCCCCTTTTGACTGCTGGGTTGTTTATCAGCTCAGTCTTTGTAGAACTGTCAGTAGGGATCTCAAAATGTTCAGTTCTTTGTATGATATCAAAATAGTTCAACTCCTTGGTGTCTGTGGGAAACATCTTGTTATTATCCTGTGATTTTTTTTTTGTTCACATCTCTTCATAGGTTCAACTTGTTGATTGTGTGATGGGGGCAGGATGTTTTGGGGTGTGCAGCGTTTTTTTTGTTATTGTTATGTTTGTGAGTTTTATTTGAAAAGGAAGTTTAACTTTGAATGAAACTTACTCCTTAATGGACCTGTTTTTTGTCAATCTCCTAGTGAATGGGTTTGCTGCTCTCAAATTTCCAGACACAGCCCATTGCCCCAGTGATACAAATACTTACATGTATCTGAGAAAAGCAAAAGCGAAGGGCCTTCTGCCTTCCACTCATCCGGTATGGTTGATATTTGGTTCTGTTGATGGATTTTAAGGGATAGACAGTCTTTTCATGCATTTTCTCACATTCTTCCCTTAAGGTGCAGTCTCACATTTAGTTATTTTTATTTTAATTTTTAATCTCGCAGGTGAGAGAGTGCACTTCTAAATATAACACAATGAGGTGAAAGGGTGAAAAGTGCTTCTGTTTGGTTGTCATGCAAAGCTGAAATCTGGAGTCCAGGTGTCTGGTTTCAGCTCTGTTGCATGCTACTTGTTGGAGTTTGTTGTTCAGTCTTCTACTTTTAATATAGCAGTGATGTAATCCATCTCCCTGTTTTTTTGGGGGGGCTATTTTTCCACAATAAAGCTGTGTTTCATGCTTGTTTTGCACTAATGCGGGGCACACCGATAGTTTCTAGAAACTTTTACTTCAACTTACCTTTACCCTTTTCTGGAGACGCTCATTATTTGCTTTTTACCTGCTGTGTTTAAAATGACAAATATTGCAGTTATCATTTATTCTTTCATTGTAATTGCATATTTTTTTAATGATGTCTTCCTGATTTGATTTGTATAATTTATATCTGGTTTTTGTTGCAGTATGTGCAGAAATGTGCAAATCCAAATAGCTTGTGTTTTATCTTGAACTTTTTTTCTCCAGAGAACACATTTCTACCATTTATATGTTAATTTTATTTGGGGTGGGGTGTGGGTGTTGTGGGCATATTTTATAATTTCCTAGGTAGCCTTCAATAGTTAGTCTGCTGTTATATCCATGTCATTTTGGATATCAATACTGCCACCAACAGTAGGGTCTACAACCGAGGTAGATGTACTTGTGCAAGATGTGGGAGTGCTGTTAATTCTAGTGGTTCATCAGAAATCCCCCTTTCTCTCTTTGAGAGCACAGGAATCGGGTAAATGACTTTCTTCTAAAGAACACAAGAGCTTCAGGCTTTATTTAGAGAAGTCTGTCTTCTTTTAAATAGAAGTTGTATTCACTGTAGTCTCATCTGAGCTGGGTACAAAATGTACGATTACATAGCTCTTAAAGGAAACAGAATTTTGTGAGAATACTGAATAATAATTTTTCTTCCACCTTTTGAAGATCAAATAGATTATTCTTAATGTTGCTTCTGAGCATGACAAGAGCCAGGAGGACTTGTAAACATAGTAAAAAGGCTCTTCAGAATTTACTTGATAGCTTGTGTAGGGTTTTCTTTTATACTTTCTTTTCAAGCATGGCTCAGAACTGTAGTTACAATCTCAGTTTGAGAACTCAGAATAAATCACAGCATAATCAGTGTGGAAGGGACCTCAGAAAGTCTCTAGTCCAACTCTCTGTTTGAATCAGTGTCAGTTGTGAGATGAGACCGCGTTACCCAGTGCTTTATCCAGTTGGTAACTTAGAGTTAGGGAGACTGCACAGTCTTCGTGAGCAACCTTTTGGACTGCTAGACTGGTGAGGAAGTTTTTCCTTATATTCATTCAGAAGCCAAACATAAAAAGTCTAGCTTTTAAAAGGAGAAGAAATCATGTTTCCTACCTTAATTCTTCTCATTTGTAGCCTTTCCCCTCTTTTCTTTAGCCTTCTTTTTAATTTCAGCTCTACGACCTCTCCTACTGTCACTAATGTGATGCATCCCTCACCTTTGAATGTCCCACAAGCACTTCTCTTTAAATTTTTTACAGATGATGGCAAAAGTAACTTCGCAGAATCACAGAATCCCAAGGGTTGGAAGGGACCTCGAAAGATATCTAGTCCAACCCCCCCTGCAAGAGCAGGGTAAAAAGGAAACTAAGGCAAAGAATACTTTATGTAGCATTATATTTACAAACTTATTGCATCCTTGACACTGAAAGCCTGGTACAGATGGTAAGGAAAGGAATACACTATGGTTATTATGCAGTTTTCGTTTTCTGTGTAAGGATAGCATAATATGTGTTAAAAGTGTATTTTAAAATATTATGCTACTAGAAGCTATGATGTTATGAACATTTTTTTTTTCCACAGAAATGTTAAATGATGGTATTCTACAAACCATTCTAGTTTTTCAGTTTTCGTAGGCTATAGGTTTGGTAAGTTAAGTTCTGGTTGAAACATATTTCTTTTTCTTGTAATATCCAAGAGCTGAAGCTCAGTTTACACCTATAATGAAATGAATAACAAATATATTGCTTTTTTTTAGAGTAATAGTTGTAAAATTAGGAATCAGTCTAATGAAAAATATCAAAGCGTGCAGAAGGAGGTTTCATAAGATGATTATGTGGAATTACTCAGATATTGAAAGGTTAAGTTCTTCCTCAAAACACTTGAAAAAAAAAACAACCAGAGATTTTATGTCTAAAGACAAATTAATTTAAAAAATGATTTTATAAGGCAAGGTTCCTCAGGATGTAAAGTTGATAAGTTGACATCTCAAGGGAACAACGCTACAATCAATGTTAGTATGTGCTTTCATCCATGATGTAGTGGAAGGCTAGGCAAATAAGGTGATATGGCCCAACTTGTACTAGCCAGTTGTACTAAGAAAAACCTCAACTTATTCATTATTAGTGGGACAATATGAAATGATAGAGAAGCCAAGAACTTATTTGAAACTAAAAGGCAGTTTCATTACACAGCTGTATAGGTAGTGATTTAAATAAGATGCTTACTGGTCATGTTGTCTAACTTGAAAATCTGCTCATTATCAAGCAATCTAAACAAAAACATTGAAACCAGTCTGTCCAATCTCATTCACCTTCAGAGAGGTGATAACTTGAATTCCTTGTAACAAGTGGTTTGATAAATTAAAAAGGTTTTAAAAGACTTTCATAACAACTCAGTTCCCAGGTGATTTAGTGTAGTTTAATACACCAGGGAAATCTTTGTATCTGGTTTTGTAAAAGGCAAATGTAAAAAGTAACCTGCGGACCTCCTTAGCGTAGTAAATTATGAATAAACTTGCTATATGAATGTAAATTTTCCTTTTCTACTATATTCTTTCCTACGAATCTGTCACAATAAAGAATAGTTATTTTCAAGCTTTTTATCCTGAGCAAAGGTCATTTCTAGGAATGAATGTGCTTTTCTTGATAAGATGTGACCTACAGAAAGTGAATGAGAGCTCCAGGCCTTGTCTTGGGTAATAATATTTAATACAGATGAAAATATTTCTTCCTGAACATGTATAACTTATTAGAATTGGAGTAACCGGACATTTTTCTTGTTCTCTGGAATATGCAAATGAAATGCAGTGTGGCAGAAAAATTTAGTTATGTAAGTCATCTAACTTGGAATCGAAGCTTACATTTCTGGCTGAGGAAAAGGGAAAGAGGAAGTTTATGCATCTAGAATGCTGTGCATGTACCTTTTCCAAGAACACAAACTGACAAATAATGCATTGCAGGAAACCAATGGATGGTTGACAAAAGCTTTCTTATGAAGAACAGAATGGGAAGTTAAATTTTGCTGGTTTTCTGTGTGGAGAGAATCATAGAATCATAGAATAGTTAGGGTTGGAAAGGACCTTAAGATCAGCACCCAAATGCTTGTTATCATCAGTTGGAAACGGTATAAGTGTCACCATTTCTTAGTAATACCTAATTTTGGTGCATTTGGGTGTCTTACTCATCAGAAGTGAGAAACCCCCCCAGACTTTTCCTTGATGTAAAGGCAATTTTGGAAATGACTTGAAAAATTTTGAATTTTACCTTTCACCTGAACAACTTTGCAGTAGAGAATGAGGCAGGTATCTTCAGCTGTATTGATGTTTAGCATATGAAATATGTATGTTGGTCCTCTTCTCATAATTTTCACACCAAAATACATTCTCTGAACAACTCAGGGACAACATTACGGAATTAGAAGTGCATATAGAAGAGAACAAGATTCTTCAGACTTAAGAAATAAGAAGTAGTGAAGTTTAGAATAGGGAAAATTTGCCATCAGAAAGCCAGAGTGGTAAGTGGAAAACATGTATGCAACCCTGGTCTTACCAGCAGAAGACATACTTAATAAAATACTAGATCATAGAGGTGTTGTCAAGCCGTTTTAAAAAGAAATCTTTTGTTCTAGGCCAATACTTGTATGTGTGAGCTGCAGATAAACATTTGCTGCTCTGTATTTCTGGTTTTGTAACAGTGCTCTGTGTGTGCAGTAATTTCTGAGGCTTGAGTTAATATGCTTATCCTCATTGCTGCTTTGCAGAAGTCTTTAATAAATTTTAAGAAGTGAAGAAAGTCCCTTTGTACTTCCTTGTGCTTTTGGGTTTGAATAGGCGATATCTGCTTTTGTTCCTTTGTTAATTGTTAATATTAATTGCACTTCCTTGTTTTTTTCCACTTTGTGAACTTTGCTTTGCACCTCCCAGTTTTTACTTCTTGACTGTTGTTGAAACAATGTTCAATAGGTGTGTTTGATAGATGTTTGTAGTAGGTGTTCGTGTAGGTCTTTTAGGAAGCAAAATCTCTTGTTTTGCCTAGATAGCTCATTTTTACACCTCCTACTTTAAATTAGTTTGCAAACTCCCAGAATGTTTGAGATTTGTTGAAAAGTAATACAGCTGGGTGGAAAATTGTAACCACAGACATGATGTATGTGTAAGGAGTAATTGTTATAGCAAAAAAAACCCCAACAACCCCACAAAACAACAACAAAACAAATCTGCAAACTAATTTAAAAATATTAAGTGCTCCATTAATTTTCTGCTTTCAGTAGTTTGATCTCACATAGGCCGCTTTGACGGGGGACATGAGTTTGATCAGTAGTGACCATGCCTTTTGTTTGTTCCAGGTATAGTAACTAAACGTGATGCTTTTCTGAAGGTCCATAAGATGAGTGAAAAAAAAGAAAAAAGAGAAAAGTTATTTTTAGAGACACGTTTTTGACAAGCTGTCCAAACACTGGATATCTGAATAAGCAAACACTTTGAGCTCCATTTAAATGAATTATCAGCCCCTCCTGAGATTGATTCAGATCTCTTGTTTTCCATCCTGAATTTTTAAAGCTGTTGAGCTATTTTTTTTGTCAACAAAACCAGCCACTCTTTCAGCTCCTGTACCATGTGTTTTTTGCTGCTGACTGGTGTCTTCTAGACATTAGAACCATTTCTCTGGGCTTGTGTTAACTGAAAGCTTTTTGCAGTAATAAATACCTTTGTAGATACTAATTGATGTTTGACCCTTAAAATGAAGTAGTTAATTACTTTGTAATTGCTAGTTTGGATGTTGCTGGAATGCTTATTCTGGGCTACAGATACTTGAAATTTACTCTGGCATGTCTAGCCTGATCCCTAGGGTAAACTGCAATTTCTTAGTCTGGAAAAAAACAGTTTGGGATTGCATAGCTGACTTTGACAGCTATATTTATGGCAGCGTAATTGGTTCAGTCATCTTTAGTTTAAAACATAGTGTAACATGACAAAGTTATTTAATACATGCATAGAAAAAAGGTATGGGGGAGGTAACTGAAGAAACATATTGTCTTGGAATCATATAATCACAGAATGGTTCAGGTTGGAAGGGACCTTAAAGCATATCCAGTTTCAAACCCCTGCTGTGGACAGGGACACCTTCCACTAGACCAGGTTGCTTCAAGACCTGTCCAACCTGGCCTTGAACACTGCCAGAGATGGGGCAGCCACAGCTTCTCTGGGCAACCTGTGCCAGTGTTTCCCCACCCTCATAGTGAGGAATTTTTTCCTAATGTCTAATCTATACCTGCCCTTTTTCAGTTTGAAACCACTACCATCCTTTGGGACTGAGATGCTAATGCAAATCTGTGAGATGTTGATCACTGGTTTGTTTTTTGTTTTGTTATTTTTTCTTTGTATTTTTTCCTTCATTTATCCTTGAACAGTGCAACAGTCAGTTATACAACAGTTACCTTGGCTGTCTTTCTGGAACACTCTATTTGCCTTGTGTTTGTAATTGCCTGTTCTGAAGGTAGGTGGCCAAGTCCGACCAGAAGTGTTAGAGTAGGACAGAGGAGTCAGCTGCTGAGAATTAGAGCAGGAGTTTTATTCTGTTGGGCTCACGTAATCAAAGTCGAGCTTTGTCCGTGTTGGGGCTATAGACATTCATGTGCTAAAAACCCGGCACTTCACGTAAGTTAACAAGCACTTCCCTGCTAATGAGAAGAGAATCTCAGCTACAGTCTTTCAAGTTGAAGCATTAAAGTCTATGCTTATTAGAGGATCTCTGTGATTATCTAAGTTTTCCTCCACAGGAACACTGATATTACAGCTGTGGTTGGGAAAGAGTCTTTGGGGAAATATTACACCTCGTGGTCAGCTTGAGCAAATCCCAGGAGTCAGACAGGATGGGTTGTTCTGCCACAGAGGTCAGTGTGCTGAAAGAGCTCTTTCCTATCTCTCTTCCTTTGTGGGATTTGTGCCCTTAGCAACACCCATTGGCAGCTGTGAGATTGCAGTTCCACTGTTGCCCAGCCCTCTGCAGTTCTTCTCGGCATACTGACCTAGAATACTGCCCTAGATCTGTTTCAGAGGATTTCTTTAATTTTCCCCTTCCAGCTTGTCAGAAACCCCCTCGGGATGTTAAATGGGTTGGTAGTTGCAATGTGATAAATTGGCTGCTAATTAGTTTTTCTAGAAACCTTACTTCTTACCTTTTAATATTTTTACTACACTGCACTTCTGACACTTCTTTATCTGACACATCAGAATGTTAATTAATCTTCTTATTTCATCTGTTTGTGTAAATACAGATCCTGTAGGCTACTGTATTGTCTCCTATGAAATTTTGGCTTTGTACAACTGTAAGCTAGCCAGTTCACTGACCGTCAGCAGTTGCAAATGTTTGTGTTGTCCCTGCATCACCAAGTTTTTGTTTATTGCAGTGCTTTTGTTGTGATAAATCACAACAGTGGGACTTTCATGCACACTAATTAGTATCAAGTCACTGCATACTGAAGTTCTTAACTGTCAAATATGAAATGCTGATTGTCCCTCTTTTGGCCTGTGCCTAAATAAGAGATACAAATAATGCTCTAAAATAGGAAAGAATGCTGATGGAGAATCAGAAAGGACATTCACCTTTGAAATGGTCAGTATAATCCAGAAATTACTGCAATCTGCTGCTTGTTTAATGGTTTACATGGATTGACTCTTCTGGATTTAGTCACTTTCTCTGAGGACAAATGGCTACATCATAAAAAAGCCCCATTAATACTCTCTGGTGTCCTTTGAAGAAATAAGTCTGACAAGCCAACAGCCAAATGCTTTTTTTCAGTATCTTCAAGTACAGCACCTATCTTTTAAGATTTTAAGTTCTTTTATGCCAGCAGTTAACCTTCTCTCTGGATAAATATCAAAATCCTGCTGTGACAGAGCTGCTAGGCTTGTGAGTGTTACTGGGTGTCACTTCAGTATGATGGCGTGCCTTAGAGTTTCTTAAGTTATGGTAAATTCATCTTGTGTTTCAGCTGTACTTGCCTCATGAGGATTATCTGTATGCTGTCCTTTCGTGACAGTGGGGTCCTGGAGCCATCTCTGTTTCAGCAGGACCGCTTGTGATCTCAGAAATCTGCCCTGAAAAGATGCTATTCTGACCTTATTGGCACTGTTTACCGTTACTTGTCCTGGTAAATGTTACATGGAAAGGATATTACAAATATTTAAGAATATGTATGTTTCCAAAAAGATTCCTCCACCTAGCTGCTCTATTCCTCATGGTTTAAAAGTTTCTACACTTCCTCCCTGCCTCAGTTCCTAACTTCTCTGATGCTTGCTTACTTTTATTTACATTTGAGTCTTTGAAAGCCTCATTCTTAAATTTCCCATCACATTGCATCAACTTTGAATTGTTGGCACAATCCCTTTGTCCTCCTCCTACGAGTTCCCTGGCATGGGAATAAGCTCCCATCTTGCAGAACCTCTCTGTAACTTCTTCAGATACCTTAATTCTTCTGCCTCCTTTGGCTGCTTCTTCCAAATCTCTCCACCTCCACCCATCTGAAACCAAGATTTGCAAGAATCTGCATTAATAATTGAAAAAAAAAAATAAAAAATTCTGTCTTGGAGTTTTTTGCCATTACAACAAACTTGGTGTTGTTTGTACAGATGAAAGTAATTAAAGTTTAATGATCCTTGATTCCCATTCCCCACCCAAAGACCAGTTGGCCAACACACATCACCAACTTCTTTGTAATGGAAAAATCACTTGTAATATAACATGGGCATGGATAGACAGATACTCTTAACTGTTGCGCCTGATTTACTGAATATTTAAAGTCTCATTAAACAGCATTAGGAAGTTCTGTTTTGGCACCTTAAGAAAGGTTTGGGTATGGAGGATTACAGCTACCTTGAGTACAAAGCAGACATCTTAAAACATGACTGTATATTGACAACAAAGGTGAGTCTAGTACCGTGCTTTTAAAATGTAGAGAATAAAACACAAATGTTAAGATGCATTGTTTCACCTGAGCACTGCATTGTATCTGGTGTAATTTTCCTATCATAGCTGTTATTGGGTTGTTTTCTTTATCAAAGTCCTGCTAGTGTACATTACTTATGTCTGAAAATGTTTTTTAAAAGGGGTATAAAGAAATTAAAGAAGTTACAGGAGTGTCAGGAGTTACCTAGATTATTTCCTGGATACAAAAATTGTCTATCAGAATACACCTTTTAGATTTAAGAACATGATTTGGGAGCTGCTTACGAGAGTTTTACTTACAATGAAGAACTTTAAGTGTTGGCCTTCCCTTGGACAAAACTGTTTTGAAGCTGTAATATTTTAAGTGTTCCACTGAATATAAGCAAGAGACAAATTTCACTTAACATGTGAAGTGTTAAGAATATTAGGTACTGAGAGTCATGATTTCAGTTTGTAATGTGAGGAAGCCAGACACTTTGCAGACTTTTGCCATTCTTCTGTAATTTTTCTTTCTTTTACCAATAAACATAATTTTCAGGACATGCTGAACATTAAGATAAATGTGATTACCTAAGTTTTACCTACAAATATTGCTCACAAAGAAATAACTGCTGTATTTTCCTTTTTATCTTTCACAAATACATAATTTAATTGCAATTTCTTCTGAAATCTGTTCTCAAATATTTCTGTGCAAAAGATTAAATTTTCCACTAAGCCTGTGTTCTGAGAATATAATTTTTAAAAAATTATAAATATATGTATCTTTTAAATAGGGTTTCTATATAATGTATAGGATCTCTTTACTATCTTCTAACCATAGCATTTAAGATAATACTGAGCAGATGTAAATTGATACTTAATTAAAAGTAAATACTGAAAGAATTCTAGATCAATTAGAAGTGCTCTAGAAGCACATGGTTAGTTATTAATGCTTATTTTTAAAGGTGTGTACATAAATATTCCTCTGCTTGCAAAGATAGTGTATCCCTTTGTAGTTGAGGCTTGGTCGGAATCAAGGCAGGGGGAGAGAAGTATCAACTTGGCAAGGAAGGTGATTTGCATACTATTACCCCTTCGTCTTTGCTTTCTGCAAATTTTAAGCTTGCTGTGACCTACTTTAGAGTCTTATGATGAGATTAAGAATTCTAGTGAATTCTGTGTGGTAGGCTACAGTAGTTTTAGCACTTGTGTTTACATTACCTTTTTTTTTTTACTGGGAATAATACATAGTTTCTCATCGTAAGACTTCAATTAAGTCCTTGATTAATTTTACTTTACCCTTTCCTTCTCTTTGTGATTATTTGCTTGGGTTTTTTGTTTCTGGGTTGGGTTTTTATTATTATGATGATGATGTTTGTTATTGGCAATATTATGATGATGTAAGAGAACACTGGCTTGTTTTCATGGTTTTAAGTTTCTAAGTTACATCAGGCAAAATATTGCAGCTGCAGGTTCACACCAGCTGTTCTTGGAGCCAGCTTTATGTTAAGGATTCCAGAGCAAACCCAACTGGAAACACTTGTCCTGCATCAAAACTTTCTAAGTCATTACCAGAGTGTCCTTTTTGTCATCACAACTATGACAAAATCTGGAGGTGTCTTTGCTTTGCTTTAGTTATACTAGAAATATGAGAAAACCAGAACCCCCGTATACATGACCCATAGGTATTTGTGGCTGTATGAGGGAACATACGTCTTGTAGAGATGCTAAAGTGACTCTGAAAGACCTCTTTTGGGTACCAGAATTAAGATTAGATGCCTTTGTGTGGTGAGTAAACATGAGTTAATTAGATTGCTGAATATAGCATAATATATGATATATGGCTATAGTGTAGTGGCATTTGTATCTCTACTTCAATCTACTTCATTAAAAATCACAGAATCATGGAATGGTTTGGGTTGGTTGGGACCTTAAAGATCATCTGGTTCCAACTCTCCTGCCATAACCAGGGAACCTTCCACTAGATCAGGTGCCTCAAAGCCCTGTCCAACTTGGCTTTGAACACTGCTGGGGATAGGGCAGCCGCGATTTCTTTGGGCAATCTGTGCCAGGGCCTCAGCACCCTCACAGTGAAGAATTTTTCCCTACTATCTAATCTGAATCTCTGCTCTGTCAGCTTAAAGCCAGCATACGGATCCTATGGTTTACTTTATGAATAATCCAGAGTTTTGAAAAACATAAATGATCAGTTCCTGTGATAATTTTGTGTATGTGTAATAATTTTATAGTTTTAAAAAATTGAATTGTGAAGTTCTAAATTGCAAAATATATGCTTCCAAGAATGGAAAGAGTCTTTTTAATAAGGGATGGGTCAAAACTGGACAACATGTCTTTTTCATTCAATAGCACCCTAAATTCAGGAGGCATGAGATAAAATACATCTATCTGAATTGCCCCAGTTTTTGTTCTTTTCTACTTTTGTTAGCTTTTGTGTTGCTAAAGCCAGAGAGTTTGTTTTTTTTTTCAATGATTTTGGAATAAATTAAATATACTTTAAGAAGTATTAGAGGGAAAAAAACCTATTGTAAAACATCAAAGACAGAGCACCATTGTTCTGGCTAATGTTGATGAAACCAGGTGAACCCTGAAGTATTTTATGTAAATCCCTAGTCCTGATGGAGTATGCTCATAGTTCAAAAGCCTACCTGGGCAAAGCAAATTTCAAGGTTTAATCATTAAGATGATACTTTAGTCTTGATTCAGCCCATGTTTTCCCTATATGACAATAATTCCATAAATTGGTTCAATATTTGTAATGGAGACCAATCTCTACACTTACAGTCAGACCTTTTCTGTGTCCTGGGAACTACTGTGCTGCTTTTACAAAGACACAAATTAAAGATCTCTTCAGTTTAACTTTTAATTCTAATTTATGCATTGCTGTTTGATTACTCCTTTTACTTCTTGTTGCTTACTTATGTTCCAGTGTTGGTTGTTGTTTCAGTCCTTAAAAAGAAAAAAAGTTGGGGAAGAAATTGAAACAATAAAATAGAAATGATAGGGCAGATGAAAATAAGCACATCTTATTTCATAATCAGTACACCAACAGTTTTCAGAAGAGGTGAAGTGATGGTAGGGGTATTTCCAGATAAAATTCACAGTTTGTCTCTTCTCATGTCTAATCCAGCTGAAATATAAAAGGTGTAAATTCCACAAGATGTACTTGAGCAAAATTTTTCTCATTAAGCTCATTTGACATCTTTTGGGGACCGAAAGCATGAAATTTTCTAATTTCTGTACATTTTAGAAAACAAGTATGAAAAGTAATAACATTTCACTGATTTTGCTCATATGTAATTTCCTTTCTGTGACACTTCAGTGTTTTGCATGCAAGCCTTCAAGGATTAGGTAGGATTATGTTGGTCACATAATAGTATGTCTTTCCATCACAAGTATAACCAAATCACCAATGAGTGTAATCATCATATCCATTAACATTGCTGCTGGTTGGAGCTAATGAATTTCAGTGCAAGCCCAGCAGTGATTATTGGCTGAACTTTCAGGTAATCCTAGTGAAGTAGAAAGAACGGTCCTTTTAATTGGGATGATAATTTTAGAGTTAATAAACTACATATTTTTATAAGTGAGTTGAATATATTATATTGAAATTGCTTAAGAAAGTTAGAAGCAATGTTGCAAACCTTGGTGTGCCTCTTACTTTTCCTCCCCAGGTTTAACCATGTATTGGTTTGCAAATACTTCCCTACTTCTTAAAATATCATTTTTCTTTGATTTGTTACCTTCAATTCACACGGAGGAAGAATAAGCCCATTGCAGGCTAGATGTGTTATTATTTGCACACCTGTAACAGTTTTAATTTGTGAATAGGATTATGATAGGGATCAAAAGCTGCTGCTGAATCAAATCCAAAACAGTGTTTATTCAGGTATGGTGCTCCCAGTGATTCTATAGTTGAGTTGGGATCTAGACTACTTAAATTCAGAGGTCTCAAGAAAATGTTTTTTTGAGAGAGGGGAAGAGAATGATGTAGAAGTACTGAATCATACAGTTATTTTAAAATCAAGATAAGTCTAAGGAAAGTTACTGTTGTTTTTAAAGTATGTTTGTGCTTGGCCATTTTCAGATTCAGCATTTGGCTTGGCTGTCAGCAGCTGGTTTTTTTTCAGTGGTTTTGAAAATCTTTAATTTAAACTCAAGAAATAGTAGATGTGCCACAAAATGTTCACCTTACTCAACTTATCAGTCCTAAGGGCTTGTTCTGCTCAATTTTAAAAACATCCTTACAGTCTCCTGATCATAAAATCCTAGAATAGTTAGGGTTGGAAAGGACCTTAAGATCATCTAGTTCCAACGCCCCTGCCATGGGCAGGGATACCTCACACTAAATCATATTACTCAAGGCTTCATCTAATCTGGCCTTGAGCACTGCCAGGGATGAAGCATTCACAACCTCCCTGGGCAACCCATTCCAGTTTTCAACACCTGTATATAGCTACTTAAGCCAAGTTTCATGCCAGAAACTGCTTGGTGTATAGGAACTGAACAGCTGCCAAGCTGGATCAAGCCACAGATGTCTCTTACCAGTCCATTAACTGGGGAAGTGTGTAAGAAAGAAGGAAAGTCTAGATTCAGCCGTAGTTTTTAGAGACTTTGAAAGCCAAAGGGTGCATTATTCCCATTCTCATATGTCTGTAACCCTTTCTTAAAATTCCTCCTTTTTTTCACCTTCACAGAGTTCTCTGACGATATAACTTGATTTGTGCCTTTGTGAAAATACTGTTTGGTTCATTTCAAGCCTGCTGCCAGACCATTCAGTTCTTGATGTTATTATGCTTTGAGGAGAAGGGGATAATAATTCCATGTTCATTTTCCCATGTCAGTTATGATTTGCACATCTCTAATATCTTGTCAGTCAACTATCTTTTCCAGACTCAGTTTTGGAAGTGCAGTGGATGATGCATGCCCCAATGAGCCTTCCTGTCTTTCTCTAACCAGAACCTGTTCTGGTTCTCCTTATTCCATTTATTGCAAAAACGTGGAAGACAATTTTGCGCCAGTGAGGATTTGGTCTTGGCATGATGGATTTGGATTTGGTAGTGGCAGAACTTCAGAGTACTGTAGCAATTGGTTATATACATGCTTTTGAGCTCTGAACATACCACGCATTGGTTTTCATGTGCCACTTGCCCACAAGCTGACTCTGATTAAGCGAAGTTTTGCTTATACCTTACCCATAGTTGTGGGTTTTTTTTGTTGTTTATTGTCATAGTGACAGCTACAGCTGTTACCTGAAGCACTGACCTTTGAGATAGAGTGTAGGATAGGGTAGGTCCTCTTGATGCAGATACAAATGCTCACTTACCTGCACGGTGTATCTTGCTCCTGCATCTGCGGAGTAATGTTACTGCCAGACTCTGAAAGGATATTTTTCTGAGGTTAGATTGGTGGTAACTATGGTTTCTCTGCTTGCTATTTTGTCTGATGTACTCCTGAGCACTGTCATTGCTGTTGGGCAATGCTGCTTTCTTCCTGCAGCACTGTGGAGTCATGACTGTCTGTGAAAGAAGAAAACTGTGTATTGTGATAAATGATTTTATCAACATTTATTTAAGATATAAATTGCTTTCTGGGATGTTAGTGTTCATAGCAGAGTTGAAAATCTCATATGAGCAATTCCCAGGGTAATTTGCAACAATCTGCCTTTAATTTCTCAGTGGACAGTTCAAATTTGTGCTGCAGGGCACTGCAGAACTCTGACAGGATACTTTATGGTGCAGTCTCACAGATGTAGTTACTGTTTTGGTTTTTATAACTGGCAATGGTAGGGTCTGGGTGATTTATTCCTGCCAATTAATTTCTGAATTGATATGTATGTTCAAAGGGTGGGCCAACAAAAAGCAAGAAGTCCAATATATTTGGAACAAATTTCTGAAGACAGATATTAAAAATAAATTTTTAAGCTCTGTGCAATGAAACAAAATCCATTCACGCTCCACTACCTGACCAAATAATTTGTTTAGCCACATGCATAACAATCAAAGGTGTCATCACTGTAGTTTATTACTTTATAAATGTTAATTTGCATGAGCATTACATACTGATAGAGCCTGTTCTTGCAAGGGGTCTTCTGCTCAAGTTTCATATTCTTGTTTCCGAAGGGCCTTTCAAGCATAGGAGGAAAATATAACTTTGTCCTCTCCTTACTGCAGATGCTGGATAAATCCCATGAGGGCTTTGTTATTCTATGGTGATCCTCAGGAGGATATTAAGTGTGAGGGGAGAGGGGTGGGAGGAACAAACCCAACAGTATGTAAGAAATGAATGATTTTAAATTAGTGTAATAATTATGTCAGCTGCGTGTGATGTGATGATCCTCTTGATGAATCACAGCACTGTGGCCAAGTCTAGCCCTGTCATTGCTGTTTGCTTGCTGTCCCTCCATGGGAGTGGTCCCTCCTAGGGCAACAGTCTCCTGAGAAGAGTCTGCTCTTCTTTACTGCAGGTTTTGCCTTGACTTTCATTTTGCTTCATTCCCTGCCTTATCCATGCCCCTTTCACGTGAAGTTCGACAGCTTCTCTTCTTTTAAAGTCTGTCAGGTTTGTAGCTTGGTTCAGTACAAAACAAGTACATAATGTAGCTTAATGACATGGACAGTGGCCAAGTGGATAAGACTGCAAATCTGCTTGATTTAGCTTATTAAAGCTTTGTTCCTAACCTGTTGACAGAGACAGGGCTGACACAAGTCTTTTTCCTTGTCTCTGTTCTTTTTGCTTATTTACAGAATAGGTTTTTAAGAGTTTCAGCAAAGAGTCCTGTAGGTTCTTTCATCTGGAGAAGGGTGGGAAAACTCCTTAATACTAAGAGAAAACTACTGGCTGTGTCTGGTTTGCCTGGGACTGCCAGCTGCTTGTCAAGTCCTTGACTAGTTTCACTCAGGAAGTAATTAATGGTGCAGGATAATAACTTGTGTCTCCCAGCACTAATTTCTTGGAAGTGTATCTCTGGTTTCTATGCTTTCCTGGACCTGGGGTATTCCAAATGTATTCCTAGATTTTTGTGCCAGATGTAGAGGAAGAAGTAAAGAGAGAACTTTTACAATGGCAGTTATTTTTAGAGACTCTCCCAAGGTGTTAAAAACCAAAAGAAACATCAAGTGCTCGTACATAAAATGGTAAATGTTCAGATGTAGCAGTGAATTGTAATATAAACATTTGAAGAGGACTGTTTGCTCATACACCTCCTTCCCCCCATCATATCAAACTGAACAATCAGTCAGCAATCTTCATTATCCTAATTGGTTGCATATACTTCTCAGATACATTTTTCTCATGCTATTGTGCACTTTCATAAAGAGCTGCCAGCTGAACCGAAACCCTCTTCACCCTTGATTTTGGAGTAACAAGCAATGTTCTTAAACAAGCATGAGCAGGATGTGAAGGTTCTGATTTTTCAAGAGAATCCTGCAGTTGCACTTCTGAAAGTGCCCTGTAATACCACAGAAATACCGATGAAAGTATGCATCCATGTAGGTTTTCTTTACTTTTCAGAGCTTTGATTAGGAAAAATAGTGTACGCACTTGTTACATTTCTGTTTGGTTACCTATTTGAAGATACATGTTGGGGTTACTTTAAATACCCCTGAAGTTCTGTCCCTCAGGGCTCAGTGTTAGGGCCAGTGTTGTTTAATATCTTCATTGATATTATTATTATTCATTGATGATTTGGATGAGGGGATTCAGTGCATCCTCAGTGAATTTGAAGATGACATCAAGTTGGCTGGCAGTGTTGATCTGCTGAAGGACAGGAAGGCTCTTCAGGGGGATCTGGACAGGCTGGATCAATGGGCTGTGGCCAGTGGTATGAGGTTCAACAAGGCAAAGTGCCAGCTCCTGCACTTGGGCCACAACAACCCCACACAACACTACAGGCTTGGGGAAGAGTGGCTGCAAAGCTGCTCAGTGGAAAAGGACCTGCGGGTGCTGACTGATGGCTGAACATGAGCCAGCTTGTGCTCATGCAGCCAAGAAGGCCAGTGGCATCCTGGCCTGTGTCAGAGATAGCGTGGGCAAGGGCAGCGATCACCCTCCTGTACTGCCACTGCCGAGGCCTACACCTTGAATTTGTTTTTAGTTTTGGGCCCCTCACTGCAAGAAAGACACTGAGGTGCTGGAGCTGGGCCAGAACAGGGCAACAAAGCTGATGAAGGGTCTGGAGCACAAGTCCGAACAGCTGAGGGACCTGGGGTTGTTTAACCTGGAGAAGGCTGAGAGGAGACCTGATTGCTCTCTACAACTACCTGAAAGGAGGATGTAGTGAGATGGGGATCAGTCTTTTCTCCCAGGTAACAAGAGATAGAACAAGAGGTAACAGCCTCAAGCTGTGCTAGGAGAGGTTTGGATTGAGTATTAGGAAAAGTTTCTTCACCAAGAGGGTGATCAGGCACTGGAACAGGCTGCCCAGGAAGGTGGTGGAGTTGCCGTCCCTGGATGGTGTAGGTGAGGCCCTCAGTGACATGGTTTAGTGGAGGTCTTGGCAGTCCTGTGGTGAAGGTTGGACTTGATGATCTTAAAAGTCTTTTCCAACCTAGCTGCTTCCAAGATTCTAACTTTATAGATGTTATGAATTAATGGTAAAACTCTGCAGGGCTATATACACTGAATTCTGCTGTCTCACCTATTGAAATCAGCCTGGAAAGCTCAGCGGTTATTTCCAACCATTAAACCTAATAAACCATCTTAAAGCCAGAGTGGGATATTTAAACTTGCATTCAGCAGCCTCTGAGGATTTTCATAGGAGAATGCAATTTTGCTTTATTAGTCCTGATAGCTGTATTCCAATGTACTTGAAATGCATCTCAATTTCACCAGATCAAGAAAGCTCTGTCTCATTTAAGATAAAAAAAAAAACATGTGCCAGAGTACTTGTGAGTGATTTGTAATCACTGTCTTCCTTAGTTGCACTTAATTCCATGCCTTGCCAAGCTGTCCTGTCTCTCAGGAGGATTTCTGATGCTCAGTTGGCTGACCTGTAGGACAGGCTACAGCAACTCATCATTACAGTTTATTTTTAACAGTAGCTAAATTGCACAATTTGCTTATTGCATAAGGTGGTAGGATTTTTTGTTTCATTACTGAAGAAATGTCTGCTGATGAAAATGATATTCCAGTAATTTTTCATGCACAGCAAAAATTGACATTTAATAAATGTAGATTGTAAGCAGCAATGTGGTTAAGTCTCATAGCTTACAAAAGCATTTCTTGAGTTATAAAATGCTAGTGAGAACACCGTAGTTAGGTTAAAGTCAAGTAAACAGAACTCTTACTGGTAAAATGAAAATACGTTTATAATGAAATGGTTGAATGTCAGAAAATACAGAATACCAAAAGGATAATGCTCATCTGAAATTCAGTGATATCGGACAAGCTGAGAAGTAGTGGCATTGCAAATTACAGATTTGTTGATTTTTGTGTGTTTGAGTTCCACTGTTTTTCCAGTGATGTTTTTTTATTGTCTTCCATCAATGACAGGTCAAGTGCATTGTTAAACTCTGCTCTTCCAGAGGAAATAGAAGAAAACTGGGCAGTGTTTCATTTGTAAGGTCATTTGATGGACTTGTCTGTTAGAAAAATATTACCCTGGAACATGGGTGCTTTGTCTTTTTTGTATTAGTGAAGAAAACTTATGCTTTGCTTTTCTTGGCATCCTTGAATGCTATTTATTACTTTAATGGGAGTAAACAGTGAAATATTACAGGAAAATCAGTTAGTTTGCTAAACTCTTTGATGGCAAACACATAAAGTTTCTCAGCTACCTTACTGTTGTCTGATTGTTCCCCTTGGGTGGCTCTGATAGCTGGTGTACAGTGATGGTGCAGTTTGCACAGGCATCTTGTTTTCTTTGCAGTTCACAAGATTACAGCTTTGCTAAGCTTGGATTTGTGTGATGTTACTTGCAGTTTGCTGAAGGCTGTGAAATTATGCCCCTCCAAGTTCAGAGCAGCATGTTATGTTATAATGCTTGTGGGGAGGAAAGAGGGGAATTAGCAAATATGTGGTCATTAGACTTTGTATCAAGCCCAGTGTTCTCACATAAAGTTGTGAAATTGTAAGAATGTACTTATCTATCCAAGGCTTACTTTAAAATAATCATCTTCCTATTATTCTAAACCAAACTTAAGTGTTTTCTGGGAGATTCTCCTGTGTCTGTAATTATGTAAGGCATTTAATTTTCCCATTCAATTTCTGCTTTCTAAGGAGTTGTAGGAGTACAACAAGTAGCCAGCAAACCTTCCAGCATATGGATCTGAATTTGAAATCATGTAGGACTTTGTGTCTCTTAAATTCAACTTTTGGGGACTTTTGGTGAGTACCACATCATGCTTTAATGAGGCCCAAAATGCACTTAATAGTTGTCATGAGATCACAGGGCTTTGTTGGCTTTGATTGCGCTGGGAATACATTAACCTCCCTTCTTTACCACACCTTGTGTACAGGAAGTTACAACCCCCCCGATGGTTTATTTGATTTTAATCAGAAACTTTGGTTCCTCAAAGGCTATGAACAAAACATGATGACTTTTTCAATTTAAAGTTAAATAGCAATAACTCCTTTCCTTGATCATGCTATTAAAAATTAAGGCAATTACTTAACAAAGTTTGAAAATGCCTGGAACTTTGGAAATACTTAGTCTTAATAAAAGTCACAGTGAGTAACACAGCTATTTTTAATTGAAACAGGTTGTTCTCAAAGATAATGTCATTTTAGCATAATCTGCTTTCTTCCACTTACTCCTTTTTATTAGCTGGATTTTTAAGCTGTTACTGTTTCCAGGTAATGAAGGGAAATGACACATAATCCACACTTACTGTTCAGGGTGGCAGTTTTAGTGTGTTGATACTGCTTCTGTAGCTTTACATTAGAGAATTGTAAATGAGACCAGCTGGTTGAACTGCATGTAGACTAGTTCCTTTATTACAGTTAGATTAAATGCATGAAATCTATACTTTATTGTACTGCATCCACCTCAGCTTCTGTTATGATGCCTCTGATAGGTTTTAACATCAACATTTCTTCTGTCTAAAGGAGACCCCTGAGGAAATTCTTAGGGTGGAGCTGTATCATCTATTCACAGATTTTAAGGTGTACAAGATTTTCTAGACTTGTAAGGACCTGTTTGTTTTCTTTTCTTTTTACTGTTAAATTCCTGGTGCCAGAACTAATACAAATCAAGAAAAATGTCCCTTGCAGGGACAGGATGTAGACACAAGAAGATGCAGCAGGTGTTCAAGAAATGCAAAAGGCTTAACTAGCTATTCTTTTTTTAGCTTTTTAACTAGCTTTTTGTCTTGATGGAAGAAGAAAAACAAGTAATGAAATCTCATACTTGCAAGGGCAGAAACCCTTGTGGTACATGCTGAATTACTCCAGTTCTGGTGTTCTAGATTGGCAGCCATTCTCAACAGCAAATAGGTGCCTTCACTTGTTACTTGTAGTGCTGTTTTTCTAAGATTGAGTGCCTAATAGCTAGGATATCCAAAGGAAAGAGTTACCAAAAATGCAAGTATTGGGAGAACCAGTCAAGCTCTTATCAAAGAGGTGGTAAGGTTGCTGCCTGTACCTGAGATGCAGGATAAAGAGAGCCTGACACTTGTTCAGACAGTCACACTAAACTGATTATGTGTTTTAGAATCATCCTAGGGGTTTTGGCAGCATTGTAATCGGGGATTTGAAAGTGATTACCTCGCTGAATTCAGATGTTGAGACCAGCACAGGAGGGAATACAGTCTGCTGCAGCTCTCTGTCCTTTGTGTATTTCAGGCTTGTTGTTTGCTTTATCTGTATAGATAGCTGCTGCCATTAGCACTAGGAATTTCAGATGTTTTTTCAGACAAGGGAAGAACAGTTGCATATAGGTTTTCTACCTTATATTGTATTTTCAAAGCTTGAACATTGATAGAAACCTTGAAGTATTTTCATGCATAGCTGTTCAATGGATGTTCTTATTAGGAAAATTCCATGCCACCACCCATGTCTTAAGAGCAATTGGCCGCTGCACCTGAGCAGCACTTAAGGTGTTCAAAAGCCACAGGTGGCTCAAGAGTCCTGGACTGTCATCAAGGTCATGACTGAGCTATCACAGAATAGTAGACTTATAGAACCAAGTAGGTTGGAAAAAACCTTTAAGATCATCAAGTCCTACCATGTGTTTTATCCTTTTAATTGTGGTGTATATATCCAGAGAATTCAGATTCTTTCATTCCAGTATAATTTGAGTGTTTATCTTCAATAATCTGTAAGAGATTTAAGGATCACTTCTGTTATTGAAACTAACATTCATATATATATATATATATATATATATATGGTATTTATTGAAAGGAGATTAGATTGATTCCACTCCATCCTCTATGCTTTTCTGTCACTGTTAGCTTGGTTTGGTTTGCAGCAAGCCTCCTAGGGTATCTGTAGGCAGCACAATGCATTACTGAGCAGATGCCTGAATTAACTCATGTATTAGAAGCATGAGCATATAGCTGTGCTACTGTGCCACTCAATCCAGATCAATTAACATGCAGGCAAAGCTCAGTGCATGTCATGGCCTTTTACAGTAAGCTTTGGCCATTCTGCATTAACAGAGCTGTATGCCTCTGTGTTTTTGTGTTTCTAAACATTCTGCCTATTTAAAAATCTAAAAAGGTTCTTCAGCTTCTTTTGAGGAGAAAAAGCTTCATCCTGGAAAAGATACAGCTAAGGTGCAGAGAGGGTGATAAAAGTCTACTTATTCAAACTTCTTTACAAGAACAAGGGGACATGAAAATAAATTTCAAGTGCCACTATAAAACAAAAGGAAGACTTTTCTGCCATGCAGCATATTTAGACTCACCGTGAGTTTGTGGACACTGACATTATGATGCATGTAAAGTCTAGTTAGACAAATTCAAAGAATTAAAATCCATCAATGGTTGTTGAACACAGAAATACCATGTCTGGCTCAGGAGATCCCTATACCACAAAATACTGAGAGCTGTATCACCAGATGCTTGCATTACTTGCCAGTGGTCAGTAGCTTCAGACATGAGTTTACAGGCACTATCCTGAAAAAAGTCCTTAGACTGATTTTTTTGTTTTGCATTTTAATGCCTGTCTTGCTGATGTGCTGTCTCTAATGCTGCATTTTCTGCCGCTGCTTACAGTGCCAGATGTCTGTTTTATTTACAATCCATAAGTGCATATCTAAAGATAGCTTTTTACATTTCTGCAATAAAGACTACTGAATTGAAGCCTTCCTCAAAGGTGATATATGCACTTACCAGCTAAAAAAATGTGTAAGAACAAGCTCAGTTTTCCATCTGTAAAGGAAAAATGCAACAATAAATGATTATTTTAACTGGTATAATAGCTATATAATGTTAGAAGTTCCCTGATTCAATTTATTACAGATTTTGTAATTATTTTTCAACTGTTAAATAGATAAGAACCCCTTTGTCCTGGTTTTGGCTGGAATACGTTTTTATTAATTCTGCTCCACATCCCACTGGGAAGGTGGGAGTGAGCAAATGGCTGTTTGGTACTTAGTTGCCAGCTGGGTTAAATGGATTGACTGGGGTTAAACCATGACACCCTTGAAATGGTTGTGACTAAGAATCTCAATCTGGTGAAAGAACAGCAGTTTAAGGCCAGAATAAAAACTTGAAAAATTGCTTTTGCCACCAAGAGAATCTAATTTCAATCATAGTAGATAATATCTGGAATCAATAATAGCTTCTGGTCATCTGTTAGTAGGAAAGGAGCAACAATATCTGCCTCATTAGTTCTTATGTGCAAATCCCTGGTTATTTCAGACACAAAAGTTTTAAGAATATAATCCAAAGCAAAACATTGAAGTGGGCCACCCACCCTGTTACCAGCTCATCAATTCCTTTTCTATCAGAGCATCTTGCTTCTGTCAGAACCAGTCCTTCTGATACAGTGTTCTGATCCTTCAAATCTGTTATTTTCCAGTGTGTTTTTGCCACGTTTCTGTGTGGTTTATAGGCTACACTTGATAGTTGGGGCATTATGACTTAGAACACTCAACTGGACTCTATTTTTCACTCCAGCATTTAGCATGCACAATATATCCAAGTAGTTATTAAAGTAAAATAATCTTGATTTTTCTACCCCATATCCTTCACCCACCTCTTTCTTCAGCTGAAGGACTGCTTTTTGTTAGGTGAAACCTGAGTCTGCTATTGTGGTACAAATACTCATTTTTGAGGTAGTGGTAGTTGCTGTAGATGTTGCTTTTACTGCTATTGATTCACTTTTTTGGGGAGGGTTTGTTGTGTGTGTGTGTACACATCCTGCTATTCAGCCAGGAACTGCAGTGTATTGTGTGTCTCCTTTTGTAGTGTTGAGCTTAATTGTGATGGGGTGTCATATTCAGCACTGTACCATATTGCATCCTTTGTGGGGAGACATTTTCATCTTGGAAACAATGAGCCAAGCCAGCCATGAAACCAGCATGTTCTTGGTGGGTCTCAAATGCATCTTTATAATGCTAAACTCATACATAAGATTTAAGTGCGCTAGTTGCGAGTAGAAAAAGAATCGTCTTTTGAGAACAGTTGATGTTCTAGATGAGCAGAAGGCGAGTTCCTGCATGCAAAAAAACTTAGGCTTTAGCTGAGACCTTGGGCTTGGATTGATCTTTTTATACACCAGGCCTTGTCCAACGGCAAGCCCAGACAGGTAGTCTGTGAATGGGAGCAAGAAGTTTAAGTTTCTTTTGAGAAGCTACAAATAAGAGCTCCATCATACTATTCATTCTCTTTCTTCTTTCCTGATTGCAATGGTCTGATATGAATGTAAATATTGGAAACCTCTTTCCAATTATTCATGCATGTGCTTGTAGTGAAAACCTTTGTGGAACCCATAGAATGGATGTCTTGTGTGGTCCTGTGCCAAATTCTTGATTGAACTGAATCTGTTCTATTGAAATGTAGAAGACAAATATTAAGAAAATATTAGAGCATTTGATGAATTTTAGCAGTTAATCACAGACAGGTGACTTAACTGGTTATTTCATAAAGGTTCTTCTCTTTCAGATTCCCTCCACAGTTCTCACAGAAACAGGTTGTTTCATAACTTGTGGTTCACAGCACCTACCCTAAAAATGTTAAGCTTGGCATGAAACCTAAAACTGCTTTAATATTGTAATCACTGTAGTTCTCGCCATATGACTTCACCTTCTATATGGATTAGGTTTTTGTGTCCTGCATTGTGGTCTTGCTTTCTTACCCTCTCAGTAGCCTTTGGCAGTAAGAAAATATTTAATAATGCCAGCCAGCTGCTGTATTTGATCTCAGTTTTTAAAACACTCCTGAGAAAATATCCTCCTACAAACTTTTATTGTGGAGTTTCACATTTCTCCCATGTCTGAAAGGTGATTGAAGAGGGCATCAATCACTGTGCCTGTGCTTGAAGCACAAACAGGACATTTATATGGCCTTCAGGTACTACAGTGGCAAAAAATTGTATCTAGATGCAAGTTCTTTTGATATGTGGCTTCCTGGGGACATGCATGTGGGTATGCAAAGACTGCAGATATTGGCAGGTGAGCCACACTCAGTGTATCTTTTCTCCTGTCTGTCTGTCCTTTCTAAGGTCTCGCGACAGTACGTTGCATTGGAAATGAGATAATGGGATAACCACACCGACCACTGTTGCTGTAAGAGTGAAACTGGTGCATATTTGATGCACATGGCTCGGTGAATGCTATGTATATAAAAAAGTCCAGTTCTATGAGTATGATTAATGTGTAATGCTCTGAAATCAGGTTGAGAACACCTTAAGCCATGGTCACTGCAGAGTGGTTAATTGTATACTTACTACTATTAGGAGAAAGAATTAAGGAACATCTACAAAGTGTTACAGAACAATGTGGCCATTTGAAGCAAGAGCAAGAGGTTTAGGGCATCAAATTGGTATCATGGCTTGCTTAGGAACCCAGCATCCGAACTGCTGAACCCTGGAATCTTCTCTGATGGAGTTGTAACTTCTGTGATTTCATCATTATTCTCCCTTTAGTCTACTTAGGTATATACACCACAGATAAACTAAGAAAGCTTGAGTAACCACCTTTTGCTTCAGTCCCAGTTGTGTAACATTACTTGGTTAGTAGAAAGTTAGCCAGGTAAACATTTGTGTGATAAGTTTATCTGTGGATTTCTGTGCTTTGCACTAAACTCTGCTGCTCTGCAGTCCACAATCTTTAGAGTGGCATTGCTAAAGACTATGGGCTACCTATTTTGAGCCTGACCTCTCTGCAAGAACTTTGCAGGAATCCAGCCTGAGTTTTGTGAGTTAATCTGGTAAATGTGCTTGTCTCAGTGGTGCAGGTATTGCCCTCATTTCTTTCTTTTCCGGTACTCTGCAGGCTAGCCTTCTAGAAGATATTTCAAGGTCTAATTTTTTTTCTTCTATACATACTCTAAAATGAGTTCCAGCTATTTTCTACATTCTGTCAGATTTCAATCTTTTTATTGTCCCAAAAGTTTTTCTTTGAAACTTCTATAAAAAGAAAAAGAAAAGATCTCTAACAGATCTAGTAACTAAGTAATAAAAATTGGATGTCACAGCAAAGTCAGATCAAAACAATGTGACAGGTTATATTGGCTCTTAAAGAAAAAATTACTGTCATTATTTTTATCTCGTGGAGTTTAAAAATAAGACATCTCAGAAGTGTATACTTACAAGTGTAGTAACACACAAGGGTTTGGTTTGGTTTTGCATGCTGGTTCTGGTAATTCTTTAATTTTATTTCAGTGCCTGTAGGTGCTATTTTGCTGGGCTTCATAGTTCAGTTGTGATTCTTGCAAGCAAGAAAGGTGGCCGGAATGGCTCTTCATCACTCCAGTGCCACAGAGGAATTTAGATACAGTTTTTGGGTCCTTGTATAAAAGTTAATTGAAAAAAAAATCATTTTTTAACTTACAGACTAATTTTTTCTATGTATTTGACTGTCTTGAAGCTAACCCTCTTTAAAAATGGTATACTTGATCATAGTGGGGGAATCAAAGTAGCTGTTCTTATTTCATAGCTCTTCTTATTTCATAATGCTTATCTCAGGGTATTCTAATTCTGTGTACGTACCTTGGAGATTTGGAGGAACACCAAAATGATTACAGGTTTATTCAATACACATGAGGCAGGGAGGTGGGGGTAGCTCAGTACTACAAATACTGGTCACGTATAGCATACTCTCGAGGACTAACCAGGTACATAATCTCACAGGGTTTATTCAGAGGCATAAATACAGGCCATGGGTAAAGCACAGTGATGATTTAGTGATGATTGAATTCAGTGAGTTTTGAAGCCTTCAGATTCAGAATAAAGATTTGGCAAAAATGCTTTTCATACGTTTTTATGCATGCCCTCCTGTAGTGTAAACCGTATCCTGCTTATTTACTCCTAGAATCTGGAACTTTCTGGCAAAGATTCACAAATGAATTTTCAGTTTTTGTGGTTGCTGACAGCTAATCTTTCCTCCTGCCTTTGATGAACAATGTGACAAACACAGGCAGTGGGTGACAGGTTATATTATGTTTGAGCTGACAGCAGGCAAAAGCCACCAAAATGGATTGTTGTGACTCAAAATCTTGCAGGTGCTTTGATGGAAGAGCAGTTACTTTGTAAACGTATCTGTACCCATGGGGTTTCCTTTTGGCTTTTACATGTGAAGATTTGTTCTTACACCTTCTGTCTGGAGTGTTTTTTGCATTGCTGTGAGATTTGAGTTTGCCTGTCTGGATGGGTAGATATCACAGCTAGGGCAATAGCAGGTACAGATGCAGGTTGGGCAAAGAAGAGATTCAGAGCAGCTCTATGGAGAAGGACTTGCGGGTGTTGGTTGGTGAAAAACTGAACATGAGCTGGCTTCAGTGTGTTCCCACAGCCCAGAAAGCCAACCGTATCCTGGGCCGCATCAAAAGGAGCGTGACCAACAGGTCAAAGGAGGTGATCCTGCCCCTCTACTCTGCTCTTGTGAGACCTCAGAATATTGTGTGCAGTTCTGGTGTCCTCAACATAAAAAGGACGTGGAACTGTTTTAATAAGTCCAGAGGAGGGCCACGAGGACGATCAGAGGGCTGGAGCACCTCCTGTATAGAGATAGGCTGAGAAAGTTGGGGCTGTTCAGCCTGAAGAAGAGAAGGCTGCGTGGAGACCTCATATGAGCCTTCCAGTATCTGAAGGGAGCCTACAAGGATGCCAGAGAGGGACTCTTTATCAGAGACTGTAGCCATAGGTCAAGGGGTAACAGATTAAAACTTAAACAAGGGAAGTTCAGGTTAGATATGAGGAAGAAGTTCTTTACTGTGAGGGTGGTAGAGGCACTGGAACAGGTTGCCTAAAGATGTGATAAATGCTTCATCCCTGGCAGTGTTCAAGTCCAGGTTGCACAAAGCCTTGGGTGGCATGGTCTAGTGTTAAGCATCACTGCCCGTGGCAGGGGGTTGGAACTATATGATCTTAAGGTCCTTTCCAACGCAAACCATTCTGTGATTCTATATTTGATAGCAGCAAGACTGCTGTTAGGCCACTAATTAACAGCCGTGCTGATATTTGAACTCAGTTTCTAAAACACTTTATGAAGGCCATTTTCATCTTTAACTTCTAAAATAAGCTCCAAAAGAATATTACAATACAGAGAATCAAAATCAGTATTGCTGTCTCATGACCTAATTAGGAAACATTTTAATTCAGAATTTCAGATACAGTAAGCATAGGGTTGAATAGCTGAATTGCTGTTTAGCATGTTAGTGGATTTTTAGTGTTTGCAGGAATGAATATTTTGAGTCTTTTGTGTATTATGTTTGACTCTTAGTGAACTTTTTTGCACCAACAATATGAGTTAAATTTTTGCTATTGTAAGTATTTTGGAACATCAGTGCCTGGCAGACATTCTGCTTCTGAGGCATGTTTTATCTCCAGCAAGGGAAGCCCATTTCTGTTACTCTTGTCCCAGCCTGAGCTCATGACCTCCCCTTGACTGGCTTCGGGGAGGCTGCAGGGGAGACAGCATGTGCATATAGCATATTTTAGTGAATAGCATGCTTTAGTGGTCTCCACTACCTAGCAATTTCCTCTCACTTGGAATTATGTGGAGTGTTAGGTCTTTAGCATCCATTAAGTGAATGTAAAATAAGGTTTTCCTTTTGTGGGTGGTATAGATGGAAACAAAAATGTTACCACTTTCAGCTTGCAAAATTCTGAGGTCTCATACATGTTAATGTGAGCATTTGGAATAAAACAGTTTCTGTCCTTCAGGGTAGTTATGGCCTGTCTTATAGAGTTCCACAGTACAAATTTTCCATTCCTGTATAGTAGGTCTCTAAGTGTTGGGAGGTTTTTTCCAAGTCCTGTATTTTAAATTTTCTGCTCATAGAAGTGGCTTAACCTCTAGTTCTTTCTACAGCTTATGAAATTTTAGGACGCCTGTTTGTTCTGAAAGGGAAGCACTTAACTTTCTCTCTTAGTATACTGTTTTTGTTAGCAAGAGGAATACTTATATTTTAACGTTGTAACTAATTGAAACTTATTATCTTTTTCAGTAATAGCTGGTTTTCGAGGGACAGTCCCACATGGCCTGTCACTGGAGATTGGAGACACTGTTCAAATATTAGAGAAATGTGATGGTGAGTTCACCAGGTTGGAATTTCAATGATAACAAAGTTTCATATAGTGTTGATTTGAACTCCATTACCATTCATTTATTTTCTTCAACTAGCACATTTTTGAAGTGAATAATATAACACATTTTGGCCTCTTAATTTTTCTGACAATTCTAGTGAGCTCTAATCCCTGTAATAATTAATTTGCAGCTTATTATTTTTATTTAATTGCTCAACTTAATAAACATTTGTAGAGGGTAACAGTTAAAACAGCAAGGAGTTCTTATTGTGATTCTTCTGCTTTCTTGGTATTTCCAAGGGAGGTTTGGCTGCCATCAGAGCTCTTTCAAATGGATTCGAAGTCATAAGCTTAAATCTTAAAGCAGTGTAAACATTCTCTTCAGCCTCTGTGGTGAGCTAGAGAACAGAGTCACAGAATGATTTGGGTGGGAAGGGACCTTTAGGATCATCTGGTTCCAACATGCCTGCCATGGGCAGGGACTAATGTGAGTAGAATGCTAATATGATTTTAGCAAATGTTCATTAGCCAGTGTAAGAGAAATAAAGTTGCTTATTTTTTATAATCTGCCTCCTTAATACATTACCTAAGGGACACACAGTTAAAGAGTAATACCTGAAACTGTGTGAATTGTCCTCTGAATGGGAGCGGGTTTAAGCAAAATATCTTTAATTTTATGAAAAACCTTTTAAGTTCGTTCAGTCTGCTAGCACCATGTAGTTGTCATATCTGTCCAAAAGGGAAAGATGAGATCTATTTTACATATGGAAATGATTTACATAGTTTACAAAACAAAATGTTCTTTCTTCACAGGATGGTACAGAGGATTTGCCTTAAAAAACCCCAATGTTAAGGTAAAGGTCAATTACAGTTTTGCATTCTTTGGCAACAGCTTTTATTTACTTTTTAAAAGTTCGTAGTCTCTGTGTAAGTTTATTATATTTACTCTAGAAGAAAGCTAGAGCTTAGTGTTAAGTATTATCGATAGTGCTTTAATTAGATTTTGACATGGATTACACTTCTGAAATGCTCCTGTGTGTTAGAATGAGGCTCTGCTGAATTTCCTTTTATTTCAGATTTTTAGATTACAAACTCAGAGGAAGATAAGCTGAAGGAAGATAAGTTGACTACTGAGAATACAAATTGTAAACGCTGCTGGAAAAGTTGACTAGACTGTACCTATTTTTCTTGATGTTATGAATTAATTTAGAGCAGTCAGTGGAGGCAGCTAGTTTATAGGAGCCACATGCAGACTATCAATTGAATAAAAGCTGTGTATTGTCATCTAAAATACATGGTTCATTTTATTTTTCTTTGATGTGTAGTCTTTGATTGCCACAGTAGTATAGCTGATAGTACTCTAAACCAGACTTCACTGATTTTTTTCTGCATTCAGACATGAAATACTAGGAAATTCATATTTCAGCATTTGTTCATGTTTAAGCTTTATGTATCTTATTTGTCTTTCTGTTTTCTTAATCTCTCCTGCCAACTTGCCTCTGTGACTGTAAAGATTGTGGTTTTTACATGGGAAATAATTTCAAGATTTCCTCTTTTTTTTCATCAACACAGTACTAGTGATTTTAGTCTTATTAAAGCCATTCTGTTGCTTCTTTAACCTCCATTGTAAGCTTCACTATTTTTTTCCCCTCTTCATTTCCAAGCCTTCTCAGCCTCAGAATAGGGCACAGATACGTTAATTTCAAAAGTTTCTAGGCGCTCTTATCGTAAGTCATTGACCATTTGTGTCTAGGTGTGCAGTGTCTGCTCACATAGATTCCCTTTGCTTTATATAGAAGGTCAATGTGAATAAATAAATTTAGCCACAGAGTCTAATCTAATGTTTATTACTTTAACTTCACTGATATACAATGCAATTTGATTTATAAGACATGAGCAGTTGGGATTTTGTTATTGCTTCTTCTATGTCTTTTGTTGCAATTCTCAACACATGCTTGCTGTCAGTCTTGCTTTGTGGTCTGTCAAATGTGTTGATAGAAGTTATGAACAGGTTTTCTAAACATGACTTGATGTGTGAAGAAATGAGATGTATTTTCTGCTTTCCTAGTGTGAATGCAAACAGTTTTCTGAATCAGATTTTTGAAGGCAGTCTCTCTGAAAGTAAAATAGTAAGAGCACCTTGTAACTCCACTTGTTATTGGTATTGCTCTGTCAAGATTCTTCTCTTGTTATTCTGCCAGCTTTGACACTCAAAGAAATATTCCATGGCAGCTGGTCCACAGTAAGTGTGCATGTGCAGACACCCTGTTTTCTGGCACACTGTTAAAAGTGCAAGGCTGTGCATCTTACTGTCCTTGGGAGATGCTCTCCAAAACTACTTTACATTACAGATAAGTAGGAGCAATTGTCTCTACACAGTAGATGCATTTTTGCCAAAGCTCTAACGTCTGTGTTAAAAGAAAATGGGTCACCATCATCACAAAGGAAAGCTGTACGCAGCTGTGCTTATTGTAAAGAGAACCTATATGCATATTCCCTTGCTACATTATGTAATAAGCTGTAGCATATTACGTTCCCAGCCAGAAGCTTGAAGCTGAGTTGCTTCATTTTGTATATTGTTCTGATTTATGCAGGTTAGTGTGCTTGTAAGAGCTGCAGAACTGTGGCAGGAGAGCTGCTTGTTCAAAAGAGTGGTGGGCACTTAAGTTACTAGAAAAGGTTCTTTGGTAGGGATCTACCATAGTTCTCCCGTGCATTGCGGAGCATAGTAGCCACCAAATAAAACTTTATTTTTATTGAACTTTGTTAGCTGTAATTTTTTGCTTCATTTTGAAATAATTATCTGAAGATATTATTTTTAGGATGCTGTTGTTAACACATTACCCCCTCCTCCTCCTTCCCCCCTCCCCCCCCCCAGTTGATCTGTTTCTTATCAGGGTGGGAATAATTAATAAGAGTATCTAGCATAAGTGAACTCTTAAGCAGTCTTCTACATGTTCTACACCTGTTTATCTTCTAATTTTTTGAAGTGTTGAAGGATTTAACCTCTACTGAATATGGCATTTTAGTTTCCATTAGATCTATGCTGACTATATATCTCACTCTCTTTTGCAAGTTTTTTGGTAATTATTTGGAGGACTTTTAATTCAGCATGCATTTGCATATTAAATGGTACTAAATGGTACTCCAAACTCACGTAAGGGGAGAGGGTTGTTTTCTTTTGTCTTTTTTTTTTTTACATACTCTGTTTTATTTTTCAGGGCATATTTCCATCCAACTACATTCACTTGAAAAATGCCTGTGTTAAGAACAAAGGGTAAGTGAAGTGTTCTGATTCAAATATTTGAACATGGTCATTTATTTGAACCAAAATTCTTTTGCTTATAAGGTAATGCTTTTGTTATTTAATATCTTAACTTCAGCTTACTGCCACAGGACTTAAAATGTTTGTCCTTAGCTAACCTGATACTCCTCCATGGTCATAAGGTTGGAGCAAGGTATTTTGAAAAGACCTGGAGCACAGTTGGGACTATCAGCCTGTATTGTCTAAAGGACAGAGAAAACAATTACATGTTTTCACTTCCTGTTGGTAAGTTTTGCTTGAAAAAGGTTAAACTGTGACAACAGTATTGCTTCAATTAGAAAAAGTTATTCTGTACAGAAGTTGGCTATTAACCTGCTGTTTAAGATAGGTTGTTTTCTTAGAGAACAGTAGCTGTTCCATGGCACACAGATACAATAAGATAGCATAAAAGTTCAAGGGCAGAAGATTTCACTAGCACTGTAATTGGAGATGTTTTTTCCTTCGTTTCTTGCCTTCAGGTGATGGAGAGACAATAGTTATTTTTGACAAGTGATCTCTTTGTGTTTTTAGAGGAGTTAATAAGAAACCAGAACAATTTGCTAAAATTAGTTTAAAAATTTTCGGAACTCAAATGTTCTGACTAAAAGAAACACTGGGTTTTGGCTTTGATTTTTTAAATTTATTTATTTTTTTAAGATACAACACTTGCCGTGAGAGTATTGCTTTTTTTTTTCTTTTAATTTGTCAGTGATCTTAGTTCAACACAGTTTTTTCTGAAGTTTTACTTAATTTGGGAGCATTCACATTGTATTCTTTATTTAGATTTATTAATTGAGAACTGATACATAACAGTTTGAAACCTATTTAAGTGAACACATTTCTCATCATCATAGTTGGATGCCTAAACATCAGGTGTAGGTGAGCTTTACTTTGGAAGCATGAATGAGTGAGAAGAAAGTCCACTATTCATAATGGACAAAAATAATAATGAAGACAGGAATCATATTTAAGAAAAAAAGGGTTTATACTCTTACTGTTAAGCGCACTGTTGTTTGCTATGGAGTTCAAGCCACATGTGGTTTGTCATGCCCTAGGGTAATTCCTCCTTTAAAAGTGGTTGTAGATACAACTGAAGGTTCAGTGAAATAAAATTGTTGTAAAACATCACAATAGAACAAAGCATAAAGATGGATAAATATTTGGCAGCAGACACCACAATGGTACTTGCAGGGAGTTCAGCCTTTGTTACCTCTCTTTTCTTCCTTGTGTATGTTTCCCCTTCAGGCCATGTGCCCATGTGAATTGTGGACAGGGCCTCTCACCTTGTTATGCAAACTTGGTTAGAGAGAAATGATATAATGAGAAAAGTAATCCAGGCCTGAGTTCAAACCTTTCAAATGTACTGTGTATGAGAACGAAATGGCAGTGGTGATGGTATGTAAGATGATGGTGTGGTGGAGAGTTTGGTCTTGACTAAGCCAATACAGTTTTTTTCTTGGTCAGAATCTAACAGGGAAGGACTCTCACTGTACTAGTTTTCTTTTGAGTTTTTATGCCCTCTTTCAGTTGGAAAACCAGCATTTTCTGTCTTATTTCTATAAACAGAGATATAAAAGAGTAGCAACAGTCACTGGTTTGGAGTCTAAACTAAAGTGGTAAAATCCCTTCAGAAACTGGGGGATTACTCTGGTGTGAAAGTATTTGACATGCTTATCTCGTAGCAAAAAACCCACCTTGACTTCTCTAGGACTAAGACTTTCTGTGGGGATTAAATTATTTTCACCCAAGAGTTTTCCATGGGGATTAAATGAAATACACTAATGAAGTGTCACAGGCTGATGGATCACCCGTGTAGGCTGTTAGACATCACATTTGGCAGGGCAGAAGTCTTTATATTAGTAACTGTAACGGGATTTGTAATACTTGCGTAATGTCATGTGTTCTTCTGAATGTTACAGACAATTTGAAATGGTTATTCCAACAGAAGATTCTGTTATTACAGAAATGACATCAACTCTTAGAGACTGGGGAACGATGTGGAAACAACTCTATGTGGCAAGTACCCTGAATAATATTACTTTGATTTAATATCAACTGTTGTTTAGATGCTCTAATTTAGTTAGTTGAGTCCTCATTGTTGAGGGAGACTGAGGGATGATTCTTGATTAGCAAATGTACCTTGGATACAAGCTCCCTAGGCTACTTTTCACTGCCATGTCTCTTATGAACACGCTGCAGTCTGCCATCCTTAGGAGAGGTTTCAGACCAGTGACTTATTTCTTCACTGTAAGAAATCCTACCATTTCCTTCTCTTAATTGGCTACCACCATAAGTAGCAATTAAGATTTTTTTTGTGTACTTACAACACATGGAAAGAAACATGTTAAATCTTTCTCTTGATTCTGAATGAAATTCAGTCTTTTCTGACTGTTCTGCATCCTTTAAATTTATTTTTTTTTTCTACATCATAATCTAAAACATAATAATTGCTATAATTTCCTTTTTCTGTGCCTACTTCTACTTCCTCTGTTAACTGAGCTGGTTTTTTGTTTTTTTTTTTTTTTCTTTTAATTTCTCTCGACTGTGGAGTTGTTTCTTTAAAGGTCTAACTAAAATATTTTAGTTCGCATCATGATTGTCTGCTGTTTTTAACATTTGACCTTCTAATCTACTCCATTACAACCAAGCCATGCTTTGGACTTGGCAGCATGGGCACACATAAAATGTAATCAAAACCTGTTCATTTTCTTCTACATATTCTCCAACCCATAATCTTATTTCATTGCTGAATTGATAATTATGACTTAAATTGTGAGAAGTTTACCCACCTTCTACTGATACGGGGGCTGCTTCTGCTACATAAGAAACAGCATTGAGAGGTGCCAATATACCTTCTCCAAGTCAGAATGGTACAGAAGTAGCCAACCTGCTACCTTTTGGGGATTATTGTATGGCTTGTGTTCAGAGAGGCTGTTCAGAACCAGGTGACCTTTCTGAAACCTGCAATTGGAGCAGCTGCTGATTGCATAGTGGAAGCTTTTACACAAAAACCTACAAAATAAGTATTTCTTACTGTTGTATTCCAAGTAATAGTATCACTTTAAACTTGACAATGAAATTTTAATTAAGCGGTATGAACTGTTCCTTGAGAAACAATAAACTGTTTCTTCAAAGCTTCTTTGAAATCTCTCTAGATTATAATGGGAAGTATTTTTCTTAAATGTCTGAAGCATACCTTCATGTATATTAGCAAGTGTATTAATACATTGGCTTGTTCTGGAGCAAAAGGAGTAAAAATATGGTCCCTTAGCATAGTGACCTAAGTCTGAATACAAGCACAGTTGCTTAAAGATCCACTCAATGCTTTGAGATACAAGCAGCTCAGACAAATTCTAATGCTTTGGAAAAGAAAGGATACCTGAAAATGTTATTTTGAGCTTAATAGTGCTGTTTAACATGTCTCTTGTATCCATTATAATTTACTGCAGTAGAGCTTATAATCAGATACTGAAAACAAAGATGCACCTGAATTAGTGTTTATTTGATTTGGTTTTTTAGCTGTAGAAATTAAATCTTTGTACACTAGTTTCTGATGGAAAACTCTGAAACCATACTTTAGCCTGTTTCTCCGTAAGAAAAAAAAAGTCTTTTTTTTTTTTGTCTTTTGCTCCTAATTCAAAGGTGATTTGTATGACCTTTTTTCCCCCTTTTTCTTTTCCTTACAAAGTTCATATATTGCTATTGTTTTTACTGAAGCTGTTTCTTTTTTGGCATTTTTTCTTCACTACTATTGTTATTGTAAGATCAAAATACGCTGGCTTTCATTTTTTTTTTCCGGACAGAAAGCCAAGACACAGTAAATTAATGCTCATTTTAGTGAGCTTATGAAGTGAATGAATGTGAAATAAAAAGACCAGATTTATCAAACAGCAGTTTGCCAGAGCCCTTGGAATATAAAAATTATTGACAGACAGTAATGGTGCTTTTAAGGGAATTTAGCTTTTCAGAGCAATTATGCACCAGAAGAAGCTGAATTTTTTTTTAATGTCATTTGTTCATAGGAAGAAGAAAAAGGGAAATGGGCTTAGTATTTTTTTTTGCTAGAATTAGCAGAACAGATCTGAATAGGAATGTTTTTTCAACTTTGTGTGATTCATCACTTAAATGGAGGTTGCAATAATTTCCTCAAGCTAAAGTTTCTTAGAAAAGCTGCATGAGGTAAAACTACTTAGAACTGGTGAAGGAAGAGTTAAAAGAACTTCTGTTTGGAAAGAAACTGTTAAGGGAAATTGTTTATGCCCCAGTTATATACTTAGAGTGTGAGGATGTGGTTTAAAAAGCAATTGCATTCACATAATTACTCCTACTTCACAGTTAGATGAAGAGCTGTCTGGACAAGATTCTGTCTATATATACTATTTTTTATGGTTAATAGTGTGTACAGTTAGATACATACAATAAAAAGTTAAAAGAACATTAACACCCAGTGTTTCAGAGTTTGAATGCTAGGAACTATTGCCTTCTTCATCTCTTTATGTGTTTGAGTTCAACTAATCTTGAATTACGCGAGCACATGTTCACTTTGGATGAGACAGCACAGAATGAACACGCTCTTGGAATAAAAAAGTGCTACATGATGAAACTATTTTTTGTTGCGTTTTTGTCATACCTATCTCATAAATTAGACACTGTTAACATGAGGGATAAGGACTTGTTATGAAATTTTGCAATGAGTGTGGTGCAAAGACAGGGTCTGAGGGAAACTCTGAAACAATTCTACACACGCAAACGCATGCAGATGAAATATGGTCACAATACGATGGGGTGAAAAAACTCCAAGTAGGGGAATTACTAGTGAGTTTTCTTAATTTCTCCTCCTTATCTGTATTCATTAGGATTGTCAGCTTATACAGGTAATGTAAAGGCAATTATATTTTTATGTCACAGAGGAATGAGGGGGATCTCTTTCACCGACTGTGGCACATAATGAATGAAATCCTAGACCTGCGGAGGCAGGTCCTTGTTGGCCATCTCACCCATGACCGAATGAAGGATGTCAAGCGACATATCACTGCTCGTCTGGATTGGGGCAATGAGTGAGTAAATATAGTAATAAATGAAAATAGCGTAATCTAATTATAAGGCTCATTGTAGAATGTTGAAATAAGGAGCACCTCTGAGAGGTGTTACTTTGTGGTTTTTTTTAATGGACTTTCTCCTTCATTGTTTTTCTGCCCACTTTGTTTTAACAGAGAAAACTGACTTGCCATTTTATTTTGCCTTTTTTCCTCAAGTTATTTTACATAGCAGCGGTATTGTCTACAAGAGAATTGCACTGGAATATCTACAGGATCCTTTTCCATCTTTTTAAAACACACCTGTCCAGATTCTGATGTGACACAGTCTGCATACCTATTGTCTTAACTGAAATGATATTGGCTGTCATTGCTTCCTAATTGGGCATCTGTAACATATACCTTGCTACTATGATCTGCATCTTTCTTTTATTAGAATGCAAATAAGAGCTAAGGCAAATTGTATTACTTAAAAAAAAAGAGGCAACAAAAAGGTTAAAATAACTCTTCGCATTTAGGACCTGTTTCCAAAGTCTTTTCCTTACCCTATTTTTTTTTTCAGTTAAATTCTGACTAAATGCTGTACTATTCAGTAATAGAATGAACTGAATTTCAGGGCTTTCTGCAGCTACTGCTACTGGAAAGTCTAAATACCTAACACTGTGGAAGAACTGTGATTAACTGCTGCTTAGAATTTTGTGCCAACAGAATTGAATTGTGATGGTTTTGGAAGTGCTCAGTTCCTATTTAAAAACATATTTTTAAAAAACATTCCAATCTCTTTATGTTTTTCTAAATTCCACATGACTGCCGCATGCGTGTTCTTAATCTTTATTACTTGCTGCTGTGCTGAAAATAAGTATTATTCCTAATGATTCAAGTTCATTTCATTATTGTGTTCAGGGGATACAGCAAGGCAGCTTTGATGTCATCCAGTCAGAATTAAAAATAAGCTAATGTTTTGGATTTTCTTTCTACATTCTTTTCTGCTGTTGTCATTCAAATTGACAATACTAGTACGATTCACATTGTGCAACATCCACAGTAGTACAAAGGACAATATCCATTATACATTGTCCACAGCGTGAAACAGATTTAAAAATTCTGGAAAAGCATATTCTACTAATGTTACAAAGTGAAGAAAGTGGAGGAATCATCTGTGAATGGCGAATAGCCAAAACACCCAAACCCAGCTGTAGAGTACCAATTAATGTATATGTTGTTTTTAGGAATGTTTCTGTTAAATGTAAGTAGAAGCAACAGGTTAATGTGTTTCCTTTATATGTAGAAACTACTTACTGTTATTCCATTTCTCAAACAGACAGCTGGGACTTGACTTAGTTCCAAGAAAAGAGTATGCTATGGTGGATCCTGAAGAGATCAGCATTACGGAGCTTTACAGGCTGGTATGTGATTGTAGTACTCAGTACATTTGCTATGAAATTTCATGCTGCTCTTTTGGTAGTAGCTTTCTTCTACTTACTCAAAAGTACTTTTTTTATTGAATAAACTGGTATTTCATAGTGCAATGAGTTTTACTATGAGGAGAGAAGTTAACTTTTGAACAGTTATGTCATATCTGTATCTGTATGAGGTGCTTTGATTTGATAGAAGGGCAATGAAACTGTTGAAGGTCCTAGAATCCAAGTCTCATGAGGGACAGCTGAGGGAATTGGGTTTGTTTAGTCTGGAGAAAAGGATGCTCAGGGCTGACCTTATCGCTTTCTACAACTCCCTGAAAGGAGGCTATAGTGAGATGTGGCTTGGTCTCTCAAGTAACAAGCAACTGGACAAGCAGAAATGGCCTCATGTTGTGCCAGGGGAGGTTTAGGCTGGAAATCAGGAAAACATTCTTCACTGAAAGGATGCTCAGGCATTGGAGCAGGCTGGCCAGGGAAGTGGTAAAATCACAGTCCCTGGAAGTGTTAAAAAAAATAAAATTGGATAATGCCCTTAGTGACATGGTTTAGTGGTGGACTTGGTCCTATGATAAAGGTTGGAATTGATGATCTTAAAAGTCTTTTCCAACCTAGTTGATTATATGATACCAAATCTGTGTGTACACACATGCTTATTTTATATGTTGTTAAAAGTTTTGTGTTCTAAGTTATCATTAAAATTATTACTGTTAACATTAATTTAATTATCAATAAAAGCTTATGAGACTCTTTTTCATTAGTTTTACTTTGCCCATGAGTCCTGTTAGATAAGACTTATGGAAATATAATCTTTTACTCATGGTACAAGTATTGTCACAATTAATCATACTGGGCTATTGGTCTTTTTTAATATATTAATTTAAATAGCAGTTAAATTGCATAGAAAGATCTCCTTTGGGTATAAAAGCCCATCTTCACTTACTAAAACCAGCACTGATATTTCTTATTCTGATTTAATCTCCAGTGAGGTCTAAGAAAACTTAAAATTCGTTTATGTGGGCTTTGGGTCTTATTTAAGTACTGCAGCTGTTCTGAGCCTTACTTGCTTCCGGCTACCTAAATTTTATTTATACCTTTTGTATTTAAATATAGAATAAAGCAAAAATATAATGCTGTAATTTTATATGGAGCTGAAATTATCTTTATAATTTTTAACTACTTGTGTTGATAATTTGTCATGTCAAGCCTAACAGTAATTTCTTAATGCTAGAATCAGTATATCTCTGGGCAGTTTCAAAGCCATATGTAATTGTATGGAATCCTGTTGAAGCACTAGATGAAATACAGTGAGGAACCATTAATCATAAGAAGAAACATACAGAAGAAGAATAACTGAGAAAACTAGTAATGGAACTCATGGAGTGCACTTTCAAAAATAAAGGGGAAAAAAAAAGCCCACGATAACCTCAGTTTGAAGATAATTAGCTTAGAAATAGTGGTGTTAAAAATGATTTTTGGTACAGTGTAAGAAAGAAATAGTTCAATTTAATATTGTCATATTCTTAATGGGTGATTAAAATAGTGAAAGTATAAACTGAAGTCAAAACAAGATAATTTAGGAGCTCCAATACAGCAGTCTGCCAAGGACTGATTTTTTTGGGGGGTTTTTTTTTTGTTTTTTTTCAAATTTAAAATGCTGATGTTTAGTCTTCTGCAGAAATATTTTTTGTGTGTTTGGATACTAGAATATCATATCGTTAACTATTTAAACCAGCTGTAAAATACTATGTTGTTAAAGCACAAAGCTTTAAAATGGCTTAGAATTTTCAGACTAGTAAAAAGGTAAACTACTAGAGGTTACTGATTTTCTCTTAGAGATAATGATGATGCAGTACAACACTGGAAAAATCACTTCCTTGTGTTCTCCTTCTCAGATACAAACAAACAAAATTATTACAAGTTAATACTGATTAAGAAAGTAGTTCAGTATTACATTTTTTATGTCTTTTTGTTCTGAGATTTTGACTGCTAATTCAAACTGGCTGCTGTGTTTGGGGTACTTCTAGATGGAACATCGTCATCGAAAAAAAGACACACCAGTGCAAGCTAGCAGCCACCATCTTTTTGTTCAAATGAAGAGTCTGATGTGCTCCAATCTGGGAGAGGAACTGGAAGTAATCTTCTCACTCTTTGACAGTAAAGAAAATCGGCCCATCAGGTACCACATGATTTTTCACTGGAATACTGATTTTACATAAGTTTTATCATTATACAGTGTCTGTTTTGATCCAATTAACTTTTAGAAGAAAGCAGAAGATAATTTTTTCCTTCATTTTGAAATTCAGTTTCAAAATTTAATAGTTTGCAGTATCATTTTAGGTTTAAATAATGTATATGTATCTGTCTTTTTTACCAATTTCTGTTTTCAGTTGGTTTTGCTTGTGTGGGAACATGTATGTGTGCATACAGAGTGAATGTTAGTTTTGTGACCTAAAGGTCATTTTTCAGTACCTATTATTTTCCTTTCTCCTTACCAGTGCACATTCAAAACACAGAACTGTTTCTTGCTCTGTACTCTTTACGAGATTAATTCTCCAAGGTACAGGAGACTGGAGGGCTGCCCTCAGTCAGTGAATTAAGAGAATTTTTATGAAAGGAGCTTAAACTTCAGTGAGGAGGTCCCTTCTTCAGTGAAACAATCAAACCCAATTTCACTTCCACTTAGGGTTGGTTTGACCTCTTTTTTCAACTGGGAGCTGATCCCAGAACCATTCGTTTTCTGTTTGTCCTGGAGCTTAAATTCTGTGAGAGTCCTGATAACCTTGGAATTTTTAAATATTCCGTAGGTATTTCTATTTCCAGCTTATATCTGGCCAAGAGAGAGAACAGGGGAGTGAACAGTAGCAGAACCACTATGAATTTAATAAATACAAACACAGGAGAAGAGCAGAGTTAGCTCAAGACTCTATTAAATACTGTTTGAGGAATATGCCAGGAAGATTGAATCATTAAATGCTTGTGCAATGGTGATGGGTGTGGTGGATTGACCCTGTCTGGCCATCAAAGCCACTGTATCACTCCTGTCCTCAGCTGGACAGGGAAGAAGAAATGTAACAAAAGGCTCATATGTTGAGATAAGTCCAGGGAGAGATGGCTCAGCAATTACTGGCAAAGCAGACTTGATTTGTGAGAAAATTAATTTAATTTATTACCAATCAGATCAGAGTAGGATAATGAGAAATAAAAACAAATCTTAAAAGTACCTTCCCTCCCCTTCTTCCCAGGCTTAACTTTACTCACAATTTTCTCTGCCTCTTCCCCTGAGTAGCACAAGGTGATGGGAAATAGCAGTTGTGGTCAGTTCAGCAAACATTGTCTCTGCTGCTCCTTTCTCCTTAGGAGAAGACTCCTCACACTCTTCCCCTTCTCTCACATATTCTCACTCCTCTCTTCTGACTGCTGCTGTGCAGATTTCCCCCTTCCCCCCAGCTGTTATCCCAGAGGCACTACCCCGTCACTGATAGGCTTAGTCCATTTTGGAGCTGGTTGCATTGGCTCTGTTGGACATGTGGGAAGTTTCTGGCAGCTTCTCACAGAATCCGCCCTGTAGCCCTCCTGCTACCAAAACCTTTCCATGTAAAGTCAGTGCAATGGGAGATCACCTTCTGGTCACAAGGCTCCCATTCATAATTTGCTGCTGGTTGGCCATTGTATTCTTCTCTGCCCTCGTCACAATAGGAGGAACATGTTTTGGAAGCAGCAAACATTATCTGATTTAAGACTGGTAATTGAGAAATAGAAGACTAGACTTGAAAACAACAAAAAAAAACCCACTTCTTTCAGCCTATTAATATGGTAAAAGCTGTTATTCAAAATGTGTACAAAGCCATGACTTGTCATCTTATGGCAGTACGAATTTGGGGAACTGTGTAGAATTTGTGCTGAATCTGACAAATTATGTTTGTGCTTTGTAGTTGGCCAAGATACCTAACCAGTGCTTTGAATAATATATTGAGTAAAATGATTTTTATTGTTAATGAGATCATATATATCCAACTATTGCTACAGTGTTTGCTAAATACTGACACTTCATTCTGGCCTGCATTTTGGAAATTAGTCCCAAAATTGCAGTTTCCTATCGTTACTGAGACGTCAGTGTGCACCAGGGCACATCTTCTGTGTTCACTTCAGTAAATGCCCCAGCAAGTAGTGGATTTAGGAGAGAGCTTCATTGACAGAAAACAATTTGGGTGTTATGGATTGCTGAAAAGAAGTTTATGACAGTAGTGGTGGTATGAAAGCAAATGGATTGGATTTCATGTTCACATGAAAGCACAAATTCTAGAGCTGTTAGTCACATGCTTGCTGTGATCTGTCCTTCAGTTATTGATTCCTGACTCCAGTGTATGTTTGCAGCTGCTTTACTATATGTGAACTTCTTCATCCTCTTACTGGCAAACCTTGAAGAAGTGTGTTGCCATGAATCCAAACTGTCTTCTAGGGCATGCGGGGACTGGGAAGATGAGCTCTGTGAAGGTGGTTTAGAACTATCTGCAAAACAAACATACATACACCCCCAGAACAATAAAACCACAACGAAAAACCCTTCCAAGAAACAAATGGGTATCTTTCAGCTTGTTGGAAAAGCTGAAACCAAAAGAATTTTCACAAAAGCAAATTAGATGCAATGTATATCTGTACCACAGAATGAACTTTGGAATGCAGAAATGTCCAAGCTGGAGATTTATGTGGTCTTTCTGGGCTAGACCTGGAAGTGATATAACCAGGTTATCACAGAGTTAAACCAAAGTTAGCTGGTCTTGGTTTACAACAGAAAGCTATGAGGAATTTTTGTTCAGTACAAATATGTGGGATAGTTCAGGGGTCTTTACTCCCTGGCAGATGCACACATGAAATGAAAAGGCTCCCTCAGAAAGATGATGTATGAGAGAAGACAGCGTCTATGCTCCCCACCTACTGCAGTTCACACCCTTCAATGATACCAAAGCCTGCTGTCAGTAATAGAGTTCTGGAGCCTGGATGTGCACTCTTTTACTCATTTCTGATGAAAGTGCAGGTCAAAAGCTGTATGTGGAAACACCTTAAGGTCTGTCTCAACCTAACTGTCTCAGGTGTCCACTGGTTTCCTAAGTCATTGTCTTGTGGTCCAGTATAAAAATGCAATGAAAAAAAATAGATGAAACTTGCAAATAGCACAGACAAATTTAAGAAACTATACATGATCATTTCTTTTAGGAATTAATTTAGGAAATTGCCTTAAGAATAGCAGTATATGAATACACATGACTTAAAACGCATTTCTTCAAATCAATACTTATGGTATTAGAATTCTGGGGGTTTGTTTCTTTGAACTTTGTTGCTTTTTAGCTCAAGTTTCAGTCTGCCAAGCACTATTTTTGTACCAAGCTTTCCTTGGGTGGGTAATCCTGCTTCTTTAAATGAAACCATTTGAATGCATAATGTTAAGTACAAGCTCACAGGTGACTTTTATGTGGGTTCTAACATAATAGTCATTGTCCAGCTGATATAAATTGACATAAGGCAAGTGATCTCCATAGCCTCTTAAATTTGGAGAGAGTGATAATAGCAGAATTGAGATTTTAATGAAGGGACTTCAAATATTTTTCTTCAGACTAACTTAGCTTCTTATTAGGTGTACCTGCATATGTGAAATTTCTCTATATATCTTCTTTCATTTTTTGTAACCTCAGGTTTATGCAATTAAAACAGCAGCTTTAAAAGATTATTGAAGGACTAGAAGGAACATTATCTGATTATTTTTTTTTAGATTGGTTATATATCTTTTTCCACAGCTTTTTTTTTGTTATTGCCTGTTTCATACATTCAGCTGTTTGAGCAGAAATATTTGTTCATGTGCCATGGTTAAACTGAATTGCAATTGTAGGTACTGGATGGGGCAAGTATCTACAAAAAGGAATGTAAAGCTTTAGGAAGTTTGAGTATAGCAACTTCATTTATAGTCCAGCTCCAGGCTAATGCAAGAAAAAGCAGCCTGTGGGTAGGATGCTCTAGATCAGATCAGTTAGCAACATTCAGAAAGAAACATAGCATGTTTGAGCTCACAGCTCACCTGGTTTCTTCATGGTACTGTCCTGCAAGGAATGATAGTATGTGAATGATATTTTGTGACATTTTCCTGAGTGAGATTATTTTTAATGTGTTAGTATAAATCTCTCTTTCATTCAATTTTGTGTATTTATACAACAGTGATAAAAGGGAATAATTTTTATTAACATGCATAAATGAATTTGATTTTGTGAGAGTGACTTGGCAAATTTGCAGGTATTGATTTTTCTGTTCAGCTGTAGTGTTAAATAGTTTGTAAGGCTTTGAGTGGTCTCTTCCTTTATTTTGAAAATATCTGAGTTATTAAGAATGTGGGTAGCATGTTAACCATGTGGAAAAGTCTGTACTTTGGAAAAAACAAGAGAAAGAGGAAAAGAAAGTTCTTGGTAACAGAGGGAAGGTTATAGTTTAACAGCTGAGCTTTATATTAAAGTGCAAGAGCAAGGTTGTCCTTAGGCCACTGTAGAGTTGAAGTTTTATATGGCAACATTAAGAACTGATCAGACTCAGAATGCAGGCATTGAACAATGAAAGGTAGCGAAACTTTGTGTTGTTGTTGCTATAGTTATATATTCTCTTTGAAAAAAGCATGCCATAGCAAGTGAGAAAAACCAAGCAGAAAAAGCAGAAAGCACAGTGTGATACCAGTTCTTGCATTTGACTGAGTTGGAACTACAATTGTGTATCTAACAAAAAAATATAACATCATTACACGATAAAAACGGATTAAAAGAATATAGATGTTTAAAGTACAAAGAAATCTAGATATCAGATTGAAGACTATGATCCTAAATATCATCACACAGTTTGTCTCAAATTCTTATGACCCATGTGTTTTGTCACAGGAACTAATCTATTAAGTATTCTCAGCGGGGCTGGATTCCAACATGGTGCTATATTAGCCACTGTTTGTCTTTGTAAAGACAACCAGGGAGGAAAAGGAGAATAGTAATAGTTGTAATTTCCTTTAAACTTTATACAATATCTTAATGTTGATTGCTGTAGCTTAAAGACAGTCCAGACCCCCTGGCAGATAGGTAACAAAAATGTAAATATTCAAAGCCAGAGCAAGAAACTGAGCATGGGTCTTTGTTTTCTTAAAGAAAACTCCAACTTATTGATATAAAACTGTTCTTAGTACACTCATGTTCCTCTTTATGTAAATAAATAAATTAAGAAAGAAAACCTGAAGTGGTCACCACATGCTTTGTATTGAAATTTAGTGTTTGACATTTGCTCTTTTTCGTCAACTTGTATTTCTCTGATTAGTTGTGCTTCATTAGAAAAGAATTTGTTCTGAAAGAACACGAAAGTATGTCTTCATGGTGGAGGCAACATGCTGTCAGGCGCTGGAATCTGAGTGGGTGGAGGTATCTTTCTGTAGTCATGAGTAAGATGCTAAGATTAAGACACAGGCCAATGCTTTGCATTTTATTTTTGTTTTATTTTAGAAGGTTGATGAATAACTGGATTTTAGGATTGGGATCCAGCTCCAAAGGCATGTAAACCTAAGATCTTTATGTGAATTGCATGTCTAGATTCCTGTTACAATCTACAAGAGACTTAGTTACAGTCAGTGAAACAAGGAAACCAATTCAGCTGATGAAATGTCTGCGTCCTCTTTAGGGCACATCGGATAGCTCTTTAGAATCCATAGACTCTATTACCTGAAGAGCTGCTTAGCTTCCGCTGAAGTAATTTTGAGCTGTAACCATCCTTTTTTTTTTTTTTTTCTTTTGTTTTCTGTTCTGTTATATTAGATCTCAGTAAAGTTCAAGCCTTCAAGTTCATGAATTCATGAAGGATATAGATATTCAATATTAGTTATCTGGCTTCTTGACATTAACTCCTCAGAGTGGAATCCTTAAGGTGAAACACTCTGAATTTGCTCTTAAAATGTTTGTGAACGATTTAGAGTAGATGGATCAAAAATAAGTGATAGAGGTAGGTACAAATTTGCAGTTCTTGCTTCAGTGAAAGAAAGCATGGTCTGTGTGTCTCTTGTTATTATGTTGTGATAGGCAATGCACATGTTCAAGGAATATTTTTCTAAACTAACATACAAATTGATGCTGTCATATGTGACCTACCAGTGTAGTCACTAGGGTAGTACCTTTTAAAATAAGTAAGAGATGAAAATTAGAACCATTAAACCATTATTGTAGTTTTGGTAATGTGCCTTAGTATGCCTTTAGTGATTTGAATAAAAGAAAAATTAGGTAAATTTATAACTAGATTATTCTCAATTAAATATTTTTTTTTTCATTTTAAAAGCATGGATAAGTGCTCATCATTTTTCTCAGTGTGTACTAAGAATTAGATAATAATATGTTTTTCCAGTGAGATGGGAGGAACTGTGATGTTGAAATGTGTTAGTGATTTGCCCAGAGAAGAAATCTTATGTCAGATAATGACAGAAAAATCAGTGTAATGCTTGGGGTTCTTTTTGACCTTCAGACTTCCTAACTAAAGATTTCTCTAGATTGGTAGCAGCTGTGATGCATCACTTGCACCTTAGTGTGATCAGCACCCACTTTGGGCAGCAGGGTTTTTTGCTGTCAAGTCTTGTAAGCTAGAGATAAATGTTCTTTTGTATCACTTTGCCATTTTTTTTTTTTGTTACAGTATGGGACTGTACTTTTCTCCAGGTTTTGTTGTTGTTGTTGTTGCTGAAAATTGCTATTAAAAATAACTATTCCTTATTGTCTTGGCATCCACAATAATATCAGTTCTGTTGTATTCAGGTAGGCATAAGAATAAAATACAGGTTTATTGATTACTTTATTGTTATTAATAAACAATAATATATATTACTTTGCAAACTGTTTCTGTATTGATATAATTGTCTAATGTGTGTCTTCATACTTTAAAAGGCTTTTTTTGGACATGAATATTCTACTTTCATTATAGAAGCAGGAAAACTGTCAGTATTTAAGTCAAGTAATTAAATCTGAGTGATGACATGCTTATGCACTTGATACATTAAGACTATGGCTGCAAGTCATTCAGTGTCTACTTAATTGGTGCATACTAATTTCACTTGACTATGCATGCATATGTATATCTCCATATTTTCTAGTTAAACTAGCTGTTAGGAATAATTTTTTTCTATCACTTAGATTAACAATAAACAGCTGTAGTCAGCCCTTGATTACTAGAGTTTTTCCTGGTGTGTTCTTGTGTCTTGTTCCATTTGCCTTCCCTTCTTTCTGCTTTGCAGTTTCCTCTCTTAAAATGATAACAGCCCCTGATTAGGACGGAGTAAATTTGTGAATGATACAGCTTTAACATGGTACAACCATAGTTCTTCGGTTTGTGTGCTCTTATATTTTCGAACCTTACATTCTTCGTTTGTTAAGGTCACAAGCTCTGTTTGTGTATTTTCCAGTTTCTTTGTGCTTTAAGACTGTAAAAAGCTATCTTGAGGGCACTTTCCTTTGTAGAACTGATTGCAATATTAGAATCTTAAGGCAAAATTCTTAGCATACACAACTGTAGTGTTACTGTATTTGGAAACTGGGAGAGGTCCATGATCACATCTCCTCTTGAGATTTTTCTGTCTTTCAGTTCAGTCCTGTTTTCCTGGCTGTTGCTGAGCTTTCACTTAGAGTTGCGCAACATCTTAGTCTGTTTCTAAAGGATATAACCTCAAACACTATCTAGATCTATTGAGAGTCCAGGTGATAGTGTTGTTAAGAAATACTTTTATAAAATCTGCTCTTTAAATCTGGCATGTTCAACAAATGTTTGACAAAAGCAAAATTGGAAGGAGTTATCAATTTAGTACTGAATTTTGAAGGACTATTTTTATATCAAATAATTTTGTTATAAGTAGATGAAGAGTTGGAAAGTCTAAGACTTCTGTCTACTTCAGCAAGTAGGGCCAGCCAGTAGGAATGAATCTGTAGGGCAACAGTTCATACTAAGCCCAGTGATGAGGCTTTGAGCAACCTGATCTAGTGAAGAGTCTCTCTGTCCATGGCAGGGGAATGGGCAATCTTTAAGCTCCCTTCCAACCCGAACCATTTTATGATTCTATGATAAAAATATGTAAATGCTTTCAGTAGTTTACTTTGGACTAACTCTTGTGCTCTTGTGGTATGGACTGAGTGTCAAAAGCGTATGTTCCAGTTCAGTTTTCTGCAGAAGTCCAGTTCACTAGCTTAAACTGTTCTGGATTGTGAATCAAAGTATGAAGACAATCAGATTTTCTTCAAAACCAAACAAGTGATTCAAACTAATGTGGTCATGTAGATTGTAAAATAGTGTATATGCAATGGGTATTACAGGATTATAGTTAAAATGAGAGAAATTTTTGTAAAACATAAATTAACCCAGCTTACTTAAGTAATATTTTACTTTGGGAGAGAATTGATTTTTTAGCCATTAGAACTACATAACAATAACAGTTTCCAAGTTAAAAGGGATTACAGACATCTGAATGAAGTTGATTGAATATGAGGTGCAATTACATAAAAATAACTAAATGTAAAGGAGACTAGAGTGTAAACTTTAGTTTAAAGTGTATAAACTAAGTGTGTTAGGTAAAGGAGAACACATTGTTATTGCTCCAGAGGAAGACTGAAAATGTGTATTTTCAACATTTCATCAGAATACAGTGATCCTGTGTTCTGATGCTCTTTATTAGCTGCTTTATAATTCTGTTGCAGTGTGAGGTCATTTATGAGATTTGTGAAGTTTTTGGGGTTTTTCTGTTTCTAAGAAATTATTAGTAACTTCTGTAATGTTGGAATATGAAGATGCTTAGATTTTCAGCATTTAGGGTACTGAAGAGTATGGTGATGATTGTTGCTTCTGTTACCAGCACAAAAGTTAATGGAATGAACCTCTCTTCCTGCAGTTAGATCACACTTATAGAGCCAGTAGTACATACTTCAACATATTAAAGTTATTAGTTTTGTAGTGGCAGATCTTTGCAGTAATAAAAGACATCTGATGATAGTACGTGCTTTTCTCCCACATATATTTATATCATTTACCCAATTCAACAGTGGCGGCAGTGATGATCTTAGTGTAACCAGGGGCCCCATTTATACTGGAGCTTTAAACACCAATCCTTTAATCAAAACTATATTGATTTTTCTTTTCTTTTTTTTTTTTGTTTTTAATCAGATCCCAGAAAGATCCCACTTATCAGCTTTTAATAGAATCAGTTTAATGAGTTACAAAGGACAAAGAAACATCTTAGCTGTTTTCCAGACAGTGTGCATTATTACTGAGGCTCTGGTAACTTTATTTCTTGCCACAAGAATATTCTGCTTTCATAAAAAAGCAAAACAAGAAACCAAAACCCCAAAGAAAATATTTACCAGGTGACCCTGTTCAAAAAATCTGATATCCCGGTATCCTCTGAAATGCATACCTTTCCAGTGTAGATACAGTAGGACTGTTCATATCTGTAGCATATTGCTATGCTTTTTTAAAGTACCAGCAACACTGGGCAGTGTACTATGAAAAGGGGAATGTATGGTAATAAGCCTGCTGCTTGCATTTCTTCAATTCAGTCTGCAGACCCTGTTCTTGGCATTGATGAGCATGCATAAGAATGCTGCATTGTCTCCTGCCCAGAGTCCCAGTTGCTTTACTGACCTTCACATTTCTTGTAGTTTGCTGAGATATGTCAGCTTACTGCTGTAGAAATTATTTTTCTTTAACCTGCAATGTGACACACAGTTCTTGTGTAGCAGTGTCTCTTTACACCATTTTCTTCACTTTTTAATTTTTTTAAATAGCAATGCTATTAATAGGACAATTTCAAGGCAGCACTTCAGAAAGATGGAGTGCAGTAAGATTTTCTTTTATTGATACACACTTTGTGTCTGTGTCAATATGATATGAATGTATTATCAGAAATGATTGGTACCTCTGGCCCCATCTGTGTGAGGAGCAGAGATAGGTTGGTGTGCTAATCCTTTTCCTATCACCTTGAACAACCTTGTTTGTAACTATTGTATTGCCCTCAAATGAGTACAGATTCTTAAGCAGCACAAAGAGGAATAGACTGTTTATCCAAGGCCAACAGAAGCAAACTGCATTTTCTATTCTTTAGATTATATGCTTAAAAATTGTGTAAACTCCAGACCGTGTCAAAGACTAAGATTACCTTTCCTTTGCTTTACTCTCAACCTCACCTTTATAGTGACATTCATACCCATCATCAGTCTTTTTATGCCTTTCTTCTTTCTGTTGTGCTATTATTTAAATCAATTAAATCACCTGCCCAAATCTGAAATCCACGTATTATTGATCAAAATATTTTATACTTTGTGTTCTAATTTTTTCTTTTTTCTTGACCCCCCTACAAAACGAACAAACAAAACCCAAACAAACCAACAAACCAACAAAAAAAAAACCAACAAAAAAAGCACAAAACCCCCATAATATCAGTTTTTCTCCCCTTAAGAAAAAGAATACTCCCTTTCCACCTTATTCTATGAAAATCTTAAAGGATTCTGGTACAGTGAGTGTTTAAAGGCATTTTTTGCAAAGTCCATCAGCATCTTCAAACTTGAGATCTGTTGTTTTAGTACAGCTCAATGAATCCGACTTTTAATCATCTCTGTAACTAAAGTTTGCACAACTGACTACTGTTAATTTTTAATAGTCAAAACAACAGCAGGGAAGGGCTTGGATACCTGTTGAGTCAAGATGACAGTACATTTCTGTTTCCCACAAGGCTTACTACAGAGAACCCAAGATGTCTGTCTTCAAAGATATCCCTGTGGCCTCTCTTGAGCAGGAGCTCAAAGGTTCAATATTACTTTAAGCTTTTAAGTGAGTTGCACTTGAGTTTCAATATCTAGTTCACTTAGGATCAGTGCTCCAGAAATCAGCACTCTAAATGCAGGAGACTTGAATAGGTAAATTCTTCGTTACTTCTAAACAGTGTTGAACACTAGACTACAAAGGAGGTGGTGAATATATTTGTGAAGCTGTAGGGTGTGTACTCAGTACAAGGCTACGGAAGTTATTGAAAAAGTCTGGGAGAAGAATGCTATATGACTAATCATCCTCTGGCTAATTAAGATTATGTCACATGTTGTGAGGGACAATGTATTAATTACAGTCATTTGTAACTTCAGGGCAAGTAAAGACAACTGTTCAAGTGTTGAAGTTTGACAGTTATTAACTTACAGAAGTGGAAGATGGAGATAAATGTGTAAAGAACAAAAAATTAAAATAAACCAAAATTAAATTAATTTCTATGAAGGCCCAAATGACCCAGCTTGATTACTTGTGCTGCCTTTATGTGGTACTTTCATACAATGAGAAAATCACAGTTGATGTTTAAAGCAAACTCCAGAAATCATCTATCTAAGACCCCTAGAGTTGCTAGGACAATGTCCAGAGGGCTTTTAAATATCTCAAAGGATACAGACTCCACGACCTCCCTTGGACAACCTGTGCCTTCAGCAAAGAAATTGTTTCCTGATGATCAGAGGGAACCTCCTGTGTTTCAGTTTGTGCCCATTGCCTCTTGTCTTGTCACTGCTTATCACTGAAAAGGGCTTGCTTCTGTCCTTTCTGCACCCTCCCTTCAGTTTGTATATATTAGTAAGATCCCCTCTGAGCCTTCTCCAGTATAACAGTCCCAGCTCTCTCAGCCTTTCCCTCCAGTCCATTAATCATCTTCCTGGCCCTTCTTGGATTCTCTCTAGTGTGTCCATGTCTCTCTTGTACTGGGCAGCCCATAATGGTACCCAATACTCCAGGTAGGGGCACTTTAAAACCAGATTTGGAAATAATTGTAGATGGTGCAGTGTATTTCAAATGTAAAAGCTGGAGAGGGAGGGAGAAAGAATTTTTATATATGTGCATAGATGCATGCATGTTAGTTGATACTCAAATTTTCTGCTCCTGTATGTAGAGTAGCTGATTGTTCGATGTTTCAGTTTTGTGTTTCTGAATGTCATGGAATTCAGAGGCTTTATTAATAAATAACCTTGCTTAAAGAGAGGGTTATCTATGAAAATTAATATCATTGTGGGCAAGTAAGTGGGTGGGTTTTTTTCTAGTTGTTTAAGGATATTTTACCTATATCTCAGGCTAGGTTACCTGATCCCAGTAGCACAGAATTTCTGTGGAGGAGTGAGGGGCAGAGATCAGACTGGACCTTGTGTTAGTTTTTCTGCAACAGAATTTTTGTAAAGAAAAAGTGTAGTACAACGAAGTGTGCTCATTACAGTTCTGTAGCACATGCTGCACACAATCTAGGCACTTCTTATGTTTTAATCTATCATTAGGTGACAGGCTACTCTGCCTTTTCCCCTTAAAATACTATATTGTAATGTGTATAACCTTTGCTTCTTTAATACTGTTCCTTGGAAATTATTATTCAGATACCTCCTCCTTATCTGTGGATGCTTTTTGTGTTAAAAGTAGTCTGGGATCCTAAGAAGGCATGGAGTTGAGCTAAAGAAGCTAGCAGGGTTTCTGACAGAGCAACCTGTGGGAACCAGAAGCAGTAAACTAGCTCAGGGCTACTTTTCCCTTATAGTATTTGCACAAAAAAATAATCTGTGCTTTTACAGAACCACAGCACAGGGTAGCTCAGTGTTATTTTCAATTATCTATGCAACATGCACAAAAATGTTTCCTCTTGCAAAGTATTAAAACTGTGTTATAGTGAATTATATGAAATCAGTGCATATATATATATATATATATATATAACTTTTAGATGCAGGGGAGATGAAACATCTTGGTTTCCCTGGCTAGCAGACTCCTTTAAGACTCCTCCATTCTAGTTTAGTCACTTATTACCTTGTTAGGTCTCTCTTCAGAAACAAGATAAACCAAAACCAATCTGATTTTATTTACTTCATGCTCATTGAGGAGATAATCCTGATTTTAGCAGGAGGGTTGAAACACCTAGAAGGAAACATAAAGGTCACCTGAGCAAGAGAACAGCCACTGGTCTATTAACAGTCCTTTAAGCATTTGGAATGAAAATGCCTCTTTAGATAGGTGATTTGGTATATGTATTTATGAATGTGGTTGCCAATTTAAAAAAAAATAAATTATTCTTTATATTGAGATACATACATTCAATATATAACCAGGCTTAATTATTTTGTTATTGCCTCTGTTTAAGACAAATGGTAGATTGCCCTTGTGGACAAGAATGTATTTGGTGTGATTGTAACTGGAGGTAAATACTGGGTTATAAAAAGCAGCTTAAAAGAGAAGCCTGAAGCTTCAGGAGCTTCAAAAGCACGCTTTCAGAAAATGTGTCTAATTTTTTCCTGCGATTCATTGTGAGCAAAAGGAATAAGTTTCTTTAAAAAGGCACAAGGATAGGCTAGCAAGAAAATGCTTTTGAAAGGGTTTGAGTTTGTATTTTATGGGGAGACAGAGACTGGTTTTAATCATAACTGTCATATGCTCTCAAATCAACAAGTGCAGAGGGGTTATTGTCAAGTGTGTTAGAAATCAGTTGTATTTCATGATGTATCCATATTCAGTGAAACAAATATACCTAGCTATCTACTGTTTGAAGATTCTTTCTCAAGTATCTTCTGCTTGTGATGGTTGGAGTAAGGGTGCTAGCTAATTTAGATCTTTGATCTGATCTTGTGTAGATAGATGCTTTTTCAAATCAGACAGACCAGCCCAAACAAGAGGAACCTGTGGTATTGATCAGGTCTCATTTGCATTAACAAATAACTTTGTTATTGTTTGTATTGTAAATATTGAAAAGTAATAGGAGAAATAATTGTTTTTTATTCCAGTGATGAAAGCACTGCAAGAGGTGACATGTCTTGCAGCTGGTGGAGCTTACACAATTAGTTACAGAGAAGAATGCAGTGTTAGAATAGGGGTATGTGCACCAACCATGACATGTTTGTGACAGATTTAGGTAGTGAAGAGATAGATTCACCAGCAGTAGGTTTACAGATCATCTTGCTGACACCACGTTGCTGTCACACTGGCTACCAGCAAAAGACATGTTAGTGTCAGCACAAAAAACCAGCCTTGCGGTTTGTAAATCCCCAGGTGGTGATCAATGTGTAGGAGCCCAGGTGCTGTTGGAAGGAGGGGAATTTTCTTAAATGCTATTGTTTCCCTTCACTTTTACCAATAGCTCCCCTTCATGTTTAATTTCCATCTTTGTGAAAAGATACAGCAAATCTGCTTGTATCCATGCTGTTACCTCAGTCAGTGACTAGGATAACAATCAAGACTGTAATTCAGCTTAAAGGATCTGTAGGTCTATGCACTGATAATGCTGTGCTGCAAAATGTTTATCCTTAGTGGCAGGCTTAGCCCACTGTTAGTGAGAGCTTCTGGTCTATGTTGTTACTTTAGTTGCACATGCCTGCTGATAGATTCCAGTATGCTATCTGTCTTTTAAAGCTGTATTGTCTTCCCTTGGCTCACAAAAAATGATGTAAGATTAGCGCTTCCTAACTCTTCAAGAAATGTGTGATGCCACCTTTCTCTTAATATAAAGGTGCAAATATCTAAATAATAGAGTGTCATAAAAATGATTTTCTTCAAGGCTGTCATCAATTAATAGATAGAAGATGAGAGCAGGAGCTTGATGTAGCTACATACGTCTGATTCAGTTTACCTCCCTCCCATCTCTCTTTCTACTTTCCCCTTTACTTTTTAACTTATTAACTGTACAGTTAACAAAGGGGAATTTGGCTTCACAGCATAAAGCTAGTGTTTGAAAATGGTTTTCTTCTTCTCCCTTCATGTTGTCAGCTTGAAGATAATCACTACATCCCTGTAAAATTGTCTTGTTTGATTTATTTTTGTTAGTATTGATGCTTTGATCCTTGATCTGATCTGATTGGCTGACATCTTATTTTTATAGTACTCATTCTACCTTTTCTATCCCCCTTTGCTCATTGCACTTATCTTACAGTTAGAAATTTTGATATGGTTTTTGTAAGGGCATAGCAGAGATAAAATACAGGTACTGACTTACTGTGGAACAGCTTGTACTGCTAAGGCATGTTGGCACATTTATCAGTTATCCTCTGATGACAAAGATACTTTCAAGGCTTTATTATCTTCACTTCGCTAACTTGTGATATGTTGTACCACATTTCTCTGCATTTCCCCACTGAGTATGAGGATAACATTTTACATCTGATCTTGGTTTTATGAAGTCAATGAGCCTTTAGCTGTGAATGAAGTCATACCAGATTCAAGTTCTTAATGAATGTCCATTAATGGTATTCTGGTATGTGATAAATTTGAGCTCGTGAATTATGTGGCAGTATTCTCTTGTTATCTCTCCTATTTACTTTAGAAATCACTGTAATGTATATTTAAGTAGAGAGTATTTGTAAAGATGTCTGAAAACGAAGCTGTACAGAAAACTATGACTATTTAATGACATAGATTTACCACATGAATTTGCCATGTGGTATAAGTCTGGATGATTCTTTTTTTCTGATAGTGTGTTTATAAATCATGGAACAAGCAATCTGTCTTAGACTGGTAAGATGTGACTGGTAACATTTTCTTGCTGATACTAAGGAAATAGGGGTCACTTATGAAAATAGAACAGTCTGTGGCTGCATTTCTTTTAAATGCATACGTTAAGCCTGCAGATTTAGAACACATTGTTGCTTCACTAATACACGGGATGTTACAGTACAAAAATCCCTTGTTGACCTTCTTAAATTAATCTCTCCAGCATTAGTTATTTCCTTATTTTCAGTGGGAAGACAGCAGAGTTTAAATGTGTACAGCATGTTTAAGTGGTAAGATTGGTGCTCATAAAAAATTCATTGCTGTCTAAACTAGACTAAAATCTTCTTAATACAAAAGAAATATATTACTGCTTTGGGGTATTGCTGTGTGTGTTTGCCATATATGCTTGTGTGTAACTGCTGAGAAAACTGCTGTGCAATAAGATACTAGAGCTAGATTTAACCCTCTGGAGTTTTTGCTGCCGTTTGAAGCCAAGCTTTCATATCTTGGGAATTGTCTATTTTATTTTAGGAAAGCTGTTTACTTTCCTCAACTGTTTTCTAACCTGTTTGCCTATATAGAAATCCACAGAAATGGTGTATAAATGCACATGCTCCCTGTACTTAGATAAAACATTGCCATTTTTTTCTCATGATCTCGAAAGTTTGACTGCTTGCTTTTGCTCCCTGATAATGTTCAGTGATACGTTCAGTGGTATTGTGATATGCTTCGAGAAAAAGAAAATCCAAGCACTGAACAAGTGTTAAGATTTTTGCCTTTTGTGTTTGTTGTTTTCAGTTTGTGTTTTTTATCACCACTGGTTCCTATGCTTCAGTCAAACAAAAATTCATATTCAAATGAGGAAATTAAATCTGCATAACCATTACATGTGCAATCAGTGCATTTCTTTGTGGCATGACAAAAGTCCTTGGCTTTTAATTGTGTTGTGAATAATAATCTCATGATCTGTGAGTATAAGCAGAGCTTGAAAAATTTCATATGATAGTGAATAGTGAGTAGGAAGCTTTCAAAAGATATGCCTTTGTTTCTTCAGAATGTAATCTTCAATAAATGTATAATACTCTCCTAGTCAAATTTGGTGTTTGCCAGTTCATAGGTAAACTACGAAGATACATTATCCACAGCAGGACAGTTTCTTGTTGAATGGCATTTTATTTTGAACCCACAGGCCTAGTGGTAGCTTTAAAGACAAAAAAGGTAGTGGGTACACATGTATTACTCTTAAGTAGTTCTACAGACTGAAGGTAAGGTAGTGAAATGCAAAATAACCTTGTATTAGCCAAGCTTCTATTTGGCATGCCAGTGCACTGCAGGCTTCAGTGCACAGAAGCTATATTGTTACTGCTGGAACAAATACTTTGTTCTTTTTATTCAGTTTTGCACAATTCCCAACATAATGGAGTCCTAAACCTTTAGCTACTTTGGTAATATAACTATTAGTTCTTGCTCAATGTACAATAAATTTGTGAGACCTATAAACAAAAGCTCTCCAATTTTTACTGTATTTTCCAAGACTGAAAATGAGCTAAATCTAGATGAAAGGTAAGAATTATTTTGAAAACCATTTTTACATCAACATCAAAATACCAGCTTGTTTCTCTGTAAAAATATACTCTCATAAACAGTCTTTAAAACTCATTTTTAAAGTTTCCATGGAGACCTAAGCTGCAGAAGTTGGCTGTGTCAGAAAACAGATTCTGAGAAAGTCCCATTTCATGCACTTTGATGTATTTGATTTCAACTCTACTGTTCTTAGGTTCTGCCTTTTTATGCTGTCTGATCAAAAAGTTGCATAGCTGAGGATTGCACAAATGTCTTCAAATAACCACAATGAAAAAGTGTTTCTGTAGGTTCAGCCTGGATAGCTGGCACATAAAAAAAAATTAAGCATTCCTCAAGCAAAGCTCTTAAGAAACGTGCTTGTGGGGTAACAGCATCTTGGGCTGTGTCAAGAAGATCATAGCCAGTTGTTTAAGGGAGGCTGTCATCCCCTGCTTGGCGTTGGTTAGACCATGCCTGTTGTAGGTTCTCCAGTGCAAGACTGATATAAATGAAGTGAGGCAGCAGAAGGCCTCACACTGTGCATGAGCTCTGAGAGGCCAGGCTGGGGGAGTGGGGCTTGTTCAGGCTGGAGAAGAAGCAGTTTTGAGGGTAGCTAAGTCACCTGTGTGTACCTACAAGATCAATAACATCAATGGTTCATGGTGGGGTAATGAGAGATAATGGATATAAATCAAAATAGGAGAAGGTCCATCTGGATATAAATAAAAAATTGAGGATGGTTAGACACGAATGTTTGGTTTTTTTTTAAGAATGGCTGTGTGGTCTCTATAACTGAAGGTTTTCAAGACCCAACTGGCTAAAGCTCTGAGCAAGCTAATCTGACCTTACTGCTGACCCTGCATTGAGCAGGAGGAGGTTGGACTCTGAGGCCTTTTGAGGTCCATTTCGATGTGAATGACTGATTCCATAAATGATCGATGCAGGTTTTCTACAAGGCAAATGTTGGTGTAATGAAGATTTAATTAGTCTCTGCCAACTTGGATCTTGTCCAACATATTCTGAGTGATTTTCCAGCTGCATTTTAAAATCCTGTGGATGATACAGAATAGTGGTAAACCATGTTTAGCCTCTGGGATAAGCAGAAGAGGTGGATACAGCTGAGAAAAACCTAGCTGCACTTTGAAGTTTTGCTTCTCATTTGAACATCACAGGGCACCCAGGCTCAAATGTCTGGCCACTGAAGGGGTGAAGACAAACATAACACTTCTGGCTTCTTTGCTTTTCCCATTTTCCAAATCTTTGACTGCAGAAATACAACTGTTACATTTCCTATGAGGCTGTATCTTGGAGAAAATTATCCAAAGCATGGAAAGTTTGCTTTGTTTTTGTTCTGAGTTTGGGTTTTTTTTTTCTTTTTTTCCATAAACTTCCCATGCATATATTACCAAGTTTGCTCGGAGGTTATTCATAATGGGCATACTATCAAATAGGAACATTTTAAAAAAGTAATTTCTCTTTCAGTGGGATATTATGCTCTCTTCTATCCTGAAATAAGAATTCTCTGTATCTCCCTTATAGCAATATTAGTACTTATCTCGTTTAACACTCCACAGTAGATTGCAAAACAGAATTCCGAAAATGAAATTTGCCCTAATGGAGCTTCTAGGTATTTTACAAGACTGCTAATGTCAGTGCATTATAGTGGTATATTTTGATAGGATTAAGTAGGGAAAATGTCCCTTAGGATTATTTTCCCATCTATGAAAAAGAATGTTGGTTGAATACAGGCGTGGCAATGTTGACATTTCTTTAGCCAGAATCGATACCAACATACTACTCATCTAATTTCAGTTCTAGGATAAATGGATTTTACTGCTTGTGTTTCTCTGTGTACTAGGATATACAACATAATTCTTCCAAATGACACTGTCTTCTATTTTATATTAAGTTTTAGTAATTTTGTTAGGTGATTAAGTAAATCACCACCCTTCACTAGTCTTTCCTCTTTTTTTATTGATAAGGCTGAAACTTTTAAAATGGAAATGTTTAATTCTTTTATATCTTGAGGAAGATTGCATCTGGAATTAAGATCCAAATGAGCTGTACTTTGCAGAAGTATTGTTCAATATATCTGTCATATTTGTTTTCTTACAGTGAAAGGTTCTTCTTAAGACTGAATAGAAATGGTTTGCCAAAATGTCCAGAAAAGCCTGAAAGGCACTGTTCTCTCTTTGTGGTAAGTTCTTTCTATTCTCAGTCTTTGTCATATTGAAAATAGAAGCTGAATTAAATTGTTATTCTGTGGGTGACTCAAAACTGCTCCCTGAGCTTGTACAGTGTTATGAACATCATCTGTAAACACTGGTTGAAATATATTGCTGATGTCTCAACTTGAATGTTTTCTGCCAATAGGTGGACACTGACCTAAACTTCCATGTGGGTGTACATACCAGTCCTTCCTGTAAGAAGGACCAGTTAGTTTTCCTCCATGTACTTTTTTTACACTTTTTTTTAGGATTTAGACCACTCTCACTTTCACATTCTTACTTTTTTACTGAATCTTACTTGGAATTGTACAAATGTACTGTTGCTGTTCAAGATATTCAGTAAGTCTTCTGTATCCTCCCACTGATTTTGCTGCATTATAGCATATTCTACCCCATGATATTTTAAGATAGTTGGTTTGTGTGCATGACCACCAATTTAAAGTGTTAAAGGGATGATTTCTTAATGCTGTATAAATGAACTTGCTGTTCATTTATCACTTTCACTGGCAGTAAAAGCAGTGTATAAAGATTTCTTTAAATGTCACATTTTCATCGTGATTCAGAAATAATGAGGTTCTGTTCTTCGCAGGATTTGGGTAGCAGTGAACTCAGGAAGGACATCTATATCACTGTGCACATTATCCGAATAGGTAGGTATAATTGTGAGTAGAAATCTTAAATTTTTTAGTCATGACAGTAAATAAAGAAAAACTGTGTGGGATCATCTATGGGATTTGTTAGATTAGTAAGGCCTTTAAATATTTTTTTTGGGAAAAAAAGAATGCTGTTTTTTGATGGAAAAAATGCTTTTGATTACTCAGTATTTTTTTGGTGTTATTTTTCAAGTGTAATGATAACTGAGGTTAGATGCAGGATATTTTGATACTGTCACATAACAAAATAAAAGTGTCAAATATGAACTGTGTTAAGATGATGGAGTTGTCACTGGGGAGCCCATTCTTGTTCCAAAGAGAGTAATTTCAAGCATCCTTTGTTCACAGAAAAACTTGCCTGGAAATTTAATGTACCTAATTAGTACCTGACATCTGATGCATATCTGAAATTGTTCAGATTAATTTTGTCTTCTATTTGACCTCTTTAAAAATCAGGAGAAAGTCTCAGTAATTTTAATCCCTGATGCTACAGATGGATATCCAGTCTTCTAGAACAATGCAAAGGAAAAGTGTACATTTGTGTTAGGTGTTTATTTTAAGAAGTTATCCTCTGGGCTCTACTGATGTGAAATAATAATCTTAGTGTCTGCTTCTGACCTCTTAGCTGTACTCTTTTCTTTGAAACTGTCTCTAGTTGCATCAGTGCAGTACTAAGTATAACTTTTCTTCCTTTTCTAAAGATATTCTGGTTTGAAATACAGTTGCTTTAATTTGTGCTGAGTTCAGAAAGAACTTGTTACAAAGTAAACACAATTTATGGCTTTGAGGAATAATTTTCCTTGGCATTTTCATGCTGTTTTAGTGTTTCAACAGAATATCAAAATACTGTTTTGGTTTTATTGGCAAGGATTGGGAAATGGTATAATAAACTCTGATGTAAGTATATTTGATAAAGATAAATGCTCTAAAGAACAATAAGGTCTGGAATTTTTCCTATTGTGTAGTTTTCATATATATTCTCAGTCAAGTTTATAAATGAACCACCGAAGTATTAAGAAGTTAAAATAAGATTTGTATGCTGCATGGTGTGAAAATTAAGAATTACTCTTCTAGCTGCTATGATGCAGAGGAATATTTGGAGGAGGCATTGCCCTGCAGCAACTGCAACCATAGTCTTTTCTCGTCAGAAATTAAGACTTGGTGGGAAAGATACATAGCTGTCTGTGCACAATTGAATAAAAAGCTTAGAAAGAGCAGTTTCAAATGCCAGGAACACAGTGAGAAGATTGATCCATTATATTTAAATCAAATAGAAAAGGCTAGAAAAAAATATTTTGTTTCAAATCTCTTTTCCTTGGCTGCCTTCTTTCTTATCGTAAATTGCTCTTCTGCCCTTTGTCATCTTTCCTCCCTGTGTTCTATCTCTACTTCATTTTTCTGCAGCTGGTCGATTATCCCCTTGCTAGCCAGTTGCCTCTTTGGAAGCAGCATTTGATTATTAATTGTAATGGCTCCATCACAACACCTCTCATGTAAATCATGGTTAGCAGCAAGCACAGTAAAATAATTCTTATTGGACAGCAAATGTTGAACACTCCGTCATGTCTGAACTCTAAATTAAATTTGGTCATGTCATGAGTGTGCTATCACTGGCTGTCAGAAATGTGTTTGTTGAGTGGAGGTCATGAGAGGGTGAGCAGTACCTCTGGTCTGAGACCTTTCAAGATCACCACATATTTACTGGACTTCTTGTACCAGTTGCTATCCTAACATAGTATAAAGATAGACAGCTTTGCAATGAGTACACTTGACATCATCTACTCAGGCCTTTCACCATACTGATCTGGATTGCTGTCTGTGTCCTTTCTGTGTTTTTAAGAGACAGTTCCATGGATTATGCATCAAATATATATTTTGTTTGGCAGGACGAATGGGAGCTGGAGAAAAGAAAAATGCCTGCAACGTACAATATAGACGGCCCTTTGGCTGTGCAGTCCTCAGTATTGCAGATTTGCTGGCAGGAGATTCAAAGGATGACCTCATCTTAAAAGTATACATGTAAGAAATGCTTTTTTCTTTATTTTTGTAAGTAACTTAAAGTCAGTTTGCATCAGAAGTAATGGTGTTAAAGGTGGTGCAAATAAATAGCTGTAGCTCCTTGTCTGTTCCAAAAAAAGTATAGTAGCTAATTTGTGGGGTTTTTTTGGTCATAGTTTGGAAATTTTGGTTAATTCTACAGATGTACCCTTTATCTTTAATATTAACCCACTTTATAAATGCATCCTTTTAGATCCCTATGTATGTTTCAGCATTTTTCACATCCCTGTAAGAGTTTCTGGAGCTCTCTTTTTATAGCAACAAGAAGTGCTTTTAGGACTTTTTTAAATTCCTTGTGCTGCCTAGGCAGCCAGTGGAGGTACTTTATAACTACACAAGAAAGTAGGCAGAGTATCATTTTGTGAAATGAAGCAATCATATCATGGGAATAACAAAGGTGTATAAAGCAGTGAGTGCTGGAGAGTGATAAATCAAAAATAGATTTTAAAATGAATAGCTGATAGTAGTTGGAAAAAAGTTCAATTTGTCTGCTTGTAGCAACACAGTGCCTGTAATTTCCTGCCGATCTTCGACATTATAGTAGGAACCATTTCGTGAAGTGGTCTATTCTAAGCATGTAGAACTGGGGCACATATTGTCATACACATGAGGGAAGTTCTGCCCCTCCCAGGGTTAGCACTAAAACCTTGAAGGCACAGAATTCTTTCAGGTAGCCTTTCTCCTCTCCTCTGTATACCTCTGTGCTGAATTAGAGCTGCTGGAATCGAGAGCTGCAGCAAAGTAATTTAGTGTGACAATGGACATGTGGGCTGGCTCTTTTATAGACTCCCAGGACATTAAAGTCAAATAAGTGCTTGCTATTGGTTAACTAAATAGATTTTTCTGCCTATGATATTCTTTTATTTTTTTTTTTTTCAAACTTTCCTGTTTGTTCTAAGCTGACAAAAACAATAGACGAAGAAATTTTGCTTAAAACCAGACTTGATGCTAAGACTAACTCTAGTCTAACCCATGAAAAATGATCATTAGAACATGGTCAGTTTTTCCTTATGGAAAAGCAGTTCTTTTCTATCTGTATGCTGAAATGCCATTTGCTCTTTCAGTGACTACCTCCTGAAGATCACATCCTGTTTTAAATAAATTTGAAGTGTACAGCACAGATTTTTCTGTCTGCTAAGATCGGCTCTGAGTCCTGTGTCTCCTCCTGAGTGTCACAGGATAGATTTCTGTGTGGTTTAGAGATGAAGGTTAGATCTATACAGATGATGAACTTGGTCATGGCTGAGTTCCTGAGCATAATTGCTCATATCTTTCTCTCACCCTTTGCGACATGAAGCAGGTATTTCTAGGGTGCCTTTGTCAAATAATAAGATCACTCTCTTTCTATTGAGACAGGCAGTTTCAAGGGGCTTTATTAGCTCCTATTGTGTTACTAGTTTTGTGAACAAAAGAGGCTTTGTTTAGAGATAAGTGGTGAAGCTGGTTTGAAAAACTTGTGTTCCTATTTCAGAGTTAAGAAAGTTATCATTTTTCTAGGTGCAACACAGAGAGTGACTGGTATCAGATCCATGAAAATATCATTAAAAAGCTGAATGCACGTTACAACTTGACGGGCTCCAATGCAGGTAAGTTGACATATTTCTGTTGGCATTCTTAGGGTTTTCTTAGTTTGCAAGTGAAGTGGCTCTATTTTAGAAGGACTTGTCTATGAATTAAACATTTTCTCACATAGAGAAAAATACTCAGAGGAAAATATATGATGCTGCCATTCTTGTGCACATTTAAGAAGGAAATAACTGATTTTTTTTCAAGTAATAAGAAATATAAACTTTTATTCTGGGCTGAGGAGCTACTGTTTGCTGTGAAGATCTATTCACATGAGGGACTGATCAATTTATTAGTCTATGTAGCTTGACATTTCTGCTTAATATTTTCATCAAGAATAGAAAATTTGCCATTGGTGTTGTATGTTAAACTTCAGAAGAAAATGAACTGTGCAATATCTGCATTCCAGGTGATCAAGATGCAGACTTGATAGTTAAGAACTTAACCAATAGTCCTCCACAGTCAGCCATATGTTACTGTAACTGCCATCAAAATAAATTCAAGTGTGAGACTTAAGAAATGGGAGACAACTGACCTTTGTTATTGTAAGCTAAGGTTTGACCCATAAAAGATGTTGAATTTGCTTTTTTTTTCTTTCCCCTTTTTTTTGTGGTACCCATTTGCTAACTTCTGAATGCTCTCATCCAGGAATGCTGTCAAACTTGAAATGAAACCTGAAATGGAAGCTCATGAGTCTATTTCCCTTGTATTAAAATATGGTTTTTTCCCTGTGAAATGTTAGCTAGTTGAAATATAGCTATGGAAAAATCTCATATGAACTCATTTTCCAGGTTGTACTGTAATTGTAATCCCTTCCATGTAGTAGACTTCATGGTTCTTTAATTTGTTTTCAAGCATAATGATTATCTTGAAAATGGATGTTCAACAGTCTTTAGTATATAACCAGGAAACACATAAATGCTCATGCTATTTATCAAGACTGAAGTTATTTATTTAACCCTTTCTAATCCTGTTATTTTCTCATATAGAATCTAGCCACATTTATACATATATTTAAGGTTTAGAGTATCATGCATCTTACTGGACAATAAATATAAAAATCATGTAGGGAAAATGCAAAAGCACATTACTAAGTATCATGTTCTGCTTAATAAATCTGTCAACCTTATTCATGAAGAGCAACTTATTCTTGGTTATTCTGACTGTCCATGCAATACCTGCTTACTCTGTGATACATCCATCGCTTATCCTATTTCATTCTCATGCAATGAGAGTTCACCATTAAATACCCAGTGGTCCTAGGAGACATTGGATAAATTTGAATACTCTTTAATTATGTGAATATTCAATATGAAAGACATGTGGGACTTGAGTTTTTTTTCTCCAGGTTACGGGGGACTGGTAACTAAAGATAGCAAACTGAACATCAGTTACATTTTGTAAAGGACTGTCTAGGGGAGGGAGGCAAAGACAAGAGCAGCACAGAATTCCAGTAGTGCATGTGAAGGTTGGAGAGGGAGGGAGGAAGTGAGCAGTAAAGTCAGTTGGAGTACTGAGCATCTGAAAGATGAAATATGAAAGGTTATTTACATTGCACACGTGACAGTTGTTCCTCTGTGACTACTTACAGCCTGAAAAAATGCTTACAAGGCTTTAGCAATGCGTTTAGATACTTCTGCTGACACCTCATGGAAAATACTGTTGTTACACTACTTTTTATTTTTCTTTTGCTGTCTTTTCCTGTAATAGTATTGGATGGCTCATTCTGAAGCCTCATTAGCCTTGTCTGCCACCTTATAGTTGTTAAAAAAGGAGAAAATCTTGCATTATAGGAGACATGGGTCTCTTCTTTCTCTTGGGAAACATTGCTGGTGTGAGCCAAATGTAGGAGAACTTGAATTTTCAGTTTATATTGCACTTGCCCTTTTCAAATCACCTTAAAAAGACATGAGAAAGAAAACACAGTAAACACACAATAAAAATATGCTTCAAACTATTGTCTGTCCTCTAGGCTTGTTTCCTCTTCACATTCTGTCCTCTACAGTTTCTTTCAGCTCAGGAGATTTTCACACAAAGTCTTTAGTTTACAAAAATTCCTATCTCCCACTGCTGAAATAGTTTATCAGATAATTAAAAATATTCCTCAGGAAAAAAAAAATTCTCTCTGTTTTCTGGGAAATCTAAAAAGGAACTCAAAATGTCCTTTCAGCATCTTTCGTGTGAAATACGTATTGCCAGACAATAGCATTTGTATTTAGCTTTCAAACCTCCACTTCCACAAAAAGTACTTTTTCTACTTCAACCTATGACAGCTCTTAAGTACAGAATCATCTTGATTCTTATTCTCAGCTTGTGTCTAAAAAAGATCAAATCAAGGTGAATTGATAACATGACCCTCAAAGGTTCAGGGGACAGTTGTTCATCCCCTTTCCTGTTAGTGGAATGAGAAATTAGGGGACTCAGTCTCATGGATAATTTAGCACCCTTTGCTGGACTGGAAACTGGAATGTGTTTTCTGCATGAGTTTCCAGTCTAGAGTAGCAGGTAGTGGATCAAATTACCATGTACCACCTGTCTTTGCAGCTCATGTCAGGTGTTAGCTTATTGGCAAACACCACATTGTCTGCTGTAGGAGATCAAAACATAAATGCAAAGGCCAAGTTGTATAGCCTTTCCTGCATTTAGTAGCGGTGTTATTTCTTACATTGAGTTTGTCGTATTTGTAGAATAAATAGGTTTCACTGATATCTGCAGTGGAGCTGGCTATAAAAGCTATTTTTCCTATAATATTTTCTCTTAGAATTAGAATCCACTTACTTCATTTTAAAATGAAAAAAAAAATCTGTGGAAAAAATATTATTCCTGCATAGAGATCACATCTAATTACATCAGTCTTACGTGGAAAATAACACATTTCTATTTCTGTATCTGTAGGAACAGAAAGCAGTGAAATGCATACTACAGACAGAGAAAATTGTTACTGGCTTCTCTCAAACCATATAAAATCATCCTTTATCCCATTATGATATATTTTAGACTGAAGCTTAGCCAAAGTCCTTGCTTTTATATCAAAGCCTGGGCTGCTGTCAGGTATCAGAATCTCCTTGTAGGGTTTGCAATGCGGGTCATAGTTGCAGATCTTATGCTTTGTATGTGACTGTGAAACTGTACTCTGGACCTTTCTTAGGACTACAGTAAACTGCTTTGTAAACTGTGATTGATCATAAAATAGCTGCTTCATTTGGCCACAGAATTACTGTGCCATGAACCTGTTGATTTTTAAAGTGGTTTGAAGTGCATTTTAGGGTGAGGAGCAAAGAACAAAGCCAAAGCAGATTCTCCTGGAAGTCATGCTAAGCCACATGAAAAACAAGGTGCTTGGTGACAGCCAGCATGGCTTCACTAAGGAGAAATCCTGCCTGACCGATTTGGTGGCCTTCTACAACTGGGCTACAAAAATGATGGACAGGGGTGGAGCAGTTGACGTCATCTATTCGGACTTGTGCAAAGCGTTTGACAGTGTCCCACATGACATCCTTGTCTCTAAATTGGAGAGACATCAATTTGATAGGTGGACCACTCGGTGGATAAAGAACTGGCTGGATGAGTGCATGCAAAGAGTTGTGGTCAATGGTTCAATGTCTGGCTGGAGACCAGTAACGAGTGGTGTCCCTCAGGGATTGGTGTTGGGACCAGTCTTGTTCAACATCTTTGTTGGAGACATGGACAGTGGGATTGATTGTGCCCTCAGCAAGTTTGCTGATGACACCAAGCTGTGTGGTTCGGTTGATACGCTGGAGGGAAGGAATGCCATTCAGAGGGACCTTGACATGCTTGTGAGGTGGGCTGATGCCAACCTCATGAAGTTTAACCATGCCAAGTGCAAGGTCCTACACCTGGGTGGGAGCAACCCCAGGCACAGCTACAGGTTGGGCAGAGAAGAGATTCAGAGCAGTGCTGAGGAGAAGGACTTGGGGGTGTTGGTTGATGAGAAAATGGACGTGAGCCAGCTTCAGTGTGCGCTTACAGCCTAGAAAGCCAACCGTATTCTGGGCTGCATCAAAAGGAGCATGACCAGCAGGTCGAAGGAGGTGATCCTGCCCCTCCGTTCTTGTGAGACCTCACTTGGAGTATTGTGTGCAGTTCTGGTGTTGTCAACATAAAAAGGGCATGGAAATGTTAGAACAAGTCCAGAGGAGGGCCACGAGGATGATCAGGGACAGGAGCACCTCCTGTATGAAGACAGGCTGAGAAAGTTGGGGCTGTTCAGCCTGGAGAAGGCTGTGTAGAGACCTCATAGCAGCCTTGCAGTATCTGAAGGGGGCCTACAGGGATGCTGGGGAGGGACTGTTCATTAGGGACTGTAGTGATAGGACAAGGGGTAATGGGTTGAAACTTAAACAGCAGAGGTTTAGACTTGATATAAGGAAGAAATTCTTTACTGTTAGGGTGGTGAGGTACTGGAATGGGTTGCCCAGGGCAGCTGTGAATGCTCCATCCCTGACAGTGTTCAAGGCCAGGTTGGATGAAGCCTTGTGTGATATGGTTTAGTGTGAGGTGTCCCTGCCCATGGCAGGGGGGTTGGAACTAGATGATCTTAAGGTCCTTTCCAACCCTAAGTATTCTATGATTCTATGGTTCTGTGAAATCTGGTCATCATTAAACATGGTTCTATAAAAAATATATAAAGAAAATTGTGAATGCTACTCCATTTGGACATACTTATGCAGCATCATGGATTACTTACTTTCTTCTGATTTTTAGTAAGTTTTTATCATGTGCAACTTTATATTCTATTCTTGCTTATAGTACTATTTCTTTTCTTCCTCTCATATCCATTCTTTAGACTTTCAAAAGTTGAAATGTATTTTTTTTATTTAGTACATGATAATGAAAGGACTGTCAACTAACTGATGCAGTGCTTTAGGTGTTGTGATTGTAGCAGTCCTTTGGGCTCTGAAGGTAGAGGGCTCTTGTCCGTAAAAATTAATTACTTATGACTATGAACAAGTTACATAGTTAAACAGTGATGGTTCTTACTGTAATCCCTACTTAAACACTAACAGCATCTTCCAAGTACCTTCTTAGGCACACGATCTTCCTGTAGGTACATAAAGCTGAGGTAACTCATTTTTGACATTGCTTGAAGTTGAGATCGGGGTGGGGAGCTGGAGGGACGTGGGACAGTTGCACAGTCAGTGTACAGCGAGATAGATTGAGCTGCTTGAGCACTAGGCTGAAAAAAGGTTCTGGGGATGATTGCTGTGATTCTTGTGCCCATGCTGTTTAAGGGAGTATATAAATATATAAATACAGGCTTACCATAGAAATCATTTACTCCAGTGTTTGAGACATTCTTCAAAGACAGAAAATGTCTTAGTTCAGACTCTGATTTGGAAAAACAGGATTTCTAGTCTGTCTCATGTGTCCCAGATGAGCATGCTAATCACTTGGCTTCTCAGACTTCCCTGCAGCTACTATTCAACTTTGTGTACTATCAGACGATACTCATTATGCCATGGGGAAAGTGAAAGTGGCCCTAAAGCCTGCCAGTTTTCCCAAGTGTGATCTGTATTCATGATATCTTAGCAAATCCTGTAGTGCGAGATTTAAACCTTGGTCTTGTGTTACATGTGAATATTCTCCCCAGTGAGAGATCTTATAAAAACCATATTAAAAAACTGATGAAAAATGCACTACAACATCTTCTTCCTTCATCCTCCTTTGAGATGATAGACTGGATATCTTAGTTTTAAAGGGTTGCAAAACATTCCTTTTTTTCCTCCACTTTTTACTTTAGGTTCCTAATATTCTCATGTGCAAGCTTCTGTGTAAAAGCCAATTTAGAATGCTTTATAACGAGTCTTGAAAGGCTGTATGTGCCTGATACAGAAATTCTTGAGGGCTGAGACAAGGGTACACATGGTTCTCTTGTTACAGCAAAGGAGGTGAAAATCCTTTCAAATCCTACGGAGAATAACTTACTTGTTTAAGAAATTATAAATGTATCTAGCTGCTCTGTAGCTTTGGACTCTTGCATGAATTCCACGAAAATAGCAAGTAGAGTGGGAAGGTCTTTTCCTGTGTGATTATCTTGGAATGCTCTGATGAACTAGACAAGAGTGATGTAACCTAATTGCATGTTTACCGAATGCAGTGTGGTGTATCCTGTGGTAGCAACGCCAAACTTTGCAATTCTACTGGAAACACTTAATTTTACATTAACTTTAGCTGATGGGAGGGCCTTAAGCTTTAGAGTAAACAGATTCAGGATTGTGGGATTTTTCTTGCCATTCCTGGCTTCAGCATGTTAATTCCTTAGCTATTCCATAGGCGGTCAAACTACAACTCTTGAAAAATCTACATAAATCATATCTGCTTGCATGCAGTTTAGGTAATAAAAAGAAAAACAAAACGTAAAAGAAATTATTGTATCTAGTAGTTGGCAGGAACATAGAAACAGCTTCCCAAGGCAGGTCTTCTCTCTACGGTATTAAAAAAATCTAAGACAAATGCAGGTTGTGGTTTGATTTGTGGAAGATGAAGTCTGTCAGCCACAAACTGTTAATGTTTTTAAAAGACTAAGACTCACAAGGAGGTTTTCAAAATAATAGTTTACTATCTGTAGTAAATTCAGAGTTGCTTCCATGTACCTGTGCAAAAACCTTTGGGCAGGGGGTCATCCAAGGTGATGCTGTCTAACTAAAGGAAACTGGTCTATGAATGGGCAACTGCATAATGTTATGATTGAAGCATGGAGGACTCACAACCCATATTGTTGATAGATGTTTGCCAGGAATCCCATCATGAGGAAGGAGAAACTGTCTTCTTAGAGGGCAAAGTTATTAATCAAATTATACAGTAAATTAGATTGGAAGGATTCTCAGGAGGTTATGGGGTCCAACACCAGTTCAAAGAGGAGCCAACTTCAAAGTGGGATCTAACTTTTTTGAAGTTCAGTGAGGTTGCTCATTCAAAAGGCAAATTTCATTACACTGCTATCATTTTAATTCAACCAGACCAAAGTAAGTTTTGTAAAGCAAACATCCCTAGGTTTAGGGAACTATTGTTACCTCATATGTGCATTTTCTAACCCAGTGTATGTTGGCACTAAATCTCACTGTAGCTCAGTGAGTATAAGACTCAATCAGAGAAGGCATGAGATAGAGCAGCCCAAGGTGTGAACTCTTCTGACAAGACACAAGTTCTGGGACAACTATGACAATGGAGAGAGTTGGATACAAACGATGGTATATGCTTTGGGGCAACATATGTCTTCCTACACCTATTTTCCTGCATTCAGCAGGCTCTTGGCACTCCAATATTATCTTTTCTCCATGGTTATTGTTAAACACTGAGAAACTAAAAACCAGCCAAACAAAACCAAGCATGTAGAAATCCATACATTTTGTTTCATCACCTGTTCTAGAAAAGGTAGGCTTTGGCTTACAAATTCCTGGGCTTTAAAAAGGAAGCCTTTCAGAGGCATTAATTACCTTGTAGTGGAGAAATATTAGAAGTCCCATGAAGTGAGGTAGCTGAGGAGCATTATTGTTCCACACTTTGTGTGATGAAATGCCACAACAGATAAAATACATTAGGGAATTTGTAGCTCAGTAGAAGTTTAGAGTGCGGTATTTCTAAGATCATAGCTGTGGTAACTTAGAGTATTTTCTAAATACCACAGAAGAAGAAGAAGAAGTAGTGTGACTGTTTGCATGACACTACTCTTCAGCAGTTCACAGTGTTATCCCACTCGAGAGTTGTTGCAAGGAGAGTTTCTTCCTGTGAATCATCATGAGACATGCCAGATGGGAAACAAAATATGCATTCCCTGCTGGGAACAGCTATAATTGTTAGCCACAGAAAGGAGACTCAGGCTCACCGTGAAGAACTGACTGGAGCAATGGTTAGTAGAAAATGAGGAGGAATGAGAGCAGGAATGGTAACATGTTCTCAATAGAGGAGATAGAGTGGAATGAAGTACCTAAATATTAGGTTACTCCTGAGTGTATTATTAATCACAGAGAAATTTTCTGATGCTTGTCTTTTCCTAGCAGGGATCAGAGATGTCAGTAGTGCTCTGAAATGTGTTTTGTATATATAACGACTAACATTTAAACAGCAAGTGCATTTGTTTAATTATTCAAGTTCTATGACAATTTATTAATCTGTCAGTTTTAATCTTTGTCACATTTTGTGACAAGGAGATTTTATGACAATATGTATTCCATTTTGATGTGTTTAAGAATTAGCTGTCACTGAAGGCTGCAATTTGAAATACATTTAAAATAAGAATAGTGCTCATATGTGCTTCACTAAGTTCACAATAAACTAAGGCATTTCTTTTTGTCCTCAACTAATGCTAAAGCTGAAAGATTAAGTATGTAAAGAATTTTGTACATAAATAGTTCAAGATCATCCGGTCCCAAATGACAACTTTGACATCTAAAAAAACCAGTTTTAGAGCAGATTTTTTGACAATGATTTGTAGAACTTGTAGTAAAAAGTACTTAAGTACTTTTTACAAGCTGGATGATGTTGTTCTACAATCTTATATAAAGCCATTTTCTCAAATTCAGGAGTAACCAAATATCTAAAATTTGTGGCCTAATCCAGCAGGTAATATTAATTATGGTATTTTTGGGAAAGGATATTAATCCTTAAAGGTGGCAGACTTTAAACCCATCAGATGTAATTTTTTTCATTTTTACAGCAATACAAGCTTGTATTGTTGTTGTGGAAGTTCTGACTTTATCATAAGTTCAAGGTAGATTTTTGGTATAATGATCTGTCCTTCATATATAGTGTGACATAGACTGTGCTGGAGATGACAGCTTTAATAAAATTAAATTCATACTGTTGTATTGGGTCTTGCTAAGAGACTTGGTTTTAGCAAGGAATTGCAAATGTGCAGTTATGATGTGGCTGGGGACATTTTATATCCAGTAGAAACTATGACTTGCTATTCATACCAGTATTGTGATTATAGAATTATTTTGGTTGGAAAAGACTTTTAAGATCATTGAATCCAACCATTAACCTAACACTACCAAGTCCACCACTAAACCATGTCCCATCTACACATCTTTTAAATACCTCCAGGGGTACTGAGTCAACCGCTTCCTTGTGTAGCCTGTTCCAATGCTTGACTACATTTTCAGTGACAAAAAATTTGCTAACATCCAATCTGAACACTACCACCAGTGCAGCCTGAGGCCTTTTTCTCTCCTCTCAAGCTAAGCTTGTTACTTGGGAGAAGAGACCAACACCCAGCTCACTACAACCTCCTTCCACGTAGTTGTAGAGAGTGATAAGGTCCCCCTGAGCCTTCTCCGCTCCGGGCTAAACAGCCCCAGTTACCTTAGCTGTTCCTCATCAGTCTTGTTTTCTAGACACTTCATCAGCTTTATTGACCTTCTCTGGACCTGCTCCAGCATCTCAATGTCTTTCTTGTAGTGAGGGGCCCAGAACTGAACACAGCATTCAAGGTGTGGCCTCACCAGTGCCGAATATGGAAGGGATGGTCACCTCCCTGCTCCTGCTCCCCATATGATTTCTGCATGTGACTGAAACAGCATCCAATTTAAACCTGGAATTTCCTGGCTAAGGGTACAGAATGATAATAACTGACTCATATTTCCATCTTGAGTTGGTTTATGTCTTAGCAGTGAAGTTTTTATAAGCCTTTTCCAAAAATTTGGAAATTACAGAATTTTGAATTACAGAAATTTGTAAGACTATTTAAAATGGTAAATTATAGAACATATATGCATGATATCAGCTCCTTCAAGAGTTTTATTTACAAATTCATCAGAAATGTTATCTGGGGCTTTATTTTGGTGGGAATTTGTTTCTCAACACTTTCTTTAGGTCCCAGTTAAACTGTTTCTTTGTTTGAAATAACACATAATTGGAATGGAAGTACCTAAATTTCATGTACTATGGTGTGAAGTCTGTTTGCATGGCAGAGTTGCTCTTCATAAAACAGAAAATAAGGGTTTTTTCCCTGGGAACAATATACAATACATAACATGTAAGAATGTAAAACAGTATTTTGTGCACTGCCTAATGTTCTAGTTAACAAAATAGTGTGTAAAAATGTAATTTAAAAAGAAAAATAGCAAGCTGATTGGAAGGGGGCTACAGAAATGCTTGGGATGGACTCTTCATTAGGGACTGTAGTGACAGGACAAGGGGTAATGGGTTAAAACTTGAACAGAGGAAGATTAGATTGGATAGAAGGAAGAAATTCTTTACTGTGAGGATGGTGAGGTACTGGAATGGGTTGCCCAGGGCAGCTGTGAATGCTCCATCCCTGGCAGTGTTCAAGACCAGGTTGGATGAAGCCTTGTGTGATATGTTTTAGTGTGAGGTGTCCGTGCCCATGGCAAGGGGGTTGGAACTAGATGATGTTAAGGTCCTTTCCAACCCTAACTATTCTATGATTCTATGATTTATCTTTGTGATATAACAACATAGAGTGGAAATGGGTATTGACATTCTGTGAGTATTGCTAATAGAAAAGGGCATCAGTGGGCTTACTAAAGTAAGAATTGGAGAAATTATTGCTGAAGATTTTTATTGTCTGTATAAGGAGGTTAGGCTAGATGCTTGTTTGTCATTCAGCCTTCTGGTCCTTTAACCTTCATCCTACAGTGATTCTGACAAGAAGTACTTAACGCTTTACCATTTAAACCTGTAAAGAAATTCCAGGCCAAGTTACTCATGATAATAATGCCATTTGCTTTTAAGTGTTTATCTTCCATGTGAAGAAGAAAAATACCCTGACTTTCCACACTTGAGGGCATTTCTGGCAAAAGCTTTAGGTACAAGAGCCTGTTTAATTCATGAGCTCCAAGAAAGTTGTCAACATTTTGCAAAGGCTGTTTCTCTTGCGTTCTCTTTTTCTAAGCTAAAAAGCAGTATTTAAAGCTGAGGAAAACACAAAGAATTTGGAATTTTCTTTGATAATTGAAAGTAATCACAATAAAGACTTGAACAAAGGTTGTTGCGGACTGAATCTACCTCTCCTTTTTTTTAAAAAAAAAAAACTTTTTTTGCCAGGCTGTAATTTGTGGGATTTGCTACACAGATTTTGCTGTGGCCAAATTGCATAAGATTGACACAATTATTTTTCTCAGATCACATTAAATCAATAGATTATTTCCCAAATCCAATGTGGAAATCTACTGATTTTATCTCTGCACTAGTAATTTGGCCACTTTAAATACTACCAGAAATAGGACCACATGTATGTTTTCAGAATAGTTTTAACACCCTTAGGCAGCTTTATTTGGACAGATGCTGAATTTTATTACCTTTCTTAAAATACAAACAGTGCTGAATAGCATTCTGTCTGAGGTTTTTTTCTATCAGCTTCCTGAGCAGCTGCTAGGCATTTTCTTCTTAATATGATCTAGGATTCTCTGCTGCCCGTAGATAGAAGCTGAATGTAAATGTTTTCCCTTCCCCCCTAGAAGCTCAGATGCAAATAAGTGGTCTGTAAGCATAACAAACAGTTGCCTTTTGCCATAACTAAATGCAGAAATCAGCAATGTTTTAAGGTGAAATGACAGACCTAACAAAAATCTGTAGTGCTTATTCAGCCCACTTGTCAATTTTCTGTATTATTTTTCACCTGAATGATAAAAATAATCTGTGGTGAACTATGGTGTGAGCTAATTGTTAGGAATTTCATGTGCTTGCAAAAGAAATAAAAGCAGATCTGTCTGCTGTGCCACACAGAGTTTTGTGGTAGTATTTTCAGAACTGGAGTAAATGAATAATAATAGCTAACACGAGAAGGTTTAATTACCACTAGGAAAGTAATTGATTTTTTTTTTTCTGAGAGCACAAAGCTACATTATGTTCCTAACTAAATAAAATATCAGTCCTTTAGAGACTGGATAAACTTTTTCATGTTATGTTTTAGCTCCTAATGTTTTAGAAATCAGAAATCTGTAGTTTTGAAGTTTCTGATAGATTCCAGGTCTCATAAATGGTGTAGTGATCATATCAGCCACAGCTAGATGCAGTGTATGGTGGCATGTTGTAGTTTTGTGTTTTGCTTTGTCTGTGCACAGCTGTTCCATCAGATGCTCTAATTTTTTCTACAGCTGATAATTTTATTGTGTAGTGCATGAAATGAGATGAGAAGGAACTGATGTTGACATGTATCATCAGAGTGGAATAAATTAAACTAAAGGATATTACCTTTGTTATATGACAGAAAAGTTATTCATGTTTCCACAGGAGAAATGTTAATGAATTTACTTTCTATTTCTGTATGCAAAAAGAATATTTCTGCAATCTTTCTCTTGGATTCTTTTTCATTGAGTGTCGTATTCATATCTCCTACATTGGCTGCTGACCAAATTATGTGGAACTGTACTCCACCTTGACCCTGTCTCATTACTGTCTAGTGATTAAACTTTCCTTTCTAAGGGCACTAAGATTTCCACCCATTAATTTCTTCTCCACAGAGCTATCTTTAATCACCTGTAAATTGGGTTCAGTGGCTTTCTGGTATGCAAAATCCTGGTTACATTTTGATGAGGAAGGTGGTGTCTTTCAACTTGTCAGTTCCTCTTCATTTGCAGTGTGTCTGAGGGAATACCTCTGCACTTCAGTTGATGTGCAACCTTCTGAAAAATCTGAATTGCTCTGTGATGTGGCGGTGTGTTTTAAATTGTTGGTTAACTCTAATTGATAGTCAGATAACTTCATTTATAATAAGGATACAAAGTTCAGTCCCTTGTAAAATTTGAAATATTCCATCTTTCTAAAGTGCCTCTTCCCCTTGACTTTTATTTCAGACATACAGTTCCTCAGTCATGACGGGTGTCTAGTAACTTTGGCAAGTTTGTTGCATTTTTATATACCCAATATAGTGTTGCTGTGGCTTGTAACTGTCCACAGGATTTGTGTTTAGCTGACAACAGTCCTCTTTACCTATGTGGCTTTGGGTATCTATAACCCTACTAGACTGAAATAGAACATAGAAAAGACACGTGACGATAAACAAGGCCTTGAAAGTACTGTCATGGGAAGATACTAGAGGACTCATACTTATGAACACCTTGGCAGTGGTAAATTACTGGTCATCAAATACCGTGACCTTGAGAGCAGAATAAAAGCAGTTTTAGGGGAAACTAGGAACATAGAACAGATATGTGGCATATATGAAATACAGCATATGTGATGAATAAAGATGTAACACAGACTTGCAGACCAATGAAGAAATAATAAGGTGTAAAGCTCATTAACGGACATAAAAATTACTCCAAGAGGAGCCTAGAGAATGGGGTGAAACAAGCAACATCTTACTCCTTATAGCAACGGACTTGGGATGCTTGTAACTTGATCACCATACCTCCCCCCTTCCCAGGTTGAAACCATTGACTTTAAGACCCCAGAGGGGCAGTGGAAGGGTGAGCAAGGGGCAGATACTGGAAACTTTGCGTGTATGTATGTCATTTCAACAGTATTTTGCTTGGACTGTGTTAGTATCTTTGTAAGTGGACTAACAATAAGTCTTTGATTAGACTGCTGCAACTTTGATTAGAACTCAGAGTAAGTTCCTGGCTTTGCATGTGTAGTATGTTCCTTTTGTTCATCACAAGATCCCAAATATAATAAATGCAGGGGAATTCAAGCAACCAATTCTGTAATGTGGGTGTCACACCTCAGTAACAGTATGCATCTTCTGATATTAAGTCCTTAATGCAGGGGAGCCTAACTTTCCTTGCAAAATTAGTGGAGGTTTGAGAGGGCAATCAGAACACTTAACTGGGGATCATCTTTTCATCGATTATATAAAGTCCATACACTCTTGCCTTCAGTGTTTTTATCAGATGTATCAGATCTGCTTCCCTTGTTGTCAATTCTCTTTTCATAGGCAGCTGGACCCTGAGCAGCAACACCATTAACTTGCAGCCTTGGTTTTCAGAGGTTGTTCAGACTTCCTTCCCTGGGCATCTTTGCTCTGTTTGCATTCTGGTTTCGTTTCATTCTTTCCTGTCATACTGGGCTATTTGCACTGTGTAACATTCTTAAATATCTTTGCTATCTTCAATCCAGTGTTCTTCATTATTCTGAAGAGCTGGGGGATGAATTCCAAAGATGTATTTAAACTACAGGTAAAATGACTAAGCCATGTTTTAAGTGTGTTCAGTGAGAGATTTTCTTGATGCTTTTGGATATAAAAAAATAACTCTTCACTTTCTAACAATGAATGTTCTAAAATGCAGAGAGCTAATACCTTTCTTGCCTTGCATGATCAAGTATTTCAAATCCTTGACAGGCAGCTTATTTCTCCAGTTAGAACTGTTTTGACATTGATGTTTTCTGACATTTGCCTCATTTTTGAGCTAATTTAAGTTCTTCAAGGAAATCTGCGAAATTTCTGCACAAAGAGAACTGTAGTATGAATTGGATTTGGGGTCTTCAACTTTTATGTAGAAAACACAATAACTTTGCTCAACACCAGGTGGTGTACAATATCTGATTAATGCTGGTGTGATTGATGTGATTTGGAGCAATGGCAAATGCTTTTCAGGTTTCCAAGGAAACAGTGCACTAGGGGCATATGGGGGTATGAATATACATACATATGTATGTATAATGATTTCTTAAAATATAAGAGAAATAAGATTGGAGTTGGGCTAAATATCCATATGTATAAGTGAACTATACCCAGCCTAGCTCTTCCCAGCCAGCAATGAAAAACTTTTCACCTGCTCTAACAGAGTCTGAATTTTGCCTGTAAGATTTCTTACCAGCCTCCTGTACTCTCAGCTGGCCACATCACTGGTATGGTTTGTTTTCTCTTCTTGTCTCCACCAAAAATAATTGTAATTAATTCCTAAAAGTTGCTTACAGGTTGACCACAGAACAAGTTCCTACTACCAAAATAATTCATGTACATGCCATTAAATACAGTCCTTAAAATAGAACAGACTTCACAGTGGTTTTCCTCATAAGATTTGTTTATGTACTTAGTTTGAGATGTGTAGGTGAGCTGTTTTTCATAAGAGAATGAAAGTCCTGTCAGGGTATCACATTCTCTGGAATTGCCAAAATAATAAAACATTAATGGAGGTAAGAGGAAAAAGATAAAAGTTGTCATGTAATTAGATTTCTGATCTCTTTAGGGCAGTAGCCAGGACTGACAGCACTTAGTACAGATTTTTCAAGCTTTGATTTCAAAAACCATCAAACTTCAAGTAAATTTATTCAGTTAAATCGTAACATGATTGTAGGGAGAATATCTTCCAAAGCTGAAAGGACTGATGGCCTTGTTATTCAGTCTGTGTGTGCATGTTATTTGTGTAAACTTAATCTAAAGTTACTTATGAGTCCTCTGAGTTGCTTGTTTATCTCCAGTTGTTTGGTGTATATAAAGAGTTTGCTCTTGTTTTCTCCTTGATCTGTATGTCGGCACATGATATGCTGCAGTAATGTTGAAGGTTAGGGTAGACTAATCTGTACAAGCTGTATCATCCTGGCACTTGCCTTATTTAAATAACCAAAAGGCATGCCTTTTGTTTTTGTTAATCTCAACTGTAATTAAGTATACTGTTTGCAATTTATTTGTATACTGCAGATATAATTGATTAAGTTATTCATCCTTGGTTCTAGAGGGATAAATATTGAAAAATTATTACATGGGCACCCTTGCATTTTGTATGTCTTCTTGCAAACATAAGAAAGAGCATGATTGATTAAATCTGGTGAATATTGAAAAAAGGTTGTATTTTCAGTCATTATGGTCATTACAAAATTACTGTGCCAAAGTAAAACATATTTTATTATGCTATATTGGTTTATTAGAGTTTGTTTCTTCAGATTTTGGGTTAATAAATTGTACAACTTTGTATCAGGTTAAGTGATGCATTGTAATGAGACTTAGAAGTTTCCGGCATAGATAGGGACATTCTGTTTCCACTTTTTTTTGTGTACCAATGAAAACAGCATTGTGTTGAAGGAAGTGAAAAAGTGAAATGGCAACAAATATTGCTGATTGATGTTTCTATGAATTGGCATTTTTCTAATTATTTTTCCAATTAAGGCCTCAATCCATCCTCAATTATATTGAGATAATTTTGATCCAGAGTGTTATCATAGTACAGCTTAACATCAGTAGTAATTTGCTAATGCTTTTTAATGGGTATTTGGTTTTATGGGGTTTTTTTTTGTTTCATGGTTACAAATATGATAGGACAAGGGGTAATGGGTTGAAACTTAAACAGCAGAGGTTTAGATTGGATATAACGAAGAAATGCTTTACTGTTAGGGTGGTGAGGTACTGGAATGGGTTGCCCAGGGAGGTTGTGAATGCTCCATCCCTGGTAGTGTTCAAGGCCGGGTTGAATGAAGCCTTGGGTAGCATGGTTTAGTGTGAGGTGTCCCTGCCCATGGCAGGGGGGGTTGGAATTAGTTGATCTTAAGGTCCTTTCCAATCGTAACTATTCTATGATTCTATGATTTCTGGTGGTCAATACCCTTCCCAAATACATAAAAAAAATTGAGGTGGGTTGGCTTGGTCTTATTGAACTTCCACTGAATTTTTTGAGTTCTCAGGAATGTGTATGTAATGTATGAAAAAGCAAATGTGTGTAATTTTTAAGTAGTAGTTACAACTATAATCTGTTTTAATGTCTTATTTTTTCTCATTTTTTTTTTCATTTTCAGGTCTGGCAGTTTCTCTTCAATTGCTTCATGGAGACTTAGAACAAATTAGGAGAGAGTATACATCCAGGTTTACCCATGGAGTATCCATAACAAGGAAACTAGGTTTTTCCAATATTATAATGCCTGGTAAGTTAAAAACAAACAAAAAAAAAAAACAAAAAAAAAACCAATAAGCAGAAAAAGAAAGAACTAATAAGAAATTATTTCATTTTCAACTTCTTTCCAAATTAATACTGTAGACTAAAACTTCTTATCCTTTGGAGACTTTTATGTTAGGATTTTTTTCAGATAGAAGAAAACTGGGTCCCAGTGGCCCTATTGCATTATACATTGTATAGTTACTATGCCAATGTCAAAAGGACATACAGCCATAGCAGCCTTTTTTGAGAGATGGAACCCCACCTTATAGAAGTGAGGATGACTGAATGCAAGACTGCTGAGCTCTACTCAGAGAAAGAGATAACCAGCAGAACATTATGTTCATAAAAGCTGGTAGCTTTCTAAGTAAGGATTCACAGAATTTCACCAACAGTGTACAGCTTCTAGTTTCATGAAGTTTGTGGTTCAAATACTGGAAACTAAAATATTGGAAATAGGTAATAATAGGGATGTAAAGACATTTTTATTATATTCTAGGACAAAATATGCAAATACTTAAACAGATGCTAAGGAAAGTAGAAAGACTGTGTCAGTATGAATGTGAAGAAGCAAATACAGAAAGATTACAGAATTATCTATAGTTCTGTCCCTGAAATTAAATTTCTAAAAACTTTAATGGGCTGCTGGAAATTATATGGGAAATATCTCTTTAAAGGAAAAGCGTATTTGCAAGCAGACTAGTTTGGCATGATTATGGTGTTGTGTTGGTGCTCAGAAATGTTGCAGGGAGGAGCTCACATCTGACTTTCAGCTGAGTCCACACACAATGCCTTGACTCTCACAAATGTAAATCGTCCTCATGACTTGCAGATTTTTAATAGACATTACCTTCTTCTTATAAAGATCTGTCTTTGCATTTGTGTGTACCTAAATCAGAAATAAACTAAGTCTCTGAGGCAAGAATAAATAAGATTCAATACTTCATTAATCAAAGAGGTATAAATAGGCATTTAAAACTCATTACTGAGACTCAGCTTTATCTACGGACATGGATTTTTCTTGAACTTCTTCCTAAAACTTGTCAACTGAGAATTCACTCACGTGTTTTTTTACTGCCAATTAAACATCTGTCTTTCGGCATCTTGGTCAGTATTACTAATCACTTAAAACATGCACAGAACTCAACAAAACAGTTTTAGGATTATTGTGAAAATACTCTGCTGGTGTAACTGCAATATTTAGAACAATAAAATGTGTGAGTCACATGCCATTTCCTTTGAACTTAGATTATGTATGTTTGTTTAATGGAAGCATTCAACTGACATTCTGTGGCTTATTAGCTAGGGTTTATTTGTTGTATTACTGCTGGACATGTAACTTGAATCAGACGAGTACTGTAGATGATATGGCTGATAACAGTGAAAGCAGTTTTACTGAGCACACTATAACTCATTAAGAAACCATTTTCCATTTATTTTTGATTTAGTGACCTTCTGGTCTGTTTATCAAATTTTCTAAGGTCTGTAAATAGCTCTTTTATCCCTTCATTTTCCAGTTCTGAAATAATGTGATGTCATAAACTGCGGAAAACATGTTATAGCGGAGTGTTGTATAGCAGCTACTGAAGGAATTTCTCAACTTGGTTTCAAAGAATTGTGCAGGCTCAGTTTATCCAATTTTTCTTTTTTATTAAAAAAATAATATGTAGGTTTTGGTGCACTGCTTTATCAGTTCAAAGGTATGCTCACCTCAGCTTGGCAAAATGGACAGGTTTTTTACTCTCCGTTTATTTATTCTGCGTTTACTGACATGGAAGATATTTTTCCTAAAGAGAAATAATAATCTCAGTCTTGCGATGATGAGTTTCAAGGGCTAACAAGAGCAGTATGCCCTAGGCACTGAAATGCCTGCAGGAACCTAGCTTTTGATATGCCTTTTCCTTTTAAAACTCCCCTTTAATTTTGTTTCTCTTCTAGTGTTTCTTTTTAGAGATAAATTAGAGAACTTCATCTTTTGCCACTGGAAATGGTCATTAATTATATCTTATATTTTTGTTGAAAGTAAGTTTGTTGCTATGGCTAATTAGCACTTAGTTTAGGGTTCTGAACCAGACTGTATTGAATTATTCATTAAGAAATACTTCATGCTGCTAAACTATAGTATCTCTTTTATAAATCACTTATTTTAAGTCTCTCTCCTATTCTGGTTTACTTAAACTCTCTGTGACCTTCATTTTTCATCATATCTTTTCTTTTTGAACATTTTGTCATTAAAAGTAACTAGGATCAGTATACATGCCAAACCAGAATTTTGTTGAGAATAATAATGCATGGTTTTATAGAGCAATGTTTTTTATGTTACTGGAGCTTAACAGGGTGAAGCCACAGAATGCTCTTTCCAGGACCCATAGAATGTTTCAATGAACTCCAAGTGTTTTAGGAAATGAAGTAGATAGCCAGGAAAAAAAAAGCATACATGATCTAAAAAGGCTGTAAAATCGGTAACTGTTTTAGCTATTTTATTTTTTAAGGGCAAACTCTATGTGACAACTAGTAAACTTCTTTCCATCATCCTAGTTTGGCAGTCTGCAGATGCACAAGCCAATGGTCTCGGAAAGCTTTATAAACCATTGAAGGATAACTGTGCTTACCCCCTGAATTTCTGTATTCACCGTTCCTGAAAGGACAGAAAACCACATCATTACTTAGTACATAAAATTTAGCATTTAATATCGACAAACATACTAGAATTTTGGGGCAGTACTTTAAGTTAGATTAATGTACATTATAGGTGATGGAATGTAAAAGCCCTTTTCTATTTTTCTATATGTACTTTTACCACCTTTTTTTCTGTTTCATGTAGTGCATTCTCATGGAATCTGTTTCCAAATTTCAAAGCCAAAATCCACTCAATATGAGATTCTAGTACATAAAGTTATTTCATGTCTTACTGTAGAATGACTTTTTCACTAAGCAATTCAGTTAGGCCCCATCCTTACTCCAGAGAACTTCACCTATGAACATACTCTATGCATCTTTGTCTATAATATCAAAGAAAATTCTTATTTAAAACAGCTATAGATGCTATTTTAAAAGGCTATGTATCTTACAGAAGACAGTAGCTCACCTCCAAAAGACTTAGTCCATAAATGTACTGTAGTGCATAAACAGTTGGCCTGTATGTTATCACAACAGATTGTCATAATGGATATTAATTAGCTGTGGACCCTTTTTTCAGCTCATGATCTGAAATAGCGGCATTACCACTGCTGAGATCTGACAATCACTTGCTTTGAATTTAAATCAGGGTTTCTATTTCTTCCTGTCCATCCAAATTATTAAACTCTTTTGATATTAGAAAAGGTTAAAGAATTGTTGAGTCATTGTTTTCCTTGTACATTATCTTAAAAGGTGTATAATGCTGATAACTGTGGCTGAGCTGGTCAGTCCTGACTGCAAGGTTCTTGGCTCGTAATCCTTTACTCTGAATTTTTTGGTCCTCTTCTAATCCTGTGATGTAATTTTGCAAATAACATAGCTAAAGACTACATGAAGCTGTAGTATTCATTTCCATAACAGAATTGTCATACTTTCGGACTTATTTGTCAAATAATACAAATTATATTTTGCTTCTCAATGTTCTGTTTGGATTCCTTAAAAGTTTCTGCTCATTCAGCAGATAGAATGAGCTGCCCAGGCTGTTGCAGTGCTTCTAAGTTTCCTACACTAAGCTTTCATATGCTTAATTTAGGAAACATAACTTAGGCTTTTTTACCATCACATCTGGTTGCTTTGCATTTGTCAGCTTTTAACTTCATTAGATGTCCTTTATCTGTCCAGTTAAATCTCATCAGAATCTTGTCTTTGAAAGCTACTGAATATACTCATTACTCTTTCATCTGGATTATTAAAAAGTCTTCTTTTCATGTGCAAGCACACACTCTTCAGTCTTTCTTGTTTTCTATTTTCAGAAGCTTTTAAAATGAAACTAAACCTAGAATCTTTGTCTTTTTATACAAATAATCTCACAAAATGCTACCCTCATCATAATATTCATTTTTCAATGATGTTATTTTGAATAGAAGCATATTCCCTCCTTCAAAGCTTGGAATAAGAGTGTGGAGAGCAAAAATGTCATGAAAGCTATGGAATCTGTTCTCTTCATCATGGTGTCTGTATCTGTCAGTGGGCTTGGACTTAGTGAAGAGCTGTTGATTCTAGGAGAAGAAATTTATGTCTGACACACTTGTATGAATTTTTCCAGTCTTCTCTATCCTGCATGGAGTACAAACAGGCTAAATTTAACACCTGCCATTGTTTGCTATTCAGATTTCCAAGAATACAGATACATGTATTTTTTATTACTGAAAGTGATATTGCCTGGATATATTAGTTACACAAAATGTTCTTAGCAATACTGTGTAGTAAAGACGCCCTGAATTTTGACCTTTCATGAAACTGTAATACTCTATAAGGAATAACCTCTGCCTTCCAAATCTTATTTTAATACTTTTAAAAAACTTTGATCCTGTCTACCTAAGGAATTATCATTTCCACAAGTCACTGGTGAAAACAAAAGTGACTACTTGACTACATACTTAGTAGGACAAGTGCAAGGAACTTCTAGGTTGTTCTTCTTCCCATCTCCTCTGTTTTGTTTTCTTGGTTTGTTAGGATCAGAAAGAAGAGAGAGAACTATGGAAAGGAAAGACAGAATTTAATTGGACTTCCATTGATTTAAAGTCTCTTGACATGGAGGATGGGGAAAAGGGACTTCTTCAGTTTATAGGATTTGGAAGCGTATACAAGGATAGTTATGGCTTCCATTAACCAGGCAAGGAACACTTGCAAATTAACATGAATGCTTTAGCTCTGTAAAAATAGATGGACTTTCAAAATTCTTTTGGAAATACTTTACGTTGTAGCTGTACAAACTCAGCTGGTCAAAGTTCTCTTTTAAAAAAACTTGTCTTTTATACTCCACTTGTTCAAAGTGACTTGTTTGACATTCCATTGTTAAAAGAAAGGAAAAAACATCACAGAGCAATTAGGTCTTATGTGGTAAATCTGCAATCCATTTGAATGCTAAAGGTATTACAGTTCAAGAATCACTTATAAAGGGCATTTCATTTTCTTAATCAGCTCTTTTCTGATGAATGTTTCTTAGGGCTTGTTGGGAATTTCTGTAATAAAGCTGAAAATGCAGATAATGTTCTATTGAAAAAGGACAGAAGGATAACTGAGGAAAGGAATCTGTTTATTCATCTTTGTATTTGATTTAAATGACAAAGCTTACTTAATCCGATAATAAAAAGGCAGTAGTGTTACCAAAGTCACCAGTACTCCCAGAATTCTAACACATGCTGAATGGTTTTAATGTTTCTCTGGAAATAAGAATATATGTAACATATAAAAATTAGCTAGCAGTATATAAATAATAGAAATAATTGCGATAATGGGATTTTGCTTCCTATAGTGATTAAGTTCTTTGTGAAATTCAGTTTGCCTGTGTCTTCCTGAGCTGATCTTCTTAAGGATGCCCTTCTCTCAAATAACATCCTTCTCTATGGTGATTTTCATCAAATATGCCAGATTGCTTATTTTGATTTTTTAATTGATTTTTTTTAAATTAAATCCAATTCTGAACCTTGTGTAAGAAATTGGGAAGGCAAGAGACTGACGTGGCTGAGTAAAGATATGCTGGTCAAACTAAAGGGCAAGAAGGAAATGCAAAAGCAGTGGAAGCAGGGATAGATATCCTAGGAAGAGTATAGGACTTTTGCTCGGTTGTGTGAAGATGGTGTTAGGAAGGCCAAAGCACAGCTAGAGTTGAACTTTGCAGGAGATGCGAAGAATAATAAGAGCTTCTATAGGTGTGTCAGCTAAAGAAGGTCAAGAATATGACTGGCAAACTGGTAACATAACAATAGGCAAGGGGATGGTTGAGGTACTCAACAACTTCTTTGTCTCAGTCTTCACTGGTGACCTCTCTTTCCACACCTCTTGAGTATTTGGACCTCAAAGCAGGGACTAGGGGAGCAAAGTCCCTCCCACTGTAAGAGATGGTCAGGTTTCAGACCACCTAAGGAACCTGAACAAAGACAAGTCTATAGGACCAGACAAGATGTATCCCAGAGTCCTGAAGGAATTGGCTGATGTGGTTACCAAACCACTCTTCATAATATTTGAACAGTAATGGTAGTCAGGTGAAATTCCCAGTGACTGGAAAAAAGGAAACATTGCACCCATGTTTTAAAAGGGTAGAAAGAAGGGTCCTGGGAACTACTGACCTGTTAGCCTCACCTCTGTGCCTGGAACAGATCCTCCTAGAAGCTACGCTAAAGCACAGGGTGGTGATTTGATGCATTGCTCTACTAAGGGTAAGTCTTGCCTGAAAAAAACAAGTGGCATTCTATCATTCAGTGAGTACATCAGTGGACAAGAGAAAAGCTATGGGTGCCATCTGTCTGGACTTGCGTAAGGCTTTGACACAGTCCCCTACAACATCCTTCTCTAAATTGGAGAGATATGGGTTTGATAGGTGGACTATTCAATGGATAAGGTATCGGTAGGGTGATCACATCCAGAGAGTAGTGGTCAACAGCTGAATGTCAATGACCAAATAGAGATCAGTGGGGCACTGACCCCTCCTGGGGGGTCTGTACTAGGACCAGTTCTGCTTAATATCTTTATCAGTGACAGACGGTAGGATTGAGTGCACCCTTAGCAGATTTGCAGATGACGGCAAGCTGAGTGGTGTGGTTGTGACAAGCCTGAGGAAAATAATTTGTAATTTCTTCGCTTTTTAGTAGGGCCTGTATCAATAGGACAAGGTGTAATAGTTTTAAACTAAAAGAGGGGAGATTTAGATTAGATACAAATAAGAAATTCTTAACTGTGGGGATGGTGGAGCAGATTGCTCAGAGAAATTGTGGATGCTCCGTCCCTGGAAACATACAGAGTCAGGTTGGACCAGACTCTGAGCAACCTGATATAGTGGAAGATCCTCTCCTCATTTCAGGAGGTTGGACTAGATGACCTTTAAAAGTCCCTTCCAGCCCAAACCAGTCTATGATTTTATGAAATCATCGAAGTTCAACTGTCAGAAAGGCATTAGCAAGAGTTTAGTATTGCTATAGTATCCCAGGATTTAATTGCTTACCCTTCTGCCCCCTAGGGTATATACTAATAAACACATATGTTTGGATAATTAAATTATTTACAACCTCCAACTTGTGAGTACTGCAAATATGATCCACTTGTAGTGTAACTTGTTGAAATTCAGGCTACATGCAGGTGGTCATTGCTGCATCACCCAGACATAGGGCCACCTACTTTTGAATTGAGCTCTTCTATCTTGTTCCCTGTGTTTCTTTATAACTACTTCTTATCACAACTTCAGCTGTGCCAGTTCAAAGTTTACTTGGCTAAAAAGGGAGTGGAAGATTTCCTGCCTTTGTCTTTTATCTTCCAGTTTTGCTTGTTATTGTCATTATGTCAGTGTGGGTAGTAAGATCATAGAACATCCTAGCTGCTAAAAGGCATAGTATGGATTGACTTGAAGGGTAAGAGGTGAGGTAGACTAAGGGTCCCTAGCCTTATTTAAAATAGCCATATTTAAAATCACATTCTGCGTGAGTTTTTGAAATCATCCCACTGACAGTAGCTACACAGGTCTTGTCCTGTTCTGCAAAATAGCCTAAGGAGTTTTTCTCTAAAACATTTTTCATCCACAAGTTTTACATCCTGGATAATAACATTTTGGCTGGGCTACATCAAGAGATACTCAATCCCTACATTTGAAATTGTTTTAAAAGCTGTTCAGGTCATGTTTAGGGTATAAAACAAAGCAATTTGTTAGCTTGTATTTTACAGAGATGTAAATGAACAGGAGCTTTCTCTAAACAAAATAGTGTTTTCTGCTCCTTTTCAATTCATGCTTCTAAAGGACCTATAATTCCAAGTAAAGCTTTCAAAAATGCAATTCCTAACAAAAGCTCCTAGTATGTTCTGTGTAATTATTTTAAAATTAGTGGCTGCTGTCAGGACAGTTTAGATTTGCACACTGAAAGCTATAACTATCTGAGATGCTATCTTATTCAAGTGCAATCACATTATGTTTTGTTATACTAAATAATCAAATTGGAATTTATTTCACTAGAAAGCTTTTTGAGGATAGCTGGCAAACCGAACACTTTTCGTTCTAACAAAGACAGCTACCTTTGATCTTTGACAGCTATCTTCAGTTTGAAAACCTTGTTCCATATTAATATGCTACAAGAAATTCTACAGTTCTAAATGTGTTTGGAATATGAGAAAAGTCTTGTTATAATATCTCTGTTGCAATTGTAACTCAGTTTTCTCTAAGTTTAAAAGCAGTTTTGTGATGAAAGGATCATTATTTGATGCTTAGGTTAAGTACAAAAGTTTCTAGAAAATAAAAGAACAACCAACATATATTCATACAAATGTTCTCCCAATGCTTGTCCTGTCTGACCTCCTTCTGTCTAGTGATTACCTGTGTTGTTCCTGTCATTTGAGCTTCAGTGGGAGCATTCAAGCCTCTGTGGGAGGGAGGCAGCTTGCATGTAGGTCCCATAGCTGGGGTATGCAATGTGAGCAGCTGTAGACTAGTTCTTGTAGGTAGGTCCCGAGTAGTGGTGATGCAGCATCCTACCTGTGAAAGAAAGGGAGCGAGCAGAGCCATCCCATAATGGAACTGCCCAGTAGAGATGACAGGACCCCTCCTGTCATCTCCAACCTGCAAAATACTCCTGCCCCTTTTTTCTTTAACCATTATTTAAAATGTGTGTTTCATAGTTGGCAGGTTCAGGAAGGCTGACCTCCATTAGCTAAGTGTGTCCTCCAGCAGTCTGTCTTCTGGCTGTTTTTCAACATTAATTGACTTTTCCTCAGGCATCTTATAATTGCCTCTTTCATGTAATTGAGGTTCATCAGGTCTCTGTGCTGCACTCTTGTTCAGCCCTTGGACAATTCATTGATAGTTGGATTGACGTGATGAAGCTTCTCTGGTTTCTTCTTAGTTCAGAAACCTTGAGCTGTTGTGTGCCTGGTTAGCACCTACACCAGGGACAAGAAGAGTTTGGAGTTTTTCCCCTCTAGGCCTACAAATAGGGCTTTCATGATTTGGTTACCAGGTCACAGCTGAAACATATTGGCAAGATCCTAAGAAGAGGCAGGTTCATATGCTAGTGCTGTGCTTGTGCACATTTTGGTTTAGCAACCCAGGCATTTAGGTCAGCACCTTTTCTCACATTCAGTTAAATTCAGTTACCAGAGTAAAAATCCCTATAGAATGCGCACAGGAAAGTTAAGGCTGTATAATCATTCATATAACTGCAGCTTTACATTTTTTGTTAATTTCTGTGGAACTTCAATTTCCATATAGCTTTAGACCTCACTTCATAGTAGAAGCTCTTGTAGGACTGCTTCAGTCTGTAGCTTTTAATATTTAAAAATCTGGTTTTGATTAGCCAGATAGGTGAAATAGTAAAGTACTAAGTAGTGCCAAAGTGTTGCAGTTAATGGATCACTTCTTTAATTAAGGCAGAATATATTGATAACTTTTTTTAACACATTGCATTATTTTCTGAAGTAAGAACAAATAACTTCTGTAGATACACACTCTGTGATCCTCGCAGTTCCTCTGTTTTATCCAAGAGACAGTTTATTACTCCCTACTCTCACAGGGCCCAGCACCAACTTTTTTTTTCTACTTTGTTGTTTGTCACCTCACATCCAATGTGCAACAACCTTCTGCCTTACTTATGCTTGGTTGTAATGTGTTAACCTCATTCTTTATTGGGATAGTGGCTAGAAAGAAGCTTTGCCAAGATAAGCAGCTTTCTGAGAGTGAAATTTAGACAGCACAGAAATGCAACACATGGCTTCTTTAATTTGCCTTTTTCCAGCCTCTGTTGACTCAGCTCATAACCCACATGTCTAGAAGTGTCCTTTGCTTCTAGGGAGATCCAGGTGGTTTAGCTTCACCAAATATCTTTAATGATATTAGTGTGTGTTGTTCACCATTCTGTAATTTTTTCTTACCCAGAAAACTGTGTCAGTCCTAGACAAAGATGACTTTGGGGTTTGACCCTATATTCGTTAATAGTGTTACGAAGTGGATGTTGATACCTGCATGTTCATTGCACAGTCCGGAAGCCCTGGTGAATTCAGAAAGTTGAAAGAAAACTGGCATGACAGGAGCGGGGGATGGAAGTGCTCCATATGAACAGGGGAAAATGAGCTGCCCTTTCTTTTGAAAGGAATGCTTTCAAGTGTTCTCGATCCTTGGTACCACACAACTTCATTGTAAGTAGAAGTAAAATTGTCAGCTTAGTCAAGCATCATTTTCAACGTTATTTTCAGTTGCTTATTCCTTTACCAAACTTCATGCTGAAAATAACCATTGGATGTTTTCAGTGAAGCAGACTTAGAAAAGAGGACATTGTATTTATCAACATGGAAATAAGGTGAAATAAGTATGTTGCTTTTTTGTTATGTGTAGTCTCATCATGTCTGATTGAGATTCCATTCTATACGCATGTAATTAAACCAGTAATTAAAATCTGATGTACTGTACTATTTAAGATGTGCCTCTCTTGTTTCTGTGTTAATTCCTCATATTTGATCAAGCATAAGACTGTGTGAAATCTCAATACACATACCTGGGAGAGATTTGAGTCATGCAGATACTATGGTATTTGAAGATACCATTTATACTCACCAAAGCCTACCTCTGAACTCAGATATTCAGTTGGACTTTGCCTTTTGGTGCTACTTATGGCTGTAACTGTCCCTCTTAGTGAAAAGAAGATGATGTAATCTGTCAGTATTACCTGTCTGGTATACTGGTTAAGGCAAAGAGCCCATAGAAAAATGGTAAATGTTCTCTTAATCAAATGTGTAATTACAGTTGCCATAAATTAAAAAGATCAGTTAAAGGAATATAGATAAATTCAGAAATTTTCTGATGTTTGAATACATTGTAGAGGAAGTTGGAATTGTTTTATTGGAACAGGCAACATAAAAAGGTGTCATAATTTAGTCTTACACAATCTCAATTGTTTTTGAGAGAATTTCTGTTAGGGAAGATTGAAGAAATGGCATTTCTACACTGAGGAAATAAAAGGGATTAAGATATCTTCAGAGCAATATATTTAGATTGAAATAATTTTTAAAATTTTGATCCAAATAGATATTTTTTATTTTAATTTTCTTTCCTTTTTCCTTTCCAGAGTGAAAGTTTACTTTCCAAACCCATTTTCTTTTTTCACTGTCAGCTATTTTCTGATAAGGCTTTGTGCTTGACTTTTACAACCTCATTGACTTCCTGATTTTATGAGCTTTTACTTACAAATGTTCATACAAATATTGTGCTAAAGGTTTGTCAGGAGCATGGTCCTGATTTCTTAACATTTCAGTACATGTATCTGTCCTGCGAACAGTCAGGGTACTCAAAAAGTGATCTCAAGCTGGCTGTATAATGTGCAGTTCATTAAACAAGCACACTAATTCGAATCAGGTATATATGTATGTGTATGTATAGCACAGAGGAAAATTAGCAAATCATTACTGCATAGAGAGAACAGAGATTAAGAAGATATAACATCACCAATTACCACCTAATCATCATCCACGCCTACACTTCAAGCTGGGAAGCCCAGTTGCAGCCAATGCCAGGAGTCTGGAACTGGGAAAACTCCTAGGGGGTGCATCACCCATAGGTGGGGCTTCAGATTTGGCCACAAGAGGGTCCTGCTTTTATACCCTTAGAAAAACAATGGGCTTTGTGCCAGATCTGTAATTGTTTGCTCTTGGGGTGCAGTTTCTCTTGTTATCACTGTTGTCCATGCTGAAGCATTGGCCAGGTGCCCTGGTGTGGCCAAGTATGAAGGTCATAGACACCTGCACCATTATGTTTTCCTGCCTTTTTCCAATAGTCACATTGAATAAATACATATACTTTATAGAATGCATTTTGACAAAACCATACTCTGTTATGTCTCTCAGTCATGAGCAGAAATCCATTGTTGTACCTGAACTGTGAAAGTTCAATATAGTTGGTTTTCTTATATTTTGATTGGGAACAGTGATCTTTTCTAAACCAAAAGTGAAATATGTGTGTGTACAAATCCAGACAGAAGGCCAGATTTAAACTACAACCTACATATTTGTAAAGACTATAAAATGTCACATGTGCCACATTGAGGAAGGGAAGCTGCTGTTATATCTGCATGGTACAGGCTACCCTTGATATGTAGCCCATAGTTTACATTCTTTTTGATTATTTTTCCAATCTATTTCTGTTCTCTCCCTTCTGCTTTTGTACTCATTTCCATATGAAACATTGTTATTCTTCATATAGCATAAGAGGCTCAGTTTTCTCTTGGATTTAATAATTTGCCTTGCATGACAATGGAGAAGATCTGGCATTGTCTTTCAATAACGTGACCAACATGTCTTAATTTTCTCTGGGACATTGAAAATGGAGTAGAGATTCCTGAATAGAAGTAGATCAGGTCAAAATTCATGTGAACTATCCTCTCATGACAAATGATTACAAAGTTCTGTACGAGGAGAACAGTGCAGTGTTTGTGACAGTACATCCTCCTCCTGTGTTTTTTTCTACCTGTGATTTCTTCTGTCAACTGAATGGGTGAAAATCAATGGGGTTGGTTTTAAAAACCTTAAAATGCAGACACCATTTTGAAAGCCTGCCTAACTTTTGTGAAACGCTGATTACTTCTTTTAGAAATGCTTTCTTATTTTTTCATAGAAACATAGAATGGCTTGGGTTGGAAGGGACCTTTAAAGATAACTTTGATGCTTAAAAATCATTATTCCTGCCCCCACCAAGGGCAGGGACATCTTTCACCTCATCAGGTTTCTCAAAGCCATGTCCAATCTGGCCTTGGACATTTGCAATGATAAGGTATCTACAACTTCCTTGAGCATCCTGTTCCACTGTCATTTTCATTTGCACTTAAATCCTGTACAGCTTGCCCTTTTTAAAAAGGAGAAAGCTTGGGTTTTGCCGAGTTTTATCTATGGTAGGTCATAAAATTTGTGGTGAACATGGTTACTTGGTTATGTTTCTGTGAAGACACCATAGAAAATTGAAATAATTCCTTGCTGATAAATGTAAATAATGAGAGAATGTATCACAAATGCAAGTAGAAATCAAGTTAATCTTTCAAGAGAAAATACTGCAAGTGCAGATTGTTGGCTAAAATTAGTTATATAACAAAGCTTCTCTTTTGGATTACAATGTGTTGGCATTTTTTTCTGAATGTGAAACTCTTGAAAGTGACCGACTGCTGGCACTAACTAGAAAAGGACCTAATATATTGCATGATCTTTAGTAACTGTACTGTACTAGTTTCTAAAACATTTATAAAGAAATATTACTGCAATGTGTAAATAATCAGAATCTAGTAGTTCTAAGGGTAATTGAAGGGTGACTTCAATAAACACCAGAACTGGTTCAGACCAAAGGCCTTTCTAGCCAAGTGTTGTAAACAGGCACCTAAGGAAGAGTAAGAACTGTGCATGCATATATGCATGTATGGTAATTATACCTGATATTCTTCCAGCCTCCAGCTATTTTCAACTCAGGGGATTTCCGGAGCTGCTTCTGATCCTCTGTTTCATATCCTTTAGTTGATTTTCCTTTCACACTTCTCCGTTCTTTGCATGAACCTTTATACATTTCTCACATTCACAACGTCCTTTGGAAAGGTTTTGTGTTTGGATTTTGGTTTGGGGTTGCTTCTGCAGGTTTTTCTGTTCTGTTTTTTGGTTTTGTTTTGTTTACAAGGCTTGCAGTCAATTACCTGAATAACCACCACCTTTCCACCTTTTGCTCATTTTGAACCTGGCTCCTACTGAGAACCAGAAGTTGATTCAGTGGTTGCACACACTTAATAATACAGCTCTTTCATTCTTGACTTCACACAAAACTCTTAAGTGAATGCCATCTGGTCCTGGTATGTGTTTTTGTTTATTCTGTCTAACTTTATTCTAACCTCAGTCCATAGTTGTTTTAGAAGGTAAATAATAGTAATAGCAGATTTCCACACACACCTCTTATTTTGTGGGCATGGTTTTTGAGGACTAGATAATATAGCACTTTCCTCTTTTACTCTCTTTTTTATTTATTTGTTTTTTCTATTTGTCAGTGGTTTAAGTTGTGCTTTGGAGGAATCAATTATTTTGCATACAGTGATGGAATAATATTATAAAAATGTTAGAAGAAGTAGCAAGGTCATTGTTTCTGGTACTTCAAAATCACTAGTGAGTGATTATGCAGTAAAATAAAAGCAAGAAATGTGGAATATGAGAGCATGCTGGAAAGTTCAAACAGGTCAAGTTCTGCTTGCGCATTAAAAGAAAGCTGGAAATTGAAGATGAACTAATTGTTTTTTAATTAAATATATTGTAATTAATTTTACCCACAGTAGAAGTATCCATCTCATGTTTGACTTCTAAATGATACTCCTATAAATACATGAAACTGTCAAACTTGCACTCTTTTCACTAGTGCTCAGTGAAAATCTGCTTTACTCAAAAAGAATATTCCCATTATGCTAAAATTGCATTGCACTAGATAAAAGCATACATTCTCAATTTCTTTTTCTACCAAATCTAGACATTAGAATTTTAGAAGGTACTTCTAATTATGACACTGTGCTGTATTTTTCTATTTCACAAGGAAAATCCAATTGTTTCCATGTAGTTCTGGTAATGTTTGTCCAGAGCTAGATTAGTTTACACTTCTTAGAAAAAATAATATTATTATCAGACAGAAAAAAGGCTTCACTAACATGCCACTCCAGTCAGTACCAGTACTGCTTCTCCCCTGTTCTGTCCCTCCTGCAACTCCCAACCAATCTTTCTTCCTTTCATCAACTATAAACTTTGCAATTTGTGTCAAATTAAACTAAAATAAAATTACCAACTTTTGGATCTCATCCAAAAGCTCTTGTTATTGTTTTGACAGAAAACATAACATGTTCCTGTATGAATGTGCAAAGAATTTCATTTCAAATATTCTAGCAGTATTCAGTAACTTGTGCATTCTGTGTAGGACTTACGTAATGCCTGTATTGGATTTGTAGTTTGAATGTGTTAATGAAAGTTTAATTTCTCAGAGGCCTTTCCAACATGCTAAAAATATGCTAACATTTTTTGCTGGTAAACTTTGGAACATCCTGATAATGTAAAGTATGTTAGGATCTTTTAGATCAGATAGACAAATTTGAACGCTAGCATTCTGGGAAGCCTGCCCTTCTAATGGAGAGAACACCAACCTCTTGTTTTTTGCTTCTTCAGATAATAAACTTTCCTCTGAGATTCAGTGTAAAAAAGTTGTAATCAGTTCTTCAAGGAGACATCAAACAGAGAAATGTAATGAATCACAAATGAAAGCAAACACATTAATAATGCCTTAGATTAAAAGAGGCATTAGGTAAGGTGAAGCTAGACACCAGCTTTAGTATAGCTAGAGATAATCACTGTAAAGACCAAAAAGAGCTAACAGATGAGTAAAAGCCCCTAGAATTTGTTTAGTATGGCTTTGTTTTTTGTTTTCTTGGTTTAGGAAAACCATTGTTATTATTTAAAATCCATAAATACTGATAAAATGTGGGTATGATACTATCCCTTGTTTGGAAGAGAAGATGAAAGTCTACTAAAGTACTAAAAGCAAAAATTAAGCAAGTTGAACTGACTTCTGTAAACTTTGTGTTTGGTTTGTGTTTTTTTATAGGTGAAATGAGGAATGATTTATATATCACTGTAGAAAGAGGAGAGTTTGAGAAAGGAGGGAAAAGCGTGGCCAGAAATGTGGAAGTGACAATGCATGTCGTGGACAGCAGTGGTCAAATTTTAAAGGTATCTTTGTTTTATGTTTTTCCTTGGTGTAGCTCATTTTGATACACTTTTCTTAGACGTAAATCATCTTTTGTGGCATTGTTTGAAGAGTTCAAAATTGCTTTGAAGAAGTCGTTTATCTTTTGCTGTCTTCAGATATTCAAAGTATATTCACTTTACATGAAAATTTTGTAAAATGCATGTTTGTTTTATTTCTGTAATCAATTACATGATTCAGATGAACTGTAATTGTCAGCAAAATAATGAATGATTCCATAAGAAGCCTGAAAATGTTGAAGCAAGATTAAGCTTTGGTGAATTTCTTATTTCATAATAATTCTTCTCATGATACATTTCCTCATGATACTCAGAACATGTTTTGATAACTTTCAATTTTTTGTCTGATTTTAATAAATCAAGATCCTTGATGCAAAAATCGCCACCATGTATCAATAAAACGATAAATTAATGTTCTTTCTTCAGGTTTGATTGCATGCTGCTTGTGATAGTTTACAAACAGACACTGTTTCATATTTTAACTATTGACAATTGACTCTTTCTCAGGTTTTTTTTTGTGTACCAAAAGATTTCTCTTCACCTTTCACCTTTTTCATACACAGTTAATATAATTTTTCCCCTTTTATTTGAAAGTACTGTTTTCACATGTTCTGCATGATTTTGAGGGCTGTTGAGTAACAAGTTAAAGAAAGGCTGACACAAATAGTCCTAGTGCAAATTGTGTGTGTCTGTATATGTGAAGAGAGATTGCATGTATAAATGCATAGCATGCAATGTATGTATGTTTTTATATATATACATAAATAAACATGTGTTTGTATATATATCTTATATGTATGTGTATTTACATTTTTAAAAAGGCTATTACGGTGCAGAGGTGATTTCTTATAATTGCTGAGGAGAAAAGCTACCGCTTAGCTTTCCCACAGGGAATTAATAGGTATCCCCAAGTCAGGACTGACACAAATCCATTTGCCCATTGTGCTGCTGGGCTGTCGAAAGACCATCATGTGTGTTGCAAAGGCAGCCAACAGTTTGCATCTTTCTAATCAGAGAGTCCAGATTTCTTTACTGTTTCATGCTGGGGTGTATCACTGATTGCAGCAGGGTTACAGGCTTATTTCAGATGACTACAGACCTTGAGACTGGGCTGTTCTTCTCTCAGTCGCATTCTTGTTTGTTGCTTGGGCATAACACTGAATAGACCATGCTGTGTCATGGGACTTCCCATCAAATTTGTTGCTCAAGCCTTTTTGATTACCCAGTTCCCTGTGTAACACTGATTCTCATCAGTGTGGATGATTTTTTCTAATCAGTAAATACTAACAAGGTGCTATTATTTTTATGGGTTTAAAGGCAGTGAGTATTGAGCTACACATGTGGCACTTATGATAGGAATGTAAATATTAAATAGCCCTCAATAGAAGAGAGCCTTGATGACACCTTACCAGTGAACTATTCTATCTTTAAATCTTTAATAATTTTTTTCTTCATTAGGATTTTATCTCGTTTGGCTCTGGAGAGCCACCAGCCAGTGAGTACCATTCCTTTGTGCTTTATCATAACAATGGTCCCAGATGGTCTGAGCTGCTGAAACTTCCTATTCCTGTGGATAAATTCAGAGGAGCACATATCCGCTGTGAATTCCGGCACTGTTCCAGTAAGTGCTGTTCATGACTTCTGCTAGTCCTCTCCCTTACAGCTGCAGTCAGCACATGAGTTTCCATAATACCTCAAGAAAAGGCCAGCTGCATGAACTTTCTCTGAAATGCTTTCATGACAGCTTCTCAGGATTGCAGCTCTACTTGGAACTCAGTGCTTTGGGAAAGCTTAAATGCTGGGAGAAACCAGTCTAGTTTTATTAAATAGAAATATATAACATTGCAGCTGCAAATATAAACAGAATTTCAGGTAAACTCAAAATGCATATTTAGAATTTACCTTGTGATTTATCCAAAATTATAGCTGTCCCTTAGTAAATATTTAGCAATCCAACCAATGGGAAATGTACATAGATACATCATGGTCAATCAACATTACTTTTTTATTGTGGGGCTTTTTTTCCCACTAATTCTCTAAACATTCTGAACAATTTTAGAATTTATTTTGAGGTAAAAATTGAGGTCTGGGTCCATGTTCTGCATACGAGGGCCTGCAAGACAGGTTTCATAGCTATGGTGCTGACTGCTTACAGACTTGTGATAAAATTACACTTCTTTTAAACAGATGATGTTGTTTGACTCTTTTTGGTGATGTAGATATATAGCAAGATTTGGTTATTTAGGTTGCCTTTGTGGAAAGTGGCGCACACAGTAAATGATAGTATGCTTAGATTTTGGATGCTTAAGCTTCAAAATATAAGGAACAGATAATATAGGAAGAAATTTGCATTGATTTCTTCTTTTTCAGTTTTAAGGTTTTTATAAGCTATGAAGTAATAAAGGAAAAACATCAGTGGTCTGTTTCATACAGGTTCTTTGCTCAATCTTTCCTATGCAGCACAAGCTGGATATATTTGTTATCATTGCCTGCACCCCAACTGTGTTAAATCCTCTCTCAAAAGTCATAAATATACACACATTTCATAAAAAAAAATGGTTAATTTTCACAAGTGTTAGCAGCTGCACTCACTGGCTTCAGTAAAATCTGTGCTATCTCAGTGTTCTGCAGTCTGCTTTGTATTTAGGTGATAAACAAATTTTGGAATTTGAGTTTAGGTATCTAACTTTGAAAATGGTTTCTGCTGTCTAGCATTCAATAAGGAACAGCGACATCTTCAGTCATATCTATAGAGGCAAATGCTTTATTTGAAAATAGAAATGCAGTGTAGCCTAAGGCTGACCTAAAATGAAGACCAGAGGGTTGAAAGTAATTGACACCCCCAAAAAATCCTTTTATTTTCATATTTGGATTTCCTGGCATTCTGTATATTTCTATGACTGCATATTTCGTGGCTTCCTTTATTTGTTGTTACTAAATACCAAACCATTCCAGAATACTGCTTTCTGTTTAACAGTGAGATAAATAAACCATTACAGGAGATAATGTGCAAATCTGAAAAGAAATCTAAGATAATATTAGACTGTCTAGCTGCAAATAGCTTCCAGAATTCTTTTTTATGTTGTATCATATCTGTTTATTTTGTCTAAAATGTATATTAAGTGCTGCTATTTACACATGCATTTCAGCAAAAGAAAAGGGTGAGAAGAAGTTGTTTGGCTTTTCTTTCATGCCCCTGATGCAGGAAAATGGGAGGACTCTGCCAGATGGCACCCATGAACTCATTGTACACAAGGTAATTTGAATTAGTAATGATTAGCTGTGATGAGTCCTCTGGAACATATTTTATATGCCCGGAAACATTAGGTTGAGAAAGTCTGTATTCATTAACAAACGACTGATAATCTTTTCACCATTAAAATATCAGTTACTGATTGTTTCATATTAAGATTTTTGTTACAAACTGGAAGTGCCCTGGTTTTACTATGTCTTACTATTATATTTAATTCTATTTTTAATGGATTTGACAAAGATAAGTTGAATTAAAACACACAAAGTGAAGCCCATGATATCCTCTTACAGAATTGCTAAAGCTGGCAAATCAAGCAAGCTTATTTATGCAGATCTAATCAATGTTATAATTGTTTTGAGATGCTTCAGTTTAGTGGAATTTTTGTTTCCACATTTAGCAGTTATTGCTGTTCAGAGGATTTCATATGTTTCCAGCCAAATTTTAGATTTTTAACACCAAGATTTGTAGCTATTCTTTTAACATAACCCCTGCAAATTTGTTGATTTCAATTTCAGATATGAAAATATGACCCAAAACCAAAGTTGCAACAGGCATAGTGAAAATTCTTTGTTTTTTGGCAGAGAAACAGTAATAATTCGTATACATTAGGGATTTATTCCTTTGCTTTTATGCAGTAGAGTTATTTTAACTGCTTTGTTTTCACAGTGTGAAGAAAACACAAACCTTCAGGATTCTGGTCGCTACCTCAAACTCCCCTTTTCAAAGGGAATTTTCCTAGGAAACAACAGCCAAGCAATAAAAACCACTAAAGAGTCCTTCTGGATTACGTCCTTTCTCTGCTCCACTAAACTCACACAAAATGGTAGGATATGTTGATTATTTAAAACATGATGAATTCAAATGAGTGTTATAGCTAGCCTTTTCTGTTCCAAGTAAGCATGGATCTCCTCAACCATTATACAAACTGGTTTTCTTCATAATTTTCCAGATGGAAACCAATGCAGCATGATAAACCAATGATTTTGAGTAGCTCAAGAATGCTTTTTAGATTAACACGATATTGAAAACAAATGCAACACTCTTAGAATCAACTATCAAAATGCAGCTGCTTTACAAAACCTTTTAATCTGTTTGTTGCAGAGTTTTTTATGTAATACAAACTGTAGACTTTAGGCTGTGGCAGTTTGTTGTTAGGCACAAATTGCTTTTTTTGTTGTATCACTTCCTTTAAGCCAACAAACCTTTACTACTACTTAAAACAATCACTGGATATAAGCAGCAGCAGATAGAAATACATGTGTTTGCACGCTTTGCCATTGCTATGTGTGAAATTCCAGAGATTCTTGTTTGTTTGCCATATTAATTACAGTTTGTAACTAAAACAGCTTTACACAAATTTCTAAATATTTTTTATTTGCTTAGTAATGTGACCATTCTTCGGTATGCACACAGTTCTGTGTTTCTTTTTTTCTAAACTGTTTATCACAGTTTTAAGATCTGGCTTTGTCTTTCTTGTGTGTGAATGATTGTGTCTTTACCTTTCTTATATGTATGATGGTAAAATTGCTGATTGCTTGCAAATTGATTATAGATGTTTAACAACAACTAGAGCAGCTTTAAAAATTGAAATAAGCATCTTAATTTTCACTATTTAGTAGCAAGTGTCCCAAATAGAGTTATGTTCAAATAGTAAGTGGTCTGTTTCACTGTGCACACATCCATCCATTCTGCATTCTCATAGCAATTAGTTTCAAAGTAATACATGCTAGCCAATAAAACATTTTCCTCAAAGTTGCTAATAGGCAATCAGAGGCTAAGTTTGCTTCAGCTGAAGGCCTGGATTTCAGAAATCACAGGAATCTACTGATAGTTACACATGCATGAAAGTGCTGCCCGGAACGTCAGTGTTTCACTGATAAACAGTTGCATTGTTGTCTGGGGTTAATAATACTTATTTATGTTCACAGTACAGGAGTTATTTTGTAGTTAATGTAAATAGATGTGTGACAAAGGGTATAAAATTCCCTTTTTTTTTTTAACCATATTGTAACTAAGAGGGTATAGAATATCTGAATAATACTCATCGCCTTTTCAGCTCTGAAAGAGTTAACAATTATTTCAGCAGTACTTCAGAGGGTGGAAATATTTTCAGTAGACAGGCTCATATTTTCTCCAAAGGATCTTCTTTGGGAATTTCATCTTGGTGAGTTTCCAAATCCCCAGTCTTTTAAACAAAAGTTTGCCAAAAAACCTATTACATACTCAGAAAATGAACATAGAGCAAAGCATGTGGATATTTGGTCATGTGAACATTACTTCAGTTGTCCCTGAGAGAATGTAGCATATTTATAAAAAAAATACAGGATTAAAAAGATCTGTGTCTTTCTTTTCTAGTAACCATTTGTATTGACAGTTTTGAAAATTGCTAACTACTTTTAAATCTGTTTTTGCGTTTGGAGATTTTTCTGAAGCTCTCTGATCTGCCTGTGTCTACAAACAACTATGTACAGCCTGAAAATTAGTTGAAAATTATGTTATTGTTCTGGCCATGGCATGGGGAAGGAACCCAAACTCAGACTTGTAAAGGATGAGACTGAGTTAGGCCACAGCTTTACTAGCTTACTGGGAAACCTTACCCAGCTGTCATTCTCTCATTGCTTATTCCCAAATGCCATCAGCTCTCATACATATTAAAATTATGGGGACTGGGGGAAGGAGGCTGCCTCCCAGTTGTTGGCATCCATAATTTCTTTACCTTTAGTATGTTGGAGGGGATTTTAGCATTATTTCCAAACAATTTTCAGAAATCTAACCAGGGGAGACTGTGTTCATCAACTCTTAAGAACATGTCGTTATGGAATCTGTCTGCCAGTTAGCTTTTCTTTAGCTTGACTTTTGATGCTGGATAGCTAATAAGTTGGTATTAGCAAAAAAGTATACCAGCTTTTATATATTATGTTCTTATATGTAAATATATCCTTATATGTAAATATATTCTTATATGTAAATATAACTGAGTAGTTATATTTCATTATCCTAAAGAAAACCCAAAAATGCAAGAGAGAAGACAGTGATTTTTCTACTGAGTAGTTATCAATACAGTTATACTTAGTTTTTGAAATATAGGAGGAATTTCTGCTTGACAGAGACTCAGGATCTATCCAGCAAGTCAGAATATTTTAGCAAGTTGGCATCTACTCACTTCTCAGCATTGATCAGCACATCCCCAGTAAGCAGCTGTTCATCAGCAGAACAATATGTCATACAGCATATCTATTGTAAGGCAGAGGTGTTAATCCGTCTATCTGCATTTGACAAAAAGCCAAATTGGTGATAAATAAAATAAAAGTAGAAGGGGGCATCTTTCCAGAGTGACCTCAGTTTGGAGGGAGTGTTGGAAATCACAGAAGAGGCTTATTGGAAGAGGAATACAGGCTGCCAGTTCTGGAATTTAGCTTTTTCCTTTTGATGTGCAGTAGTGCTAAACCAGGCCAATTTTGATGGCTGAGGATTTATAGGAGAGAGATGGAAAGATCAACCCAAACTAGTTCCTTACACACATGATTCTAAACCTTTTATTAAACTTAGCACTTTGGATTTAAATTAAGCTTGAAAAGGGAAGTGCTTTGTTTGTTAGGAATGGTAGGCCATGTGTAGCCTGTTTTAAATGTACAAATCTGATCATGTTTAAGGGAGGGCATTGGAAATGTTTTTGTTCTTCAGCAAAATTTGTCAGCAGCATTGACTTTTTCCTATTTCCAAAACTATGTTTTCTTACTGGGCCTGTTTTTTGGGGACAATTTTATATTCTCATTTCTCTTGTGATTCACATGTCAGATTTTCTATTCATGTCATTTCTGCTTGGGCTATTCAATGCTGTTATCTCAGCCATGTCTTTCCACCTTAAAGTTTCCCTTGAAATAAGTGCTTTGAAGTCAGTGTCTTACATTTGTGTTCTTCTTCTCTTTTAATCCCCCAACAAATCCCTAGTATTGTGTGTCAACTTTCTTCCACCCAGTTGCTCCAGAAAACCTGTAAGGAAGAGTTTTGCCTGCTATAAACTGACAGCTTCAGCTGGTCTCGCTACTCCTCAACTTAAGTTGAGGCTTAAACAGAATAGGGTGGATGTGATGTGGAAGGCCATTTAATTATCCAAAAGACAAATGCAGTTCACTGGATTTGTAATGCCTGTTTCTTAAAAATTCCTGACATAAGGAATAATTAGACCTATCATTTGTCCTTGATCTTTGGTATGTGTCTCTGACACACAGGTGGAATCCTTCAGCGCTCTTAGTGCAATTCTAGATTTTTTTTTAAGCCAAACCATTCCGTCCTAGCACAGCATAGAGCAAAGGAAATAAGAAACATATAAATGCATAACCCAATTTGTGCCTACCAAAGTCAAATAAGGCAGCAAAATATTAATGGAATAGCATGTAGGGTGTTTGCCATTAACACTTCTGGCAAGATCTGTATACAGGTGGAGACGTATTTAATGTTATTAAATACAGAAATATTGCTTCATTTCTTGTTGAGAGATAGGAGCTTTCCTGGAACAAACTGGGAAAGAAATGACACAAAGGTGGGTATGGCTCAAATGTTACTTGAGTATGAAATCAGTCTGTGAAAGAAAGTTCCCATATTGTTGCTGAACCAAGAGGAAAACTTTCTGTTAGCTTCTTAGTTTGGTAAGTGCTGAGAACATTTCAGAAGACCTTCTAAGACAATGTTGGATAGTGATCAACTAGAGAGTAGTTCAGCTTAAACTAATGGAAGGGTTGAATAGTGGTTAAGGTTTTATGCTTCCAACAGACAGGCTTTAAGAGATCCTGAAAAGCTGGGTAGTGAAATGTGGAAGTAGTAAACTGCATGTAGTGCAGCTTCAGGATTTGTTTAATTCAGACATTCAAAATTACATGGAACTTCTACTCAATACAACTTGACGGGAGTGCTGCAGGCCTGAGTGGGTGAGTCGCAGCCAGAAAATGTGAGGTGTAAACACAGAACCTGCAGCAGAAGAGACAAAAATTGTGCCAACCTTGTTCGAGTTCAGCAAGGGTCAGGATCAAGTGAAAACTGCTGAAAATCCAAGCCAAATTTGCAGCACTCTATTTTAGGATGTTGAATGGTATAGGACATGAAATTCCTAATCTCATAGCAAAGCGGTATTTTAGTACATCTCAGAAGCTGAAAGCAACAAGATATGACTGAAGAGTGACAAATACAGTACTTAGATTTAAGACAGCTGCAAGAGCAGATAGGTTAACTGGGCCATCACCCTCTGATGAATTTTATACAAGTATTTACAAGAAATCATGGATGAAAAAATGGACATGTAGCTACATGGAATGTGCTGTAAAATGAGTTTATCACAGGCATATCATGTGAGAATAAGTTTCTTGATCTTTAATTTCAAAGGCTTTCTTTATTATTATTCAGAGGAAACACAGCAGATCTAAACCATCTGGACTTCAATAACATGCCACATGGAAAATTGGAAAAGATAGAAATTTGAATAAGAATTTTTAAACTGGTAAATATAGGCTAAACCAGAACTAGCAGGTTGCACTGTAGTGGAAGGAATTTCCCTTCTGAGTAGAAGGAAAATACTACCAGAGCTGAAGAATTAGGCTTGGGATTGATCTCTTTTTAAAGGGGTGGAAGGGATGAGGATGGGATTTGATTCTGTAAAACTTGAGACACTAGAGAGCCTGTTAATGAAAGTTGCTGCTAATATGTAGTTGAAAGAGCTTATCAGTTGAGAACAACAAAATCAAAATATGATACAGGCAAAATAAAGTCACTTAGATTTAAAGAATTAATAAGAGTAGAAATTAGATCAAATCTAATGGTACAAAGAGCAGGATCATACCCTAATAGAGACTCTTGCTGTAGCCAGGGAGCTGAACAGTAATAAATAGGAGAAAGACCTATTTGTGTCACCAGCATGATGTTTCTAGAAAAAAGCTCAGAGATTCTAGAACATATGTCAGGTGTTTACAGTAGACATTCAAGCTTGGTATTGATATAGAAAACACTCACGTAATTTTGTCTGTAATGTAGTTACCATTTTGGTCAAGAAAGCTAAGGGCAAGTGAATTAAAACTGGAGGAGGTGCAAAGAAACTCCCATATGTTTTAGCTCAGAAGAGTTTATTTTCCAGAAGAAATTGTATTGCTTGTTAATAAAGCAGGATCTTAGAGACATTGTGTTTGTTCTCTGTAAAGATATAGGAAGACGAGTATTTTAAATATATTCAAACTAGTAGTTAGGAGACTATTTTTTGCTGTCAGAGGACAGCTGGGGAAGACATCCCCTTTGATGGGATGAGAGACAGCAAAATAATTTCTTAAGGTGGTAGCTGACAAATATCTGAACAAGATTGTGAGACAATTGCTACAGGATACTGATTTTACTGACCCAGCACCGTGTTCTTATATTCCTATTGGTGTAGCAATTACGAAATGGAATGAAAATCTGTTGTTGGGCTGGTCGTATTATAGCAAATCTTGAGATGTTTCCTTTTGGTTTAATGATGCCAAGTTTTGCTGAGTGGACTGTAATAGTAGAATTTAAAATCTGAATTGCTTTGCTTCCAACTTCAATTTGCATTTTGCTTTTGCAGGAGATATGCTTGACCTTCTGAAATGGAGAACGCACCCAGACAAAATTGCAGGTTGCCTCTCAAAATTAAAAGAAATCGATGGTTCAGAAATAGTGAAGGTATATGTTTTTATCCTTTTAGATAATAGAAGAGAAATAATTCATTTGCATGTCACAAAAGTACCATTTATTAACAAACTGTCTCTTCATCTCTCTAATCAGTTTCTTCAAGATACACTAGACACTTTATTTGGGATTTTAGATGAAAACTCTCAAAAATATGGATCAAAAGTATTTGATTGTTTGGTAAGTTTCATTTTGCGATGATGGCTAACACTATTTAAGAACTAAGTAAAACAAAGGAAAAAAGAGCTTTTTTTTTTCTTTTTTTGTTCACATTTAGGTTCACATAATAAATTTGCTGCAGGACAGCAAGTTTCATCACTTTAAGCCAGTAATGGACACTTACATTGAAAGTCATTTTGCAGGAGCACTTGCTTACAGGTGAAGTCTGTACTTTTTCTATCTGATTTGAATGCACTTATGGGTAAGCTAAGCAGAATCAATCATTAGATTAAATTAGACAGTATCATTAGCAAATAAAATGCAATGCCTGTATGAATGCCCAGATTTATGCCATTTAAAAAGAGTAAAAATAAGTTACTAGAAAGATTACTTGCTAAAGCTTTAACATTGGCTTAATTTTTAGATCTTTTACTTCAGTGGATTTCTTTATTTGAATTACTTTGAAAAACATAGGAGCCTTAGCACTATCCAGATGCAACACGTTCACCATCTGTGTAGAGCACTGCAATGATAAGCATCACTTACTCTGCTGTACTCTCTGTATTTATTGCTACCTTAGACATCCATTTAAACTAATGCAGTTTAATGAGAACGGCACATGGAATATAGCTAGAGTTACTCCATGCTGGCAGGGAGTCTTCTGGCTTAACTGAGCTTGTGTATCCCTGTCAAAATTATTCAATTGCATATGTAATGCTGGTTCTCTGGTTTGTCAGAGATCTTCCAAGTGGCTGTCAGCAGATGGAAAACTAAGCGTAATATTGAGTCTCTAGTGATCAGTGAAATCTAGTCATATATTTTTTATTTTGTCAGTGTTTCTCATATGACAGCTATTGGTTTGCATTTAATGTGCAAAGTCGACCCTTCTCCCACTCTATGTTATAATACTTTCTCATGTGCTATTCTAGAGATCTTATAAAAGTACTAAAGTGGCATATTGATCGAGTCACTGAAGTGGAGCTGCACGAGCACATACAGGAAGTACTAAAGGTAATAGAAATTGATGAAAGCAATTATGTATATGAATTATGTATTCATACAATACCAACAGTTTTAACTTAGGAAGTGAAACAGAGTATGGAATAGTAGTAGTAATTCTAGGAAGCTGCAGACTTTTTCAGTGCAGTAGTTTATTCATCATTCTCTTTTGTCACTTAATTGATCAATGGAGCTTACTACCACTCGACTCTGGAGCGCTTATGTTCCTTACGGAATGAGTAGAAGTTAGGTCTAAGAAATCAAATATAGATTGAACTGGTGGTATAAACATCTGTTGCATAACAGAACCTAAATGATAATCATGCATGCTGACTAGATGGTTCAACCCTGACACTGGGGAATTCTACTGAAAATGGTGGGTGTGATTGCTCTTGTCGCATTTTGTACCGTGAACAGAGCACAGTGTAGAGTCAGGCTGAGTTGTACAACACAATAATCCCATCTGCGACAGGTGTTATAGTCTGGGAAAAACTATCAATGTGGTACTCTTCTGTGTCTTTCTATGCTGCTGTTATCTCAGGTGTCTTGCTAATAAGAAAGAACTGTATTTTTATTTATGTTCCAACAGTGTTGCAACAAAATTTAAGCTTTTTTTGGTTTGTATTACCTGGTTAACAGTTTATAGGAAAACAACTTTGAACAAGCAGAGGAATTTCAAGAGCAGCTGAAAAGTTTGAGCTTATTTCTTATATTGGTCTTGTATGGTTATGCAATACATGTTTCTGTAGCCAAAGACATGCAAAGGATGGGGGAGGAGAGGAATGCTGAGATTTTGCAGTTTTTCATTAAAAATACAAGTGTTCCCTGGTTTGTAGAAGTTATGAAAGGCAAGGCAAAAAACATTTGAGTATGCGTTTTTTGAAATGTTGTTAGTATTTCATTAGAAAGATTTGATAGCATGGTGTCCTGTTTCAGACCCTTGCTGTTTGAATGATACAATCATTGCATGTGTTCTATTTGAAGATGAGCTGGTTCATTTATATGAATTATCTCTGATTTTGACATTTGTAGGCACAAGAATACATCTTTAAATATATAGTTCAGTCTCGAAGGTTGTTCTCTATTGCCACTGGTGGACAAAATGAGGAGGAATTTCGCTGCTGTATTCAAGAGCTTCTTATGTCAGTACGCTTCTTCCTTTCCCAAGAGAGTAAAGGAGCTAGTGCTTTATCCCAACTACAAGTAAGTTTTTGAGTGTGCCCTGCTTATTGCCATTTTCCGTGTCCCACATAGAAAATGCATGCATGTCCTTACCTGTATTCCCAGGAATGAAAATGTTTTGGTTTTTTTTTGCCAGGGCAAAATGGCACTTTTAGCTCATCCTCATACCTTTTCTCCTACTGTATGAAATTTTCATAGCAACAGCTGCTGGTTGGTGTATATCTATGGCATGTATCTATGGTTGGTATAGCTAATCTTAAATCTAACATTTAATTTTTAATTATAATAACTATATTGCTTGATATAAATAAAGTAATTTCTCTGTTTGGAGCATTTTACAGCTTAGTTTAGCCACATTGAAACTGAAGGATTTGAGCCATAAAAACTAAGAGCATTCATGCTTTACAAAAAACTTGTAAGTCTTGATGAACTGTATATTTTAATACGTATCTGGTATCTTTATTTCAGTAATTTATCTACTTCTCCAGCTCACAGATATTCCATTGTCTTCCCCAGTTTCTGTAACCAAAGACCTGTTAAGAATTACTAATTTCTTAAGCTCTGTAGAAAATTGTTCTTCCAAGAAAATTGCAAATAGCAGAGAATAGAGAAGTGATTCTTCCATCTCAAGTCACGTAAGCAGGTGGAGTGAAAAGATAATAGCAAAATTATATAAACAATAACATTTGGAATTTTTCAGTATTTTTAACCTTCTGTGTCATCTGTTCTGACACCAGTGTGAAGAAGGGCTGAGGTGTGAGCTTTTCTTAATCAGCAGGATTTGGAGAGGAAAAAGAGAATATCAGTTCTAGCTTCAGTTCTCTGGCATTGCCCTCCATTCTTTTGTTTCCATACTCAGCAATGAATTTCTAGCCCTATTTTAGGGTTGTTGAAGTGAAACAATAGTACCAGTGTATTCTCACTCCAAAATTAAAATGTTCATTATTTAAAAACTTGAAAATATAGAGGCCTTTATATTATTTGTTTTACAACAGAGCAAACCAATACAACTCCACTGAACTCCACTTGTTCTCATATCAGCTAGCTTCTGTTATCCTTTTAAAAATTCCCTCTTGCACATAAGTATTTTTCAAGTATAAATATTTTGTTTGAAGTTGAACTTCTACTTTCAGTTTGTCCTGGGAGAACTGAACAGTCATTAGATAATGCTCAAAGGAAAACGGTCACAAGAATAAGCCCATTAATGAACATGAGGATATTTCATTTGAAAACATGACCATTTTCTACAGTTTCTTAAATTTATGTAATTGTTTAAATGCTTAAATGTCAGAACTATGCTTCAGTATCTTACTATCCATTTTTGCCCTTTCCTCTAGGCTGTGTTTCTGAGCTCCTTCCCATCAGTGTACTCTGAACTTTTGAAGCTTTTTGATGTAAGAGAAGTGGCAAATTTGGTTCATGATGCTCTGGGCAGCTTGCCAACAGTCATGCATGGGGATGAGTCCCTTCAAGCTGTTAAACTGCAGAGTATTGGGAAAACTGTAGAGAGTCACCTGTACACTAACCCAGGTAAGGTTGTTTGGATAGGTAAGGTTGATCTGGGCTGCCTGCAGATAGAGAAGTCAAACTGTGTGTTTATTACATGGGCCAGCAGGTGCTGAAGGGAATAGTTTTGCTGAGGGTAGTGCTTCCTAAGGCACAATTCTTCAAGTACAGCTCTATACAAGCTGCTCATTTAGAATACAGTTGGTTACATTTAGTAGTTTTGTTTTTAGAGACAAAGACTCTTGAAAACTTTGTTTTATTCTACTGCTGGCAATATGTCTGTGAAGGAAGTTTTCCTAATACTTTTTAAGAAATTGCAAAGGAAAAAGCTTTACTAGGTCTTTGGGTCTTGTTTCTTTTTGTTCTCCTTTGGGGGCAAACAGATCATCACTTATTCATTAAGTCTTATTTGTGTAACTCTTGCTAGCTCAGCACTTTCATATATTTCTTAATGTAGCATAAAAAGGCTACACATAGGCAAGTTATGCATAGTGCATGGTGTATACCAGCTTAGCTATTTGCTATGTGGAAGAAAAGTGGCTGTATGGTGGCAAACCTGACATTCTTTTTTTCTATCCTATGTGAAACCCATAGAAGTGACCAGATGTTAAATTTGAGATGAACTAATTTAGAAATAAAAGAATTAATATAAAGGAGTTATACAGAATTCTAATAAGTGTTAATTTACTCAACAAAAAGCCCTCTGGAGAGCTGTTTGGATATTGGCTGATGGAGTTTGGTAGAAACAGCAACTTTTACCATCTAAGATAAGCACATTACAATGATAAAACATCTGCAAAAACAACAGGGATACGCATAAATGTTCTGAGATGCTGCAAAATAGAGGAAGTGATTTTAGAACATTAGTTTTTTAAAATGCTTCCAGTGATTGTATTTTTAAAGTATGAGCTCTAAGAAATGGGTAAGAAGTATTGGATCCTGGCTACTTTGCTTCATTCTGGTGAAAAGGGCTCACCCTTTTCCTTCTGAGCCTCCATGGCTGTCCCTTCCAGAATAGTTAGCTCTCCCTACAGCTGACTGATCAGGTCTTTGATACTCTGGGTAGATGATGACATACATATTCATGGAGCAATCATAAGGACACTCTAAGTTACATTTTTCCTTTTTGAAACTACTTAGGGACCAGGTAACATAATTTCCATTTTCCTCCCCTTGTCTTGGTTAGGTCAGCCTAACTGGAAGATCCAAATTAATAAATGTAATTAAAGAGAGTTATTTAATGCCAAGTAAGGGGTTCCTGGGGACTTCCTTGGAATTGTAAATCTACTTTCAATTGTATGCCAATCTTTTTGTTTGCTTCCTTTTCTGAAAGTGTTATTTTTTTTTAATTCAAATCCAGTTTCAATTATTACGAAGTCATATGAACTGGTTTGCCTGTGAATGCAGTGAAAATTACATACTCAATTTTTTGTAGAGGGTGTGGTGCACACAAATAAAATATGTATTTGTTAGACCCCAGGGAAACTGGTGTGAAAGACATCCAGCAGTAATATAAGCTTCCAATATCTCTGATAGGAAGCTCAAGCAAATATTTGTACAGTATGATTTCAGTCATCTTTATGTTGAAGGGTCTTGTGATCAGCATCTTGGTCTCTTTGCCCTTCATGTTTTCTCTATTTAAAATACAAAATTTTAAGTAGGCTTTCCTTCAGTCAATTCCTAGAAGGAAGTCCTTTTAAAATCATCTTGGGGAAATACATATTGCACTAGACTGTTAATGTGCAGAGTAAACTGAACACCCTAATGTGAAGTTAAGGCTTGCTGCTGTGAAAATAATTGATTTCTGTCTTCCAGCTGAAGATGATGAATGCTGTAAGCTGTACTGCTAGCTACCATGTTGAAACTAGATGTAACAGGGGAAAATATCTAGTTATCCAAACATCTAATAATGAAGAGGGCGCTTCTTAGATACCATTTTCTGTTATCTGTTTTTGTATATTCTGTTTAGCATGGAAGTTTCACATATTTTCTTTTGCAAGGGCCTGAATTACTAACATATTAGTTCCCACTGCTGCAGAAATCATCTGACACTAAAGCTATGCTTTTGCTAAAATTGGGAGATACATTTGGCATATTGTTGAAATCAAACACCAGGGACTGGTTTAAGGTGCCCAAGCACAAACATTCAGTGCAATTTCAGATGTATTCAATGCATCTGGTCTCTGCCTGCCTCTCTAGAGAATGCTGGTTATCTACTATACTTACTGATCATGTGTGAATACAATGTCTGAAATAGCTCCGTATTGATGCTTTGGTATAGCTTACTTAGAAGCTTTTTCCAGTGATTTTAAACTTCAGCTCTTCCTATAAGATAACAACTACAGACATGTTAAAAGGTGACAACAGAAGTTACCTGCCTAGCTCCTGTGAAAAGTTAGTGGGTAAAAAGGCCTTACTTCACTTCACTTCTGGTTTTTTCCTATTCTGCATCTTTGTAATGTGCATAAAATGTAGCGAGTGTCTAGGTTTCTTCCTCCGAAGAGGAAGAATTTTCTTGGAATCACCACTAGTCAAACATCTCACTGTTCAAGGATAATGCTGTCTATTTGTTTAAAGTGTTCAATTACACTGATTTTTTTCCAAGCAGACTGAAGTTTTGACTCAGATATAGTAATTTAAAAGCATATTTCATATTTCTGAAATTAATTTTTAAAATGCACTAGAATAAGGAAAGTTTTGTATGTCTGTGCAGGTGCTTTGCAACTAACTGAAAAGTAAGTGGGAAAGTTGTGCTGTGCGTTAAATATTTAATGTTAATGTAGCTTGCATAGCGAAGTCACACAGATTGCCCAGAGTAATTTCTAACTATGCCAAGCATGTACTTGAAAAGCTCAATGTCATGATTTTTTTTCCTCTCTTTCAGTATAATATTTGTAAAGGGCAAGTATTAGCTTTTTAAGCAGTCAGCTAATTTGGCTTTCTGCACAGAAGAATAACTGGGACAATGAGTGATGGCTAAGAGTCCTGATTATTACACCATTCCTTGTGCTCATTAATTTTCCTATACAGAATGGCTGACATAGCAGCTGGCAATTTTTAAGAAAAAGAGTAACCTGAGACAAATATTGTATGCTGCATTCTCCAGACTTTCTCACATAGCCCTCTCTTTGAGAGGCTGATAGTCCTTTGTTAGATAGGTGTATTGCAAATAGGAAGTTCTGACAGGCAAAGGGATATGAGACAATTAAAACCAAACATTGCCCATAGCAAATATGCCAGCTCTCCTCGTCTGCAATACCATTGCATCTCTTCACCCGAACAGGTCAAGACAGAGACGCATTTAGATGATAGGCTTATAAGGAATATATTGGAAGCTGTGTAATAAATATGTGGTGGTTAATTCAGTACCTGGCACTGTTCCCCCCCATGTATAGTTGAAAGCCATAGTAAGATGCTTTTTGCTAATCTGTTTTGGTGAAACAGAGTTCGTGATCATTTTTGCAAAAATGGAATACTTGAGACAGTTGAATGAGGATGCTGTTTTGCCTGAGATACTTCAGGCCATGCTTACTGTAAGTGTTAGCTATTTGTAAGCCACGTGTTGCTACACATAGATTCTCTGTTCTTCAAAATGGAGTTCATAATGCTGTGCTTACATGCGAGCAGCACATAGAGTTGTGGGCACTTCAGAAAAGGTACCATATCATGAGTGTGCTCATCAAGAAGCTGCCTAGAGTTATCCAAGAAGAAACACCTTGGTATAGTGCTGTTCCTGTTTTGTCCTCACCTTCTGGACTGAGGGACTTGAACTGTAGCTGCAAGAGAGATCTTGCTGTCCTCAGAGGGTCTATGGCCCAAAGGATAAGACTTAGACTACTAATGGTGTGAAAGAGCTACTAGATCTGCTCTGTGACAGATATGAAGTTAAGTAGTGCTTTGAGCATTTGCCTGGGAATGAAAGACCAGGTTCAGTGCTCTGTCAGCTTAGATTCAGCTTCCCATCATGTGCCTACCAGGAGAGTACCCTAACCACAGAGCCACAGGTTGGTTTACACAATGAACCCTTCATCTCTCCTCTTGAAGATGGGCTACCTGATAGTCAAGAATTTGATGTGTGTAAGGCATAATGGAAAGCAAGGAAAAGTCACCGTCCCCTGTAGTCTAGAAGCAAGGTCTTTTTTATAGGAATGGAGAGTCTTGCTTTTCACTTCAGCAGAAGCCATTAGCTCGTTTTTTTTTCTTTAATATATCAGTAATCAATAAGCTGATTTAGCAGTGAGGATCAGAAGCTGGTATTTCCCTAACCACAGGTCTGCACATTAGCCAACTTTCTGCCTACTTTCCCTTTGACCCTATAGATCTTGTTGGTGGCAGCTGTGTACTCTTGGCACCTCAGAGTACCTGAGGCAACACATTGCAGAGCTTCTGGTCTTTAGACAAAAGGAAAATGCCTTGTTGGTTTGGTTGAAATGCTTCTGCCCTGCTGCAGTGCTAGAGGCAGATAACAAGCTCTCAGGCCAGTCCTGATGAAAACCTACTGAGACACTTGCAGAAGTAAGTGGTTACTGGATAGAGGCTCTTTGTTTCCTGGTTTTGGGTTTCAGTGCCACTAGTTTTGGATTCCTTGATCACGTTTTGATTACTGCCATACAGTCTTTGTTTATATTCTTCTTCCATAGGAAGACATAGTGAGCACCTGAATAAATAATAAGCGTGAAACACCTGTTTAGAAAGAGCAGGTGAGCTTTTTTTAGAAGACAAGTATATATTTAAATAGTGCGTACAAATGAACTTCTCTGTATGATTTGTCTTGTTAAAGATAACTAGGCAGTAAAAACAAGGGAATAATGAGAAAACCAAGATTAGTGCTATATTTCAGTAAGTGAAAGAAGCTGTCATCAAATAAGATCTCAAAATAAATCTCTTTTTCTCCCTTGTGGAAAAATAGAGGAAATATTTTTTTTTGGGGGGGATGGAAGTGTTTATAGAAAGGCTAATCCACAAACAATGCCTGGTTGGAAAAATTATTTTAAAAGAGTACTTTCCCAGCTAGATAAGCTACATTTTCCATAAAGAATTACATTAATGAACAAAGGAACTGAGTAGATGAATATATTTAGATAATGTAGCGTATAATCATCATTAAAATGTTAATAGAGGAAATGATTCAAGTACATTTTTATGAGAACATAATTTCTCAATTATGGAAAAGATCTAAAAACAACAACAAAATGGAAACAGAGAACACCCATTCAATTTATCAAGTTGTAAATAGGTGTGTGTTGTCACAAATGTAAGTTTTAGGCTTTTCCTGTTTAATGTTGTCTTTAATTAAAAGAAAAAGAAGCAAGAAAAAGCAGCATGTTAATGAAGTTCTTGCATAATTTTGAGACAATTCAGGACTGAAAATAGCACCAAAGAGCTGTGTTTAGAAAATGAATTAGAGGAAAGGCAAATCAATTCATGTAGATACCAGTAGTCTAAATTGCTCATACTTAGTAGGAGTGAGCAATATGGTAAATTGAAAATCCTGAAAGAAATCTGAAAGTACTGCTTGTCTGAAAAGTGGAACTCATTAGAATAATTTTAAGATGAACCTTGTTGTGACCTTGGCTTGCAAAGGGATCCTGTTGCATGGCAGGGAACATTAGAACATAATTTCACATTATTTTGAATACAAGTATCCCTGTGCTAAGGTTTTTTTCATGACAGTTCAATAAATCCTTAGGATCTTCTGTTAGATATAGTATATCCCACACAGTGGTGTTTTTCTCCAATCATGATGTGACATACTGATTTTCAGCATATTGTTTATTCTTCAAGTCTTTGCTTTAGAATGATTATGCAGTTAAGGCTTCTGCTTATGAAAAAATGTTAGTTAAAGCAAGTAAAAGCTTCTGCTTATCAGAAATACTGATTTAGATTGAAAACACTTTTTTTCTGTATTAAAATTAAATGATTTTATGAGAAACTTGTACTCATAAACTTTTTCATTTTTTCCAGATTCTCGATACATTCTTCTTCCAGTAGTTTTGCATCATCTCCACATGCATTTACAAGAGCAGAAGGACCTTATAATGTGCGCACGTATCCTTAGCAACATATTTTGCCTCATCAAGAAGAACAGCTCAGTGAGTAAACACTATGTCACTTCCACAAAGTGTTGAACTTCTTTATGTGTCTCAATGACATTTAATGACATGAACTGGACTGTGATGAGGAGCATTTTGAAGAGTCCTCTGAGTAATGATTCTGCATAAACATGTCATTTTGATTTCTCATGAGCCTTTTCTTCCATGCAAGAATATTTTAATCGTAGTGCATAGTGTTCTGCCAAGCTTTGACTCTTTTTGAATGTTGTGTTGGATAGAAAATGTCCAGTTTCTCTTGGAGGCATTTTCAGTTGTGGGCTGATTAGTCATAGAGGACACAGGGATGATATAGGTAAGTAGATTGATCTCAGTATTGCAAGGGGAATTGCACTTGGTTTTTAGCTGATAAACTTTGTGGCCAGTTTCTGATGTTTGCATTTACAAATTGAACTTCGAAAGCTGCATATGAGAGCTAGCTTAAATAGGTGTATTGCAAATATGAAGATGATGATAAATTCTGACAGGCAAAGGGATATAAAACAATTAAAACTGAACATTGCCCATAGTTAGTGCAGTACATGCCTATCGAGGCCAGCATACATTACACTGTAACGCATTAGTGACAACTGTTTTATATGTTTCTTCATTTCATACCACGGTCAGCAATTAAAGTTGATCCATAAGTGATTTGATATGGAAGTGGCTTGCCCCTCTGGCACTGTAACAACTTTTTCATTGCAGCTGCTCCTAGATTAGTGTTAGAGCTTATCACAAGATAAAGTGCTAAATGACAAAGCATAGCTGTGGGTTTGGATTGGGAGAAAGGCTTACGTGTCTGGTCTTAATGTCAGGAGATCTTTCATTTGGAGTCACCAACTCAGATGTGTGCACAATGAGTGGATGTCTACATAAAATTCTCTTTAATGTTCATGATATGCAGCTACTGTTTTTAGTAATCTTGCAGACATTGAGAGTATTAACAATTTGGTGACTTTGATATGATTTTTGTGGATCAGTTCCATCTATTCATTGCTTCATATCAAAGTAATTAAGGTAATTTAAAGATTGAGAGAACAAGTGAATTGGCAGTCAGGCAGCTTTGAAAATTAAGGTCATCAGCCATTATAATAGTTTGTGCATGAGCCGTCATGTTTCAGTTCCTAAATACATTGTATACTGTCTGCCTTCCTAAGTAGCAAAGTTAACAGTTGCTTGGTACTGGATGGAGTAATAGAGAATACAGCCCTGACACCAGACTCCTTGAGTCCAAACAGGAATCTGGAGTTTTGTTACAAACAATATGCTTTGGGTGTGTAGGAAGCAAAATAAATAAATAGATCACTCCTATACCTCAATGTCAGCAAAGTTGAATGATCTGTCAGCTGAGTTTTAGTTTGGCTGTGTGCATTTGATTATCAAGTGTTTCTCTCTGCAAAGAAATGTCATCTTAAATCATGGATAAAATCGCTCAGATTAAGGTGGTGTTGTCTTGCTGCAGTGGACACAGAAAACATTGCTGAAGCAGAGAGTATTTCCATCTGAATTAAAAAGGAAAAGTAACTAAGCTTGACTTCATCAAGTGCTTTCATGTGTGTAATTAAGGTATTCATGGTCTCTTTTAGTGGTGAACACTTTGGTTCCTTTGTATTGATGAGGAGTACAAGCAGTTGTAGGCTTATATAAATGACTAATTTGTTTGTGCTACTCAGCTGATGGGAAGCAATGTAGCTGGTCTTTACTGCGGAAACAGGTCTTGAAGGTTGATCACCATCTGCTTGTTTCTGGTGATAGTTTTGAAGTGTGAAAACAGAATTCTACTTTTTTTAGTTTAAGCATCTCTTGGCAATTTCCCCAGAAAATGTATGGGTGTTACCTATAAAAATCTCACCCCAACATTTCTCCTATATTATTTCCTGCTTTCTTCTAAACATTATTTGAAAAAAGTACTATGCTAATTTGATGAAAGCTTACATAGTCAAAGTTCATCCCATAACTGTCCTCTGTACTTCAGTTCAATATAATTAATTGAAAACTGTTAGAGAAAAAAACAATAGAATTAAACAGTATTTTAATTAGAAAATAGTCCTTGTTTTTTGAATGTAACTTCTGTAGTAAAACTATAATTTGTTTCTAAAATTACATCAAAGGAAAAATTACTGTGGTCATCTTTCTATTCTAAAATCTTAAATGTTTTATTTAATATTTAAGGAAAAATCTGTGCTGGAAGAAATTGATGTGATAGTAAACAGCCTGCTAGATATTCTGTTAAGGACCATACTAGAGATCACCAGCCGACCACAACCATCAGGCTCTGCTATGCGCCTCCAGTTTCAAGATGTGACTGTAAGTTTCTTATCATGAAATATCTCACAGTTGTCACTGCTGGGACTACTAGATTCATAACAATGAATGTTAAGATTTTGTTTAGAAAACAGAAAATGAGAACAAAGAAAACCTTTTTTGCACTTTATTTTCAGGGGATTCAATAATATTTTTTAAATTAAATTTACTTCTAAACTGTGACTATAAAAAAAAACAAATGACAACATTTTTTTTTGAGACTGTTTCAGGTCAGGAATTATTTCATTATGTTTCTTTTGCTGGCAAAATTAACAGTTTTCTGAAACTGCTAAAGTTTGAATTCCTGAAAACACAAGAGTATCAGTCAATAATATTTTACTTCTAAAATTGCATACATTTTTACATGATGAAATGGCTCTAAAATGCCTGCAGCATCTGTGATGCTAACTTGGACAAATACAAATTTATTAATTGAAAGGCATTTTGTTGTTCTCAGGGCTGAGCATTTGAGCTTCGTTTCTATCACATGAAGTAGAGCATGGAGGATGCCTTTAGAAGATTAACAAATGATATTTGGTCAACCTGCTATAACATCTCATGGGAGTTAGAAGGTTGAGATGCAGGCATTTACAGAAAGCCTATGATGCACATTGATCAAACAATATGAGGTTTTATTTTGCTTTGTTTTCAGAAAGGTTCAAAGTTTGCTTTTGAAGGGCAAATTGGTTCTAATATGGCATAGGCTATGACCCCAGTATAAGCTGAGGGGGTAAGATTTTCTGCACCGTGCTGTGTGATTTACATCTCATTGTCTGCTTAATTTTTTACACTGTAACAATTTTAGTTAATGAACATATGGTTGCTTTTCAAATGAGAATTTCCTGAGATCAAACATTTCATAAGCATTTAATAGCTGTGGAAGAAATGTGGGGTTGGTTTTTGTTTGTTTTACTTCATCCCACAGAGAACAAACCATATGAAGTGTTTTATGGAGCTGACCAAGCTCTGTAGTAAGGTAATACCATGCTTTAATCACTGTGATTCAGGAGGGCTATACATCTAAGAATTGGGTGTTTTTTTCTTTAAATTACAAATTACAGTTGTATGCTTTGTGGCATCTCAGGCCATCACAAGAAAATCTAAACTGAAGTAAGTTTTGCAGCATTAGATTGTAAGTGTAGCAAAGCTCTGAGCTTACTGGTTTCTTCTAAGATATCCACTTGCTTGCAGATTACGTTTTCATAAAACACCATGACAGCCTAATTTGTTCACACCACCAAAAAATTAGTCTCTGGAAGTACTTTCAAGTTGCAAAATTTCCTTTTTATGCATCAGAAAAGCCATGTTATTGTCACCACAGGCTCTCAAAGAATACTTAATGTGGAAGTGACTCAGAGCACAGCATAAGGCAATTATATACATTTATGTAGAAACATCATGCAGTATGAGCTTATGGCAACACACGGAGCCAGATTCTTGGAACTATTTGTAGAGCAAGAATGATAAAGTACTCAATATGAGTACAGCAGTAGAGTCTGTTCCAGTTTGTTACCATTATTTCAAGCTGCATGTATCACAAATTACTCTTTGTGAGATGTATCATGGCAGAATACTGGATAAAATTCCATCATACTTTTCCATCAGACATAGTCTTCCTCATCAAAGTAGCTCCAAACTCATTTCACTGTGATCTGAAGCCCACATGTTGCTGTTTTTCTGCACAATGCAGCAGCATAAGCAAGCAGCATAAAATCAGGCAGCATTAGGCCATACGCAGTCATGAGTGCACCATTTCTTTCATCTCAAGTAGTTTTGGTACCTTGGTACCATTTCACTCTGCAGTGAGGAATCTTGTTAGATGATAACCTGCAAAATGGATGTGATGCTTTAAACTGAGTGCAAGGAAGACCTGGCTTTTGGGTGTCAGTGTTACAGATGTTGCACTAAAAGCCAGTGAATTTAATGCAATGGTGAAAGCAATGTCAGAGATTTAACCTTTGGATTTCCTTAAGAAAAATGCATTTGCATGTAAAGAGCTATCAGAAAACAGTCAAATTAAAATTAATCTGTATTGATTTCAGATCTCGGAAGTTCAATATCTCAGAGCATCAATGAATTGCAATTGAATTAATGAGTTTTCTTTTTGACAAATATTGGGGTTTGTGATGAAAAAATGCTTTGAAATGTTCACAGCTGACTCCATTATTTTTTTCCCTAAAGGAAAACAAGAGCATTCTTCCCAAAACTGTTGCAAAATTATTTTGTTTATATTTGTTTTAAAACTGGATTGACTAAGAGTTTGTGATTTTAGCAATCTAAATAATCTGTTAAAAAACAGATAAAAGGGAAACAAATCACAAATCAAAATTTTACTGGAACTCTTTCAAATATTTTGTTAAGCAAGTAAACTGCATTTGGTGAAAAATCATTCTTTATATGGGAAGGAAGTTTATAATTAAATTCATGTAGTTTCACAAAATGTGGAGCCTAACTGTAGATAATTTCCTTGCATTCGTTAATTATTTTTAAGGGCTTATAATATGACAGTTTAAGCTCAGGCACAGAAATCATCGTAATATTTCTATTTTTGCCTTATCTGAATAGGGGGAATTTGTCTCCTGTTTGCTGTCACTCTTGCGACAGATGACTGATAGACATTACCAACAGCTTCTCGATAGCTTCAGCACAAAGGAAGATCTGAGGGTAAGTAACAGAATTGTTTTTCACCTCTTCAGGTCTCTTTTTATTTCCTTTAATTTATCTACCTTTAAGAGATACTCCAGTGCTTTGATGAAACACTTCAGTATTTAAATGCAATGTTTTTCAGATTAGCTAACTTCTTCATGGGCTTTCTTGTATACTCAGGTACAGTGGTGTGAGGATTCTGTTGCTTCTGCAATAACAGGAGATAAGAACAGGGATGGAGGGGGGACTATATAATTTCTTTAAAGCTATAAACTCAACCTCCAAGCCTGTTTTAAGGATGGTATCAATCTAAGGTTACACAGTTCTGCTTGATTCTTCTTGTCAGGCAATTGGGCTTTTTGTCTGGTTTATTATACTTGTTTGTTTAGTAATTCATCGAAATATATATGGCAATGGCAAACATGCAGCTTGAGAAATGCATATTTAGCTAACTCTCAATTTTTCTTAGCTGTGCAGTGAGTGTGTTGGAAGGAGGACCTGTCAGACTTGTAATGCCTGTCTGGCCTGTTGGATCAGAAAAAAGAGCAGCTGCAGAGCATATCAGGGCAGCTTTGACCAATTTCATTGATGCAGTTACCTGATTCATGGTGATACGGCATTTTTAATTCTGTTTGGGAGGAGGGAGGTGGATTTTTTTAAATAAGTTAATATTTCCTGCATAAGTATATCAACAAGACTTCCACTCTGCTAGACCCTGAAAAACTTACCTGGAACCAGATTTGATCCATACAAGAAATCTTGAGAAATCACTTATGCCCATATTCAGCCAGTGAACCTAGATGGGAGAGTAATTAGTCGTGCTAGTATCACACTAGCTTCCTAGTGTGATAGTATAGTTTTAGATGTTACTCTTAAATTACCATTTGATAAACTGAAATACTGCCCTGAAAAAGGGATTCTAATCGTGGTGCAATTTCAGATTTCCTTAAAATTCCTGATAGCTATTTAAAGCTCTTATGAAGAGAGCTTACCATTTGTGAGTGCCTTTTCTTTGTAGTGAGATGGTTATATTGAACTTGAAGGACAGGAAATGGTGCTAAGAAGTTGTCATGATTTAAGAGTGCTACATCAAGTTACATAGGGTGGATGACTTTTATACTAGTATTACAGCATCTGTTTTCACGTAACATAGTTGCTGTCCTTAGGCATTTTTTAGTATATGTTGTGGAGCCTAGGCATTTTTTTCTGAAAACATTTTTCCTTTGGTTTGAGGTCTGAGAAACTCTATATTCCTAGATTCCTAGATTTTTATGTTTCCCAGAGGTTTCAAGCTTGGTTTCCATTTGAGGTATCTATGAAATACAGTGTTGAATTTGTTTCAACTTTCTTGATTCTAGAACATGAAAACTCTGTAGAATTAGTGCTTGAATGGTGCTTGATTTGACACATTTATATTCCCCCCCACGCACATATCTTACTATTATACAGAGACATATGGAAAGCAGCTGTAGCCAGTGTCACCAGCTGTCAAAACAGAGGTCTTAAGAACTCAAGTCCAGAATTTGTTTTCATTCAGATCTCCTCAAATCAGCATCATCTCCACCAGTGATTCAGTGGCAGGAGGTCAATCATCATTAATGCAGCATTGCTTCTCTTCTGAGTCTTAAATAATATATTGGAAATATCAAATATCATGCAAATGTGTGTAACTGAGAGCAAGAGGAAAGGATAAGAGCTAGTGTGTGAGGCTGACACTGCTGTTAATCATGAGATGATTGTGTATAACTTAGGCTATCTGAATTATCTCACAATTTACCTCTATTTTTCTGATTGTTTGCTAAGTGTGCCGCTTTGTTGGTATTTTATACTGCTTTAAGATATGCTTCTTAGGAAGCGACATCAGTATGACTAAATGAAGATTCAGGAGATCAAAAGCACCTGTGATAAAACTTTTTTTCATCTCAGAGGCTTTTAGAGGCTGAGCTAGTAGCCATAGTTGATCTTGTGGCTAGTATGTACCTTTTGGATTCAGGTTTCAGTGGTAACTACCATCATCTTGCTGTATTTTTGAATCCTCTTTTTGCCCCCAGGTCAGTGATGTCAAAGTGGACTGGGTCTTCCCTAAGCTACATACAAGTTACAAATCTGATACAGTCTTTGCAAGGGACTTACCAGTGTGTAATCCAGGCTTCTGAATTGCTGTCTGCTGTGCTTTTTGCTTTGACTACCTCTGTTTATGATTAACCATCTGTATGAACAATTAGACACAAGACAAAAAGGTCTTCTTAATTTCTTCCAGGCTCATTCTCAAGGTTATTATCAAGTGCATGCATCAATGCATGTTTGCACAGCATTTCTGACCCCTCTCCAAACCGCTTCTCCAAACAAAAATTCCCTCATGCAAGCACTTCTAAAAAGGGAATGGAGGCTGCCATTCGTTCTATCCAAATATATTTGAAGTTCTTAATTAAAAAAAAAAAGTCTGTATCAGAATTATTAAAGGCTGTTTCCAGCTTGTTAATCACAGTATAACGAAATGGAGACTTTGAAGGAATGACATGTACACATTTTCATACAACATGCATCTGACTGATGCTTTAAACAAGTGGCTGTTTATGGAAATATTTTCTTTATTTTGTAAATATGTTTAGTTTAAGTAATTGACGCGGTGACTGTTTTCATTTTAGTCACTTCTTTAAGAGAGTCAGTTTTTTTCCACACAAAGCCGAAGACAGAAGAAGCATTTTATGTTTGAAAACATGCAAGTGAAGAAATGACAGAAAATTCATGGCTGAGTGGTAGCAGCAGAGACAATAAATACTTTACTCACTTTTTGAAACATTGAATTTAATGAGGCAGTAATTTTAAATGCCTCCTTTTATCTTTCAATATTATTTTAAAGATGTCTCCTTTTGCTTACCATAAAATACCATCATCTTCTAGTAAATGTATTTTGCAGCAATCTATAGAACAGAGGTGCATTTGTAGGTAGATATTTGCTACCACAAAAAAGCTTTGATATAATTTATGACAAAAGGTAATGGTGGAAGTTATAAATAGGAGAAGTGGTAACATGACTGAGAAAAACAGTATATGTTAGCACAGTGCAGCTTTGAGCACAGCAAGGTGATTTTTGTTGATATATGTCTGGTTTTTTAAGTAATAGCTTAAAAGAAAACATAAAGATAGGTACCTGCCAGAAGGCCTAGTTTTTATCCATTGGCAGGATAGCCTACATAATGTGGAGAAATAGATATACAGGAGAGATCTGATGAAGAAAAAGTTAATAACTCATAGGTCTAAATTTAAACTTTGCTAGGTTTCTGATCCCTCTCATCCAGCCAAAGGAGCCTGGCAGGTGCCAAACTCTATCACCAAGTGCTATTTATTCCACTGTTCTTTAATGACCCCTTGGACACAGGCTTTGCAAGGTCTGTAAGGCATGGGGAATGTCTCTGGTGGAGCAGCTCAATTCTGGCCACCACCCTTCCCCTGCTATGCAGGGTCATCTGCTCATGCAGGGGACTTCAGAAAAGATGAATGCTGGGGCAGAGGTGTATCTCTGGAACAAGTATTTGAGTGGCTTCTTATGTAGATTGACAAAGCTCTGAAGGAAAGAACATCTGGAAAAGAAGCTGGCTACAGGATGGATGAGTTGTCTGGGCAAAGACAGCCCAATGGCAAACCATCTTCTTATGGGCACCTTGGTACTCTGCAAAAAAGCTCTAGGATGCTCTAGAAAGACTTGATACCACTACTTACTAAGTCTGCAGTACGAACCAAAGCAATGGATGATCAAGCAATGAGCTTCAAAGTAAACTATTGACCCAAACTAAAATGATGCACACACTCTTAAGAGATCCAGTGAAAAGTCTGACTGCTTTACAGAGGATTTTACATGCATACAGGAAAACGTGAAGGAAATTGCAAGGCAATTTTTGGTTAAATGAAGTCTTTCAGAAGATCAAGTTTCTCTCTTAATCACAATTTGATAATTTCATCAAGCAAATACTAATGCCAAAAGAAACCAAACTGTGATACTGTGATATTAAGTGGTGTAAGATAATACTAGAGTCTACTTACACTAGGTAGGAATATTTAAAAGATGATATTTAGACTACGTAAAAGGACAAAATTACTCCCTTGCTGTCTCCTAAGATAGAAGGCATATGAGACATTAATTATATCTGTACTCAACCAACCAAATGTTAGTTCACATATAGTGCGGGCAAAAATGTTTTTTAAATGTTAAAATCTGTTACTAAATCATTCTGATGTATTCAGCAGAGCAGATACAACTATGAAAGACAATAGATTAGTGCAAAAGAAACGGTTCAAAACACAGTTATAAAATTGATCTTCCATGAATGGTACTTCATGGTAGTGTCTTGTGATATTTGGATCATGAAACAAAAATGAGTGATTGCATCATACAAAATGCCAGGCACTATAATGATAACCAACACATTTTATGGAATGTTACTTGGAGGTGGTCTCTTGAGAGTGAACACTGATGCTGAATGTCAGTGAGCAGTACTGACACATGAAGGATGCCATTACATTAATGTCAAAGTATCAGAGTAGTCAACTGGCATTATACCCTTTGATTATTTTAATGCTTCTAATGGAATCCTAGGGAAATGTATCATCAAATATAGAGAAACTAAATAATGAAAAATAAAAATTAGCTACAGATTAATTCTGTTAATAGAAGCTTAACAGTTGTATCTTGAAAATCTTGCAATTGACTAGTTTTTTACTAGTTAACTGTTTCAGTTATATTTCAGCTTTGAATTACACTGCATTTTGTTCAGTTTTAATATGTACTGTATCAGAGATCTGCAGTCTTACTTGGGCTTTCAAATTCACATTTTATATCTAATATTGCTTGTTACTAAACTGACGTAATTTTCTATTTTATTTTTCTGTTAAAATTAGAAATAATTAGTCTGGTGTTAATGATTCAAAATGATTCAGTGCCTACATTTGCTTTGGTTTGAAGTTTGCCTGGTACTCTGGTTTTAGCCAAGATACCTAAAGTTAGTATGTATGATTTTTCTCTCTGACATTGTTTTCTTACTGACTTTTGAAGCAGCTGAATGCTTCAGATTTCAGCAGGCTGGATGCCTGAATTTCAGCAGGCTTTGACAGTTGCCTATGGGTCTCAAAGGAATTAAGTTTAAACTTCATGCAGCCCTTGGCTTTTAAGTCCTCAGATCATTGCTTGGGTTCCCAACAGCAGCCATTTGGGCTTTTCAGTTCAGCAGCCAGTCAGTTCCCTAACAGCATCAATATGTATTGGGTCTGGAAAAACAGGCAGGATAAAAATGGCATAAGGGAGAATTTGTGACATTATTGTGAGGCGACCTGCAACAGCATTCAGGGCATTGCCATATTGCTGGGAGTATGGCACAGAGCTGCAGGGTTTACAGCACAGGGAAGAGAGATACCCCTAAAGGAAAGAAGAGAAGGCAGAAATGTTAAAATTTAAGTACAATGTGTAAAGCTATACGAAAGCAGTCCGGCATAAATGTGTTGCTTGTAGAGCTACTTGTTTGATCTGTAAAGCTGGTCATCTGCATTCAAACACTGTGTTATCTGCAATGAGTATCGTGTATACTTTTTAATACAGCTAATTTTTGGCATCTTTTTCAGAAAACATGTTGTCTCTTTTATGTAATCTTCTCTGGTGGGTGGGTGCAGGGATCTCAGCTGCCTTTCCCTGCGCCTTCATTCGTCCCCCTTTACAGTGATTCTCTAATGAAAGACATCTGTTGTGCAATGCCAGTCATCTACACATTGATAAATTCAGTTGAGAATATATTTTGGTGATCAAAATTATTTGGTATCCTTTGTTTGTATCTTCATAACATCAGTGTTTCAGGCTAACTCTCTACCAGTGGTGTGGGCACAATCAATAATTTCAAGGTCAGATACCACACTGCTTCTGCTAGACATGTTATGTCACTTGCTTCCTGTTTTTCATTATGTCAAAAGCTCTGTTTCGTTTACTAAAAAAACCCCTGGCTGTTCTATATACAACCAGGATGGGCCATTAGAAGTATTACCTTTGTTGGTAATTTTATTTGTGTAAAGAAAATCTGAAAAATTATGCATGGAGAGGAATAGTTCAGTTGCTTATTAGCAAGTTGAATGAAATAGGACATGATAATGCTAAAAGCTCTTAAGCAGTGTTTTCTACATTCAAAATAGCCCACATGTGTTTACTATTTTTACAGATTCAGCAGATGAGACAGAATGGTTAAGTGACCTCTGTACACCCAGCCAGCTGCAATAACAGTTCAGCAGCCTGGGCATCACTTTTGAATTCTCTGGGCTTTGCAAATCCAGTGATAAAGTTGTCCTTATGCTCCCTCTCTTTCCCAGCAAATAATGTCACTTTGAGAATAAATTTTGAAAGTGATGAAAACCTGGCATGATTAAGGAGATACTCAAACCCTGCAGTGTTTGCAAAGTGCTTTTTTGATTTGCAAATTGTTCTTGGGATCACATTTGTGGAAGTGTATGGGTGGAAACCAAATGCATCTTTGACATTTCTCTTATGCGTTGCTGTCAATCAAATGGCAAATTATTTTCCGCCTTTTAATAAAAAATAATTAAATCACTATTTGAAGCTTTCTTCTGGATCAAAAAATAATCAGAGGTTTATGTTGAAAATAAATGCAATTCTGCTATTTGTATAAGGAATTTTTGTCTCTGATTAAAATATTTTTAAAGCTCACTGCTCTTTTTAAAGCAGCAAAGACATATGACTTCTTCTTTTCCTTCCAAGGACTTCCTGCTGCAGATTTTCACTGTATTTCGGATACTAATACGACCAGAGATGTTTCCAAAAGACTGGACAGTGATGCGTTTAGTTGCAAACAAGTAAGGCTTTTTAAAATTCTAATTAAAAATATGAGTAGTATGCAAATATCATGGTCTAAATAAAGTTATATGATGTATGTAATAAAAATTAAAGTATCTTTTATAATGCTGTCTGCAGTTTCTCATTTTTGAATTTAAGATTTAAAATCTCTGAACTTACTTCACATGACAAATTCATAATATAATCTGTACCCCTTTCTATTCTGAATTTCAGTAACCACATGTAACTGGAAACTCAGAAACACTTTTACAGAATGAAGATGCTATGCATCAACAGCTTTGTTTTTCAAGTAGCAAATGACAAGTCTCAACAGAACTTCATTTCAAATCTGTTTGTTGAAATGCTGAGTTGGTAAAGATCTGTTTGCTCCCAAGAAGAAATTATTTGCTGTGGTATCATTAACAATGTTGTGTATTTGTCAATTTAGTACTTGTCAGAATAATCACAAACTAAAAATCACAAATCAGGAAGTGAGGTGCAGCACAGGCAGCAGTAACACAGGGCTCTAAGCAACTGCCTGGTGATACTTTGAGATCTAACCTGCCACTCAACTATCCTTTCTTTGCTCAGGCCTTATTTTTAGAGAAGCAGTTTTCCACCATTTCTGAGAAGTCATTGGAATAGGTCTGAAACTGTTGAATTTTATTTCACCTGTGTCATCAGCTCTCCTTTTTTGTAGGCTTAGCTTTAGATCAGATTAGCCAGCTGAGCAGTCAACACAATTGTACAAATACCAATGTCTGCAGAGGAGGGGGAGTTGTGTTGGGCAGACCTAGGAATCCAGAATTTGGGATTGACATAAACTTTCATAGTACATATTGCAGTGCCTGAAGGAAATTGTTTTTTATTCTGTGTTGTGCCTGCTGGCTCCAAGGAATTTAAATTCTTGGTGCTGCACAGAATAATAGTAAAAAGATTACTGTTGCAATTAGATTTGGCAAAGTTGTGTTCATGATAGGTATTTGTTATGTGTGTGTGTGGATATGGAAGCATCATGATATTTGTTGAAACTTTGTCATTTTTAATACCTCAGTGTTGCTAATCTTGCTAAGTTTGAATTCTAGAAAAAAAACTTATTGTTAATACTCAAAAAATATACATGATCTTCATATGATCTTTTGTTCTGTGTATGATATTAAAGAAGGTACGGCTGATACCAACCTGCATCTGCTAATCATGCTGAAGAAATAAATTGAGAAACACAGGAAGGAGGACAAAAACATTGGAACTTTGAGACTAAATATATACTCTAAGAAATTGTTATATATTCCAGAAACAGCTGGGTTAGCAGATGGCTTCGCAACAGCTGACATGTACAAAATTAAGATTTAGGAACAACCTTGGCATGTTTTTTTCAGGCTGGTTGTGTTCAAGATTACAATACTGAGTTCTGCAAAAGGATATTTGCTTCCAGCAGTAATTTAGTTATCTTCACACATCTCCTTTTATTAATCCATGTTATGTTGTTTCTGGCCATCTAGGAGCTGACTCTATGTCCAGTTCTGTCAGGCAAAGAAAACAGGCAGAAGCTGACAGTAACTGCTACAGGAATTGGCTATGGCAATAGGCTAATCAGATCGGCTAACTGAACCCGATAACACACAATTGCATAAGCAGTACTTCCAACAAATGGGCTATAAATACATATTTACTAATTCAGCATTCAATAATTGCTTTACTAAGCATTCATTCCTTTGTGGAGGAAATGCTGGTTTGCTGTGAAACAGGGTCTTGGCCAGGTGTACTTTAAAGTTTGGAGTGAACTGAAAACTCATCATTCCTGTGTTATATACCTATGGCTTAGTTTCTGTGCCTTCATGAGGCAGCAGGAAGGAAAATCCCCTTCTCTCCTCTGCTGCAGAGGACTAGTTTTTCCAGAGGTGTTTCTGAATAGGAGCTCCTTTCTTTAACTTGTGACCTCTGCTGCCACTTGAGTGACTACCATCCTTCCTTTCCTCAAGGTTCACTTGATAAGCCAGAGCTTTTCCAATGACCTGAGGCTCTTCAGGTTTGAAGGCAAAACTTCTTCAACACCTTTATCCATTCATGTCTGAAAGGAAAAACTAGGTCTAGCCCATCTTTTTAAGAGTATAATTGAGTAATCCATTAACAGACTAGACACTTTTAAGATTCGGCTGAACATGGTGGTGAGACATGTAGTCAAGGTCATGCATTGCCTAGAAAGGTTAGATCAGATGATCCTTTAGGTCCCTTCCAACCTCGTATTCTAAGATCTTTCCTAACTCCTGCTTCCCAGGAATAAAATTACAGTCATGTTTCCTGTGTCAGATGGCCTCCTTCTCGATGTCTGGGCTTCAGCCCAAGAAGCAGTAGCTTATAAGGCAAGTGTGTGTCTTGGGAGATTCACCCATCACTGCAGTCACATCACCAGCAGCACTGTCTTTTCTCTTCCCTGTCCCTAGAGTGGTATAAAAATTAAAACTGTCAGGTATTGACAGTATTTAGGCTGGGGAAGAAATGAGGCCTCAGGTTTCTCATAAGGTCAGGTAATAAGCTTTTCAGGAGGGGGGGGGGGGAAATATTATTTTGTCTTATTTATATATGCAGAACTTAAATTACTTTGAAAGTTTTTTAGTTCTTAAAATGCCATAATTCTTTCAAAATATAATATTTATATATAGAAATATTGCTGCCCCCTGGCTTATGGATTTTTTTCTTTCTTGTTGCAATGTTTTCAGTAAGCATGTAACATCTGATATGTGGATGCTGTCTGGGATTAAAAAAAACAGATAAGATACTATGAGATCAAGTATACAAATCTGTAACTATCCAGAAACTAACATACTTCACAATGCCACATGTGTGATCTGTAGTTCTGAATGTTGGGTGCCCAAATGAAACTTAAGGCCAGCATTATAAAACTACCAAGTGACTTCCACAGTTTGAGACATACAATAACATTTTAAAAGGCATACTTAGCACTAAAGCAGAGAAATAGATCTTTTTTTAATTGTGTTCTGTGATGGAAGTAGAAGAACAAGCAAAAAAAATCCTTAATGTTTATTACCTTGTAGCAGTTGAGTAATGAACAGAAATTCACTCTGTTTAAAACTGCATAACCTTGTAATAGCTGAAGTGAGCTAATCAGCAAAGCAAAATAATTATTTATGGTTATCTAATACTTCTAACATGGTTGTTACTACTGAATGACAAAAATATATTTTTATATATCCCATGGAAAATATGATTTTAATTTATTTTCTTTCATTATAGGCATGGACTTACTTTCTACATCAAGTAGCCATTAAGCTGGCTTGCTGGCCCTCTAAGCAAAGCTTATATTTGTAACATCAAATAAGCACCACATGATGTAGGGAGATGTCTGAGTCAGTTGCCTTGTGCTAGAGAGGAATCCAAAATTCTATAATAAAATATGCCAGACTAAAATTGAAGCTTCTGGTTATCACCTTCATAATGTCTCTCTCGATAGGAAATCACTGTGTAGTGGTCACTTACTTATGTTGCCCTAAGGCTAGGAAAAGAAACACTTATCTAATGCTTGACTGCCATCTTTTGAGGGCATTTAACAGACTCACCTGAACTCTGGTTATATCATATTTCATTAACAATTGAGGCTGCTGTTGGAGATCTGAGTAAGTTTCTATTACTTGCTGGGCAAAGGTTTGATATTTATAACAGACTTAGCTATGTACTGTGGAATAGTGAGCTAATTTTCCACTGCTTTCAATATGCAAGAAGCTTTAATTTTTAAGAACTCTGTATAATTAACTAAGTATATCCTAACTGGATTTTGTTGAAAGAAATGCTAGATCATCCAATTCTCAATTTGAATTTTATAAGCATACAAAAATGGGTGTATGGGTGTATGAATTTATTTATAGTAAAATAATTGGTCTGTAAAGTAAGATTTGCTATGGTTTTTATACTAAAATTCCAAATGTATCTACTGAGAACTGGATATAGCAACTTTCAACAGAGAGCCCTTTGGTTGTCTGATGACCTAAAGACATTATTATTATTTCTTAAAAAGCAACTCAAACAGAAAGCACAGTGAAGGAAGACATCAAATTAACATTAGTTTCATCATTATGACTGCTTTGAAGAATCCTGTTAGCTCCCGTGGTGTGGGAGTCTGAGACTCCTACAATGAACAAAAATTCTTGCTTTTATGTAATACACAGTGTTGCTAATGTTCTTGCTTTTATGTAATACAAAATGTTGCTAACACCTGAACCTGACCATCAGTCTGTCACAAAAAAACATATCTATACATAGGTATGCATGTATGAATAAGTTTATATGTGTATAACAATAGATATATGTACAAGAGGCTAATAAAATGTGGAAGCAAGGACAGGCAGCCTGGGAAGAATACAGAGGTGTTCTCTGGGAAGCTAGGGACCAGGTTAGCTAAAGGCCACTTAAAATTAAACTTGGCTAGGGATGTGAAAGATAACACGAAGGGATTCTGTAATTACATTGCAAATAAAAGACAGACTAGGGACAACATGTGCCCTCTCTGGAAGCTATCGGGAGAACTGGTTACCCAGGATTTGGAGAAGGCTGAGGTTCTTAATGACTTTGCCTCAGTCTTCACTGGCAAATGCTTTGACCACGCCACCCAAGTCTTGGAAGGCAGACACAGGGACTGTGAAAATTAAGACCTTGGGCCCACTGTAGCAGAGGATCTGGTTTGAGACCATCTGAAGAACCTGAACATACAAAAGTCCATAGGGCCTGATGAAATCCACCCGTAGGTCCTGAAGGAGCTAGCGAATGAAGTTGCAAAGCCACTGGCCATCATATTTGAAAAATCATGGCAGACAGGTGAAGATCCTGATGACTGGAAAAAGGGAAATAGAACCCCCATTTTCAAGAAGGGGAAAATGGATGACCCGGGGAATTACACACCAGTCAGTCTCACCTGTGTGCCTGGCAAAATCTGGGAGCAGATTCTCCTGGAAGGCATGCTAGGGCACATGAAAAACAACAAGGTGCTTGGTGACAGCCAGCATGGCTTCACTAAGGGGTAATCCTGCCTGACCAGTTTGGTGGCCTTCTGTGATAGGGCTACGAAACTGATGGACAGGGGTGGAGCAGTTGATGTCATCTTGTGAAAAGCCTTCGACACTGTCCCACATGACATCCTTGTCTCTAAATTGGAGAGACATCAATTTGATAGGTGGACCACTGGGTGAATAAAGAACTGGCTGGATGGGTGCATGCAAAGAGTTGTGGTCAATGGTTCAGTGTCCAGCTGGAGACCAGTAATGAGTGGTGTCCCTCATGGATCAGTGTTGGCACCATGTCAGTGACATGGACAGTGGGATTGAGTGTGCCCTCAGCAAGTTTGCTGATGACACCAAGCTGTGTGGCTTGTTTGATCTGCTGGAGGGAAGGAATGCCATCCAGAGGGACCTTCACACGCTTGTGAGGTGGGCTGAAGTTTAACCATGGCAAGTGCAAGGTCCTACACTTGGCTCAGAGCAATTCCAGACACAGCTACAGGTTGGGCAGACAAGAGATTCAGAACAGCTCTATAGAGAAGGACTTGGGGGTGTTGGTCGTTGAGAAAATGAACATGAGCTGGCTTCAGTATGTTCCCACAGCCCAGAAAGCCAGCTGTGTCCTGAGCTACATTAAAAGAAGTGTGACCAGCAGGTTGAAAGAGGTGATCCTGCCCCTCTGCTCTCGTGAGACACCACTTGGAGTATTGTGTGCAGTTCTGGTGTCCTCAACATAAAAAGGACATGGAACTGTTGGAACAAGTCCAGAGGAGGGCCACGAGGATGATCAGGGGACTGGAGCACCTCCTGTATGAAGACATACTGAGAAAGTTGGGGCTGTTCATCCTGGAGAAGAGAAGGCTACGTGGAGACCTCATAGCAGCCTTCCAGTATCTGAAGGGGGCGGGACTGTTCATTAGGGACTGTAGTGATAGGACAAGGGGTAACGGGTTAAAACTTAAACAGGGGAAGGTTAGATTGGATATAAGGAAGAAATTCTTTACTGTGATGGTGGTGAGGTACTGGAATGGGTTGCCCAGGGAGGTTGTGTATGCTCCATCCCTGGCAGTGTGCAAGGCCAGGTTGGATGAAGCCTTGGGTGATATGGTTTAGTGTGGGGTGTCCCTGCCCATGGCAGGGGGTTGGAACTAGGTGATCTTAAGGTCCTTTCTGTCCGTAACCATTCCATGATCCTATGATATATGTGACTCTAGGTGCATTTCATTTATGAAACATTAAAGAAGCTCCTTTTTTGTTCAAACATATTTGTGCTAAGGAAGATTTCACTCTGCAAAGATTGAAAGGAGAATATTATGTATTTGTCCCATATCAGAATGGAAAAAGAAGGCTTTAGTTTTCTACCATTGGCTGCCTAGAGAAAAACCGGGTTGCCAGAGCACAGGCTAGGCAGCAGACCAGTTGAGCTGCTGCTGTGGAGTTGTGGAGCCTGGGAGCAGCTTTGGATTGTTCAGACAGGTTATTGCAGAAAACTTTGCTCTGAAAATCTGATGGAAAAATCAGTCTGCAAACAAGGGCCTTGGGTTAGCAATCTGTGTATGAGCCCACATAGTAGCTGAAAGTAGAGGGTTTTCTCTGATACAGTCGGTAGTTCGGAACCAATTTGTGGCAGGTGGTAAGAGGAATGAAATCAAGTGTTATCACAAACTCAAGTGTTTTCTAGTTTGATACTCAAATGGATTTCAAATAAGCATTTTTGTTGTTTTTGTAGTTGTTGTTTTGTAATAGTTGGCTGGGAAGCAATCTGGAATGTGAGTGTTGTACCAGATCAGACAGCTGTCCATCTGTCCTCTGGCTGCTGTCTCTGCTTCACATATTTTTACTTTTTATTTTATAGAACCTACATTGCTTGTGGGAAAAGTGGAAAGAGAACCACTAATCTTAGCCATGTTTTTTATGCACCTGATTTTAGTACATTGTAGGTTCAGAATAATAGGTTGTGGATCAAAACCAGTGATTTCATCTTTCTGTCTTCAGTCTTATGTTTTGAGGGTTTTTTTGTCTACAACATACACACTCTCACTACAGACCCATATGTAGCGATTATCAACTAATTCATGTCATATCTTTGGCTTACCAAATAAATTAAATCTGAGATATGTTGCCTATAGCAAGAAATACCATTGTAATTATTCTGTTATCTCGGGAACATTCTAGAAAATATATTCTAAAACTTGCATTTGAAGTTTTCTACTCTAATCACCTTCTCATAAGAACTGAAGCAGATATTTCTCTTAATTTTCACCTGCTGTGGAAGGAATGTGGCAAGAAAGGAATTGTCTCAGATGTAAACAGAGCTATGCAGTGTAAACTTGGTAGTATGGTTGCAGTTCTTAAGATCCTAGGGAATTTTCTCTTGCGTACAAATTTTCACAGATTTGTTAATTTGGACCTAGGTTGAAATTTTCATAGCAAGAGTTCTGACAATCTGACCTTTTCTATCAGAACATCTTCCTGAAATATGCAAACTGTTTCCATTTTGTGAAACATATGGGCTGTAAATTAAGTCATGCGCAATAATAAGAATGGCAGGGCTCTCTTCTTATCCACGTCTTCATTCTTAGCTTTCCTTATATTGCAGTTTGTTAACATTTTACTTTGTCTTCCTTGCTGCAACAGGGAGTGCTGTACATACACTGTAACTCCCTGTTGGTGGAAAAGTGGACTAAAACATACAGATGAATGCTAAACATGAGACACTGCTTAGGCAGGAAAGCTACAGTGTAATTGTTGTGAAAATAATATGCATGAAAATTACATTTGAGCAATGGAACTAGGAATGAATGACACCTGAGACCAAGGCTGTGTTCTAGAAACAGTCTCAGATTTGGCTGTTACAGGTGTTCAGACACATCAAACCAGAAGGTAAAGTTTGCAGGGACAGTCATTTTAAAAGTAAAGAAATGGAAGCAAACATTTCAACTAGTAATACACTAAATAATGCATAGCCATTTTGTATTTATAAACTTGAAATCTGTCAAACATGCTGGAAGAATAATAGAGTTTGTCTCCCAGGTGGGTTGGTTAACATCTAATTCTTCATTGTTGTGAAGATGAAATATGTTGCAGATCTTTAAGATATATATATATAATGGCAGTTATTAAATAGAAAACATTTTGTCTTGAATGAAAAATGGTAAAAAAATTAAATTCAAAGTATGGAGGGGTTAAGAAATTTAGCACTGTAACAGCATACAGGTCAAGAGCCATGCTCAAAGAAATATTAGATGTATCAATAGTAGATAGATGGTAATGATACAGAATGTATAGAAATAAGCTTTTCCTCAGAAGATCTTTAAACAGTTGATTGTTACAAAATACATGAGTGTAACAGCAAAAAAATCATGCTATATTTGTCTGGTTTTCTCCCCTGTAAGCTTTCAAAAATAATTTTTGGTTTAACTAAATCTGGTGATAGTCACGAGTGCACTAAGCAGAGGTTAGCTTGGGGGTTGAATCACTGACATAAGTTGTATTTGAATAATCTTTAAGGATGTTCTGTTTCAGTAGATTACCAAACTTGGTTGATAAAATGAGCAAGGCTGTCAATGACCTCTGATGACAACCACTATGAAAGGTTTGGGATTGTATGGGATTGTATTGGGATTAATATAATCGAGGCAGGTGTCAATGTAGGGCAGGGCATGACCGTTTGTAGCATACAGAATAGAGATCTTTAGAAGCAGATCTTTCTTGCAGTTTTACAATTATCTGTTGTCATTCAAAAGGCTCTTTGTCCATAGGGCTGTCAATATTGGAATTATTAGATATTTTATGTTTATAATCTATATGCACATACTTTCAGTACCAGGAAAGCTGAAAATAAATTGCCCAACTGTATATATCAGTACTAGCAGGACAAAATGTATATTAAATCTCGTATCAGCAGTATTTGCAGCACAAAATATATGATTTTTCTTCTTGAGCAATTATATTCTATACAGAACATGTTTTCAGCACACGTTCTTGCATCACACACATTTGCTTGTTTTTTTTCTTAATCTGCGTGTTTTCTGTCAATAGGTGCTGTTAGTGGTCAGATATTTGTATATGTTTAAAATGTAGTATTTAATGCCACCCTACATGCTACATCTATTTCTTCATTGTCTGGCTCTGAGTATTAAATATGAATTTTTACTTAATGAAAACTCTTTTTCATTCTTTTCTTCCCAGTGTGATCATTACTACAGTGTTGTACCTTTCGGATGCCCTTCGTAAAAACTTCTTAAATGAAAACTTTGATTACAAGGTAGAGTAAATGTGTCCAACATGAGACAGTTGAAGTAACTCCTACATCATCATGTGGGTTGATGGTTTATTATTAAACTTAGCTCCAGCATCTAAACAGCTACAGCTTATCCTAAATCAGCAATTTGAAGTGGTCAGAGATTATTTTTGCTCTAAATGCAGGACTGACTTAAAAGTCTTTTTAAAAAGCTATGGGTTGTTTTGGGGTTTTTTTTGTTGTTTTTTCTGATTTCTTTTCATTTTTCATTTTGTTATTTCAAGTTCTTTGTTAGACTACTTATTCAGGATTTTTGCATAGCCATTTTTTGTACTTTAGGAACTAATTTTCTTATTTGTCTGTTATTACGGAGTTATCGCAGAAAGGAAAATTATTCCATTTTTAATCATTGAAAATTTATCAGAAATATAGATTTGCATTTCTGTAATTTCTCTCAAGACCAATTAACATGCTGCATAATTAAAATTAGAACATTATGACACTGCATGGTGAATGTAGTTAAAGATGTTAGAGAATACCTCATATAGCGAGATACAGCACCGACGATAAACTGTGAAATACAGAATGATGCATCTAGGATTCAGATGAGAAGACCTAGGAATACATCTTAAAAAACCCATTCCCATGGAAACATGAATGAATATTCTGCCCAACCAAAAGACATTAGTCTAATTGCTTCATAAGAAGTTCAGAGCTTCCTTCCTAGAGAAGACAGCAAGCTCCTGATGACTTCCAGCAGAGCTGTGGATGCTTCTATGAGAATCCAGACTCCTGTTGGAGAAATTGACAGGAATGCATATTTATCTACTTGTCATAAGTGGACATGAGGAAGCCTATCCTTTATGAAGTTCCAGAAGTTCAGGGGCTAAAACTGATACAAGAATTGCTTGTAGACAAGGTGTCTGTGCCCTTAAATTTGCTATCCTGCAGAACTGCAGTGTATGGAATAGGGCTTCCCATACACTTTTTTTCTCCTTCCTGGCATTAAGCATCTATATTGAGTTAAATAATTAATATTAAATTATCTTTAAATTTCTCTTAAATCTTCTAAATAGAAGATTCAACATCTGATTCATTAAGCGTCTGCACAAAACATCTGTACATTTGCAATATGTTAACAAAACCTGGCTTTGGTTTTGCCCAATGAAGCCTACTGCAAGCCGTGCAAAGAATATTATAAAGTAGGACAGGCCGAAGAATGACAATTCCGTTATGTGATGACTTCTGAGGTGTCAGATTGTTTTGGGTTGGTTTTGTTTGTTTTGGATTTAAAGACATAACTTTTTGTACTCTTGTCTTTAAAAATGTGCAAAATGTTTCAATGGTTTTAAGGTTTTCTGATTTGGAGGGATGAAAAAAAATCTGGAACTCTCAAACTGTTAAATTTAAGAGATGTAGAATATGTAAAACAGATGTATTTCTGATAAATGTTGCGGGGTTGGTGAAAAGTGTATTTCAATGCAAGGTAATTTAGTCAAAAACAGTTGAGTAACTCATTAGTTGAGACTGAAACAAGTGATATGATTTGAAAATGTGCATCTTAAGTGGTCATAAAATGGTGGTACTGAGAAAATGAAATAACCAAATGCCATATGCTTATTGTAGATATGGGATTCCTACTTTTTTCTTGCTGTCATTTTTATAAACCAGTTATGTCTGCAACTGGAGATGTTCACACCTTCCAAGAAGAAAAAAGTTTTAGAAAAGTAAGTACTGCTGTCAGCTTCTAGAAATCTGTAATAGATTAAACACTTTCCAAAATGTAAGACATGAGAGGTTGCAAAAAGGCCTACCAACAATATAACATTAACAGTATTTCCACTGTCTATGAGGGGAGTTGGTTCTGGTCCTTTGTATAGGTCTTCAGAGCTGATAGCCTTTGTAGAAGTGCCCAAATTGGTTCAGATACTGGTACAAAAATATCCATATGGTAGGAGTTGCAACACTAATTTCCAGTTCTTGCATAAGTTGATTCACACTGGTTCAGGTGTTCCTGCCAGGCACAGCACTGTTGTGTTTATGAGTTAATCATATTTCTTTAAGCTAGAGCAAAGCTATTTATTTTCATGTTATTGACAAAAAAAAAGTTTTTGCTTTCATATTACTGAAAAAAAAATGTATAGCATTGAGAAAGAACCAGTACTTCTGACAATATTACAAACAAGCTTGGGTTTGGGAATCTGGTTTTAGCTTGGTACCATAGAAAAAGCAAACACTTGGAAGAAATCATCACATGTAGAGTCGTTTGTTTGGACCTCAAATAAGACATTTCATTTGGTAGTGTCACAGAATGATATATGAACTTGATTTTCTTAAATGATCTTTCACTGTTTTAATACATTGCAGGTATGGTGACATGCGGGTAACAATGGGATGTGAAATCTTCAGCATGTGGCAAAATTTAGGTAAGTAATTAAACACATAATCAGAAGTTCATAAAATGCAAACCAGTTCTTACTTCTTATCTATTAAATACACTTGCCAGTGATAGAGCTGATAACTACATTCACATGAAGTTTTGATTAAGGTTAGGAAAACCCTAGGCATCTGTAGCTCCCTTCTTTATAGCAAAACACAGCTTTCTGAGCCTTGATACAAACCTTTCTGAACCTTGATCTGATCTATCCCTATTTCTTCAGAGAGAACTAAAAGAATGCCATCAGAGAAAATTAAAAAATAAATTACCACTCTTGCTGGGCAGAATTATTATGCCTGGAAATATACTTATGTTCGCAATTTTAGATCTGTTGCCAGACAGTTTAAGGAACAGACATATATCTTAATTCTGAAGCTCTCTTGAGATACTGGATTTGCATCAGATCTTCCCCTGAGTCCTAGTTGCGCTAAAATATAAAGGCATAAACAAATCAGTGACTGATGTATAAATGACACATTGGACAACATGAGAAGAATATATGCTTGGATATAAAGTTATGAACATTTTTATATTTACAAGCAATAACCATGCAAACTGTTTGGAAGTATGAACATCAGAGAAATACAGTTAAAAGTTGTTTGCATAGAAAAAATCAAAGCTGAGTAGAAGATTTGTACAATACTTTTGTCATCTTTGTATTTCAGTTATTCAATAATTCACTTCATTAAAGGGCTCATTAAAAATATAAATACCATTGGTGGTTAATGAGATACTGTCATCTCAATTCCATCTTCTCCCCAGCAAGATATGTAGTTGTAAAAAAATGATCTTTCTGATCAGCTTGTACTAGAAAGAGAAATGTTCAAAATAAGAAATACTTGCTTATTAACAGCTTGTTAACATTTGTTGTGTGGCTTATTTTACTTATTTACAGTATTTAGTATTGCTTACTCACTCTAAGGCATCCCTCTCAATTATTTGGATACATGATAGGTACTTCTAAACTGGTATATCAAGGACTCACTCCTTCATGCTAGGATAAGACATTAGTGTGCATCATCTCCCCACTCATGCTGTTTTCTGCTGAATAGAAACCTGGTATACAGGCAAGGAGGGAATCACGATGCCTTTAGAAGATAAAGAGTTTTATGGGGTACAATATGGAGTTCATCTGGTAATGTGTCCCATTAAAAAATGGATTCAGGATATTTCATATAACTGGTATTACCCTAGTCAGTATTTTAAGTCGTAAGCCTTGATACTTGTACAGTCACCTTGCTTTCATATAGATATGCATCCCAGGATGTTTCCAACAAAGGGAATTCTGGTTTTCCTTTGCGCAGAGACAACAGAGTATCAAGCAAAGGTGACTGCCCACTGGCGTATCCAGAGGTAGACTGGACTTAGAACAAAATCATAGAATACTTAGGGTTGCAAAGGACCTTAAGATCATCTATTTCCAACCCCCCTGCCATGGGCAGAGACACCTCCCACTAAACCATGCCACGCAAGGCTTCATCCAACCTGGTCTTGAACACTGCCAGGGATGGAGCATTCACAACCTCCCTGGGCAACACATTCCAGTGCCTCACCACCCTAACAGTAAAGAATTTCTTCCTTATATCCAGCTTAAATTGAAAAGCTTGGAAAGTTAGTTCACTAACTACAGAACTTAGTTTTCTGCTAAGTAGAATATGATGAGTTGATGGAAGATGTTTTAGTACTGATTTTAAAGCAGGTCATTTTGAGAACAGCTGAGTCACGTCTTCCCTTTCCTGAAGTAAAAACAGGTATTTCCATTTCTGTAATCACAAAACTAAAGATAGGTAAAAATCAAAGTACATAACTCATTTTGGTGAGCAAAGGATGTCAGACAGTTAACTCTTTTGTAAATACAAGAAAGTAGATCTTAGAAACCAACCCATGCTTGTGAAAAATAAGTGAAATGCCCAAAGAGTGCTTTGTCTCTCTTTGTTCTCCTTCTGGAAGACTAACTTGGGATACAGAAAACCATCACTCCTGAAATCAGTATTACATAATAACATTTGATAAGTTACGTTGGCCTTGTCTTGTATAGTCTGAAGCTTTTCACTTTTTTGGTCTTAAGAAGTAGACCGTGCTGTGATAGGCGTGAGACAAATCAACATCTAGTGTGCTGGTTTTTAAAATTCTTCAGATAGTACTTGGATTGCTTGATGGCTCACAGGACACCCAATTCCCATTCAAGTTCGTGTTCATTTTCATTTTAGGGGAACACAAGCTTCACTTTATTCCCGCATTGATTGGCCCCTTCCTGGAAGTGACCTTGATCCCTCAGCCAGACTTGAGGAATGTAATGATTCCCATTTTCCATGACATGATGGACTGGGAGCAAAGGCGAAGTGGCAACTTTAAACAGGTACTGTATATGAAGCTGTTCATAAAACAGGACTGAAATTCAAGCAGTTAAGAGAGGACTGGTCCTGACCATTGGTGGCTCAGGGTGAAGGTACCTGTTGGAGAGGGATCACCATGGTTTTTCCTTTTGACTCTCTGCTAGGGTAGTAGGATTCTCCAATTAATGGTATCATAGAATCATAGAATAGTTAGGGTTGGAAAGGACCTTAATATCATCTAGTTCCAACCCCCATGCCATGGTCAGGGACACCTCACACTAAACCATATAACCCAAGGCTTTGTATAACCTGGCCTTGAACACTGCCAGGGATGGAGCATTCACAGCCTCCCTGGACAACCCATTCCAGTACCTCACGTTAGTAATGTAAGATAACGGATAATATCTGTGGCCTGCTGAAGTGAATAAACCAGACTTGAGTTATCTTCAAACAAGGCTGATTTCATTGTGGTGGGTTTTCATCTCTGCTTTACAGCAATACAGACTACTGGTTAGGTAGGATTCAGCTAACTTCCCTTCTGGCTAGTATGAAAAAAGATAAGATGGTCTTTCTGAGGAACATTCTTCTGTAAGGATCCAAGTATTCATGTTGCTCAGACACCTTCTTAACGGGCTAGGAAGGAACGACCAAGTGTGCCATCTGCTTCTGCAGCTCCCACTCAGTTCTTTCAGACTGCCTCAAACCATTTCTTAGTACCCTCCTCCCTGCTGCTTCAAACGAAGAAAAGCAGAAGTATCTGAATTACTCCTAGGCAATCATAATTCTTAGGGTGGGAGCTGTGACTGAAACACAAAACAAACTATTAAGAACAGAAGAGTGCATGTGATGTAAGTAGGTAGCTTTCCACTATCAATACATAAGATTATTTTTAAAAATCACCATAGAAAAGGTAACAAGGAGTGAGAAGGAAAAAATCCACTTGTTCTGCATCTCTGTGTTTTCAGCTTAGATTTAAATGGAAATTGTAATAGATTTATTCTCTAATAAAATATCTTGACAACAGCTTGCTTTCTTTTCTAGATTTGTGGTTGCTAATATATTACTGCTAAAAAGGAGGCTTGAAATATTAAGGCAGTGTAGCCTAACCTCTAAATTTTTCATAACCAATACACTTAAAAATATGTTGAGGGAGTCATTAGCTACCAGCTATGTACTATAAGTTTCTTTGATAGCTAATATGTAAGTCCAGCAAATTGGATTTCTAACCAAATTCATTGGCAGGTAAGGAAGGTTGGGAAAGTAAGTCCAAGCCCTCAAGTGTGCTGAACAGCATAGAATTATTTTATAAAGGGTGGTGTGCAGGTCAGAAAAGATGATATTTTTATTGAAGTCTAAGAAAATGCCTTGTGCTTACAGCCCTGCAGTGAGAATTCAGGCAATTTATTTGGGCTGTGTGCTTTTTGTCTGACTCCATAAATAGATAGCTGCCTTAGCAGCAGCAAACGCTACTCAGCCTGTAGTTTTAAAGTCACGTTGCCCAATTTAAATTAGCTCCCTCCCTCAAAAAAAAAAAAAAAAAAGAATACCCACCACCAAAAAAAGAAAACCCCACAAACCTGGGGAATGGCAACAGCTTCAAAGAGATGAAGTGACTTATTGTCAGATTTACATGATGGAGGAGTAATTCGAAACAGGCATTTAGCAAAGTCACTTACATAAAAACAAATCTTCCCTCATTTTTTTCTAATCTCATCAAAGGAAAAAGAAGCTGTTTACACCACACTTATATGTTGCAGGTGGAAGCAAAACTGATTGACAAACTGGACAGCCTAATGTCGGAAGGTAAAGGTGACGAAACATACCGAGAGCTCTTCAACAGTATGTGAGTAATATGTTTATCTTACACTAATTCCTTGAGTTTGGTTGCTTGTGTCAGATGCTAATGTCATTGTAGAGAATTAATGCTTAAAACAGTTATGAATCTTGTTCTTTTTTTTTTCCTGAAAATCTGAGGAATAAAACATTTTATGGTGGTTTATGGCATCTGTAAAGCCTGTCTGTACTTCTTGCATGCTGCTGTAATTGGGAAAAACTAAATCTGTTATGTCACAGAACATTCTCTTTCTCTGCCTACTAATTTTAAAATCAGAAATGTTTCATAATTGCATAGGGGGTGCAGGTAGATCTCAAATAGAGCATTTTGAAAACAAGGCATGAGAATTCAGCAAAAGGTGTTTAATAAATAATTTTCTATTTCCAGAAACTTGTACTCATCTGTGTAATGTCACTTGTTGATTTCTTGACTGATGTAAACAATTTTATTTATTCTGATAAAATTGTTTCTTACAATTTTCTTTTATAAATTACTTGTTAAGCTTTTAGTATGTTTTAGTAAATGACATAGCACTGAGATCTAATACAAAAAGCTAATAATAAGGTTGCTCTTAAGTTATCCCATTGACTGAAATAAATGAATGTCACAGAGCACGGTACAAAATAACTAACTGAGCTCTGTCTCTGCTATTCCTCAGAACACAGTTTCACCCAAGTGGAAGATTCCACTTATTTTCAGTGTGTTTAGTAGGAGATAAGTTGTTCCTCTTCAGGATTCCAAGCTGTGTATTCTTCAGTACTATTAAACACATGATCTTTTTCTTATATGGCTTCTTAACTACTCCTTCTTCTTTAAGTATTAGTTTTAGCTCGGTTGTCTTTGCTTAATTAACAACATTCAGATCTCAGTATCTGTGAATAGCAGATGTATAATAATCTGTAATTGTATTGAGGTGAAAAAAGAGAGCTTCTAAATGTTTACCATTTACAGAAGGAAAAATGTGTAGAGAGATTAGGCAGAATACTATGGAAATGGATTAATAAAGTCAAACTCCACAGTATGCTAAAGCAAAACTTGTAATTATTCATGCTATTTTTCATAATCTAAGTAAAGATAATAAAAGGAAAGCTGAGTTCAATATTTTAGTAAAACAGTATTTTAACCTCAAAATTAAGTCATTAAGAGAAAAGCTCTAATTATAAAATGAAGTCTAAATGCATTCTCTTATGCAAAATACATCAGAAAGTGTGTCACTGAAATAACTTAAAATTCTGTAAGAAAGCATAAAGGTATGAAATACAGTTCCAAATTTTTTGTTGTTTTGGATTAGGTTTAAACTGGGGGGTGTTAAACAAGATACAGTGGAAAATGGTGAGAGCCTTTTAGAAATCTAAATGCTGAAGACATAATCATAGTAATTTAAATTGCAAAATGTCTCACAGCATCAGTAAACTTGTTGTTTCTGTTCTGGTACAACAGAAGTTAAAACTAAACTCTCTGGGAAATTTCGGAGTAACTGCTCAAGTTCACTTCCAGCTTCAGAAAAATTAGTATTTATCACTAGTTTTATATCTGAGTTTGATTTGACTTCACATGTTAACACCTCTCAAGAGGAAAGCTTGAAGAAGACACTAGTCTAAAATGGAGGATAACACAGTGTTCTAGGGTATATGAAGGAAAGTTATTAGAATGAGATGGACCATCTAGGGAGCTGAATGCAAGGGACAGGGCCCTATTTCTTTTACTTTCTGCCATGGGTAATGTAAAATGAGCAATATTAGAGCGTCTTTAGAGAGTAACAGTGACAGAGATGTGGTATGTACCCAAGGACTATGAATCAGTAATATAATTTTACAGCAAACAGTGGTTTTGTAGTCCAGAATGAAACAAATTATATAATATTACCTGATCTTTCTGAAGATTCAGCATGGTTGGTTTTGATAGGTACAGTTGGGAGCCAAGGGGATGCACACTTCTGCTTTGGAGCCAGTCTAGTAACTGCAGTGGGTGTGACACTTTCAGGTTTTGTCGTGCTTTTTGTTTATTTTGTCTGAATCAAAAAATGAATTTAAATCTCTTAACTCCCACGTTAACTGCTTTCTTTCTAGAGACAATCTGTTTTCAAGGACAAATTATATGCCTCTCTGGACATACCTAAAATATTATGTGCTTAGAATTTACTGCTTATAATAGAATTATCAAACGAATAGACATAGTGAAAGTAGGGCGAAGATGACTGGTGTTTGTTTTGAATCAATGTCTTTCTAGGGACTTGGATGTGACCACTCAGTGATTAGCACCTAATGTCATTTGAAGAGCTGCAAAGCATGGAGTAGTGAACATTTTGCTATCATGAAAGACTAGATGTTGTAATTGGTACCCAATAATCATGGTATGAAAGGTGTCCTGATCTACATTTACACTCTAAGACTGCAGTTGAATTCCTAAGTTAATTAGCACAGGTAAAAAAAAAATGATTTCACTTTATTAAACAGTTGGTGTTTAGATACAGAGGTATACTCAAATAGCTTCTAAATCTGATGGATGCTGCCCATTTATTACTTCTGTAGCTGTATTCCAGTTTGGCCTAACACAAGCCATTTCAGGTTTGAAGGTTAGGTAGCCGCATTATTAAAGCATAAAACCTGTGCTAGTGAGGGGTCCTGAAGATGAGGCTTCTCTTGGAGGAAATTGGAGCTGATATTCAAGCTGAGCAGGCATTTAATATCGAGCTATGTCAATTTGTGGGCAATTTCTGTAGCCATGAAGCTACCATATGAAAAATGATGACAGCTACCTCTCCCATGTCTTCAGTCTTCTTAATATCTTCCCTCAATTGCATGACTGAATTCAGCACTGCCCAGTCCATTAGACTCTGCCTAGACTAGTCCCTTCTGAATATTTCTGTTGGGTTTGGGTACTATATCCTCATTAAAAACATGAGGAAGTTGAGGGACATATTTGAGTAACTCTTTAATTCTGTTTGTTCTGCGCATTGTAATGAAAGATGTATGGCAGAGAGGGGGAGGCATGCATCACAAAGCAAGTCACAAAATTGTTCAACTGACGACATTGATGTCAATTTGAATAAGTATTTTGAATGTATCTACACAACCCATTTGTAGAGATTGTATGCTTATAATGAATATGCCAGTACATTTATAAAGAACATGCATTAGTCAAATACAGACGAAACCCATCTGGTTTAAAAAAGATGTCAGACTTCTGCTGTTTTTCTACAACAGGTAATTATTTTGATGAATTTAGGTTGAAATGTTTCTGTTTAACACAGGTTTGAAAGGCAGTAGAAAGGAAAAATCGGTGCAGTAATCAGTGCTTAATAATGTAACAAGCTCTACTCTTACTTCTTAGACACAAAATCTTGTATTGAAAGGAACATAAAGATCTAAAAGTGAATTAAGTTAGCCTGTGTATTCTACATGGAAAGCAGAGATGCCAGATTAGTGCTTTTATCCTCTGGTTAGGGATGGACTTGCCATCTGTCTATGCTAGCAATTGACAGATAGCCAGTCTCTGAATGTGAGGGAAATACTCTGATTGCCTTCTAAAGAGAAGTGAGTCTAAGATCGATATAAGGGTGCAGGATGAAGATCAATGTTTCTCCCCTTGCTTCTAGCAGAACACAGCTTCATTTAGGTTGAATTAGTTTGGAGAACTGCATTTGTGACATCCGCCTGTACGTAAGGAGTTGAGCAGAGCTGGAGTGTATAGCTAGTGCAGTTGGCATGTAGGAGTTATTGGGCGCTGTTATATGTTTGGTAAAATTTGGATGTAGGAGTTTTATGGGACTGAACATGCTCAGTATAGATGAAGGTCAGTGGAGCTGACAGCTTGCCCACTGCAGACAGAAGGTTTGTAGATGCTATTAACGACTCTTTAAAAAGCTCTAAGCATATGGATGTGGCAGTTTTCAGACACATCTAAGTAAACCATACCTGAGTTCATTTTCAGGGAGACTGCTAAAATATCTCCATGGCCATGTCAGTCATCTGAGGTCCTGCAGCAAAGCATAAAAGTAACACAGCTCTGTAGATAAATATTTCTTTGTTCATCCTTAGAGAGGAAATGTGGGAAATTCATGCCCAAATGATTAGTATTTAATAAACTTAAGCAGTGAAAATCAAAGGCCTTTGACAGAAAGAAATATGAAGTGTAATTTTATTGACAGCTCCACTTACAACACCATTTTGAAATCTTTTCACTTCACTGTGTAATCAGCATTTACATTAGTGTAAGAACTCAACACAACAGTTTTTAATAAAGAATCTTATGACAATTTAAGCTAATGGAATTTCTAATATGCATGACAGTATGTTCTTAGAAGGAAAAAATAAGTGAAGAGAGGAAATAATTTTATTAAAATCCCTTCTTTTTGCATACTGAAGAGGAGAGGAGAAAGGAGAGAAGAAAAATCTTTATTAAAAAAGTTGAGGTCTCATTGAAAAGGCATATTGACCTGAGAGATATTCTTTTCTAGGTGCATCTTTAAGGTCCCCATTTTCTTACGTATCGGCATAAAATTAAGATATGTATTTTATGGAAGAGTTCTGTTAATTCTTTGGGATGTTAATATATTCTGAAAATTAGGTGTTTGATATATTTTAACCTGATGCAGCTAATATAAAAATCATTTGTTTTGTCAATGCTTCCTGGACTAGAATTCCACTTTTTGGTCCTTATCCTAGGTAAGACAATGTTTGCAAATTGTGCTTCTTGGGAGGGTGTTTGTAAAAGAAAATCTAACTATTGAAGATGTTGCTAAGGTATTAAGGTACTGGTAAAATCAGAGTGGTTGTCATAGTGACAGTTAAAAATAAACGGTGAAATTGTTCTGGCTTCTCTTTTTTTCCAGTTTACTGAAGAAAATTGAGCGGGAAACATGGAGGGAAAGTGGTGTTTCGTTAATTGCCACTGTGACTCGCCTCATGGAGAGGCTACTGGATTACAGGTGAGGGATTATCATGATTTATAAATAGGGTTTTCATCTTTGAAGTATTAGAAGGCAAATATGGTGTTCTTGTGGAAACAGTGACTACACATGGACACATCAACTGTATGTGCTCAGGATCTCAGGTAGCAGCTGCTTAGTCACCAGGAAAACTAGACAAGGAGGCTGAAAATCAATGAAGTAGCCTTCCCGTAGTATGAAAATCCAGTGATGTGCACAAGTTTTATGTCAAGGAATATAGGAGCTTTTGCCAGTAGGTTAGTGACTCAGGTCTGTCTGAAGGCAAGGAGCTCAATGTTAATCACCTGACAGTTGTTTTACACAGTATGTAAAATTCTTATCACTATGTCAATCATGCTTAGTTGTAGTGTCAGCCGGCATAGCAAGTATGTATACAAAGATAGGATATCTGGGTGAGGAGCTCACATCTGACTCTACCACATGAACAAAGAAGAGAGAAATGAGAGATCTATACTCTCTTTCGGGAGTAGGAGACTAAAAGGGATTTTCTGAATTGGTTGTGAAGCCAATGAAGAAAATTAAATTTTTAACGTAGTCCTCCTTACCACCATCAGTTGTAGGATATCCTAGAGCTTAAGTGTTAGCTTGTTTGCCCTGATTCCATCGGGACACATGGTTAGACCTGGTACTCTGTTTGCTGTCACCACTGGTAGTTTGAAAGGAAAGCTATTTCATCAACAAAGAGACTGAACTCTGGATTTCTAGAAACCTGACAGTGCTGTTCCCCTTCAGAGAACTGGGAAACCCTCCAGGGGGTTGGATTAAAACCCGCAGGACTCTCAATCTTTAGAAACAATTGTGTATACTGGTAGTTATGAAAGTATTGGGTGATCATTCTTTAGTTTTAACCTGTGTGATAATCAAGCTCTGCATGTTTGAGAGGAGGAGCTAATGCTGAAAGACCATAAACACTATAGGCGTACACTGTCTCTGAAGGAAGCAAACTCATCCCTACTCATTCCTCATTCACATCACTCACTTCCTTGTGCTAACAGAAGCCTTTGTGCTGCACTGTGGTAGTCTGACTGATATGGGCTAAAAATAACCCAGCAAAAGATGCTGCCTAACCTCTATCTTTCCCTGAGGTTTGTTTGGGCAGCAGTGCAGGATTGGGAATGAGTGCCTGAGAGCAGGAGGGGAGAGGGACTGCCTTTTCTGGCAGTCATGCTGGCTTCTGCTGGCATGATTTCAGGACAAGGTATGAAGAAACTAAATAATCTCCAGCTGTCACCCAGCAAATCAATGACAGAGCCAGAAAAGAACATTGGCTTCCTTGATGACCGAGTTATTCCATGCCCTAGAAAAGGAGGCATTAAATCCCTTACACACCTGGGTCAGCTGTTCATCCAAATGCATCATGTCAGTCAGCTTGCTGAACCAAATATGGGGTGTGCTTCACTAAGAGGATAAAAGTGATTCCTTTTGACTTTCATTACTTTCTGTTTTAGGGACTGCATGAAAATGGGTGAAGTGGACGGCAAAAAGATTGGCTGCACTGTTAGCCTTTTGGTTTGTATAATACTTTTTTCCCCCTTTAATTTCAGTTGAACAGTTTCTAATGTACAGTCACACATGTGAGTAGGAGATACCTTGCTTCTTGATGCAGTTTGAGTGGAAGTTGACAAAATAATACTAATCTTAAGATCACCGAAACTGGTACAGTGGGGAGTTAGTTTTCTGTGACATTTTACAATTGGTCTTTAAGAGATCTCTAGTACTGCTTTATTCCGTTTCCCCTCTCTTCCTATCAGATAAATTTCACCAAAGTATTATTTCCCAAGTTTGATTGGTCTCTAAATTTGTAGGAATATGCCTTTCCTCCTCCAAACTCAAGAAAACTTACATGATTTCAAGTGGTTTCTTTCTCCTCTTGTCATATTGTCATCATTACAACAAACCAACAGTGCAAATTCATGGTATGAAAAAAGATTAAAATTTTGTTTACAAGATGAATTTTGGTTTCAGGCTAGTTTCCACTGACAACTTTGTTGACTTCCTTTAACCTTGGAAAGTTTCCATTTTTATGGTGAATGTTTTGAAAAGTTATATTTTTAGCCAGGGGTAAAAACAGAATAAGCTGACTTGTAATTCTGCATTTTTTACGTCAGTGAAACAATTTGGTGTCACTTCTAAGTAGCAGTTATACATAAGAGAATAAAGGATTTCTTCAGTAGGAAAATGGTGCTCTAGAAATAGGGATGATGTTTACTATGTAACCATAGAGCAACTGGCTTTCTATCAGAATATCTGGCATGATCTGAATTCTGTAAAGCACCTGGATTATTTTTATCTTATCCCCAAGGAGCTTTTAAACTACTGTTAGCAAATAATCCAAAATTTGCACAAAACCAAATTCAAATATTTAAAAACCTTAAATTATCATAATACTTTTTAATTGGATTTTCATTGACTTGTAGAGGCTAAGAAAGGTTTCATATACTAATAATTTTCAGACAAATTTTAATACTATTTGCATGCCAGAGCAACAACGAATGCTAATTTTTGAGAAGGAAATTTCAATTGCAGAAAGAGCACACAAATTTTAAGACATTTGTTTGCACATAGGATGGATGAACTGGTTGTCATCTCGAAAGATGTTTCATGCAACGAGTAATTAGAAGAATGTATGATGTTAAAATCATTTGAAGTCCAGAGGAGGAAGCAGTATTTCATTTTTCACCACTACTTTGAGGGTATTCTGACTTCCAAAGATAAGAGGACTCGTTGGCATGAAAAGAGAATTTTTACATTGTTTTGCCATAGATGTATATGCATTTCTTCCAGAAAATAGAATTGTTCAAGTTAACCAAGTAAACAATTAACTGGAATTGTGCTACATTATGAAATATGCAGAAGGGGTATGCACCAGCAACAATACCTTAGATGAAAGGAAAAGGTAGGAACTTTTTTCCTACTCTCCCCACTCTCTGGATCATCTGAGGTAATTTCACATTAGTAATACTTGTTTGGAAAAGCTTGTTTAAGAGTTATCTAATGGAGTTAGTTGCTTATGTATAAGAATCACCTAACTCCAATTTGAAAGTTGAATTCCTAGTGAAAGAACATGACCATCACAAAGCTGTGCAAAAGCATTGAAAGTGTATTGAATAACTTTTGGTAACTCACTGAGGAGTTTTTCTCAGGCAACTCTGGTCCTCATTGGGGTGTGATATTTCATGGGTATTTCAGGTTCTATTAATTTAAAGCTATGTATTTTTAGAAAGAGGACGTTTCCTGTGATACCCTATGCTGGTATATGACATCATGTCATTGAAGTAGAACATGCCCACATTGCCAGTTTGAAAGTTACGTTCAAGTTGGTTTTTCTCAGGGAAAGTGAAGTCTAATTGACAAAGTCTACCTTTCACATCATGTCCCCTACTGAAGACTACATCTGTTCTATTTTATATCTTGAAAAAGTTAAAAAATCATATGACACCTTTGTTAGCAGTATGCATTTCCTCAGCTGTGACTTGGTTGCCTTGCTGTGGTCTGCCTTACAGACCAGCTGGACACTGCAGATCTTCAGAGAAGATTTCTATAGTTTAGACTTGTGTCAAGCACTGAAGCCTTTAGTGCTTAGGGGTAAGAGCCAAGAAGTCTAGTACTACAGTTCAATGACGTCTTTATTGCTTGCAATTCTGTATTATAGATTATGCCTTTTTTTCAGGCAGGTAAATATGAACATACAAACAGATATTTTCTCTTCTAAAGAGAAGCATCTGTTCCTGATCTACATCTTGTGGGAGGAAAAGAGGTCTTAGAAAGGCAGATGGTGGCCTAAGGGCTGCACATCATTACAGAGCTGTTGTTATACAGTAAATTTTCCAAGTTACTTAAAATAATACTTTATCAAGTTTTTATTTGTATATTTTCATAATGTTCCTCCCAACTTTCTCTTTGATAACTCAGTTTAGGAAACAGTGGCACAGAATAAGAATACTGTAAAATAGGGGGGAATGCTGGCCACTTGGTTAGAGTTCAAAATAGCAAGTGATTGGAATAATAGAATAGAAATTCTTAATTGCTCATGAGGACCAGTGATAGATTCTTCTATCCTATAAATTTGCATTAAAAAAAGCAGATTATCCTGAACATTAAGTATGGCTAGCACGGAGACTGTATGTCCATAGTGAGTGTGGCAATACTTGTGAACAGTGCTACAGGGTTGTGCTCCTCTCCCTGTGACTTTTCCATAGTTTGTTTTAGGGCTTGTAGATAAATAATTTATGTTTTGAACTAAGAATTTTGATGTTGTATTCCATATTTTATTCATGTAACAACAAATAGCAGTTATACATCCAGAAATCTTTACCCACTGCTAGAAATATTTCCTGGCTATCACTTTAGAGTGCAACATTATGTATTTAAATCATGCAATGCAATATTTATCCATCAGTTACCAGTTCCGAGCATCAGTTAGGACTGAAGAAATCATGTTTTTCATTTGGGATTATGTTGTTTACAGTCCTGAGTAGTTCTTCATAAAGCCACCAAAGTCCTTCTGGAATTTTGCTATGACAGAAGGAAGAGCAGATATAGTAGGTAGTAGATTTTTCTTTTTTTAAATATGAATACAAAAGTCAGAGGGCTGTTAATGTTTTAAAGTCAACATACAACTTTGAGCAAGATGTTAAATGGCCTAAGTAAGGACGTATGGGTGTAGATTTTGAACAGATTAGTATTTGTTAAGAAAGAACGGTCAGATTTCAGCTGTCAGGTGTCAGGTTCTTCTTTTTATATTCTATCAGAATTTAAATAAAAAGCCATTCAAAAGCATGTCGATTTATCTCCTGAAAGTTTAATGTTGTGTTTACTGTTTCTTACTGTATTACTGCAATTGTGTAATGACTTTGTACATGTGAAACTTTCAAATCTATGCATGTATTTCTAAAGCATTAAGTTTGAAGTCTTTTGTTTGCAACCGTTATCATATATTTGCTAACTAATGTGCATTACAAAATTCGATTTTATTACAGAATTTTTACAAGACTGAACTGAACAAGGAAGAGATGTATATTCGCTATATTCATAAACTCTATGACCTACATCTGAAAGCACAAAACTTCACAGGTAATTGAATACAAACTAGAAAAAGATATTTAAGACTGGTCTATCCTTTGCAGTCTTTTACAAACCTGTAAGCTGTATGTATCCTCAGTCTGAACATACCAACCCAGGCAAAAAGCTGAGCATCCTTACCGAATTAAATCTCTCAAAATATGGCTTTTTTTCAGCCCCAGAACTCTACTATTTGCTGTGCCATGTTGAATGTAAATGACTGCTATTGATATGCACTAGCAATGAATGTGTGATATGGTCATTCTTCACCCAAGAGGAATAAAGTTTACAGGAAGTTTTTGTGAGCCCATTTGGTAGTATCTGAGCATATATAAATTTTGCAATGCTACTGATTAGCTTTTTGGTGTGCTGTTTTAACACAGACGTGTTTCAGCACCTCACTTTTAGGTTAAAAAAGGAAAGAAAGAAAGACCATTTCTTTCTGATATAGCTTACTAATGATGAAAGACACTAAAATGTTCAACAAATATAGCTCTTTGCTGACTTCTTTCTGAATCTTCATGTACCACATTTGCAGTATTATTGTCCAGGATTTCTCAATGCAAATTTAGTGCCAGGTCAGGCCATTATCTTTTAAATTAAGAAATAAGAAGTTATTGTGCATGGTGGTTGTTTATACAACACAAAGCACACTTCATTTGCACTATATGGCATCAATAAATGCTGGAGAATATAAAATCTCTATCTCTTTAAATTAAACAGTCTTTGGTTGTCAAAATATTTAACTGATGTTATAATACCTCCATCTTTTCCCCAGTGTTTGCAATTGCAGCTGCATATGTTTAGATTCTCTGAAGAATTTTTTCTTTCTTAAAACCGGATTAGTTGGCTGGGAGGTCACTAGTAAACTGGTTACAGGTGTTTACTGCTACCGCAAATTTCCTTATGCTTTTTGCCATCTATAGAAATGATCCTTCACTTGGATTTTCCACAATCTGTTTGCAGTCCGTGGGTTTAAAGTGTAAACTTGATAATAGGATATATTAAGATGAGATCTTAATTTCCTCATGTGACCTGGCAGTAGTGAGTCACAAGAGATTTTAGATGATCAAGCAGTATCTTTGCCACGGCTGGCTTTTGTGCCAAACTGTTAATTTCCTGATTTTACATAACAAATCTTAGTAACTCTTTAAGCAATGTTGAGTTCCCTTTACACACTGGCTGATTAACATGTGTTGAGTTTATCTTCAGCAGTGAAATGAACTGGATTTCTTTTTAAATTGTTTTGCCATCTGTTCTTATTTAAACAGTATTTTGCTCAAAAATTATTTCACAGAGTTTGTTGTATTTCCTGTGTATTTATCATTAAAATATGTGGGGTTTTTTGCATTCTTTACTGTGATCAATTCCACTACTTTTGATTTTTGTTTGGGTTTTTTTTGCCATGAGGGATTTAAGGAAGGATTGTCTCACACCCATGGCAATGTGATATTGACAGTGTTTGCACTAGAAAACAGACTTAGGCAGTCCATTGCTTGCCTTATTAATCTGTGACAACGCACAGACCTTTTGTAGATCATCTGATCTAATATACATGGGAGTAGAAAAAGAAGTTAAGTACTTCAGCAGCATTCCTGCATGTTTCACCATTGAGTTTACTGACTTCATAGTTTCATTCTAGGGATGAAGCCAGCTAGCCCTTAAAATATTTTTCCTTCCTTTCATAGTATGATCTATAGGCTGTTTCTAATAATCCTCTGTTAAAAAAATGAACCAAATCAAAACAAACTCAAAACAGAACAAAAAAAATCCTTTGTAATACAAAACATACTTACAAATCTTTCTTTACACAGCATTCAGTTACAGCTACAAATATAACTATCTTGAGGCTGTAGCACGTAAATGCACTGTTTCTTTTTGTGTCCCCTCAATCACCAGAGAAATGTAATGAGATTGTCATTGTATCTATCCATCTTAGAAATGTTTAGGTTTTTTGAATCTTTCCTGTATAAATTTAATTTTCTACAATGTGAATCAGCCCTGTTTATCTCTTCTTGCTGTTTTCCTGTGCAGCCAATTGATACAGACCTCTCCCAGAGGTACCAGTATGTTGTTAGTTATGCTGGCCACTTCCAGACATAGGATGCTGAGTAGAGGGACCCATGTGCATGTGATCCCTCAGGTCCCTCATGCCTTTCATCCAGTATGGCCGTTCTGCTTTTAGAAACTTTCTATATAAATTTATGATAACTGTAAAAAAAAAAAAAAAAAAAAGAAATTTATTTGTGTGGCAGAGAAAATATCTTAAAACAGAGGACTCGCATGAAAAGTTAAAAAGGAAGGATCATAGTGAGTTATCTTGACATGTACTTCTGCTTTGCTATCTTTTGCTTACAATTCTGAATGAGTTCAAATTCATTTTTTACATTGGTGTGTAAAAATGCTGTATGTTGCAGTGAATGTTATCTGGGAATCTAGGGACCAGGTTAGGAAAGCTAACGCCCAGTTAGAATTAAACTTGGCTAGGGATGTTAAGAATAACAGGAAGGGATCCTACAGGTATGTAGCAGCTAAAAAACAGGGCAGGGAAAGAGAGCAGGGAAACAGAGCAGGGACAATGTAAGCCCCCTCTGAAAGCTATTGGGAGAGCTGGCTAAACAGGATTTGCAGAAGGCTGAGGTTCTGAATGAGTTCTTTGCCTCAGTCTTCACTGGCAAAGGCTCTGACGACACCACCCAAGTCTTGGAAGGCAGACGCAGGGACTGTGAAAATTAAGACCCTTGGGCTCACTGTAGGAGAGGATCTGGTTCGAGACCGTCTTAAGAACCTGAATGTACACAAGTCCATGGGACCTGATGAAATCCATCCGCGGGTCCTGAAGGAGCTGGCGAATGAAGTTGCAAAGCCACTTGCCACCATATTTGAAAAATCATGGCAGTCAGGTGAAGTTCCTGGTGACTGGAAAAAGGGAAATAGAACCCCCATTTTCAAGAAGGGGAAAATGGATGACCCAGAGAATTACAGACCAATCAGTCTCACCTCTGTGCCTGGCAAAGTCTGGAAGCAGATTCTCTTGGAAGACATGCTAGAGCACATGAAAAAAACAAGGTGCTTGGTGACAGCCAGCATGGCTTCACTAGGGGGAAATCCTGCCTGACCAATTTGGTGGCCTCCTATGACAGGGCTACGGAACTGATGGACAGGGTGGAGCAGTTGATGTCATCTACCTGGACTTGTGCAAAGTGTTCGAAACTGTCCCACCCAACATACTTGTCTCTAAACTGGAGTGTCACCAATTTGATAGGTGGACCACTCAGTGGATAAAGAACTGGGTGGATGGCTGCATGCAAAGAGTTGTGGTCAATGGCTCATGTCCAGCTGGAGACCAGTAACGAGTGGTGTCCCTCAGGGATCAGTGTTGGGACCGCTCTTGTTCAACATCTTTGTTGGAGACATGGACAGTGGGATTGAGTGTGCCCTCAGCAAGTTTGCCGCTGACACCAAGCTGTGTGGTTCAGTTGATACGCTGGAGGGAAGGAATGCCATTCAGAGGGACCTTGACACACTTGTGAGGTGGGCTGATGCCAACCTCATGAAGTTTAACCATGCCAAGTGCAAGGTCCTACCCCTTGGTCAGAGCAATCCCAGGCACAGCTACAGGTTGGGCAGACAAGAGATTCAGAGCAGCCCTGCAGAGAAGGACTTGGGGGTGTTGGTGGATGAGAAAATGAACATGAGCCAGCTTCAGTGTGCGCTCACAGCCCAGAAAGCCAACTGTATCCTGGGCTGCATCAAAAGCAGCGTGACCAGCAGGTCAAAGGAGGTGATCCTGCCCCTCCACTCTGCTCTCGGGAGACACCACTTGGGGTATTGTGTGCAGTTCTGGTGTCCTCAGCATAAAAAGGACATGGAACTGTTCGAACAAGTCCAGAGGAGGGCCACGAGGATGATCAGGGGACTGGAGCACCTCCTGTATGAAGACAGGCTGAGAAAGTTGGGGCTGTTCAGCCTGGAGAAGAGAAGGCTGCGTGGAGACCTCATAGCAGCCTTCCAGTATCTGAAGGGGGCCTACAGGGATGCTGGGAAGGGACTATTCATTAGGGACTGTAGTGATAGGACAAGGGGTAACGAATTAAAACTTAAACAGGGGAAGTTTAGATTGGATATAAGGAAGAAATTCTTTACTGTGAGGATGGTGAGGCACTGGAATGGGTTGCCCAGGGCAGCTGTGAATGCTCCATCCCTGGCAGTGTTCAAGGCCAGGTTGGATGAAGCCTTGGGTGATATGGTTTAGTGTGAGGTGTCCCTGCCCATGGCAGGGGGGTTGGAACTAGATGATCTTGAGGTCTTTTCCAACCCTAACTATTCTATGATTCTATATTTTGAATACCAAACTGTAGCTTGAAACTATAACAGAGGTTGTTACCAGTGAAGCAGCCTGAAAACAGTGTGATGTCAGAATTAAGATTGTCTGCAACTTCAGTCAGTCTCCCTTGCAGCATCATTTTGCACCATACTTAGCATTCTTAAACACTGGCATTCAAAGCATGCTCTCCGACAAGTAACTGCTGCAGTGATTGTTTTTCACCCACAGGTTCTTAAGCTGGACACATAAGAGAAATACTACAGTTATAAAAAACTCTAGAGAGCTTGGTTTAAGGTTCCTGTTCTGTTGGAACTCATATAGCAGAAGCAGAAGTGGGACATGGTTGTCTGAGGCAAATTTACCTTAGCATAAAAAGCACTTTAGTACTTCATGGTTATTTTTTGCCGTATGTGCAACCTATAAAACCCACAATAATAGTAGTCCAGTAGGCAACTTCTGTCTCCAGTGCAGTACATCTCCAAAGCATGGCCCATCTTTGTACAGACTGACTCATGCAAAGTGGTCTTGTGAGTGCAAAAACAAACTGTGACACTAACTTGGAAAACAATAATGCATATGCGCAGTTAGCCAAACTGAATTGTCATAACCAGTATTAATTCTGGTGTGTCATAGTTGGCCAAAGTTTGACTTTGCAATGGAGACGTTCACTTAATACTAGTTTCAGTGTATTATTTCTGAGGAATTCTTTAAATTAAAATAAAAATCATAGTATTTTTTATATTCCCAGATAATTTCTGCCAATTGTGACCTAAAGATTATTCCACAGGTCTCTGACCAGAGAGCAACATTAGGTTTGATTTGTTTCAAGCCTAAAAAAATAACTAAAATAAAGAAATGTCTGTGTGCCCTTCTAAATTACTTGTTAAGGCTCAGCTATGAGCAATTTACTTCTCTGTGGAGTGTATTAAGGACACATCTGCCTCTCCATTTCCCTCCCAGCCTTGTTCTCTTTTGGGCTGTGTCCACAATCCTATCTTCTTTCCTCTTTCTCTATTGATGTTCTCATCCTCTGGCCCTTGTTCCCTCAGTCACAGGAGCCATAGGGCTAATCAGAATTTTTTTCTTAATTTCCCTGTCCCCTTTGTATTGTCAGACTCCAGGGAAACTGTCCCACTGACTTCACTTTAAATATTGTGTGAAAATTGTAGGCTGAATTTATTATAGCTGTAGATAGTAACTGTCCAAAACCAGCACTACTGTCTTACACTTTAAGTAAACCAGTTACCTATTAAAAAGGTGCATCCCATCAAAAGCATTCACATTTCTGTGTTCTTTGTTTGCCTGTTTTATTTGGTTGGTGTTTCATAAGTACCATGCTATAATTTGTCTTGTAGAGGCTGCCTACACACTCCTGCTGTACGATGAGCTGTTGGAGTGGTCTGATCGGCCACTGCGAGAGTTTCTCACCTACCCCATGCAAACAGAGTGGCAACGTAAAGAGTGTCTCCATCTGACCATCATTCAGAACTTTGATAGGGGAAAGGTAAAATAGTCCTGTTTTACTGAAGGGATCTGAAAAGGGTATTCGTTTTAGGACATTACTGCCAGGATTGCAGTCTTTTCGCATATAGAGGGGAAGTGTTTGTCATTGCCTGATGAAGCGGTTACTTAGCGACACAGTAGGTTTCTCCTAATCCTGTGTTTGTATCCTAGAAATCCCACACGTACATGTGAGAATAATTTGCACTTGTGTAGCAATTTGCTTTGTAACTGTCAAAGTACTTTATAAAATATAGCATAATTTCTCCCCGTTTTAAAGGTGGGGAAAATGAAAGAAGGAAAAAAAGCTGATCAAATTCACTTAGTGAGCAAAAAAAGCAGATTATAAGTACTATTTTTACACCTTCCAAATTACATTGTATCTTTTAGAATAGCAGTCACAGAATCTCTAAAATGGAACAGGGTTTAGGGCTCACAGTTCATTGTCATCATGGAGAATGCTTATTCTGAATTAAGCAAAGGTAATTACCCTGTAGTCTAAATTCTGTATACACTTTGTGTGACAATTTGTCTTGCTGATAAACATGCAATCATTTATCTTGCAGATAAGCAAGTATTGCAATTTTATGTAGATGGTGTAGTATCTATGTAAGCCTTGTAAATATAATCAAACTGATGTTGATCATTATTCTTTTTTTTTTTTTTCCCCTTTCCAAAAATTCTATAATCAGCTATGGAGTTTAATTTGTGTGGTGCAATAAATATATTCCGATCTACAAAAATTAAGGAGGATGTATTAAGAATACAGTTTTAAAATCTAAAAATCAGACTGTTGAATGAACCTCAGATGCAGTATCAGAAAAGATGTCTATCACTCTTGCAGTGATTTTTATCTGATGATAGTCCTGTGAAAATAACTTATTAAGTAGCTCTCTAAATATATTCTTGATTCTTAGAAGAATTCATCAGTATTACTCAGCAGCTCTCAGTATGTCTAGTGAGCAATATGTCCAGGTATTTTCACTTACTGGAAGTATGAGTTACTACAGAAAGAGCAGACTACTAATAAATCACGAATTGTCAAACACCTGCTTTGAAATTACTGAACATCTTCTGTTTGCTTGCAGTGTTGGGAAAATGGCATTATCTTATGCAGGAAAATTGCAGAGCAGTATGAGAGCTACTATGACTACAGAAACCTCAGCAAGATGAGGGTAATGTACCTGAGTACTTTTCATGAATCAGATCTCCGAGCGCTTAGGAATTTGGTTTATAAAATATTTCTTAGAAAATTAAATTTGTCATGGAATTGTGCTAACAATTTTTTTTCAGACCTTTGGTTTTTAGCTTTTGTCTTTTTTCTGCAATAAAGGTTATAAAAAAGGAGTGTGAGCTTTTTTAATTAAATGGAAAAATAGATTATCTTGTAATGTTTGTACCTGTACAGCACCCCTTTTATGCACGTGATTATGAAGGAAAAATGTATTGCAAATTCACTTCCAGTGGTTCACTATGTTTATCCAGGGAAGGTTCGTGCATTTCTTCACTAGGAGCAGCAATGTGTCTGTGCAGTTTTAATTGCAAGGGAACAGCTTGCAACAAGCAGCATACACCTTTGCAATTTTTTTTTAACTGCTTAAAAATATGGTCTGTTTAATATCATATTGCCAAGACGAATCTTCCCTGGCACAGTCTTCCTGCTTTCTCTTTCAGTTTTCCTAGAGCACTAAGCATTGTTTCTTCATTCTTTCTGATACTGTATTTTAAAGATTGTTCAGTCTTTGCCTTTCTTGTTTGCTTCTGATGGATTCAACTTTATATTGCAGCTTCCTCTTAAAATTTTCTGTATGTGTAGGACTGACTGAAGTAAACTTAATCCAGAGCTGCTTAACAGCATCACGCAAAATTCTCAACACAGAACCATGTAGCAGTATCCTTGTCATCTGCTTGTTCCATATCAATCTAGATATCCCAGTGGCAGAATCCTAGAAGCAAAAGCAGACTATCATCATGTGAATAAAACAATTAGTTAATGCATGTTTCATTAATGGTACTTAATGTGGTTTGTGTTTGAATTGTGAAATATCATTCTACTATATCTGTGCCACCTATGTTAATCCAAAAATGGAGGTGTGGGGATTTCTCATAGAAATATAATTTGGCAGATATTGATATATACACATTAAATACCTGCCTGCATCACCTAAAATCAGTCTAATATCATTGGTTAGGTTTTTTCCCCACAGTATTAAAAACTTAAGAACAGATAATGCTTTTCTGTAATATCATTAGAAAAAAAGAGGACTTTGACATTAAAATCACTTTGTGTTAGTGTTTTGAGTGACATAAATGCAAGATGTATTGATTAAAAATTATGTGACTTGCTATTGTGAGATTTTTAAAGGAACTCACATTTGGTGCTTAAATCATTGGAATCTGGTTTGATTTGGTCACAACTCTTTTGAATATGGAAAATGGACTTTGCTGACTAAACTGACCTTGTAACTGCCATGTTCTTGAATGATTACTAGATCCCTGGGTAATATGTTTCAAACTGCTTTTCTATTACTTCCATTTTTCTTTAAAGATCTATGCAGGTTGTCATTAATATCTAACATAGTTATCTCTGCTCAGAGATGCACTGGGATACCCCAGAGCAGTGTACTGAAAACAATAGCTTAAGTTAAAAAATATGTTTTGGAAAAAGACTTAATTGCATTTCTTATCAATCTCACCCAGATGATGGAAGCATCTTTGTATGATAAAATAATGGATCAACAGCGTTTGGAGCCTGAATTTTTCAGAGTTGGATTCTATGGGAAAAAGTTCCCGTTCTTCTTGAGAGTAAGTCAATTGAAATTGAACAGAATGGAGTAATTCTGGAATTCACGCTGTCATTCATAATCATTTTTTCTATGTGAGAATTTGATCATACCATATACAAGTTCTTATCCTGTGAGAGAGGGAATTATTTGTGGGAATTAATAAAATAACCTCATATTTTCAGGGTTAAGGAAAGGTCCTGTCTAATGGAATAGCTAATGTTAGGCTTCCAGAATCCCACATGGGCTCGATTACCATGTTTATGTTTTAAACCATGCCCTTATACTATTCCATTGACCAACGTCTTCTTTCCATGGTAGTTTGTTCCCTTTAACCTGTTCTGTTTCTGCTGGCAGCTATTCAGAAAGTGCTCTCAGAAGAGGTATCCCTTGGCAGTGGGACAGTCAGTAATTTAGCATTTAAGTAATTACATTACAAAGTCCCATTTTTATTGAAATTACTTAGAAATTCAACATGCTGTGTTTCATTAATTGTCAATGTACTAAAGCTGACAAGATATATTAAGTTACTCTTGAACATTAATCTTGGATCCTAAAGTGCCCTTGAAAATGTTAGTTTTCTTTATACTGTTCCCCTCGTCCACAATCTGCAGTGGTTTAGCTGCATTGACTGTCACCTTGGAAAGAGAACAGAATTCAGCCTGTTCATGGAGCCACTGCAACCATAATCCAAGCTCCTCTTCCTATGGAAATACAAATAAGTGATGGAGAAACCTCCTCTGTGTGGTGGAGGCCTAAAAAGTCTGATTTTTCTTTGACTTTGTGGTGGGGGAAATCACAAATTCCAAATGGTAGATATAGCATGAAAATCCTCTCTCCAAAAGTGGTACACAAAAGCAGTCTGATAGATATGTAGTTTTTGATATTACCTAGTAGTCACCTGAATAGAACATCTGTATAAACCACTTAAAAAATGTTAATTGGCAAGGATTTAATGCTTAGATTACTAAGCATCAGCTGATGAAGTGAAACTTCTGGACAAAGTTGCATGATAGTGCACTACTTTGAGATCTGTAGGTCTTTCACTGCTTATGCATCTGCCCAGGAAGTATTTATGCCTTTTCCAAGTTAAATGCACATAGCACAGAGTTACGCTCACAGCACCAACAAGGAATACCTCAAAAACTTTGTATGTTTGATGTAGGTTTTTTTCTGGCAAAGCAGTTTCTAATCTGGCTGTCTTTGCTATAGAATGAATAAAGAATAAAGCTTCAGAATAAAGCTTTCACATTTTAACTTGTAGTTGCACAGTAATACTGTTGCAGTTGATTCCTTTTAGCAGTTCCCATGAAAGTTCAGGCTGTCAGAAATCAGTGCTTTATGTCTCTGTTATTGACATAAGGACAACTCTTTCTATCTAAACCTGCTTCAAGAGGAATAAATTAGTAATGACTTTTAAAAATATTCTAATATAGACTTTAAAATTAAAATCATTTATCAGTGGTTTTAGAAAAATGGTTAAGATATTTGCTTATTTTGAATGTGTGTGCAAGCAGAATCAAACCAAAAAGTGCTGTCCACAGCTCCAGGTGTGTTGTATCTGTATTTTTGTTGCATAGTTGCAAGAAACTAATGGTGCAGCTTCATAGTGGACATTTTTGTTAAAGCTTTAAGTGTAACCATTCCAGACTTTGTAAATCAAACATACCTTTTATGGTAAAATTTCCTTCTAAGTAACCTCTTTCTCAACATTCCTTATTTTTATTCTTGCCTTTTGTTTCTTCTGCTTTCCTTCTTAAAATGGTGTAAAAAATGCATAGGAAGTCTATATTGAAGAGTGTATGTTTGGATCTATCTAATGATACCCAATTATTTTCATGTAATTTGCTCTTGTGTTTTGTTTCTTTTTCTTCTTCTGCTCAGAACAAGGAATTTGTTTGCCGAGGACATGACTATGAAAGGCTGGAGGCCTTCCAGCAGCGCATGTTGAATGAGTTCCCACATGCCATTGCAATGCAACATGCTAATCAGCCAGATGAGACCATTTTTCAGGCAGAAGCACAGTGTATCCACATAATCACAAACCTATACACTGCAGTTACATATTTCATGCTTTTAAAAAAATGTAGGTACACATATAGCCAATTCCAATCACAGTGTGCCTCCACTGAAATAAATGGTAGGTGAGAATTCCCATGCAATTTGTCCCAGTCACTACTGTGTTTGGAAGTTTTTTTGTATAGTTGTTGGTTTTATTAAAAATTCCTTGACGTTATTAAAATTCTTACTTTAGCCAAAAATACCTGTAGAACTATCACCACTGTGATAATGGTATATCAGTTCAAGTTAGAGTAATTCACATGCTTGTAGTACAACATGTCACCATTTCATGGCATATTGTGTGTAAGAATATATTTAATTAAACCCTTTACTTCATGTACTATTCTGTAACTCCATTTCAAAAATAAATAGGAAGTTTCAACAAAGACATCCCAAATCATCAAAAAATATCCTAGGTTGCTTTCCCAAGCCATTAATTGTCATGATACACACTTTTTAAAGAATTTTTCTACTGTCATGCTTCAGGAGTCAGTATGCTTTGCTAATTTGAATGACGTGGGGATAGCCTTGACTCTTTATATACAGATTTGCAGATTTATGCTGTGACACCAATTCCAGAAAACCAGGAAGTCCTGCAGAGAGATGGTATTCCCAACAACATCAAGAGCTTTTACAAAGTAAATCACATCTGGAGATTCCGATACGACAGGCCATTTCACAAAGGGACCAAGGACAAGGAAAATGAATTCAAGGTAAGGTACCATGCGCACTCCCAAGCTACTGGACCTTTGCATTTCTTTGTAACATCAACAATAGTTGTGTTGTTCAACCCTGTGTGATATAACAAATTCTCTAGAGGAGACAGTAGCTCAGATTTGACTATTTCACTTCTCATTTTAATTAAAATAATGTGTAAAATATATGGTAGATTGGAATGTCTTGTTGTATATGGAAATAGGATAGAAAAAATTACCCATTTGTTTTTCCATCAGTAGTATATAGAAGGCAGAACTGGAGACAGCAGAATAGCCTCCAGAGAAATTATAAGGCAAATGGGAAAACACTGTTAAGTAGATAAGGATTGCCAAAAGTTTTCTTTCTTTAAAGCCAGGGAGAGACAATTTTGATGAACTGCAACATAATGTTCTGTTCCTATTAAGACAAAAAACTACCTATGAACTTAGAGATTATCTCAGAGAAGAAGAGTAGCTCCTCCTGTAACAAGTAAATGACTTCTGTTCTTCCTAATAAAAATATCACACTGAAAATTCATCTTACAGCCTTCTGGTGTAATTTTATTTCTGACCCAACAGAAACACATTCTGGTGCAGAATATAATCTAGTAATCAAGACACAGAGAGAGAATTATCCTGTAATAATTTTTTTACAAAGTTAGAGGAAAGAACTGTGAGGATAATAAATCAGCTAAATTAAGACATTGTTGTCCTCTAATAAAAGTTTAGGGCTTAACTTTAATTGTACAGCTTATATTTTGTGCAAGCACTATCCTTTATGTTGATTTGTTATTTTACAAACCTCTTGCATAAAGTGTTTAACAGTAGTACCTTTGAGTATCCCATCAGCTGTGCATTGCCGAATCTCAAGCAGGACTTCATAGAGGAGAGCTGGTCACTTTGTGATCTGTAAGCTCTGCTCCTGAACTCTTCCTTTTCTCAGATGTTATCTCAGAGAGAAAATATTAAAATGCTAATTTAGTTGTGAGTGACCTTTGGACGTTAGAAGACCACATATAACATAGAATAATACCATGTTTAAGAGCAAAGAATCAGCAGAAATAGGCTTCTGGGATAGATATTTCAGTAGAAAATTGGACGTTAATACTTTTTGTTTAATGTATACTATTATTTAAATGAAGGTATTCATAACAAAAAGTGGGAACGATTAAGAAAAACATAGAGGCAAATTATGGAAACAAACTCATTTTGTATATTGTAGAGTCTATGGGTGGAGAGAACCACACTGATCTTGGTGCAGAGTTTACCTGGAATATCTCGTTGGTTTGAAGTGGAAAAACGTGAAGTAGTGAGTATAAGATCGTTGACAATACATACTATGGATTGGTTTACTTCCTTAATCGTGCCATTTAATGAACTAGTTTAAGATTTGTTACCCATATCTATTTTTTTTGAGCAAAATTTCTAGCTGGCTCCAACAAAATTATTTACAAAGTATTTTGAGTTGTCTGGTTTCTCTTATCTTGAAAACTACTGTTAAGAAGCACACTTATGACTCATTTAAACAGCTGAGGAAAAAAGTTGAGAACAATAATGGGCAAAGGCAACTCCTACTGTCAGAAAACTTACTTCCTTAAAACTCAGCATGATGTAACATCTAATACTTAGAGTATCTATAGCTTAACATATCTTTCCATATTCTTAAAAAGTAAACATTCTCCAAGTTCCTGTAGCATAATAAAGGCCATGTGCCTGCCTAGAACTCTATTGAAGTCCCCAGTTCTCAGCATGGGAAAGGAAGCACGCCTACGCAGAACCTGTAGGAATAGGGTCTTATGTAGCAATTTGTTACTAACACATTGTAATTCCTTCTTCTTTCTTGTTATTATATTTCTTAGAAAACCCCCAAATACATTTCAGATGTATTTGAAGGAGTGCTCCTCCTATAACAGTCTCTAAATAATTGGTCATTGGTTGAGTAGAGGAGTATAACAGCTGTAATTATTTTCCTTCCTGTCAAAGCCAGTCTTAAAATAGTCCCATTAAATATAGGGATGCGATTGTACAACTGTTTTTCTCTACAACTATTGTGCTTTTCTTTTAAAATACGAACTAAATGCCATTTGCTCACCATCCTGGTAATGTCCTGTAGAAAATCAAAAATGAAATTTAATTATAATAAGAAAAATCATGTGACATGGTAAATTTTGTTAGTTGATTTCTACTAAGCCCTTCCTAGGTTAATCTGATCCCCAGTATAAAGCTCCTCAGTTTACTATCATGCTACCATTATAGTCACTATTTCTGAAAGTTAACCATAATATTTTTTCTTGGGCATGTACTAAATCATTAATTAGATTTGTGCTTGTATAATTTGGTAAATTATAGCAACCACAGGCCTGTACTCTGCTGGTTGCAGTTGAATGCTACCTGTGAGAAAAGCACATTGCACTCAAGGACTATAACTTGATTGTCATGTTAGCTCAAAGCTTGCATTCAAACTCCTCATCCATTCACTGTGGGTGGGGAAACTCGCTCACCCATACTTAAGGTCTTCCCTGTGCCCTTAACCATGGTGAAGCACTCCCTGACCTCAGGTTTGATTTAGGTGAAGTTACTAAGAACAGTTTAGCCCTGAATTCCAAGAGTTCCACCACAGGCTGAAGTGTTTTGCTGAGTAATCTCTCAAGGTCAGATAGTGAATCTGCAGGAGAGGGACAGTTTTTTATTTTGATCCTTGATTACATTATAAAATTAATTCTTTTTATGCTCAGAGAGTGTAGCCTAGCTGGGAAGACATTTTTCTGCCCTGATACTCTAGAACAGAGAATAAAATTGTTTCCTTTCAGGAAATCAAAAATTACCTTTAATATATTTCATCTTTCAACTGAAGATTGTGTTTGCCATGTCCCTCACTCCCCTTTCAGGTGGAAATGAGTCCCCTTGAGAATGCTATTGAAGTCCTAGAAAATAAGAACCAGCAGCTGAGAACATTGATTAGTCAATGTCAAACTCGACAGATGCAAAATATTAACCCTCTCACAATGTGTCTAAATGGGGTCATTGATGCAGCAGTCAATGGTGGAGTTGCTAGATACCAAGAGGTAAGCAATTTATTTTCTGTTTATTAAAAAAATCTATCGTAAGACAGTTCTTACTTTTTTTTTCTCTGTACAGATGTAGGTCCTCTGTATGTGTTCAGGACAGAAACTATTATATCAATAATTTTAGTAATTTATTATTGTTCTCTAAGTTTTTAAGGAAAGCTATTTTCAGAAATATCTAGTAATAATACATATAATTAAGAAATGTCTAGCACTGGATTTTTTCCCAGAAGTTGCTCCTCATTATTGTAATCTCTGACCCACCTTAGGAGAACCTTAAATATTTGGGAGGCTGTATTTCTGCAAAGTTCTGTGCAGTTTTGAAACTTCAGTTAAAAGAAAGAAAAGATTTTGCAGCCCAGCTTGATCTTCCTCTTTCTCCTAATAGTCTTATAAAATACTTGAGTCTGCTGGTTGTTCGTTTTCCATTGAAAATGAAAAGCGCGATAATATTCTGAACACTTGTCTCAAAGGCTGCAAAATTTGGTGTTCACTCAATGGTGTCAAATTGGATAAAGCTGCATCTAGATTAAACTAAATTAAATAAGAAATTGAGTCCAGTATAGCATTAGAATCTGTCATCAAAACTGCAATGTTATGAAAATTGTGAGACTAAAGCAGAGCAGTACCACATTTGATGTTTACCAGCTGCCTTTAGCAACAACGCAACTGTTTAGCATAGTAAAGCACCTTAATGGAATCCCTTGAGAAATACAGTCATGCCCACTAACACCTCTCAAACTGTGCTTTGTACTCTCACATTTCTTTTAGCTCCTTTACATGTGCTAGAAGAGTAGAAGCACTTTCATAATGAATTATTGGAAACCACTGGTCCCAAGAATGTTCTTGGATTTAGTCAAACTCTGATTTTTTTTTTCTTTCTAAAGAGCTGGTGATTTTGTTTGAAGTGAGATTATTACATCTTTGACTCATATTACAGTTCTGTATAAGTCTCAGCCCAAAACCACTGGGACACCACCTGCTTGATACTGAAAGAATATTAAGCTTGTAGCTGAGGGGAAAAAAACCATCAGCTGGCAGAAGTTTAGGATGTGGGATTTTAACAAGTATCAGAGGGCTCCTTTTAACAACTTAAACATGAATTCTTATAATCTGTTCATCTGTACTGAAAGAGCCATGTGAAATAAATCTTCTTCATTACAGTATCAGTCTTCATTTTCTAGATAGGCCTCAGCACTTCCTTGTTATGGATTGTCACAGCATGAAATTTTGGAACTGGATCAGAAAAGGGGTACACTTATTTCTAGCTTCACTGCTCCCATATTTGCAAATAATTCTGCATAGCAAGATTTTAGCAGCTAAAGTTGGATGGAGAACCTTGTAAAAAGCATATTAGGGAAATGTAAAGACAGGTGAAAAAAAAAAACCACAGTACAGAGCAGCCACTGTTATCATCTTAACTCTATGGGTAGGAAATCATGAGTGTGTATAGGTGTGCCTACAGACACTTCTTGTGACAAATGCGTTTTTGAGAAGGTCTAGAAATCTCTCAAATGAGCAGCTTTGCATTTTCTTTACAGAGCAATGTCAAGAACTGTTGCAAACTCAATATAATCCCCTTGGAGGGTAGGATGTTTGGCATGTAAAGAAAGATGTGATTGTGAACATACAGTAGAATACTATGTTCAGGCAATTGCTGGTGGATAAATGACTTTGGGGTACCTAGCTGGTATAATTTCAGCACTGGGGGTGGGTTGGAAAGTCATGTAAGCTCATGAACACACTTGGATGTTGGTCATATAAGTGAAACGTGTGGCTTTTTGACATCAATGACGAGAACCGTGAGTTCTTGAAAACTTTTTTTTTTCTGAAGATATAATCTAGAAACTTGTTTAAAAACCCTAAGTGATGTGGTTTTACTCATATTCAGTTACTTCATGGTTTTATTCTGCTTAGGCATTCTTCATCAAAGAATACATCTTGAACCATCCAGAGGATGGAGAGAAGATTACACGCTTGAGAGAACTAATGCTTGAGCAGGTAAACTGGGGAAAAGATTGAGTAGGTGACCTGCTCAACTGTTCTAGCTGAAAGTGTCCCAAAATAAAATACAACGTTTCAGAGGTTAATGATTGCCCAGTGGTCTCCAGTATCTTCTGCATTAGATCCCAAGCAGACAATAATTTCCTATACAAGCAGGTTTCTGGGTCATGTTAATATTTTTTTTCACTAGTTCTTTTCATCATCTTAATCATTTCATTCTAAATGAAAGGTTGAATGAGGGGCAAATTTTTGTCTTGTGATGTTCATATGCACAGCATATCTTACCACTACTACAGAATAAACATTATGTCACTGAAACATTTGGTGACTTCAGCAAATATTTGTATGACTTATTTAACCAATACTACAGAACAAATACTTTCACTTCAAGATTTAGCATAAGAACAAACTAACATTAAAAATGTTACTACACCAAGTGATTAAACAGGTGAGTGTTCTATGTATTACATGTTTTTATATTATTTCTTCATATATTTGTAAGAAAATGACCTGCCGGCCTCAAATACGAGGTGTGTCCATTTGGAAATGCACAAAAAAATTGCTTTGATCAAGTGCTCTTAGTATTTCAGCTTTCATTTTGGCTTTTTAAACTGACATTTAACTATCTTTGTTCTATGAAGCATATTGAAATTTCAAACTTTATTGCTAGCTTGGAATAAAGAGGTCAGAGTATTGGAATTTGGCAAAATGGAGATTGCACTTTTCGTTTGTGTTGTGCTAATGTTTGGTCAGATCAGCAGAAGCGCAGATCCTCAGACAGTATGAATCAGAATAGGTTCACTGAGTTTGTTTTGATTTAGTTTAGATAATATATAGTAATTTACCTTGCAGTTTTTGTTTTTCAAACTGCAGTTTATCTCAGTAACCCTTACAATTTAAAACTGGAGTGAATAACTTGCTATGAGAAAACATGATAGCAGTTAAACCCTGTCTGGCACCTACAGATGGTTTAGCAGAAAACGCGGAGCGTTCAGAAGGGCTGGGATGGCTGTGTGCGTAGATGGATGGATGTGCTGCAGGCCTGACCTTGGGTCAGTGATATTGTACAGCTCTGTGCCAGCTCGCTGCCTGCTTGAAAACGTCAGCCAGTAGCTCTCATCCAAAGATATTACAGCATAGTGTAGCTATTTTGTTTTTCAATTTCAGTAACAGATGTGTCATGTAACCAAGTGACTATTTTAAATGCCTGTGACCAAGTTCAAGCAAGATTAGTTTTAGCAATGTTATTCTGAAACCTGTCATGCTTGCGTCAAGAATAAACGTAAAGCCACCACTTTCAGAGGTCTCTGGGGAGTTGGAATAGGATAGGGAACCATGGACATCATTGAAAATATATTAGGAGGTCTCTGATGGATGTGGCCATTGCTTTTGTTTCCTGTTTTTTATAACTGTTCTTGTAGAAAATGACTTTTATTTAGGATTTAGACCTGCTCCTTTGTAAAATTGCCATTTAGCCAGCTTTTCACTAAGTTATCAATAATGGGTTTTATATTAGAGTTCAATTTGCCAGAGGCCAGATATTTGGGAAAGTTGAAAGTAAAATGGGGGCATAAATCCTATTGTATATTGATTGGTTAGTCTTAGGCCTTGTTTGATTACAGGTCTGCCAGGGATTTAGATAGATGTTTTTAATACAACGTGCATTTTTTTGGGTTTTTTGATCAGTATCTTAATTGATGAGGAAAGCTTAAACAAAATATATCCAAAATATTCTTCCTCTCTTCTGTCTTTTCTCCAGGCCCAGATTCTAGAATTTGGCTTGGCAGTGCACGAGAAGGTGGTGCCACAGGACATGAGGCCTTTGCACAAAAAGCTGGTGGATCAGTTTTTTGTAATGAAGTCAAGTTTGGGAATACCGGTAGGTGAGCAGGTGCATGGATAAACCAGGAGACAGTTTTGCTGCAGTAAGGGTTGTTTAGATTTCCTGAGCAACAAATAGTGACATCTTTTGGTTGCTTGTCCACATTACAATTAGCATTCTTACAGTACCACAAAGGGGAGAGAAAGATAACAAACTTTCCCTACAGTTCTAAGAATAGTCACATTTTACTAATGAGAATATCATCAGCAAAAAGTGACAATATTTTTCTTAGTTATGATGAAGCTGATCTGAATGCAGTTATGACTAATCAAATGACTATATAAATCTTAATGGTATTATGTTCATGTTAATCTTCTTACAAATTACCAGGAATTTTCTGCCTGTGTACAAGCTAGCCCAGTTCATTTCCCAAATGGAAGTCCTCGCGTATGCCGAAATTCCATACCTGTTTCTATGAGCCCTGATGGTGCCAGGGTAATACCACGACGCAGGTAAGTTAAAATCCTAGAAACTGATAGATTTTGTTACTCAGAGAAGATGACCCATAAAAGGCTTCTATTGTGTGTATGCTTCCTTGCATGGTCTGCATGAAGTATCTTCAGTCATGAATAGCTGATATATATACTCTCTCCTCCTCTCCTTTCCCCCCCTACCCAATAAATCCAAATTAAACTGTAGAGATTAATAAATACGTGCTGTTTTCACATTAGAAATATGATTGGCAACTGCAGTTAACCATTTTGTATTTCATTACTCTTATAATAGTCCCTTGAGTTACCCAGCTGTCAATAGGTATTCGTCCTCATCACTCTCATCCCAAGCTTCTGCTGAAGTCAGCAATATCACTGGGCAGTCAGAAAGCTCTGATGAAGTATTTAACATGCAGGTACATGTTTTTGTTATACTTCAAACTGAATAGAATCTTTGTCGTGAGGTTATTTACTGAATTAATGCTTGTTATTTTGTTCAGAATTCTCAGTTAATGCTGATACTTCTTTATAAAAAAGTCTTTCAATGGGCTGTTAACATCCTTAATTTAGAAGGAACATTTTTTTCTATGTAATCGTTTCTTCTTCTTTAACTTGGAGAGTGGATTTTTTTATGAACGTAAAAAGCAGCAATGCACTATTATGCAAAGTCATCTGACCTTACATAGACTTTTCTGTCTATTTGACACAGTTGTGATGTAAATATTTTAATATATTAGTTACACTTACATTTATTTGATATTTTACTACATCTTTGTAAGTTACTGGTTTGCTATTTTGAAATACTGAGAAACTAGTCTAACAAATTACAAATTCTTTGTTCTAGTGAAATGTATAATTTTTATTTTCCAAACCAGTAAATGTAATGTGATATAATAACAGCATCTCTTCTATATGTAGCCTAGTCCGTCTACCTCAAGCCTGAGTTCTGCTCATTCTGCTTCTCCTAATGTGACCAGTTCGGCTCCATCCAGTGCCAGAGGTCAGTGCTTATCTCCTGTGGTAAATCATGTTAAATGATTCTTGATACATTACACAGCTAAATATCTGCATGCTGTCGTTGGTCAGATGTCAAAATTAGCCAATTGTTTGAGGAATATGGATTATTGGGGACAGAGGATTTCTTTGTCATAAACATAGACTTGAAATATTTGAGTTTCACTGAAAGAATTTAATCACTTGACATATTTCTATTCTAGCCTCTCCTCTTTTGTCTGACAAACATAAGCATTCCCGAGAAAACTCTTGCCTGTCTCCTAGAGAAAGGCCCTGCAGTGCCATCTACCCTATTCCTTTGGAAACTTCACAGGTAGGAAGCTTGTGTCCTTGCAGATTCAATGCCTGCTCACTGCTGTTAATTTTCAAGCTGGCTTTTTTGTTTTTTATTGTTGTTTTTATAAGAAAATACTCCAAAATATTTTACAGGAAGGAGATGTGATCAAGTACCACGTATTCTATTCACTTTTCTGCTTGCTATGTCTGGGTTTAGATCTGGTTGTTTATATTTGCTCACTGCAGTGAGAGAGATGCAAAGACTTGGCGATGACACAGCCTGCTTGTGTGAAACTGCAGTGTTTGTTCAGCCTAGGGAAGAAGAAATAAAAACTGTTATCACAGCAGTTGTCCCTGTTGACCTCCCCTTTATTTCTTCTGAAATAGCTAATCATAGTCACTCTGAGATAATAACCCACCACGTGTGGCAATTCCTACTTTTCCATGTAGTTTCAGAAAAGAGATAGACCTTTTGTTACTCCAGAGAGAAGAATGAGTTGAGTTCTTACCTTAAAATTACTGTTACATAGGTCTGTATGAAATTTGTATCTTTTGACTTACCTGAAATGCAAAATGAGCATGGTGAGCTGGCCAACTTTGAACTTTTTTTTCATCTTTTCTTCTTAATGGACCTACTTTCCTAAAGTGCTTTCCTTTAACATAGTTGCTGTTTAATCCCAGCCATCACTCAATGCACCGCTTGCTGAAGCTGAGAAAGACAAGAACATAAGTACAGTGTGAAAGGCCCTCCTCTCAACATTCGCATTTCCACCATAAGTTTTGCCTCTGGTTAAGAAAAAACAACCAACCAACAACAGCTTAGCAGTCCAGGATCTTTTAGAAATAATTTGTTGATATCTCATTAGTTGTATTCTTGTCCCTTGCTTCTTCAGTTATTAAATTAGCTCTTGATTTAATTTTTTTCCTCTTTTCCGTTTAAGTCCTCATGCTGGTACCTGAGGCTTTAAGAAGTAATATCAAAGCTTAGCCAGACTTAAGGGCATTTCTTGGGAACCACTTGCTGATGTATCTGCTGGGCTCAGTTTCCAACATATAGGAAAGAGCAGATGTTCTTTAAAGCAGTTTTACAGTTTGGTGCAAAGAAAAAAATTATCCCATTTTTGCTCCCAGACTGCAAACTCTTGCTTTGCCAAATGGAATGCGACTTCTGTCCCACACTGTACCCGTGATTCGATAAGGGAGGCTGAGGAGCTCGTAGGCCCAGTCTCTGCTCTCTCTGAGACTCGCCCTGCAGGAAAATCTCCCAATCTGTCTCTACCCTCAGTGTCCCAAGACAGGGTAAGTAGAAAAACTGACTTGCTTGTGCAGTGAAGTATGTCTCAAAGGTCTGACAGTTTCTTTCTGCCCTCGTAACCATAAATGAGGACGTATCTTTCTGGGGAAGGTGCAATTTCTTTCTCTTGTGCTCTGTCTCTATCCTGAGCAGTAAAAATGGGCTGACGACAAACAAGATTCTGATTCTCTGCCTTCTGATTAAGAAGGAGAAAAGAAATCCTCAGGATGATAGTAAGGAGATATCTGCAACTCTCATTAGAATCTAAATGCCGAAATTATTCCTTGTCATTTCTATTTTTATCCTAATGCCAGGTAATTTCAACAGTCCTTGTTGGAGCTTCACACTAAATTAATGAGGAAGGGACCACCCATTTATGAACATCTTTGTTACAGCTTAATGAATGCAATATTCACAATAGTTTTTCAACTGGGAAAGATGAGATATAGAGGCAAATTCCTGCACTTCAAGTCCAAGACAAGTCTTTTCAGGCCATAGATACTTCATTTAAGGAAGTTTGATGGACTTATGAAAACAAGACCACAGCAGTACTGCATCTGCTTCCCTCATTGAAATTGATGCTCAAGGTTATCTGTGTTCAACTGTTTTCAGTTAACATCCATTTATGCTTGCTTTTTTGATCTCTGGCTGAGTGACTGTAACAATGTCTAACTCTTCCCATGCTCTGAAGAGGAATGCCTGCTGTCATTGACTGGTCAACAAGCCTCCTCAGTTTTTGCACTATTATTCTTCCTAATGGAGCTTTTTGGGTTTCACATTTTTTGTGGGGGGAGGTTTGTGTATCATTAAACATCCTGTGATTCCTCTTGTTCTTCCATATGGGTTTACATTTAATTATTTTAGTATGTCTTCATTTCTCTGTATCTCATTCAGCCTTCACTGTTTATTTCCTTCAGTTTCAGTTGCTTTTTCAGGCTTTGCTCTTTACCTTCATGACAGAAAATAGACTTCAGCACTTGCCCACCAGATCCTAGTGCACTGCAGACTCACTAGGCAGTGAACATTCAATCCAGACCAGGCAGGAACATATGATGACATTTTCTGTCACGTTAGAGTATACATGTAGTTATGCCACCTCAGTTTAATGGTAACTTCAGGAAAACAGCTGTTACCTATTCCAGTATGACTTTAGCACAGCACAGATAGACATACATAGATAGACAAACCTAGTGTAGCTCAGTCTAATAAAGCGTTTCCCCTATGTGATGTTTAAAGTCAAGTTAAATTGGCAAAATATTTGTTCATCATTTTGTAACAGAGCTGCAACATGTTAGATCAATGACAATTACTTTGTGGCTGGATCTGCCGTCTTGTGGAACCACAGTGTAGTACCTCGCTGACCTGGCATGGTCTTCTAACATTGCAAGATTTAGGAATAGGATTTGATTTGAATCTCATGGCTTCTCTGACCTTGCTTTAGGTAAAAAAGATTGGGTCAGGGGAAGTAAAGTTCTGGTTCTGCAATGAGGTTATTGCAAATCTATCCATGCACTTGTTTAATAATCTACCAAGATACCACTTGAGGAATGAGCCTTATTTTGTTTTTTAGGGAGCTGGAAACTGTCAGAACTTAATACACAATAATTCTCTCTCTGATTCCAGTGTGTTCAGAAAACTAGTCTACTCCCTTTTTTATGCTCATATTTTTATTAAACTATTTACGTATTTAGGCGATGTTTATCACCACCTCCTGACCCCTGACCTGGGTAGGTCAGTAATTATCTTGTGGGAATAATAACACTAAGATATTTGTTTTCATAAAGGCTACTGAAATACAACAGCAGCTATGCATAAAACATGCTGTTCTCAATTTACAGAGAATACTATTTAATCATATTGGAGATGGTGCTTTGCCACGAAGTGATTCCAACCTGCCTGGCCCTGACAAAGGTGAGTGGAAATGCCGTACCATACCAATCTTGGAAGCAATGAAAATGTAATTAATCTGTCATATTCCTGTGGAATGATAGTGTTTTTTTTTAATGCATACTGTTATCTTCAAGTTTTAAAACATTCTAATTTAACTAAAATTACACTAACACTCTGAAGCTTCAAAACACTTTGCCAGAAAGGAGGGAATATAGTGTTTGTTTGAACTGAGTATTGCACTCATAGGGGCCCAGAAGTTTGCAGGAAGGGGTGAAGGAGCAACAAGTTGCAGCAGGCTGTGTGAGAACTGTTCTTTCTGCTTCTCAAGAAAGATGTGGGGTGATGAACTCTGGAGATTAACTTCTGGAGACTGGGGCAGAGAGAAGCCGAAAAGATGGATAGAGTCCCAGAGTTTGGCATCTACTGGTCCTCTTTACCAAATACAAGTCACTATGCTTTTGGTTATGCTTTGATGGAAAAGAAATTATCAATTTGTGGTTTGTTGGGGTTTGGGTTTCTTATTAATTAGAGTAAACGAGAAACCTGTGCATTTCCATAGACAAAATAATGCCTTTCATAATTCTGCACATGGGAAAATTCAATATTGTTGGCACAGTTATTGTGCCATGATTTCATTGTGCATTCCACATGCATAATATGCTATCATTTCATTATGTGCTGCCCTTTGTGGTGCCCTGAATGAAGGATACAGTAAAACAGGTGTATTGAAAAGAGATACGTTAAGAATCCACTGTAACAAGAACTGAACAGGAATCAGATTTTCATCAATAGGAGCTGATTTTTATAAGCATTTTTGTGTCCCAGTTTTTATGAAAGCTGAAGTGTGGAATTCTTCACAGGGCTGAAAAAACATGTGAAATAATTCAACATGGAAATGGCAAAACTTTTCCACTGGCCTATGCCGCCAAGTAAATTACAGAATTATTAAAATCAAATATTCTCTCCTGGAGACTTTAGCAGTCCAAAGAACTGACTGCTTGGATGACTTATAAGAAATATTTGACTTGTCAAGAGACTCAGGCACTGGAAGTACCTACATCTGGTGCCAAGTCATTTTTAGTATGAGGGCAAAACCATACTGCTAGGTGACAGCCTACTATAAAAAAACAAAGAATGTATTACATATTTTGGTAACAAAAAAGCAAAATGACCCTCTAGAAAGCAGATCATTCTGTGCACTGTTCTCAGGATCAACTAATGTGCAATTATACTGTAACAATATTGTTACAGATACAAAACAAATATTTGTGCTGTACTTTTTCCATTAAGTTTAGTATATACTCGTATAATGGGAATGCTGTCCTTCTGAGAGCCCTTGATGTTCCTGTAATAGCAATAATTGATACTATCAGTATAGCAACAAAATTTTGCCTTTTTGCTTTATCTTTATAAATGAGCACAGAGTCCTTGCATGTGGTTGTATACTCAGAACTATGAAATAAGCAAACAAGAAGGAAACTTGTCATGGCAAGGCAAGAGGTTTGAGGCTTTGAAGATGGGAGAAGGTTGGTAGGTTTTTTTCTGGGGAAAAGGAAGATTTGAAGCAGTGTTCTCCCACTTTTTTACAGGACATATAAGAAAAATTGTGGGATTTAAGTTAGCTTTTGTCCTGTCCATGCTAAATGCTCCCTTTCTATCTGGCTTCTTTCCAGTATTGGTGGCTCCTTGATAACATAAGATAATCCAGTTACGGAAGCTGTTTCAGACCTTATAGGATCATTTAGTTAAAGTATTTGTGTTCCATTTCCAAATTCCATGACAACAGCCAACTTTATATGTGTCACGATGGTAGTCAGTTTACATGATCAAGCAGAGATCCTTGACCATGGTCACAAACAGTGTATATACATTTACTCAGTCCACAATAATGTTCTATTTTTTTTCACCAGACACTTTAATTTCTTCCAATTTTTACTCACTTCATTTTGTGCCCTTCTTTAAATTATGAATTTGTAGCCTACGCAGGCAACAAAAGACTGTCAGCATGGAACACTTTCTGAGGGAGGTCGATTGGAATTTGGCAAGTTCCTTTCTCTAGTCCCTTCTGTATATGAAATGAGTTAATGGAAACAGTTTATGAATAGTCTGTTCCCCTCTGTCTAGAAACCTCTAAGTAGGAGTCTGGTGCAAAGATAAGCTGATTATATTAACAGGCTTCAAGCTTATCTCCCTTTGTGGCTGGTTTTGCAGTGCACCAGAGTGCTCTCACAGCTGCTATTCTTGCTGATGGTCCCAACTGCTATACAACCATAAACTGACCTGAGGGCCAGATGTATACATCAGGCAACCAGGAGATTGACAGGCATTATTTAAGAGCTTTTCAAATGCTGATGTGATCATAAAAGCTTTTCGGGCGTGCTTGTTAAGTTGTTTAATGTTTTCACTCTGTGTAGTTTTACGTTCCTGGATAAAGGCCAGTCAGAGATATGGATGTGTTGATACATATGCTGGCTTTTTCGTTCTCTTCTAGCTGTGAACAGCACCCCCAGCAGCTGGAGCCTGGACAGTGGGAAGGAAGCCAGAAACACATCAGAAAGTGGAAAGCTCATATCTCCTCCTGTACCACCAAGACCTGCACAGACTGGTGAGTTAATGGACATTTCAGGATAAGCTCCGGTAAAAAAAATTATTTACTTGGGGGCTTAGATTCTTTCCACTCTGATTAATATTTAACTTCTTGGACAGGTTAATTTATTATTTGATTACTTACATAGAAGCCTGTAGTACTGCCTCTGCAGGTATTTTCATCTCATTCATGTTCTCTGTAATATTCTGTTTCCAATACTCTGCCCCTTCACTAAACGACTGAGTAGCTTCAGACAGCTCATGCTACTGCTAGGGAGGATGATCAAATTTAATCTTTTGGTTTTAAGATAATTGGAGGGTAGCAGTCAGAAATTATCATTAATCACAAAGAATCTTACTGGCCAGAAAAAGCACAGCAATCATGGAAATACATGAGTTCTGTTACAATAACCAATTTGCCTTTCAAAAGATTAATTTCTATTTAAAGGAAAGGCTGCTTAAGTGATACTATAAATGTAATCATTCTCAAAGGAGTGAAAATGCTTTTTGAGTTTTAGACTTATGCCTCAAAGGATGTCCAGGCATGTTTACAGTATATTTACAGATAAATATTTTATACAGGTACATTATGTATTGTCTTTTTCCTTATTTGACATGCAAATACTTAATATAAGAACAAAAAGAGGAGGGGAAGAGTTGTTAAACTGACTTACTTTGAATTCTGTTATCGTTTGATAGGATATAAACCAATTTAGTGACACAAAATTTGCCAGAAAAGACAGATGCAGAAATCTCTTATATTTCATTAATTGTACTGCAATATAATCCTGACAACAAAGTAAAAGACACAAAATAATTATTTGCAGCCATTGGGCAAATACCTGGAGGGAACCAGATATAATGTTTGTGTACCAAATGGTTTCCTATCCACTTAAAAAGGTGTCTTAGCAAAAATTGTAATTTCAAGAGTACACTGAAATCTTTCTGACTTTGCAGCATCACCGGCAAGACACATAGCCTCCGTTTCCCCTTCTCCTGCTGGCAGATCACCAATGAAGGTACCATCTTACTGCAGTGAATTGCCTTTATGGGACGGGTTGTATGTGTTGTGGGGTACATAATATAATCCCAAATAATGTATACTAAATATGTACATTTTTTGGTTTATTATTGTATGCCTATACAAAAAACATTCACAAGAGTAAGCAGAGATACACATCTCCTGAGGAAGAGGAAAGTGGCACCCCAAAATTACTCTTTTTCCCCTCAAGGTCCCTAATGACAAGTCCTTAGTCATTCTCCTGTTCATCATCCCACGAGTCTGTAACATTTCCACTTGTGACTGCACAGTGATTGAGGTTCAACACAGAGCAGTTGTGCTGGCCATCAGTGCCTCACAGTCCTACTAGCATAGTATAGCTGTTGAAGAGAGCACCAATCCAAGGGTTCACATTAACTGCTTACTAGGAAGTTCTTCAGAGTATTAGGGGGTTTGGGGCCCTCCAGCATAAGAAGAACATGGACCTGTTGGAGCAAGACCAGAGGAGGGCCATGAAGATGACTGAAAGGATGGAGCACCTCTCCCAGAGGTGCTCTGGGAGGCTCTTAGAGAGTTGGGGTTATTCAGCCTGGAGAAGAGAAGGCTCCAGGAAGACCTTACAGCAGACTTCCAGTGCCTAAAGGGGAGCTACAAGAAATCAGGAGAGGGACTTTTTTACAATGGCATGTAATGGCAGGACAAGACATAATGACTTTAAAATGAAAGAAGATAGATTATATATAAGGAAGATTTTTTTTTACTGTGACAGTGGTAAGACACCTCAACAGGTTGGCTGAAAAGCTGTGGCTGCCCCACCCCTGGCAGTGTTCAATGTCAGGTTGGATGGGGCTTTGAGCAACCTGGTCTAGTGAAAGGTGTCCCTGCCAATAGCAGGGGAGTTGGAACTGGATGGTCTTTGGGGTCTTTTCCAACCCAAAGCATTCTATGATTGCATCTTGTGCAAAAGGTGAGCAACTTTTTGTTTTTTCCTGGATGGACTCAGTAGTGATGATTCTTAGGGATGTTTGAAGATTGCCCTAACATTTTCTTCTAAAGGCCCACACAGAATTGAACCATTTTGCAGACAAAGTCTGGATTGCCACCTGGGAGAGGAATCCTGGCCCACAATACTTCTGAGAGATCCTGGATCTCACTTTGAACATCCATGAATTTCCAGACTGTTTGGTGTCTAGACTGTTACTACTGGTACACGCAGTCTGCACTGCTGTCAGGAGCTATGTGCTTACCCCAGCTCCTAGACTGAACGAGACAGGGTTTGCACATACTTGTTCTTGTTCTGAATGACAAAAGCAAAAGTCCTAAATCTTGTCCAAGGTTACTTAATCCAAATGTGAGGAGTTCTTGGAACTTGAGCCAATTACATCATTTATTTGAAAACCTTGACCGCATTCATGTGTGGAGTAGGAGCGCAGCTGCAGCCCCCTCATATGCAGAGGAATGAAACCTGAATCAAATAGTTAAACAGACTCACAATGTGTGAAATGTCTTCAACATGTATTGAGCTTCAAATAAAACTTGCTTTGCTTTTCCCTAGCCATATGCAGGGCTCAATTTTTAGCCTTTGTTCCAGCTGTTATGTGCTGCCAGAAAAGGCCATCTTAGTACAAAACCCACTGATGTAAATGAAGATTTTTTTCCATTGCTTTCAGTACACGGTGGATCCAGTCCTAGATGGATAACTAAAATTATCTCAACAGCATAAAGTCAGTGCAGCCAGCTCTATACACCCCTTCTTACTCATTTTCCTCCCCTCCCCACCTTGTGTTGCATGGCTCACACTTTCACCTAAAGCTGAGCAGCTGAGCGCCAACTAGTCTAACAAGAATTGGGTGAGGAATTTGTCTTTAAGGTGATTTCTCCATCCCTTCTATAGCCTGTGTGCTTGAGGCTGTTAAGTCTAAATTGTCATGGATGGCTCCAGTCAAAATTGGATTCAGTTGCAAAAACTTTTTAGTTGCCAAGTATGGTCTAACCTTTTACAGTTTTCAGTTGAAGCTGCTTCACTAGAATGAAACTGCTCATGTTTTTGGGTAGGGCTTTATTATCCCTGCCTTTTACTCTTTGTCAGCGCTGTTGTTGTCATTTGGGTCCTCAGTTTTCTGTCCCCCACCGTTCCCCCCAGACCTGTGAGGCTGTTGGTGCAGCCATTTGCAACCGTTGCCCTGGATTGGACCCCATTTTGTGCAAGTGGCATGGTGTGCCCAAGCAACACCTAGGAGCTGGGGGAAACTAAGGGTGGAACAACTGTGGTTCAGAATGCCATCTGCAGCAGCAGCAATGCTTCATCTTCTGCCTTCCTGCTGCTGCACCTGGATGGGCTGGCACCCAGCTTGATGTCTGCTCTGCAGTTCACATCTACCACTGGTATAATGACACACTCGTAAATGATGCCACAATGTGAATGCACTTTTCATTGCATGATGGCGCACTAAAACTGGGAGGAAAAGCTTTGAAAATGAATTTGGAACTTGGTAGAATGAAGTAGGCTCAGTGACTGAGATGCATGTCCTGTGCTTTGGCATTAGGGGGCAGGACACCACTAGGTATGCCAGGCGAGGGGTTCAGTATTTCACTGCAAGCTAGGAGAATCGAGTGTTCATTTTAAAGGCTTCCAGATTTTTCTGAGTTATTTTGATAATAAGATAACATGTAAGCACAGATTTTTAGTCTCACTTACATGAATTACTGGCATGATCACTGTTTAAGGGGTACCTGGGCACCTGGAAATGAGCTTTTTATTACTTTCTCACTGGATCTTAATTACAGGGATACAAAAGTGTATGCTTATCAAGCCCTAGAATCCGTGAGCTGTATCTCTGTATGTTTTTGAACTGAGCACAGAAACACTTTTCCTTGTTTACTCCAGGTAAAGTATTCTTCTGCCCTTTCTTTCGAGCAGGGGTCTGTGCAATCGTTCACACCATCTCCAGTGGAGTATCATTCCTCGGGGCTCATATCCAACTCCCCAGTGCTGTCGGGGAGTTACAGCAGCGGCATCTCTTCGCTGAGCCGATGTAGCACATCAGAGACATCAGGCTTTGAAAGCCAAGGCAGCGAACCAGCAGTGACTGTCTCAAGCTACAGCACCCCTGAAGAGCCTGTGAGAAAAGAAAGTAAAACCCCGCCGCCTTACAGCGTGTACGAGCGGACTCTGAAGCGCCCTGTTCCTCTACCTCACAGCCTCTCCATCCCGCCCGCCACAGACCCCCCAGCACTGCCACCCAAGCCGCAGCTGGTCCGGACAAATAACCTGGAGAACAGCAGCAGGAGGACTGAGCAGGTTCCCCGGCCCAGGCCTCTGCCCAGAAAAGTCTCTCAGCTATGAGAAGCCACTTTTGTATTTCATTGCAACCAATCCTTTCCCATTTAAGAAATATTATTTTTTAAAGATGGTAAAATGCATTTAGTTAGGCACTTTAATATTTTGCCCACCTTTTTGTTTGAGTAATTTTGAAATGCTTATTAATATTGTGTTGCACATTTGAAATAAAATTACTAATTTAGGTTGCCAGCTATTATAGGAAGCATGAACGAGAGGATTTTTATTTTTTTTTAATTTGGTGGTGAATACTGATAAATGCTTTTATTTGTACTTTATTTTTATTTAAAGAATTAAATCTAAACCCCTACAACTCTCATCTGAGTTAGCCGAATGCTTCTTACAAAATGCAGAATATACTGACTGAACCTATACTACTAGAGATAAATGCACACTTTCTAACAAAGTAGTCTGTAGACTAGGATGTTTCTGCAAGTAGACTGAAAGTTGTTTCTCTTACCCGATGAACAGGTTGGTCATTTCAAATGTGTAGAAATATGGAGATACAATGCAAGTTATACTGCAGAGAACTGTTGTAAGAATGTGGTTTGGAATTTCTGAAACATGCACTTGGCCTATGTTCTTTTTAAGATGGAAAAATACCTGCATTTCATTCAGTGTACAGCACCATTCTGGTGAATCCTGATGAGGTTTGGTGCCATTAGTGTATTATTGTACCTGACGCATCCTTTTCTTTTTGAGGTGCCATTTACTTTTACTCTTCCAGTTAACATTTTGATGTTTTGTTTTGGGCTTTTTTTAAAGCTAGCAGTTTGCTAGTGGAGGCTCTCTGCTGTTTTTTGTAAGTTCACCCTAAAATGCAATCTGTGTATGGAACAGGTACAAATGAATTGTTCATTTAATTTGCATACAAGAATTAATATTGACTAGTAACAAAGCAATACTTTAAGCAAACAAATTTTCATAAATAGAAATATTGATCAATAAATTTCAAAAGATAATCGCAAAGGTCATTAATAATTCTGTAAAACCTAGGAAGGATTCTGAGCAGATCTTTGGATGTGTTCGTACTGATGGAGCCAGGGTTTGGATTTACTTTTTAGCTCGAGTTCATCACCATCATCTTTATTGTAGGAGAATGGTGTTTGGCCTTAGGTTGTATTTTCGTGACTGGCTTCTGAAGAGCTCTGGAAAGTTAATGCCAAGCCGTAGGAATGTGGAAGGGAAAAAAAAAAAAGCACCTTCTGTATGTATTTTTTGTATCCTCTTTCTTTACAGACTGTTTAAATGTGCTTGGGATCAGATGTGTGAACTGCATTTTAAATCATGCTGTTAAAACTATTCTCCCTCTTTTGTTGGGAAGCTCATACTGATTTTAGCTGTGTTTGATTTGTTGATAGTTTAACTGGAAGAAAGTGACCACTTTTTATATTCTCTCAATTAAACCTTCAGCAGTTACAAGCTGCTGATGGTAGTTATAGAGGTTTTCTATAATAAATGTTCAAGTATTTTTGTACATAATTGGTAAATTTTAATAAGGAGTGTACCATTATGTGAAAAAGAAGCAAACAGTTGTGTATGCAGTAAGATTGTTATAATTATGCCAAATACTTTATGTATGGAAGAAGAATATTTGTAAATATGTGCTTTTAACAATAATTCTGCCATATTGACTTTACAATTTTGAATGTCAGAAAAAATTAATATATGTTAAAATATTTATGTTTTAGTGAAAGTATTCATAACTTGAAAAGGAACATACACATTTTAGCTTTGTATCTTGCCGATTTCAAAGTCTGAAATTCTTTGAACTAGCTCTTGCTTTCTACTATAATATTTTTGTGTCTGTAACCACATCATAAAAGGTGTAGAAAGCTCCGTATTTATGCTGATGTAAAGAAGTAATGCCTGAGATTTAAATAAGGTGTCACAAGTAAGATAACAAAGCTGCTTTGATTTATTTTTTTTTCACCCATTAGTTTAATAGGTTTTGTTGACTAGTGCTTGAGCACAGTATGGATCAGTGTTATTTGCTCCTGAAGCCATCTTCTTTTCTTTCAGGCAGTGAGCAGAGTTGATGACTTTATCATTTGCGTGCATTACTGAAGTCAGCTTTGCAGCAAAATGTTTCACAACGTTTCTGTTTGCCTAGGCACTCATATTGGTTGCTGCATAATGTTAATATGGAATAAAAAGACTTGGTTAGTCTTTACAGTACAGCTTGTTTTCTACAGAATGAGAGATTACAATTCAGTTTGCCATGGAATTAAAGTTCTGACTCCTTGTCTTGCTAAATCCAGTTTTCTTTCTGTTAAAAATCTCCAGATGGATCCAGTTTTCTCCCTGTTTGGATCCATAATTGCTTTGCGAGACAATGTGGGAAGTATTGACCTGCTCTTCTGAACAAGTGAAGAATGTAAAATTTACTAGGAGAGTTCACTGTAAATTAGCCTGCATGAGCGCTCTGTTTTTATAACCATGACATCAGGAGTACTCTGAATGATAGCAGATGGTGTAAAATTGACAGAGTACTCTAAAACCGAGCTGACACATTTTCTGCTTAGCCAGTTTTGACAAATTGATTCTGTAGATCAGCTTTTCAACCTGATTACCTATAAAAAATGTAGTATGAAATTTTGTTATGTATGTTTGCAGCACCCAGCGCTTGAAAACCTAAACACCTAATGTAAATAAAGTTCTTGTTTGAATTTTATGTATTATAAATGTAGTTTTATCACTTTCTGGATGACAGTGAGTAATTCAGAAGCTCGTATAGGAGGACCTATGAGAACGAATTGCTGTTACTACTCAATAACTTGAATGTTAGCGAAAATAGGTGTATGTGAGATGATCTTGTATTCAAATGCTGCATTGGAGATGGTGGTACCTCTGGGATGCCACAGAAGCAACTGCTAACCGGGCTGGCTGGTTCTGAAATGGTACAATTTAGACTAGTTCTCATGATGGGCTAATACCTTTGTTGTGTGACTGAACTCAATTATTATGATGCCTCAAGTCAGATTGTAGCTGAAAGCCTGTGTCCTGAAAGATGCACAGAGCTAGTTACCCCTTGCTAGTAAAGGTTTTATGGCAGTGCATATGTAGCCCTGTCCACATGGAACAGGGTGTAGCTGTGCGTAAACCTTCCCTTCTGTATGAAAGCAAGACCTTTCTCTCCTGCCTAAGAAGCCTTGTTCACAGACTGTCCAACAGTGCCTGCAAAAAGCACAGTAACTGAGCAAAAAGATACCAATTGGCAGGAGTCAATGCCTGAGGTATAAATAGCGAAAACCATCTTGTTTTGAGTGCAGTCGTGGTCAGCGAGGCATGTGGCAGCATTGTATCAGTAACCCCAGGTGCTGACAGGCACAGATCTTTGTTCCAGAGCTCTGCTAGTAGCTTGGTTTTCCTGCAGCACTGATGATCCAGGTAGACCCTTGACATCTGCTTGCTGGAGGGCAAAGCCCCATCTGCTGGGACAGTGTGAAAGGATGTTAAGCACTGGAGCCCCTGCAATTCTGACCGTGAACCAGATTCTGTAGGAGAAAGACCTTTCCATATTAATGGAATTTGTCTTTATCTTTTCCTTGTCATTTTAATTCATCTTTTGACATATATTTCATATAATAAACTAGGATGATTAGTTACTTTGGATGGCATTAGCAAAAGCATCTTGTGATTAAACGGCTACAGTATGCAAGCCTCAGGAACAGGAAAGGTTTGGAGCTGCATACCTCATGTGTGCAGTAAGCATCAGGGTGGTGTGATTCCTCCTGGGGGGTAAATTAAGGCTGCTGAAGAAAGAACAATAAATATATTTTTTAAGATTGGGTTGCTCAGTAAGGAGCTCGGTGTGCTTGTAATGACAGGCTGATGGCTTTGCAGGCTTCAGTGGGGACAGCCTGTGACACGAGCCTGCCAGGCATGGCTGGGCAGGCGTACCCAGGTCAGAACTTGTGTTAAGGATACAGTTCATGGCTCCTCTGTAGCTGACTGATGGTAGGTTTGTATTTATTTCAGGAAGAAATAAACTTGGGCGAAGCCCTTGATGGCTGAGTAATTAAGTGTGTTTTCATATTTCACCTTTTCAGCCAGGAAAAATAACAGTGGGAGAAATTGAGATGTTAGCTAAAACTGAAGCATCAAATGTATTTCGTATGATTCTGTAGCTTTATTGTAGTTTAACTGCTGGTTGAGCTGAAGGGAAGCTGGAAGTGCTGATGAAATATGGGAGGAGTGGGGGGAAGCGGGGTGTGGTATTATTTGATGAAGGCTTTCAGGTGGGTTTTTTTTGTCCTCTTTTGCTGTGGCTTACAGAGGACAGGGAAGTCACTGTCATGACTTGCAAGAGCAGGGACTTTCTAAATCACAAAGCCCTGAAAAATACTAAAACCTTTCCCTGGGTTTGCTAAGCAGTTCTTTCCTTACCCAGTGGTGCATAATTCATAAAGTATTTTCAATGAACATCTTGGTATTTTAGAAAGGAAATCCATGTCAAAATTTCATAGGAAATAGCTGCTCTGATAGCTTATAAGCTGCTGAGAGTTCAGTTATGTATTTAAATGGTTTACATCATTGATTTACTATGGGTACCAGATCCACCAGCATATTTCAATTTGTTCCAATTCCTGAGAGATTATTTTGCAGGGGGGATTTTCTGCATTAAATTCTTGCTGATTTGTGACAGACTGCTATCACTGCTGGTTTTCCTTGGCCTCACTGGCTTCCCTTGAAGTGTTTCCTCTTGCTTTTCAAAAGGCCACCAGTGAGGAGCTGCTTCAACCTTTTCCATGGGGAATATTTCACAAGTGCAGCCCAAAAGGGATGCAGCACAGGCATGCATCCGCTCCCATGGGGAGGATCACAAGGGCCTTCGGAGCAAAAACTGGGGGGGACGTTTACCCATGAAGCATCTCTAAGAGTGTATTCACAGACATGTTGGTAGCTCAAATACAGGGACTAAGCTAATTAAACTAATTTACTAAAACCAGTAGGTGGAGGCAGGTAACATCCTGCAGGGACTGAGTTTTGCTAAAGGTTGAAACTCAGTCCCAAAACATCCTGTAAATGGAAAACCTTTGCCTTCTTTCCTGATCTTTAAGCAGAAAAATAATGTCAGTAGATACAAGGGGGGGGGGTTGAGGGTTGCTGAACATGGGATAAGGGGATACAAACTACTCCAGTACGGGGAGCAAATAAATGCTGAATCTACACTTGAACCCTTAGATGACTTGAGAGACCACTGCTCTGGATCTCCGGATGAGCTGCTATTCAAGGGCTGTAATGTGCGCAATGATTTGTGCTCATACTCAGAATATGCTCTGGTGGAGGGAAACCAGAGCTCTGAAGGCAGCTGCCTGCATGCCTTGAGCTGTGGTGCCAGTCTAGCTTTTGCCATCTGCTCCAAGAGGTGGGTGTGCTGCAGGAATGCTGTCCGGAGCAGTGTGCTGACCACTGTGCCTGGTTTGGAGATGCTAACTCAGCCTCTGTGAACATGGTGCTGCAGTAAAAGTAAGGGTGCGATACAACACCCAGTAAAATAAATCCAAAGGTTCATATCAATATTGTTAGAAACTGGCATGTGCCCAAGAGGAGCTGGGTGGATGAAGCTGGTACCTAATGAATTCAGTCCCACCTGAATCAAAACCAGCTTAACAGTGACCACAACAGACTTTTACCATGAACAAAACTCAGCTATTTTGTTTCAGGTAGTACACTGGACAGAGCAGCCTTAACTGTGCTGCACCCTCCTTAGGCTATTAAGTGCAGCAAAGAAAGACTGCACGCTAGACAGAAGCTTTCTATGTTATCAAGGAGAGTTTTCCTGCATCTGCAGTCCCCTCTCCAAGTTCTTTCTCAGAACTGAAGCACATCCTGTCAATACCCCTAAAGCTATAATTCAGTGGAGTTTTTATGGCTGTAAAACCTGAGCTGCATAACGATCAGCAAGCAGAATCAAAGCGAGTCGTAACCTGATTCTTCAAACTTGCAGGCAGGGTCTGTAGGGCAGCAAGCAGAAAAAGAGAGAAAATTGGTTTTCAGGTCATAAAGATCTATTTTGGCTTCTGAAAATATTTGCTGCTTTTTGAGAAGTGCCGGATTTTTACCACGTACTTCACTGGGCTTTTCACCTCTGTGTGAGACAATGCTGTGTAGTGGGTTTCTCTGGTGGTTATATAGGTTTCTGTTATGTTGTACCTAGAGAAGGTGTTTCTTGGTTTTGTTTTCCCCCAATGCTGTGCAGAGACAGGGTAGAAAAGAAGAAAGAAGACAAAAAGTCAGTGCTATATAATCTCTTAGCTCAGAGGTGGTTATGTTCAGAGAAGTTCTCTAGCTAGGCCTTGATCCCAAACCTTCACAGAGTAAAGATCAGTTCTAAATTGCGGATTTACTACTTGTTTGAATGTAGATTAAGAAAAGCTTCCTAATCCTAGAAAAGAGTCAACAGTGCTCCAGGGAGCATATTGCACTTATGAATGAAGCAAAGCACAGAAGCACCTCCAACACTTGCTGTAACACCCCCAAGGTATCTGAATGGGAAAGGATAGCCACTGAGAGACAGAGGTGCACACATTGTTCTCCAAGAGATGTATTTACTTCCTGATGCTCTTCCCTCCACGTCAAAATCTGCCTGGCTGAAAGCACAAAGGATCCTTTCACAGGATCTCAGAATGGTTGAGGCTGGCATTAACCTCTGGAGAGCATCTGGCCCAACCCCCCTGCTCAAGCAGGGCCACCTCGAGCCAGCTGCCAGGACCATATCCAGATGGTTTTTGAGTACCTCCAAGGATAAAGACTCCACAGCCTCCTTGGTCAACCTCTCCCAGTGGTCAGTCAACCTCCTAGTCTTAATCAGAGGGAGCATCCTGTGTTTGTTTGTGTCCATTGCGCCTGGTCCTGCCATTGTGCAGCACTGGAAAGAGCCTGGTTCTGTACTTGTTGCACCCTCCCTTCAGGTATTTATACACATTGATGAAATCCCTCTTGAGCCTACTTTTCTCCAGGATGAACAGTCCCAGGTATCAGCCTTTCGTGACAGGAGAGATACCCTTAATCATCATCATGGCCCTTCACTGTTCTCCAATCTATTCATGTCTCTTGTACTGATTTCTCCATGAGGTGTCTTGTAACCACAGCATGGATTAGCTAGAAAAAAATGCCACCTTAGTAACAGTTTCCTATTTCAGAGGGAACCCCACAGCATAACTAACTGTGCTGGCCATATCCATTGATGTTACTGGAGGCTACACACCTGCCCTGGGTGAGGGCAGAGGAGTTATCGGGGAGACTGAGCTGACATGGGGAAAGTAGGGCTTCCAGAGCCAGTCCAATGGACCAGTATTATGTAGCTTCCTCCCCAGCTCCAGCAGAGCAGCAGGGGTGCTCAGAGGAGCTCCACAGTCTGGACACTCCCTGCTGGCCCCTCAGCCCAGGCACAAGGTCAAAAAATGGGCAACTTCCATCTTGCTATGGAAAGTGCTTCTGCACACACCTTGGATGTGGGGAGGTATGGACACAGATGTGCACCACGGCACACTGCCCTCCCTTCTGGTGTCCTTACTGCTGCAGCAGTGATGTATCTGTGGTATGCTGAGTATCCCAAGTAGCTGTCATAGTATTGTGCACAGTTGTCTTACCTGCAACGAGCCACAGCGCTGTAAAGAACACAGGAACAGTTGAAATGTCAGATTGTAAAACAAAATTGCTGTTTATCATTCTCACCAACCCTATACTTACTGGGAAACTTTGTGGATTTTGCACATTCTCAGTGAGCCTTTTCTGGTTCAGTGCTGTTTTTATTGAAGACATCACCAGCCCACTTGCAAGTGAAGCTTTCAGCAGTTGTGCTAGATGAAACCAGGCACAGCTTGAATGACAGGTCTTCAATACTGCACTGTCTCATTAGTGTGATCTGTATTCTGCACTGAGCTAAAGGAACGTGAATAACCTCGGAGACTCTGAGCAGGCACTAAACAGCAGAAGCAGCATCAGCAATGACAGCAGATGGCAGGGTCAGCTCATTAACTGTGCTTCCCTAATGGAAGACTTCCCATTCATTGTCAGGTAACAATACAAAAAATCATCTGTCAGAAATTCCACCTGGTCATAATTGATCATCATTAATAAACTGTTCCAGAACAGGCTGCCAAAATCTCAGCTATGATCGCATAACTCAAAGTAATTAGCAAACAACTGCTGAAGCGAGTTGCTTTGGTTGGCTGATGAAAGGAACCAAAGCTGTGCCTCATGTGGCGGAATGGAAAGCTGTTTTGTGAAGGTTTGCTGGGCTGCCAAAACATCTGGTTTGCTGTCTTTCTCTGATAATGCGTGCGTTGTGGAAAACAGGATTGTAGCACTTTTTTCTAGAGACACAAATGATACTTAAATGAATAAATGCTAAGGCTAGATTAACCTGAATGTGCTCTGAAAACCACAGGTTTCTCTCTGATTTCTACTTGTGTCTAAAGAAAAAGACAATAGACAGGAGTGTTCTTCCCAAAATAAAAAAATAGACTTTGTTTAAACAATGCTATGAATTTATTGCTGCCATGATGTTGATTAATTTCAAACAACAAATTAGCATCATATGCACTTATCGGGGCAATTCCAAGTACAGATACAGGCTGAGTGGAGAATGGATTGAGATCAACCCTGAGGAGAAGGACTCGGGAGTGTTGCTTGATGAAAAGTTCAACATGACTGAGAAACTCGTGCTCACAGCCCAGAAAGCCAACCGTATCCTGGGCTGCATCAAAAGAAGTGTGACCAGCAGGTCTAAGGAGGTGATCCTACTCCTCTTCTCTGCTCTTGTGAGACCACACCTGCAATACTGCATCCAGCTCTGGGGTCCCCAACATAAGAAGGACATGGAGCTGATGGAGCAAGTCCAGAGTAGGGCCACAAGGATGATCAGAGGTTGGAGCATCTCTGACAGGAAGACAGGCTGAAAGAGTTGGGCTTGTTCAGCTTACAGAAGAAAAAGCTTCGGGAAGCAGCTTCCAATACCTAAATGGGAGGTACTAGAAATCTGGAGAAGGACTTTTTTACAAGGGCAAGTAGTGACAGGACAAGGGGTAATGGCTTTAAACTGACAGCAGATTTAGATTGAAGGAAGAAATTCTTTCCTTTAAGGGTGGCGAGGCACTTGAACAGCTTGCTCAGAGAAGTTGTGGCTGCCCCATCCTTGGAAGTGTTCAAGGCCAGTTTGGATGTGACTTTGAGCAACCTGGTCTAGTGGAAGATTGCCCTGCCATGTCAGGGGGTTGGAACTGGATGAGAGTTCAGGTCCCTTCCAACCCAAACCAGTCTGGGATTCACCCTGGATTTGAGGAAAAAAATATTCACAGTGAGGGTGGTCAAACACTGGAAGAGGTTGCCCAGAGAGGTGTTGGATGCACCATCCCTGGAGACACTGAAGGCCAGACTGGATGTGGTTCTGGACAGCCTCATCTAGTTGAGTTTGAGGGACCAGTTTAAAACTGGTGCTAAAAGTGAAATGTATGTGAGTGCTTTCAGTGAGACAGGATCTCACAGGCAACAAAGCATCATGCCATGCTGTCCTTGGACAACATACTTAGCAGCAATAAAAATAGATTAATTAATAATGACAGAGAATGACAGGGTTTTGATCTTACTTCTGAATGTTCTGTCTGGCTGTGGTGCAGTCAGCAGTGCCTTGTGAAACGGTATTGTTACAGTTGGGTTTATTTTTATCTGGAGCAGACAAACTGCTGTGGCTCTTTCTCAGGTTTTTTGTAGGTGTCTTATTCTGTGTGCCCTGCCTGAAGAGCGACAGAATGACAAGGTCATACAGCAGCAGTGGAAAAATGAGTGATACGCTTTACTTGCTTTGCCTGTGTTAGAGTAAGTGCCTATTAAATGATGCTTCTGCACAGCATAGTCAGAATAACTCAATGAGAACTATCCTTAAGTATTCTTTCCAGTGGGAAATCAGGGCATAGTAGAGCCAGAAAATAAATAACAAGGTAAACAACAGATCAGGAAAACTGAAATACTGAATCCACAGGGGTGGCTGGTCCCGGGTTATCAGGTTATTAAGCTGTATACATTACATGAGTTCTCAGCATCCACAGAAAAATGCTGCAGGTAATATTCAGATCAAAAAGATGCAGAGTTCTTCCAAAGGAACATATTTTTGCACAAACAGGTCAAGGGACTCTAGTTTCTGAATTTTTTTTCTTAATGGGTTTGGAATAAACCAGGGACAGGTGGTGGATAATGAAGGTGTTTAAAGGATGGGTCAAAGAATAGTTTTATTATTTTAATGACCTTATATAATCAAGCAAAAGCAGTGTTACAGTGCTTGTATTCCTACTTTTTGCATTGGTTTGTCTCTTCATACTAAAGACAGTTTTAAATTCAGTGGTTTATTAAGAGGTAAGAGGTATTTTGTTATGCATCATGCAATTGGGAATAGCTACTTCTGTCTTTGCAGAACTGGAATTTCTCATACAATTGGGACAAGCCCAGAGGAAGGCCACGAGAATGATCAAGGGGGACTGGAGCACCTCCTGTATGAAGACAGGCTGAGAAAGTTGGGGCTGTTCAGCCTGGAGAAGAGAAGGCTGCGTGAAGACCTCATAGCAGCCTTCCAGTGTCTGAAGGGGACCTACAGGGATGCTGGGGAGGGACTCTTCATTAGCAACTATAGTGACAGGATATGGGGTAATGGGTTAAAACTTAAACAGAGGAAGTTTAGATTGGATATAAGGAAGAAGTTCTTTACTGTGAGTGTGGTGAGGCACTGGAATGGGTTGCCCAGGGAGGTTGTGAATGCTCCATCCCTGGCAGTGTTCAAGACCAGGTTGGACGAAGCCTTGGGTGATATAGTTTAGTGTGAGGTGTCCCTGCCCATGGCAGGGGGGTTGGAACTAGATGATCTTGAGGTCCTTTCCAACCCTAACTGTTCTATGATTCTGTGATTCTAAAAAATATTTGAACTTCAAGGCTGATTCACTACAATATTTTTACTTTAAGGAAGGTTGCAACCTGCATCATTTTCTCTAAATTCCTTCCTTTAAGATCATTTTGTCTAACAGGAGCATGAAAAATGTATATATGATCTGGTACACACTCAGGGTGAAAGTGGAACTTTTTAAACCGTTTACAATCAGAGTGTTCAGGGGCAATCTTCTTCAATAGATTAATCTTGAAATGCTTTGGTGTGGTGGAGAATTGAAGCATAAAATTACAATTACTATGCAGTTGTGTTTAGTTTTTGCAGTGTGTTTTGAAATCGAGCAATTCTATACATTAGAACTGCAAAAATTCTTTTTGATATACAGGATGCAATTATTAAAAATTAAAAATAAAAGCATTCATATTCTTTCTAAGCTATCAGAAATAAATGATAACAATGTGGCATGTTACAGTCTTCGTATTTTTTCTGTCTTTAGACAAAACCTGCTAACTGTAAAACCTGAAGTAAACTGAGAAATCTCAAGGCACAGTGTACTAAATCCTCCATATTCAATAATTACCAATGAAGTATCACATACCACATCACTGGAAAAACATGTTTTATGCCACTAAATCATTACGAGAGTCACATTTTCAAAACAAAATTTTGGATTAAAGTGTCATCCAGATGATTTTCCACAGGCTCCAGAATGCATATTCCCAATTTGCAAGAGCCAAATAAATAACGAAAATAGTTTTCCCCTTACCTCTCCAGTCCTGAATTCAGAAACTATTCTCCCTTCCATGCAGATTTCACATCTAGTTATGTATGAAGGGACAAAAAAAACAATGACAAACAAATATCCCCCCCAACTTCAAACCCATATACACCAATCCCCAAACACAGAGAAAAAACACTTTAGAATTATTACTTTCAATTTATAGTTTGTCCTCACACATATGCAGAATGTGGCCTGGCAGAGATGACAGCTTATTCCTGGTAAGTCCCTTAAATCAAAGCAGGAATCAGTGCACAAGGTTTACAGTGCTCCCCAGCACACATGGGAATTTTAATCTGATATTTGATCTTAGTTCATGCTATAATGCCTGTGCATCCTATGGAAGCGTGCTTTATATAACTGATACCAAACAAGTGGAGGAGTTCTTGCCTCACTTTTCAAGCAAGACATATGAAAGAGTTTTGCCACCATTATACTAACTGCACCAAATATTCACGATACTTTGACAAATCTGGACTAGTATTCACAAGAGATATGTTACTTGATGTTTTTCCAGGCATTTGGCTTGCTCAGTGTTTGCCAATTAGTTTAACTAACTTGCAACAGATGCATTATTCTTTATTAAGAATAAACATTTTACTGTATGTTACAAGATTTGAGGTTCACATTTAATGTTTCAGAGGCTGTTTTTCTTATCCTTGCTCTTAAATCCTGGGTCTCAGGCACCTGGGAAAAAACCCCAAATTCTTAATGCAAACTATGTTGGGTTTTTTAGGAGAACTTGTTCCTGCTTTGTCTTAGTTACAAACCTGCAGTCAGCCATCCAACTCTGATTCAAAAAAACCAGCAGTGGTTTAACAAGCAGTTTCAGTGGAGTTACTCTGGATTTACAGCAGTGTAATTCTGAACGGAACAGTCTAACCTGGAAAGAGCCACTGAGTTTAACTGAGTAGGTACAACACATCAAATGCAAGACATTCAAAGGGATATACATATCCAGCTGACACCTGGTGTATGCAGTCGTCCAAAGTCTTCAACTATGAGAGCTGAAAGGACAAGGCCTGACCTCCCACAGTCTTCGTTGCTGATACTTAAAAGATTGTATGAACTCTTTGCATTTAGCATTCCCTAGATTTGCAAACTGCCATGAGCATGGCATGCCTCTATCACAGCTGTGCTGAGTAGCTGAGCATGCAGCTCACATGCAAGTCTGCGGTGATCAACCTGATAGCTCCTGTGGCTTTCCTCCAGAAGAGGCAGCACTTCCACCCTCGCCCCATGGCTAAAGCACACAACAGGTATGTGGCTGATCTATACCTAGTTTCCAGGTAAATCCTGGACCATTGTGGAGACTACCACAATGTGCTTGTGCAGACCATATCATAACTCAGGGCAAACCTGCAGTATAGGGCTAGTCCCTTCCCAAATTGTATGTTAAATGTTGTGTAAAATTATGTTAATGTTAATATGCATGTGTCCAGGTTATATGTTGCATATTTTAATTATGATGAATATTAGCTGGCAAGCCTAGGACCCAGATTCCCAAATTAAACCCAGATGAACATCACACCCACCAGAATGAAGAGGTGCTTTTGTTATTTCTTGTCCCGTGTCTTGTTCAATACTTAGCTGTACGTGTGGTGTGCTAGTTGCTCTCCATTGGAAAATAGTCTGCAGAGCTCTGTTATCTACAGCTTCCACAGCACAGGAAAATGTTCTCCTTATGAGGCTGTCAGTCCAGGGCAAGGCTCTCCCGACAAAGCTCTCCCTGTTTGCGTGACATCATTAGCAATTTGCTGCATTGTCCAACACAGCGTGACTCCGTTCATGCGTTTCTGGAGAGGGCAGGAAGCCACGATTACCTGCCTGCCTCCAGGCTGCCTGGCTAATCTCATTTGTCATTTAATAAGTGAAGCAGACTCAGACAGCAGCTCTCACAACTTGTTTATTAGCTCCCTGCATAAACATTTTGGTAAGACATTGCATGTATCACCAGCAGGAGCAAAGTACCAGAGCTCGTGGCTCTTTAAAATAGCTAATGTAGGTGCCTGTCCTCAGCAAAGGATTTGGAACAGCACTTGGGACTCTTGCACCTGAGTACACTGAGGGACACCAGCCTTAGCAATGTGGTTCCAACCTGTCGTGGTTTAAATCAAGTCCCCCTACTCCCGGAGAGTTAGGAAGAAGAATCCAAAGAATGTAGCCCCCACCGATTGAGATAAGAACGGTTTAATTGCTAAGGCATAACACAAAACCCCTACTGCCATTTACTACTACAAATAATAATGATACAGCAAACAGCAAGTGAAAAGAATACAACACCCCACCAGCCACCGACCCATAACTCACTCCACCCTGCCCGGCCGAGCACCATGTGCTCCCTCCTCCATTTTCCTCCAGAGCTCTCTCCCTCCAGCTTTCTCTTTCCCAGTATGCATCCTGGGCATCACGTGCTATGGTATGGAATACCTCATTGCCTAGCCTGGGTCAGGTGTCCTGTCTCTCCTTCCTCCCGGACTCCCCTCCTCCACCTGGCTGGAAAAAACCTTGAACAAAAAACACCCTCAAAACATGCTCAAACCATGACACAACCTTAAGCTGTCCTGCAGTTTTATTACTGACTAAGGATTCCAGGTAGCTTCAAGTCGCTGCTCTGAGGACTGGCTGCCCCTGAGCTCTTCCCTCAGGGCATTCCTAGGAGTTGGGAAGGAGATGGAGAAAGGCAGAAATATAAAGGCCAGGTATTTATAGTTGGCACTAGTCCTAGGTACATAAATACAAAGTGTATCACAGCATCTGTTTCCCTGCAAAGACTGTATATATTCTTTTATTGACCGGTTTGCAGAAGAATTCTCCTGGCAGTAACTGAACCCATTTTCACGTAATTTTCTAAAACATACTTATCAGTGGACAATGTATTAATTGTCTGATCTTGAAGTTCCATATTATTTTCTGCTAAGCTTTAGAAGTTTCATTGTCTATAAACTTTCCTAAATGTTTGAGAAGAGCTTTGAGAGACAAAATGAGCCCTGTAAGCTTAGATGTGAACATAATAATATAAGCAAATAAAAGCCATGATTGCTTTTAAGTGAATGCTATCATTGAGGGTTTTTATTTTAATAAGGACCTAAAAACTTGCAGTGTAAAGCCTCCATTTGTCCAGAGAAGCAGATACATGCATAGATGTAACTGAAGTCTGGAGAAAGAATGATTTCTCTTGATTTCCTTAATTACTAGCAGTAAATTTCCTATTATTAGCTCCTAACTAAGTTATTTGTTGTGAGATTCAACTTCAGTGGCTCATGCAGGAATACAAGGATTAAAGCCTGGAAAAAATGAGTTTAGGAAATGTTTGAAAATTATCAAGTCATCAATGAAAAAGAAACCCTTTCCTAGTATGGAAAGAAAAATCTTGCATATCTTAAGTAAGAGCTTTCAAGGTCAAGTGATGGGAGCTGAAATACAGTGTGGTAATAGATGGCTGCATTAGAATTGGCTAATTATGTGCCCTTGGAAACTACAGTGTGTATTACTGGTGAGTTTAAGAAAGAATGCAGCTCAGTACATAGATGTGATCAGCAGCCAGAGGGTGAGAAGTCTAAACTGCACCGGGTCTCTGCCTGTTACTGCCCTCTAGCACAGTTGGGTTTGCGCTGAGGAGTATGCCTGTCCAGAGCACACAACCCATGCAGAACGGATAGACAAGGGTGTGGTGGGTGGACAAAAGTGGTCAGACAGACAAGTGAATGGCCATCAAATTTACACCCAGAAATTATACTTTAATGTGTGTGTGTGAACATGTGAAGAAACTGATGGAGCAGACAGCAAGAAGAGACTAAAACCCACTCAGCCATATAACTACTATTATCTATCTCAGGTATCCTCATCTAAACTCACCAGCCTTCAGGATGAGTGTTTTACAAAAATGGCCCCTAAGGGCTCAAAATTTCTTTCCAGAGAACATATGATGTGCCTCAGAGGTATGAGTTTAAGCTGTAAAGTTGGGAATTGCCTCCTACAAAGTACGAAGCCTGAATTTTGCAGGAGTGGGTGGTTCAATGCCTAAACTGTATGCTGACCTGATCAGGTTTTGGGAATGACTCGTTTTGTCTATGGCCCTTGAGGTCTAGCAGGGAATTTTAGAATATGCACTGAGCAGTCTGAATGAGGTAGGAGCTGTAGAAATCGCAGTAAGTCACCATTTTCTTTTACATCTCAGCAACAGCAGCTCGTGTCTCTTTTGTACATGGATCCAGATAGCACATTTGGTCTGGGATGTATGGATCAGTCTTAGGAACTCCTGAGCTCCTGAAATCGAAACCAAAAGGTAAGCAGGAAACTGGGATCAGACTCTTCTGCCTACCAACAGGTTCAACTAACTACATGGTGCTTGTACACTAAATGCTGCTATTTTAAAACAAGTAGCTATATTTAGAGGGTTTGAGACGCTTTATAATTGGGATATATGTAAGTCATGACCTGATAATTTATATCAGATTTAAAAGTCTGTTCTGTTCAGTGCCTTAAGTATGTGCAACTGCAGCTGTATGCTTGCAGGAAGGTAGGATTTCACACAGAATTCGCAGGTCAAATGAGGAATTATCCACAAGGTTATACAACAGCTGAGCAGTAGGGTTTGGACCATAACTCTGGATTTAAGTGTCTCAGTTCCACATCTGATGCCTTAGTCCTTTACTGGCACTAATTTCATGTGTTTGGAAGGGATTTTTCCCATGGGAGGTTTAGAAATGCAGCTCTGAAAGAGTGCAGCTAGCTGTTCTTTGAAGATTCTGGATTCAGAAGGTGCTGATGTAATTCAAAAAACATTTTAACTCAGCCCAGGCTATACAATAAGAAGTAAAAATTGATTCAGTAAACAAGATGTGCTTGGAACACAGTGACCTGGCAACCTATAATAAAGCCCCTGAAATACACACTAAATAGAGCCAGAGATGCCAATTGCTCTAAATGGTGACACCCACTGTTCTGTACCACCGTGTCACAGACTTGTTTTAAATCTATTAATAAATAATGTATTATGTTTTCTAAGTTAACAGTAATTGGAAATAATAAATGATCCATGCAGCATAAGTAAAGAAAAACTTTAAAGAACGATTTGGTGGTGCCACTGCCAGTGCCACGCTGCTGACTAGGAACTAATTATAACTGCCCCTGCAGCCTGGTGTTTGCTCCCAGGAAGGTTTTGATTCACCAGCATTGTGCTGCTGTGGCTGCCCATGGTTGGCAGTGCTGCTGCTCGTGCAGCAGACAATGATATCACATATGCCACTGCCGACTGAGGTGGGGAGGGGATGAATTCAGAACAAAACAGAAACTGTTGCCATCCTCTTGGAAGTGCTGCGCTCAGGGTGTGTGTCCGTTCAGTAATTGCATAGCAGCTCAGTCGCAGCAGGATTTTGTAATTACAGAGCTTAATTGTTCCTGCCTATTATAAGTGGCTCTTTGTTTTTGCCGTTGGTCTTTCATAGTCACCCACACGCTCTATTATATTTCTGCTTGCTTGTCCCCCGCTTGTTCCCCTACCAATTCCTCCACATTTCTATTTGTCATTTCAATGCACTTTGCCATGCACGCCTCGGTTTAATTTCCTCATGCTTCTGCTGTTCAGTGTTTCTGTCTCAGTAGTTCTCAGCCTGCTCTCTTACTTCCATTTCAGCTCCCACTCTCTCACTGAAAACCACTCATGCTGATTTTACTTAATGCAGTATAATTAAGGGTAGGGCCTTTCAGAGGGAAAAATGTCACTTTCCTAGACCAGAACGGAAAACTTGACAGGATGATATCAAACCTTGGATACATACTTTAAGATCCTGACAATGAGTCTAACAATGTCCATTCACTTGGGGGTTTTGTGAGGTTTTGGGATTGTTTTTTTTTTAATTGGTATGGACCATTTTTGTGTTTGTTTGTCCATCCTGAGGGCCAGTATCATCTACAAATTTGTCTTTTAAAAAGCTGCAGAAAGAGAAAACTAGCACTTGGGGGAAAGATCTGATTTTGGCTTGCTCAGTATGATTACTTAAATATTTTGTAACTAGTTATATACAATCAATGCAAATTATAAAACTATTACCTTTTTTTGATAGTGGCTGCCCCTCCAGCACATCTAGCACACCCTTGAGGCCAATTTCCTTCCTCCTAACACTGATTAGCTCTTGGAGCAACTCATGTGGCACCGTGAATGGCAGCTGCAAAGGAAAGGCCAGAAACCTGGACGTACTCAGCTTTGCAGGGCACCTCCTTACCCTGCAGTTGGCTGGATCAGCCTGCAGGGCTCCCTGGATCTGCTTGAATCTGCTCCCACATGTCTGCAACCTGACTTGGGCAGCCGTGTTTTTCTGTTATCCTTGGCTTATCATGCATGGCATCAATCTCCATTAACTTTGGCATAAGCAATGTGCATGATGCCTCGTGTTTAACTACATGGTGGTTCTATGCCCAGTCCACTCTAACTGCTAAGCTATAAGGCGGGTAACCCAGCGCTCCACCTGACCCTGTCAGGAAGCTTACTCCTTCCTCTCTACACAGATGTGACATATGAAGCCTCCAGCCTCACAAAGGTCTTTGTCCGGATCTGGAATCTGCATGAGGAAGTCACTGCTTGGATAACTCGGGATGTTCACAGATGAACTAGCAACTTGTTCTGCATTAAAAGATGGGAAATAAAGGATGCCTGTGCCTTTCACTTGTGGTGATGGCAGAGGCACTCCAGCTTTGCAGATGAGGTTTTCCAAGCAGATTTTGATAATGAAATAACCTAGTATGTCACATTAATGTTTGCTGGTGGTGGTGATATTGGAGTGTGATGAGAACTCCCGCATTTTCCAGGTGAAGAAAACAGAGAGTAAAAGGAGGACATTCAGGCTTTGGGCATTGAAGATTTCATCAGTGAATTTGGCCTTGAAACTTCTGGCATAGCTGCATGTTGGTGGACTGCCTCTTAGCCAAATCATAACACTACCAGTGGCCAAGCTCTTCACAGAACACTAGGCTGTCTTCCTCTGAGAGCAGCTGCATCCTCAAATTCCCTGGCTGATGGAGGAGGAGATTTGCACTTCCCAGATGATCTGCTCTAGGTGTTGACACTGGAGCTATCAGAGAGCAGGTGCAGAGAACTGGTACATCTATTCTCAGGCTGGGTGGTAGCTGGGATGGTCTTTCCAATGTATTTCCAGATGGGGTAACAGATGGCTTTGACGCACTTAGTCCATAATGGAAATTAAACATACTCCTTGTTTCCAGCCTTCAATACCTTCACCAAACTTAATGGGATAACTAGAACAGCAGCAACATAATGTGGCCTTCAGCACTGCTCTAGCAACCTTTGACCTTACAAACACACCACATGCACCCAGCAACTGCCTTCCATGACCCTTCATGCAACCGGAACACATAAGCTATATCAGCTTTGTCCTGGGCTTTCCTCATAGGATCATCTATGTCAAAGAATGCCAGCAGCTTGCTCAAGCCTGTCCCCTACCTCCACATCCCAATACACAAGACTCATAACTCTTCCTGCTGTTTGAGCTGCTGTCCTTTGTGATTTACATGAGTTCTACTCCACAGCAGGAGGTCAATGGCTTCAAGCCACAGCTAATCATGTTGCTCATCAGATAGTTCAGGCTGGACCAAATAGCCACTGTACCTGACTCTCCCAGAAGAGCCTTGACACATACAGCACAGGGATCAGCTCTTGCTATATTCATATTCTCTGTACAGACACCTTAATTTAGAAGGAAAGCTTCTTGAGACAAGAGCTTTGCTGGTCTATAGCCATTTCCCCAGTCAAAGGCAACCCTACTGGCAGCATTCAGTGAGGGTGGTGAAGTGGAAAATCTGTGTGTGAAGTGGCCTACAAATAACATTCTGCATAAGGAAGGTACACTCAGTTCCCTTTCTGATTTAATTTTCTTATCACTGTAGAGAGGGCTTTTTCAGTCTGTGATAGCACATTTTATGGAGGTTGGAGGTCAATGGCTCAACTCTGAACTCTAGGCCAAGAATTTTAAGGCAATTAAACCCAGCAGTTCTTCAGCATGCATATTTTTATTGTCATATGTTGTTGATATAGATTTAGCCCACATTGTGGCTCTTGTTTTCCGCCAAATATTTTGGAGCTGTCCATGCTTCATGGAAGAGTTTTAGACACATGCAGTCCAGGAACTGGAAATTTCCATGCCAAGCAAGAGTCTCTCTGTCAGGAATGTGTGCTTGCTCTTAACCTGTGTTTGCATCAGTGAGCAGGAAGTACCTATCTGTAAATATTATGTAGCTTGTGATTCTGAAGACTTTAGCTTGTTGCTAAGTCTTATTGCAATATATACCTTTTCTCTAGAAAAAAAAGTAAGCAGCAGGTTCTTGGTTCTATTATTCCCTTTCCCATTAGCAAAGCCTGAAAAAGAGTAGTGCCTGTATCGCATCCCTAGATATGAAGATATGTCATTGCAGGTATCTTCTGCAATGACATCTGCTCAACTTGTAACAGGCTGATAAGCTCTCATGAGATAAAAAGCATCTTCAAGTCACATGCACAGAAAAGACAGAAGAATTCAGGGCATACAGTAAAATCTAGCTTTGAAGTCAGGAGAGATGCATTGGAAAGAGTTGCGATAGAAATGGTTCGCAGCCGTTGAGCAACTTTAGAGGCTTAGTACATGGACAGCTGTTCTCCTTCCTTTACACTAGCCACTACTCACAGTATCAGCTTTCTGTTCCATCCTTTTTATATCACCATTGCTGCAGTGTATTGGAAAAAAAGACTGAGCAAACATAGCAGTGTACGGGTTAGTGTGAACCTACAAGGCAGTTCACCTCTCTGAGGACGGGCAGGACAGGGCCATGTGGTATAGTTCAGTCTGATGCTTTCTGCCAACAGTATTCTAGGATGAAGGTGAAGTACATGGGTGCAAAGTGTGAGGGGCTGTTTTCAGTCAGAACAGAAAGGAAGAACTCCAGCTCCTGAGCGTTCCTGTTGTTACGGCAACAGAGGGAGATGTCTGCTCTAAGAGGAAAGGGTCGAGAAATTTGTCTGAACTACTGAAGACAGGCAGGAGGCAGAAAGCAAAGAAATTGGTTCCAGGAGAGATGTGGCAGCTGTCACAGACCTCGGGGGGAGGGAGGAGAAAGCAACTCTGTCTGGGTACATGCATATTGTGTCACATCCACCTCTTCCCTTGAGAAGACACGTTCCTTCAGCACAGAGCTATGAATGCAGCAGTCCACACTCTGGACTCGTTACTACTGTGTGTGGTAAAGAGAGAACCTTCTTACCCCATGAGGAAAACATTAGCAAGCTGAAACAAAGCAAATGGGTACTCTGAAACCGTGGGGGTGTGACCTCTCAGCAGGAATGAACTGCCCACAGTGATCAGCAAGACTCAAGTGCTGATTACAAGTCATTACTGCCCCCTCAGTAAATGCAGGGAAAGAGCATGTGCTCTGCCTACCCTGCCAAGCTAGCAGGGCATGCTGTGTCATCTTGACTGTGGAGATCTTTTTTTCCATAAACTAGTTAGTTCGCTTACATGAATGTTACAGAAACTACAGAAACATTTTTTAAGCAGCTGCACTGCGTGTCTGTATGAACCTGGAACTGCCACCTGCCAGGCAGCAGGTCTGCACCTATGCCTTTCCTGCACTCATGCAGGTGCCAGCTTCTGCCACCAGTCATGAAGCCACTCTGCTACAAAAGGCTACAAGGGGGATTTGGGTCTCAATGTAAAGGGAGCTGGACACAAAAAAGAGGGAGCCATGTTAAAGGGTATCAGATGGCATGGAGGTTAGATTTCAAACCTGAGCACACTGCATCCTTGATGTAGTGTGGACATGGGCAGTTGGGCAGTACACTGGAGTGTACCATGTGAACGCAAACAGCACTCAATCCTGCAGTCCTTTCACCAGGGCTGCAGGTGGGACCACAGTGAGTCAACCTTAGCTGGATGCCAGATGCTCTCCAAGCTGCTCTCCCATTTCCCAGCTATAGTGACAGTGTTGATATAGCCAGTGGAAACTGATAGTCTTCTGAGGTACAATATAGGAAAAATACAACAGGAAGGGTATGTGTGGCTTTTGGGTTTTTGTTTTGTTTGAGTTTTGTGTATTGTTTTTGTTTGCTTATTTACTGCAAATTGAAAGTTAATTGGAAGTTAATTGATGAATGATGACAGTAAAATGAATACAGACGTACATGCAAAATAAATTATATTAGCGTCTTCTGAGAGGTACCAGCACTATAGGTTAAGCAGGACTCATGGCACTCTAATTTCCTATCAGGTCAGCTGTCCTGAGTCACAAGGATCACCAGAACCTCCATGGCAAAGTATGCATGGGGGTGACCTGAACACAACCTATATGCAGTGTTGCAAACCATGTTGCTCTACTAACCCACAGAGAATAATTCTCTCTAGAACTAGGACCAGTAAGAGCAAGTAAAAGGTGGACTTGTCAGGGGCAAGCTATTCATTATGCTTGCTAGAAACAATGCTAAAATAAAGGTGGCTACAAACACCCAAGTGTAGGCACTTGATGATGGCCTTTTTATAGAATCATAGAATAGTTAGGATTGGAAAGGACCTCAAGATCATCTAGTTCCAACCCCCCACCATGTTAAGACCTCAGTGATGAAGCTCTCTTAAAACATCTTCCTCCCTACCGCTTGGTTGAAGGGTGGCTTGCCCCACACAATTATCATTCTCCCTGGTTAAAATTGAACAGAAAGTTTCTAAAGTGTCCTGATCTTCAAAACCAGCAGGTTGTTAAACAAGCTGAGAGTGGTCAGCTGTACTGCTCCACTTCAGATAAAATCAGACACTTCTTTAACCTGGTTGTTCAAATTAGTGACAGGAGTACTCATAGAATCATAGAGCACCAGGTTGGAAGGGACCTCAAGAATCATCTGGTCCACCCTTTGTTGGCAAAGCACGATCTAGCTGTATGTCTCAACACCCTACCCAGCTGAATCTTAAAAGCATCCAGTGTTGCAGAATCCACCACTTCCCTGGGGAGATTATTCCAACGGCTGCTTTTACTCATTGTGAAAATTGTTCCTTTTGTGTCCAGTCAGAATATCCCCAGTAGTTACTTGTACCATTTATCCCTCATCTTCTCCATGTGAGTCTTTGTAAGAGGGAGTCTAGAGGGAGTCTCTGCCTTCTTTGTAGCCACCCTTTAAATATGGAAACACAGTGATAAAGTCTCCTTGTTCCTTCTTTTCTCAAGACTGAATAAACCCAGCTCTCTCAGCCTTTCCTCACAAAGCAGGTTTCCAATCCTTGGATCATCTTTGTGGTTCTTCTCTGGAACCCTTCCAGCCTGTCCACTTTTTTTTTCTTTTTTTCTTTTTTTTCCTTTGTCTGCATTCATATTGTAGCACTTATGTTTTTGATTAAGGTTTCCCTGGACACTAATTTTTATTGGAATTTGAGGAATTGGAAATGGCTTCACAAATAACTTCTTAATCTGATGAAAAGAGCAAGGAATAATACAGAGGGTAAAAAAGCCTCAACATCCTGCTATCATCACAGTATTATGGGAAACCTGTAAGCAAAGAAAACAAATCAGTGCCCCGTGCACAGTTCATCAACTGCCTAACAACTTGCAACCAGTTAATTACACACCTTTAAAATGCATGTACAGGAGAAATGATTCAGAAACAAGCCTATAATGAGAAAGGACAGCACAGAAATACTGACTCCACTCAGAGAAATTTAACCATTTACATTTGACAGTGCAGAAAGAATGTACTGTATGTCATATCAAAGTAACAGCTGCTTTACGCTAAGCATTTAATAACCACTGATCTACAATAATCACTCTACATTTGCATATTGCTACTAACCTTTGTAACCTTTACTCATCGCTTAAAAAGAACATAAGGATTTACACGTTATGCATAAGAACTGAATACTAAGTTAGTTACCCTTGATTAAATATACTGAAGACTATTAAGTGATAAGTAATATTAGGGTGAGTTACTTTCACATTTACAATTATTTAGGACCCATGTAGCCCAATAGCTCAGTAAATACAGCATTGCTATGGTTAGCAGCAGAACACGAGCTTCATTCCAACTTTGAAAATCCTTAGGACTTAGGCTTTGCAGAGCTTGCTTTAGCATGCCTGCAACTCTGGTTTACTTTGTCTATCTGTAACAATTTTCTCATGATCAGGTGGTAATAGTTTCATATGCTGATCTCTCTGGAGGCCAGTGAAAGGACATGAGGAAATGGAATGAGGTTGCATCAGCAGAAGTTAGACTGGACATTAGGAAAAGGTTCTTCACTGAGAGGGTGGTCAGTCACTGGAACTGGCTAGCCAGGGAAGTGGTCACAACACCAAATCTGCCAGAGTTCATGGTGTATCTGGACGATGTTCTTAGTCATATGGTTTATCTTTAGGTAATCCTGGAAGGAGTAGGAAATTGAACTTAATCCTTATGGGTCCCTTTCAACTGGAGGCATTGATTCTTCAATTCTACATTTTACTTTGGTGTAATTTTGTATAATTGTGTGACACAACCATTATATGTAGTAATGAGTGGTTAATAAGCAGTTACTTGTTAGAATGTAATGTTTATGCCCTTACCATAATAAATGCAATGCAGGGGATTACAGTCATGAAATGACAGGAGCAGAGGGAGGCTCAGGATGACACTGGAAATTTCAGGGCTGTAAACAAACGACCTAAAAATACACAGACATGGGGGTAAGTTGGGGAAAGCCAGTTTTAGGGGTTATAAGGAGAATAACTCCCACCACACTGAATCAAATCACCTTAGCATCTGTGGAGGCAACAGAAGGGTGAGCACAACACTGGAGATAGGTAGATGTTAAGAAGCTTTTGTAAGAATTTTAACTCTTCTTTACCTCTATTATTTGAGAATTTCTTCATATAATAGTGCTCTTTTCTTTTCCTATAATTATTAGATTTGAACCGACTCTTTCATTGGCCTGTCAAGATTTTACCTATGCTGACAACATACTCCTGACTTTGCAAACCATGTTTGCTTCCCTTTTTCCTACAACAAGAATTTGAGGGTAATAATGGCTCCTTGAGGAAAGCCTGCACAATTGACTATTATAAGTAATTTTTGTGTTTCCTGCCCTTCAAAGACTATGCCAGTTTCACTGACTGCTGACAGGATTTCAGGAATAACTTGTGTTTTGATCCTTCTCTTTTTCACCGTTATGCTGCATCACTACAGAGTTTCATACCCTGCTGCCTGCCTGACCAGCTGGAAGCAAAATGTACTTCATTCTGAGCAGGCTATATTTCAGTATGTATGAACCATAATGTAAGCAATATGTGATGGTCAAAAGAGTATCAGCACCAAGGAACAGAAATGTCTGTCCAAAAATCTTTAAACATTAAATTCCATAATCAATCAAACCAGATGGTTTTCAATCTGTGTAAATGAAAAGCACTGAACCATGGGTAAGTGCACAGGTACTAACATCAGTCAGGGAGTTTTGGCCCGTACTCCCACCAGTATTTGGTACCAGCCTTCAGCTGGGTCCCTGGGAACCGTGGCACAGGCATGGTGGGATGATTCTTCTCCCATTGTGAGCAACCTGTATGTGCCTACATCTGAGGGAGTCATCCAGATGCACTGAGTAGAAACTGAGGACTAACAGGAACTTCCAAAATGTGATTTACCTGATTTCTTTGCAACATCCACCTGTGAATGAGATTAATCCTGTCCTGGAAGGGTCCTATGTCACGTCCTTCATATACAGGAAATTTAGACAAATAGTTCACATATAGATAGCTGTGTTATATATATGAGGGTAGATAACTCCCACTGAAGATAAACTTCCATTTGGAAAAGAACACAAAAATGAGTGTGCAGTCCTTTATTACAAGCCATTATTGGAACCCAGAAGCTAGCAGGATTTAGGTGCCTAGTCATGTAATAAAATGGAGATGAATAGTAATAATGAAGATGCACAATTGCTCTTTTCCCAGTACAATAGCAAGTTTAAGATTTATTGCCCTCTTTTGTTCCTTACTATTCATCACTGCCCTTGGGCCACAGGTCCTTCAGGTCACAGATGGATGATGTGTTTATCTGCAATCTCCATTTAAGCAATCAGGCTTCTCAATCTTCTGCCTCCAGAGCTCATGCCCCTTTTTTCACAGCACCTTTCCTGTGCACAGAGGCTCCAGCCAAATATTCTCCTCAAAAAAAACCTCTTCAGAACAGTACACTCAGTACCCCTCAAACATATATTATTTTATTCTTATTTATTCTTTTATTACCTGGAGGAAGAGAAAACAGGCCTGAAATACCCTACAGATAGTTGCATTCACAAATGTATGGTACTTGATTTTAACTCAAAGCAGGTACTGCTTTCTCCCATAGATTTTCCCATAGTCTTAAAATCTGAAATTAAATTAAGCTAGGGAAAACTGAATTAAATGTGGGGTTTAGCATACAGTTTGCCACAGTCTACAGTATTTCAAATGGATACCACGGTACAAGAGTTTTGTGGATTGCCAAGAACGCTTTAATGGTACTCTCAACTGAAAAGCCATTGAAGAGGTGGATGAAAAGGGCATGCTTTATTTCAGCCACTGGTGCATCAAAGCATGGAAGCAGCAAATACTTTCAGTAGCTATTTGTTAGAGTTGAAAGCAAAATAAACTATTCTTTGCTTCTAGGTAGCAATACAGTACCAACAAGAATACTTATAAGAAAAAAAAATAAATATAAAATGGTGCAAACATTAGTAATGCATCATTTGCAGCTGGTAACTTCAGTATCCGCTTCTGTTAAATATCACTTTACCTACAAATAAAGAGTAAGAATGGGCATTTCCTGCCAGCTGTTTAGCACATGCATAATTTCAAAATGAAGAAAGCTGCTGCTAAGGCATCATTCAATTTTGAGAGGTTTACAGCAAAAAATATTTAACCAGAGAACAGTTTCAGCAGGAAATATTTCATAATGTCAGCTTTGAATGAACAGAAACACAGGGGCATGTTCCTGTAAAACGCCTCTCTAATGTTACAGTTGCAAGTATAGCACCATGTTTTGCAGCAGTATTTTTGAACATTTTGTGATGATTTCCCCTGCACATGATGATTTCCCCTTTAAAACTTTTACATTATAGGTGATGAAAATCAAGATGGTGGATACCAGCGGTTCAATACTGTATTTCTGTGCAATTCTGCTGATAGGCAGGGTACACAACAAAATGACCACACTCTAGTTGTATAACATGCACAGTTTATTAAACAAGCACATTAAAGCAATTAGGCACACTAAAGCAAACAAGCACACTAAGTGAATCTGCTATGTATCTATAAATACATAATAAATAAGTACAATAAAGCAAATCAGAAATATATATATAAATACAAAGGAAAACCAGCAATGCATCAAATCATTACTGCATAGAGATAACAGGGATTTAGAAGAAATGTATCACCAATTATCACCTAATCATTATCCAGGCCCACACTTCAAGCTGGGAGGCCCTGTTGCAGCCAATGCCAGGACACTCACCTAATTGGGAAAATTCCTATGCTGTGCATCCTCCCATAGGTGAGGCTTTGGATTCGGCTATAGCAGGGTCCTGCTTTTACACTCGTAGAAAACCAACTGGCTTCATGCCAGATCTGTAATTGTTCACTTTTGTGGTCGTGCAGTTTCTCTTGATCTCACTGTTGTCTGCGCCAAGAGTGTTGGCCCGGTGCCCCGGTGTGGCCAAGTATGAAGGTCATAGAACAGCTGCACCTTTTTGTTTCCTGCTTCCTCCACAAACAGTCACAATGAACATAAACTCAATGAACACATATACTCTACCAAATACACCTTTATGAAAAGCACACTTTGTTACATCTGCCATGAGAGGGAATCAACTCTCTGCTAGGTTCCCATCCACTACAGCAATGCCCTGAAAAGCTTATTGTAGAATCTTAGGGTGAGCACATGACTCAAATACGTTAAAGAAATAATGCACTAAATAAAGGGTAATTGACAACAAAATTAAGAAGTGATTGTAAAGGTGGTGCTTAATTAAGAATGTGAGAGAAAGCAAAAAATGAAATAGGCAAGCAACCAGTGGTTTACAGTAGGTAGCAATATCTTGGTATCACAGTCATTTCAGCAGAATTACACTAAAGCTAATTCTGTTTTTTGTGCAAATGTTTTAAGCATTAAAAGGTGTGAGTATTGCTGAAAGGTTCAGATTTGACAAGAGGCTGAATATGTTGTGGTGGAATAGTGTGTAAAACAAAATTTTATAGATTATGTACACATAAATCAAGAACCTTGTTCTAAAAAATGGTCTTAAGAGTATGTCTTCCAACTCAGTCCATTAATAGGTAGGTACTCTATGGTATTGTTTTCTAAGAGAGTGTATTCCCGTTTCAAAAACTGTGCAAAAATAGTGTACCTCCTCTGCAAAAGAATGTAGTCAGCATACAGATAACTATGCATTCATACTTTCATAGATAAGCTTCAAAGTTAATTTCATTTTACTTGATTTTATATTGAACTTAAAAATAACATTCTAACAGTAAGTTACGAATAATTGACAGCAGAGAGGCAGAGGTGTCACATTGTTTCTCACAGTTCCCTGACTAATATAAGTATTTCCCATTATGTAGGTAGGCCAGAGGTATATTCTATATGAGTAACAACCTTTAGTGTATTTCTCTGCCATGAATGCGACCATCAACTCTTGAAGGTACATGAACTATCTGGAAAACCTCCTGCTTCAGATTAGAACAGCACCTGCACTTGTTACGGCAGCTGACAAAAACAAACACTGTGACTGAAACCAAACCGCAGTGTATCCATCTCCACTGGACAGGAACTCCATTCATTAACACACGACTGTAAGTATCATACAGCTGACTCCGATCTGCAGCAGCTGTGGTTTCCATTAGTCCAGATGAAACCTGGGATGCACTAGGATGATTAACTCATCAGCTAACAAAACCCTGCCTTTTCTGAGTGGATTAAATTTATCAAGTTTACAGAACTGCCTTATACTGGAATATCATGTAAAAACTCCCGATATTATGTATTAATACTCAAAACAGTTAATTTTTATCGAGCTGCCAAAACATGGCCACAGCAGCATAGCCGTTGTATACCTGCATGTCCGTCACCACTGAAATCACGGCTGCTGCAACCCAGCGGCCTCAGGCTTTGGGGTCTCTCACACAGCTGTAAATACAGACGTTTCAGAAAGCCAGACCTCTTTGCAAATGGCTCTGACACAAGCCAACAAAGTCAGGCCACATCGCCTGCAGAGCGCCGCTCCGAGCAGGCCAGAACTAAGGTCTCGGTGCAACCCCTGCAGCACAGAACCCACACCACGCCGGGATGGGATGGGATCGGATCCGATCCGCACCGAACGGCCAACTGCAGTCTCCCCACCGGCGGCCCGATCACCTCTGCCCGGGCTGGGCCTGCGTCCTCCTCACGCCGCGCTCGGCGCTGCCACCGCCACTAACCCACGTGACCGAGGCACTGCCGGTCCGCCCCCCCCGACGGAGGGAGGAGAGGGTAAGCGGGACGGAGCGTCCGCGGGAGCGGGGTGGGTGAAGCGACGGAAGCCGGGCGGGCTCAGAGCGGAGAACAGGGGAGGGGAGCGGCTGGCGCCGTGCTGGAGGAGGGAGGGGGACGGACGTGAGGAGGGGGAGCGTGGCGGTGTGAGGAGCACACATGCCGCGTGTCAGCCGGGCCGCCAGCCCGCGCCAGCCTCTGGTGCCGCCTCTCTGTTCCGCCCCTGCCTCCGCCCGCCGGCGGCCGTTGGGCTGTTGGTGCCCCCCTGTGGAGAGCCCCCTGGGGCGGGGAGAGCCGAGGAGCGCGGCTTGTCCGCCGGTAAGGGGACCCGGGGAGCCGGGATCCCAGCACCGCTGGCCGCAGCGCCGCCTCCCGCTCGGGACGAAGTGAGGCAGGACCCGCTCGGTGGGAGACTGTACTCGCAGCGGGGCTGCAGGAACCGACAGCGGGCGCCTGAGGTGACAGCCCCGTGTCAATCCGCCACCTCTCAGCCGCTGGTTTGTTGGTGCAGGCTCCCTCCCTTGTCCTTCCCTCGCTTACATTACCGAGGTGTTAACTCCCCGGGGAAGGGACTGGAGTAAAAAGTTGTGGCAAAGCTGGTAGTGTGAAGCACTGTTCTCGTCTGTGTATTCTGACCTTCAGTGGTGATGAAGGGAGGAACTAGCTGCCACGCAGCAAAGTGGAAGTGAGGAAGCAGAACACTTGTGTAGGAGGGAACAGGGCTTGAAAGTGAATTGTGGTGTGCTCGTCAGTTCATTTGCGTGTTGTCTGCGCCTGGAGCTTCTCTACAGTGTTCTTGGTCCTGGACTGGAAGCAGTTCTTATTTGGCATTTTCCTGCTTTATTAAGCTTGCATCAGGTCTTGTATTTGCCCTGTGAGGACTACAGTTAATGACTATTTTCTGGAGTGGCATTGCTGTTACCTTACATCCTGGTCATCTGAGAGATAAATTATTATTTTAGTTCATAGCGATACAACTTACCTTGAAGTGGCTGCTTTTCCATGTCTGGTACTAGTCTTTTTTCCTATTCTTAATCTAATGCTTCTCTGTGTAAATGCCACGATGCTTGAAGCTGAAGAGATTCAGCAGTTCCTAGACATGTCTGGTGTGCTTAATGTTTTTAAGGAAAATTGATCTTTTTTTTGAAGTAATGATTATCTTAGAAAAACTCCAGCTGAACACCAAGTAGGCCCTAACCTCGTAATACCTTTTAATTAGCCAGTATTCCATTCTGATTTTTTTTTAATTGTATCATTGCTGTGCCTTTAAACTGGAATTAATTGAGTACATTGGGATACCACAAGAGGAGAGATGTGACCTGGGAAAGGTGCTTTATGTCTCTCTAGATAACACATTTTTATTTTCTCTTTCTCCTCAAATACCATATGTTACACATAGTTGTTAGTTGCTCAGCTAGGAAGAAAATAGGAATTGGCTTCCAAGCATAATCTGCTGCCAAATAAAACCGCTTGGGGGATTTCAGGTTAGATGAAATAATTTTTCAGGAAAACTTCAGAATTAGACTTGGCTTTTCCAATAGTAAGTTTTGTAGCTGAATCCACATGCACTTTGTAAAAAAGAAAAAAATAACGTTTTAAACTATTATGACTGGGAGATTTCTAGGAGCCTTCAATTTCTTTTACTTTTAAAATTAATGATTATTGTGTTAACTTGTGTTTCATTACCATAATAAATTTGCTCCTGGAATTGATGGGAGATAGCTTTATACATGGGATAGTGGTATCCACATCCATGAGAATAATATTTGGACCATGTTGAATAACAAATTTAAGATTCAAATGGTTTCACAGTCACAGAATTTTCTGTTGAGATTCTTATAATTTGACCATTGTGACACAGATTCCAGCTATTTCTGGAATACCTGGATCCTTATGCTTACATTTTAGCTGCTTTGTTTATTCTTAGGACACGAAAAATTGATATGATAGTTGAAGTTGCCACAAATCCCAGACTCAAAATCAATATGGTGGTGAATGGTTTTCACAGTGGATGCTAGGTACGCTCTTAGAAAGTCCCACAGTGACCTCTAATGTTCAAGGATAAAACCCGGGTTGTTGAAGTTATTTTTCATTTATTAAATACATTCTCTCTATTATTTCTTTTGGAATTATTTATTCATGCCATAATATTGTCAGTTATTATCCTGTCCTTATGTACTCAATGCATAGTTGCATACTTGAAAGATTTGTAGCAAAGAAGCTTGTTTCTTGTGTTCATTTCTTCTTGTATTAAGTTTATTTTCATTGGGCTAAAAGAAACTTTCCTGTTCTGTGATAAACTTACTTGTCCTTACTTCAAATGCAGAAACTTCAAGAATAGTTTGTGTCTGACAATATTCATGTTTTGAACTGAATGTGTTATTCTTGGACCACTTAATTGGATGATATAGGAATACTTAATGTTCCGTGTTTTGATTAAAACTGAGTATTTCCTCCCCTTCCTTTTTTCGTTTGCTTGTTTGTTTTTTTGGTTTTCGCCAAGTTTGATTCTGGATAGCCACAATAAGCATGACAGTTCCATGGTACTTGAAATGATCCAGAGAGCTGCCTAGATAAATGTGCAAATGAATGAAAAAATCAAAGGTTATGCTATGATTTACTGTAAATATAATTTATGAATTTAGTGAGTTTGGAAGCAACACCTCATTTATGCAGTAAGCTTGAGACCAAAACATAACAGCAGCTGGTAGTTGTTTGTAAAGGGCACTTCAAATCAATTTATAAAATTAACTTGCTTTGCGTGCCCTGAATCTTTAAGATGAAAGGCAACATAACTTTCAGTTTCAAGAAGCTAAATGTGTTATATTATTCACTTAAGTGTGTTCCAAAATTGATGTAATTTGGTACTTTTCTTTGTGTACAATATATATTGATGACTACTTTCTTTGAAGATACAGAAATATGCATTTAAAAAATTGCTGTATCTTTTACGTTAGAACAGCTGGTACTCTGCCAGTCACCTGTGCGATAGTGCTTGAAAACTTTGAATTATGCTCTGAAAATATTTGATTTATAAAAATTACTAATATTTTTTTTTTTTTTTTACAAAAGTGGTTGTATTGCTGTTCCTTTTCTTGACTGCTTATATGCATAAAATGGAATCCTGAATAACTTGTCAGAACTGAGGGGTGGCTGATTACTCTCCATTGTGAAATAGTTGTTACTTTAATTTCTGAGGATAACTTTCATCTGCGTTTGCATTTTCTTCAATTTTTGCTTTATGTTTGAAGAGTGAAATGTTTTGTTTGGAAATATAAAATTGTCCATGAGGGTAAAATTGTTGTCCTTGGGACATAAAATGAATTTGTAAGAATAAGCTATATGAATTTCTTTCCAGTTGCAGCCAACATGTGAACTCAGCCTTTGTACATGAGGCAGATCCCAGTGATGGGATGTAGTAATATTAGGGGACAAAGTGACTGACCTCAGAGAAACAGAACAGCAGAGCATTACAGACCACATGAGTGGTTACTGAAACTACTGATCATGTTAGGATTTTCTGCTACAATGGTACAACAGTCGTTTCCATGATGCATGACATTTCCAAACTCACAACAGAGTAGTATTCCTTAATGGCAGTGTGCCAGGGTGGGAGGGAATACAGGGAGACTAATATGGTGGAAGAACAAACACTGTGAGGAAAACCTGTGTGTAGGGTATAAATAGAATCATATAATAATTAGGGTTGGAAAGGACCTTAAGATTATCTAGTCCCAACCTCCATGAATGGAATAGAAATATCACACTATGGTGGAAAATACCAGGATGGAGTTGTCTTTATGGAAGGATAAATGTGAGCTCCTTCTGGAACTAGACAGTATTTTTAAACAAAAACTTAAATGGACTGATGTATTTTGATTATTTTGAACTGAAAACTATTGTAGACCAATGTATATTGGTCTTTCTGTTGCATTCATCACCATCATAACTGCGCATCAGCTAGTACCTGGATAAATTTATATGACATAAATTAGCTTACTAAAAAGTCTGCACACTTGTACCCTTACAAAAAACACTGTACTCTGAAAGTTCTTGAAATATACAACTAAGTGGGAAGTGAGGGTCAGGCATTATGGCAGTAGTTCGCTCTGGCCTTGTCTCATGAAAGATTGCAGAAGAGGCACGTGTTAAAAAGATCACATAGATTCTGATACTGAGCAGCATCCTCATCACAATTGTTAGACGAGGTATACCCTTGTCTTCAAGTTGCAGCAGTCCTACTTAAAACGAAAGCTTTTGTGCTCAATTTTGTGTTTCATAGGTTGCAGTGGAATTGGGCTCACTCATGTGATTTGGTATTTTCTGTTATGCAAGTCTTCCTTCTTTTCAAACCATGTATTCCAGAATTCTAGTGTGATGTCATTGATTTATAGAAAAATGTGTATTGTGATTGACAGAGAAATTGGTTATTTCAATAAATTATGAAGCTGTTTATCGTGTAGTTAGTAATTTTTGAACTAGATCTAATGGGTCCTTTCAAACTAACATGGCAGCCTTGGCTGGGTATTTGTTTTGCATATAGGCTGTAATTCCCTCTGTCCTGTTCCCTTGCATGCCTTCATGTAGATGCACATCAGGGGCCATTTTATTTCCTTTGTGGATGGCTGCTAATGCCTTGTTTTTACAGCTATATTTCCTATCATGCTTCTATGGGTAATTTTTAAGTACCTAGATTTGCAAATATATTGTAACCTGGGGCTTTCTGAATGTTACTTGATGATTTTTCTGCAGGCTGTTTGATAAACAGTGTCTTCTAATGTGCACACAAGTGTAGGAAAAAATAAACATTTTATACATAGAGAGCTATCTAAATAGCATCTCTGCTCCATATGTTGTAGTACCCACGAGAGGCTCATTATAATCCCTGGACCTTTTGTGCACCAAATACTTCAGTCCAGATAATGCTGTGCTCCATCTGCCTTAATCTCTGAGCTGCACAATGTGAAATTCTTAATGCTTTGACCTGCTATATGCTAGCATTTTTGATCTTGGATTTTTCTTGTCTATGTTGCCATTTCAAGCAAGTTTTCAAGGTTGCTGCTTTGCAGTTTGTCAGTTCTACTTAATTATTTGTTTTGTGTTTTTTGTTTTTTTTTTTTTTTTCTTTTTTATCCTAACCCAGGTGTAATTTACAAATGCTGAAAGGTGTATACATCTCCAAATTATTTTTCTATGTTTTATGTGTTTGATTTTATTGCACCATCTTTAAAGTGGTGTTGTTTGTTGATCTTTTTTCAAGGTGTTCCCTGACTGGGCAGAGATCCAGAAATATGTGTTGGTGAAATTACTGTTTTTGTTTTTTTTTTTGAGCAAAGAATCCTTCATTTGCTTTATTGACATGCATTTAAACCTGCTGTCAGCATAAACCAGGCACTGCACTGGATTTCAGATTTTCACTCTGGAAACATGATGCTTTTAAAATCCACAGTTATCTTGTAAATCTTTTGAATTTTACATACCAGAGAGCTCCACACAGTATCATTAAACACTGATAATTCAGAGATCTTGTTTTTGGAAAGCATTTAGACCAACTGTTACTGATTTATTATTTAGATGAATTTACAATTTTAAAATAGTATATATGATGACTATCTTTTTATGTTTATATACAAGGAGCAGGCCTGCTCAGTTTGTGTCCTGGGGAAAAGCTGTCCTTTTTTTTGTGGGAGATGGGGAACCAGGAAGCTTCCAGAATGTAGCATGTGACTGGAACTGAAGAATTTATCTTGGTATGGATGGAAAATAAAACCAGTGGTTTGACCAGTTGCCTAGTAGAGGGAGGAAGGTAAGAAAGAACAAAAATAAATTGAGGCATCTAGCGAAGTCACCACAACAGGAGTTGTTGTCTTTGGTGGCTTTGCAAATTGATTGCTTGTAGGGGTTCTGCTAGTGTTTTTTTTCCCCTCATCTTTATTGATACTGTGCCTTGTAATACTGCATGTGTCCAAAACCGGAGAAGCAGGACCTGAACTCCCACCTTTCTTCACAGCTGCTTAATGCTCCTGGTGTTGCCTGGGTCCAGTGATGTACTGAGAATGTACTATTTTGTAGTAACTGTTTTAACCTGACTGCTAGATTCTGTGTCACTATTAATTAGCTTGTAGTTCCAGGAGCATATGGTTGGTCTCCTGTGGATTGTCTGACCAGTTACTTCAGATACTAGATTTATTTCTTTTTTAGATACCAGCATAGGGCCCTTGCAAGAAGTTTATAACAAGATTTGTCAATGGATTTAGTAGAAGGAATGGAGTGAACATTCATAGGTTTGATTATGAGGAATTTAAAGAGCTAGTAAATTAATCTGATTTCTTTAAAGTTTCAACAATATTTCCTAAATCAGTCATATTGTGATACATCTGACAGGTAGTGTCTTTCAGCTCAAAAAGTGACTGTAAGAGAACATGGTAGATATGCTTGTGGGCAAGATCTCAAAATTGTCTTTTCAGGCTGACATTGTTGTCAAAGTGGAGGAGGTCTGAGATGACAGACCTCCTAGCAGAGTAGGATTCCAGCCAGAAAACTCAAGAGGCAACATTCAGAATCAGTAGGTTGAGAAAAAGGTTGTTGAGGTGTATGAAAGATATAGTTTGTTAAACAGTAGACAAACCTGTGCTTAGTTCCTTTCTGTGGATTGGTACCAATAACGAGTTTTTAAACGATAAGCTGAAAGTAAATCATTTTAACATTTGTCTTGAACTGATGAGGTTTTTGTTCTGTTCCACAACCTATTTCGTATTCTCTGTGAAAGCTGCTGACGCAAACTGAAAATGTTTCATGAAATGTGCAGGAAGAAAATATACTCAAATTACAAGTGTTAAGTACACTTTTTACTAGTTAAACTTATGTTATGAGCAACGGTTACAGATGATGGTGAAGCATTTCCACTTAACACCCTCCCCCCAAAAAAATCCCACCAAAACCAAACAACCAAAAAAACCCAAACAAAAAAAAAATTAAAACCTTGTCAAGGTGAATGTCAGAAGTAATAGTAAAGTTGTTCCTGTCTTTTAGAAGACAGATCTTGTCATTGCAAGTCTATTAATACTCAGAAAGAATTTTATTGAGGAATATGATGATGGCTTACTTTGTAGAACTAAGTTTCCTCTCTTCAGCATAATGCTTTATGGAATTAAGAAGTCATATCTGTGACAGAAATACTGCTTTCAATACTGTTGCATCAGCATGATATGAATTTGTATTTTGCATACAAATAGTTCATCACTTCCATATTGCTGAAAATGCAACAAAGAAAAATTATTATACTGTGAAATTTTAAATATTGTGTTTGTAAGAGGATTGAATGAATCTGCATGTATTTATGTTTTCCATTATTTTGTTTGAAAAACAGTGCTGTGTTCTTTAATCACATCGAAAGACTCAAGTTCAGGGCACAGTCTGTTTTTTATTGTTACTGTCGGTCAGAGTTAGAATGTGACAGAGAGAGCAGGGACTCCACAGACTGATCGTGTATGAAGACTACCATTAGTCTACTATCATTAGATGGAAGCAACAGTTTAAATTGGATTTGCCGGTAGGTGAAGGGCAGCATTTCTTATGATGAAACTGCAATTACATAAAATAGTCTGTACCTTTGCAGCAGTACCTGGATACTCAGCTTGCTTTTCAGAGGTATAACTAATAAGATCAAACAGCTTGTGTTTTAGAGTACTTTGTAGGTATTTTTCAAGGATATTCAGTGGTTCAGGGCTAAATTAATAGATGGGAAATAGTGAGTTGGAGTGGAATACTCCAACTCATGTGTCCCGTGTGTCATTACTTAGCTGCCCAGCTTCATAAAATGCTTTCAACCTTCTGATGGAGTAGTGAGCAGGGAGTTCTGTGTGTCCCTATGATATACGTGACAATTTGAATTGGTTTTAGATGTTTGCAGTTACCACAAGTGTGGAAATGATGTGTTTATGCATTTTTGTGCATTATGATATTGAACAAAGAAATGGCGATGTTTTGCAGATAGTCTTTCCTTACATAACACAATACATATTTGGGGGTCACTAATTACCAGTGTATGGAAATAAAATTATTTACAGGATTTCTGTTGTAAACTCCAACTGACTGCTCTGTAATAGGGTATTTCAATCTAGTTGATTTTTAATCCCCTCAACACCTGAAATGCATAGTTAGATATTGTCTGGTTATATCAGTTTGCTTCTTGCTTAGCTGAACTGTTATCAAGTCATTTTTATCAAGTACTTCTGCTAGTACAGGATCACAAGAAATGGCCAAATTAGCTAAAGGGTAAATGAGTGTCAAGTATCAAGAAAAGCTGATGAAGATTTCTGTTCTGTTTCATTTTTGTGTACAAATTCTAACACACACCCTCCACAGACACCACCCCACCCCGTGTATACTGGGAGAATGTAACAGTTAATAGAATTAATTTATCTTTAATGCTCCTTGTTGGATTGCTACAATGTTGTGTTGTTACTCAAAATTTGGTTTATAACAAGTTTGTGTTTTTTCCTTTGTATTTTTCAGATTATGGCCCAGGCTCAAGGACTGGGGAAGAGATACATTAAAGCCTTTTTCAAAGGTTTCTTTGTTGCTGTTCCCATAACGGTGACTTTCCTGGATAGAGTTGCCTGCGTAGCAAGGGTGGAAGGAGCATCAATGCAGGTATTGCTGGAAATGTCCTTTGTCTCTCAGGAAATTTAAAAGAGAACATCTGCTGGTAATAGTAAAGTGGAATAGCAGTCTTTTCCTCCATTGTTATTAAATGACCACATTGTATTATGGAATAGTTTGATTTTGTTAAACTAATACTTTTATGATATGAAAAGGTTTTGAGAAGAAAACTTGCCAAAATTTTCTCTCAGGAAAAGGAAAAAAAATATATATGTATAAGTAGTGATAAAGATGTATTTTTTTTGTATTTTCCTAGTCATTTAGCAGTCATCTAGTCTTTGGTTATTCTGAATGTTTGTAAAATGTAAGAAAATAAATATAAATAGGCTGTGTAACATTTCAAAGATAAATACTCATGATAGTAAACAGCTACTTTGTTTCTTCTGTTATTTGGACTTGAAAAATATATATTGTGATGCAGTTAGCCAATTTTTATGTTGTTACTCTGCATCTTAGATCATACACACTGTGTATTGCCTGCGTCACCACTGATTATTTTGTTCCAACAGTGCAACATTCCAATTAGCAGAGACTAAGGATTTGATTCTTGGATGCCAAGTCCTCTTTCCTGATTATTTAAGTAAGCTCAGAACCTTAAAGAGAGGCTTCACAGCAGTCAAGACCAGCTGCTGGAGTTTGAATTGTGCAGCATTTACACAGACAAAACTTGGGCTGGAACATGGGCTTGGCTGATGTGTGCTTAATGCTGTAAAAAGCATGTGGTGCGGAAGAGGGAAGGCAAGGTGGCTTTTTGCCTTTTGTTACAGTTTGTAATCTGGTGTGTAGCCTCTGTCAAGAAACCACAGCTGATCTAGAAGGCAGTACTCACCTCAACAGGGACAAAAGTAAAATCATTGTACTCCAGTAATTCTACAATCCAAGACCAGAAGTAAGTTACCTTTGCCCTCTTCATGCATGTTATTCTGAATATCATTGATGACCAATCAAAGGTAGGAGAATTTCAGGTTTCACAGTTGCAGAGCCAGAAATTTGCTCTAGAAAGGAGGAATGGGAAACTGGAGAAAATGATTTCATACTCTTTTTTTACTATCTTCAGACAGGAGAAACTGAAATACATATCAACATCTAGATAGTGCAAAGTAAGCCAGACAAATAGAACTTCCCGTTCTCTCACCTTTTTTTGCCTTTGTTGGGATCTAGAGCCGCATACAACACTCAAGATGCAGATGCATTTTGGCTTTTATGGGTTTTTTTGGGTGTTTTTGTGTGTTTGGATTTTTTTGTGTGTGTGTTTTGTTTGGTTTGTGCATGTGTGTTTGTTTTCTACTAGTGAGCATGAGCTGAGCATTTAATTTTTGAGCAGTGGTTTTTATTTGTGTGCCCCATTGCCTTTCAATGTTTGGTCTTTTCTGCCCCTGCCGTAGTGTTCTGTTGTCTATTCTTGTTTGGCTAGTTTAGCCTTAGTAGCTGGAAAAAAAAATTCTACTCCATAAGTCTGTTAAGCTCCTCTGGTCAAGACCAGAGTTTTAGATTTCCTTTGAAGTCTAAGTCTTATGTGTTTGGGAGCACCCTCGTATTGTTCTGGGGTGTTGCGTTTGTACTCACTTGAAGAACATATAGTTAAATGTTGCTTATCCATGAAAGATTTGCAAAACACTACAGTTATTTGGTCAGTTACTCAACCTGACAAAGAAGGATATGCAATCTGTAGTGGCTAGGGAAAGCAATATATAGGCACTGGGTGATAAAAATCTAAGCTTTTCCCTTGATGTGTTTTTTGACTAAACTTTCCTTCTGTTGATTGAAGTATGGCTAGCTTTGAAAGCTGACATTTCTAACTTCACTGACATCTCAGTGTCTGTAAAATTCTTTTTCTGGTTTTATTTTGCACTGCAGCACTGAAATAGAAGTTTGTTTTAAACTTCTATGAATATGGAGATTTTTCAGACTACAAAAAGCCTCTTTCATAGTGCTTTCGATTAAACACTAATAACCTTGCCAAGATTTAGTAGACACCTAACTAAGTCTGACAGGGGCATAATTATAAGGAATATATCCCTCTTGCAGAGTAGCTTGAAGGAGTACTGGTCATCACATCACAATTCCATTTATTTACTCTTTTCTTTGGAGTGATCTATGTTGAATGTATCTGAAAGCTATGAGTATGAGGAAGAGTACAGTTCAGTCAGCATCCATCAATTGCGTGCTTCCAATGATATCTTATTGTCTCAATTTGAAGGTATCATGGTATGATTCCCAAGAATTTGTTTGTAATAGAACTCTAAAATGTCTAGCTGCTTTGTGTACTCATCATTTTGGCTCCTGCTGAGCCTGAAATTAAAAGTTCTGACAAGAAGCAAGGAATAAATCTCCGTCGTGCTCTCTCTCCTACTCTTGTTCTCTGTTGTGTGCTGTCTCTCCCCCCTCACTTTCTCCTTTTGTTTTGGACCAGCCTTACTGCTGCTTGATAGTTACTGACGATGATAATACTTTTTGACACCTTGGCAAGCACACTGAATAAAGCTTCTAATGTGAATACAAATTTTCTGATTTATTCCCAATCAATTAAGACAGACTTCATGCATTTCATTGTCTCAAACTGATCTTGTGTTTCTGCAGTGCCACCTGTCATAATTTTCACTTGTGCTGACTCTAACCTATAGGGAATAACAGTGAACTATTGCAGTTTATAATTTTAACAGTTTTTGTTTCATTGCTTCCTCCCCCCCAAATTACCTTTTTGTTGTGTTGTTTTTCTTCAGTTTGTTTATTTTGTATTTTTTCATCCCTACGTGAGATGGCTTTGTTTCTTAGAATATAACAGATTATTGTGCTCATCTAGCATTTTGTTAATAGTGGGTTTCAAGTGAGTTGTAATCTGGTTTTAACATTGAATGCAAATGACACAAATAACTGGTAGCATGATTTCTTAATTGGCTGTTGTGGATTTTTTGTAAGTCCTCTTGTATTGCTGGATGTATACATTAAAATGTATGTCATATGGATGATGTTCTTTTCTATTGAGTTTCATTGCTTCTCTGGTATTGTGAACTTTTTTTACAAAATGATATGGAAGAGGGAACCCCACAATAGATATGTAAATCTGTAAATCCATTAAATCAAATGGACTGTTTTCAAGTGAGATGGAAGATGACAGCGTTAAGTGCAACTTTGTATACAAGTTCTATTGCAAACAATTTAATGCCAAGGATTATAACAAGTAGCCTGACTAGCGATCTCTGACGAAGCACACTTATTATAGCAGCAAACATTATTGAATGTTCTATTCCATTATGCATAATAGCAGTTGTAATTATTCTGTGGCAGTTTCTCCTAACTTTATTATTAGGATTACTGTACCTAAGCCTGTGTGCTCGTGTGGAAATTCTTCTCCCCAAGCTATAAGCAAATAAGTTGTGACCTTCTGGTATTCACTAGCAGCATAACAACTATCAAGTTAATCATTATTTATAGTAAAAGGGCATGCTTTTACCCTTCTACTTATGGAACCTTATGTCCTGTGAAGCTTCATCATATGGCTCAGGATCTCAATTTGCATGCTTTTAGTGTTAAATTAGTTAGTAATTGGAAAGAGTGAATGTTTTGTGACTTTTACACCATAGTTCTAAATTAAGACCTATGTGTCTCGTTTGCATCAGGCTATTATGCCAAGAACTTGGGCAAACAAGTTACAATGTTTTGAGCTAGAAGGAAAAAGAAGCCCCTGTATTTTCTTATACAAATACAGAGCCATTGTGAGCCAGTTTGTTGACTGCTTTTATGAAAGCTTGGTATTTTTTTGCCATACTGGAGACCTTACTACTGATAAAAATGCCATGGGGACTAGGTTTGTTTCTGAACATACATCATTAAATACTGTCCATGCATCTTGTTGTGGGAGCGCAATTTATGTTATTTATGTTAGAGAATGACTTGCTGATGTAAAAAGTTGTCTCGTTCTAGTTTTCCTTACACATCTACCAAAATAATATTTTTGTCTGGGTATTTTGAATATGTCATGTTGTTTTGTAAGAAAGAAAAAAAATTCTCTAAGTTGCCTTATTTCTCAGCAATATAATTCTGATATGTAATGAGTGGGAGATCCACTCTATGTCAAAACCGCATGAGCAATATATTCTTAAAAATAGCAAGCAATATGGTAATACATTTAGAGTGTTCTAAATTAAAAAGATTATGCAATATTTAGAAGTATTTAAACTCTAAAGCATTTCCTTTGTTTAAATACAGAAAACAGTATGACTCAATGGGGTAATGCAACGAAGGCAATACTGTACCTGGTGTATATTTCTGTAAGATGAAATTGATACAAGTTTAGTTGAGAGGGAATGTGTGTGAACACTCATGTAAATCTCTTCTAAGTATCAGCTACAAAATACATTATCTTTTGAGGGAATAGATTTAGAATTTCCATTTGTTTTGACCACCTTTTTCTGACCTTGAAGTACTCAAGCTGCTTTGAGTACCAAGCAGTTTGCTTTGCAAGAATATACTATACATGTGGTTCCTGTTTTGTAAGATCAGCCTCTTTTGTATTTAGTATCGCTGTTAGGTTCTGGTCCGTATGCACCTGCATTTGGTAAAATAAGTATGATTGCAAATTGTTTCTGAATTTGTGTGTAAATAATTTGTATGTAAAGATAATATCCTTTAGTGGGAGATGCTATGAAGGTGGAAAATAACTCTGGAAAATCCTGATTAAAAAAAATAATAAAATATTTGGTAATTAGCTTCTGGTTTTCATTTTTTTTTTGGCTCTTGCAATGCACAGGCTCTAGTAGATAAAATAACAATGAGTGTTAATATATTTATAGTTTAGACTTGGACCATATTTCTGAATGCTAGAGGTGATCTGCTTTGAGCAGACTTACTTGACTGGAAATTTTCCTTTTAGTCCATAACTAGCCTTGTTTGCTGTTTAACTAAACATATCATGTATCCTGTTACACAAGGCCTACATTCACTGGCAGTGTCAATATATGCTGTAGGTTTGGTTTTTCACTTTGCAAAGGGTGCTGAGATTAGTATTGTTACAAGTATGTGTTTCACTTTTAGTTGTTCAGCTTGTACAAGTAGTAAGAGGTCTGTGGAAAACTTGCTTTTTCTGGGAATTAGTGGTTTTGGTTTTCCTTTGGTTTTAATGTATGCAGTAAAGGCAATCACTTCATCAGGCTTGTCCTAAGTATGTATCCTGTGTGACTTGATTTACATGCAGTAGTGCACTGAAAGATGTAAACTACAGTTTTAATAAATTAGTGACATTTAACGTGGCATTTAATAAAGAAATATATTTCCCAGAATACATGGTCCTTTTATAGTAAGTGAGTACATTTTTACTGGTTTAATGGATTTCACCTGCTGATGGAATGAGAGGTAGGTAGAAGACTCACAGAGGAAATGTACATCTAAAGCATTTTTTCCCTCTTCTCTCTCAGCCTTCTTTGAATCCTGGGGGAAGACAAGCATCTGATGTAGTGCTCTTAAACCACTGGAGCATTCGAAATTATGATGTACAGCGTGGGGACATTGTGTCACTGGTGTAAGTGATTTTGCATACGTTTTCATACAGACTTATACAAATGTTGAGCTATCAGTATTTAATATTTAATCTAGAAAACTGTACATGTACATATGAGTAAGGAACATGACATTTTAATAATGCATTATTGCTATTCCTATGATCAGTTTTCAAAACTCAGATGTTCAAAGAATGCATTACCAAGTTTTCACTGGAAAGGAATGCTGTGTAAGACGATACAGTATATATGTGTATCAAAACTGCCAAGAAAAAATTGCTGCAGGATAAAAAGAGAAAATAGATAAAACGTTATATGGCTTAATGGAGTATACTTTTAAGGTTGTTTGGCTATGTGTGCATATTTGTGAGAAAAACAATGTTTCTTTAGTAATTAATATTTTTTTTCTTTTTTAATGGAGAAATCTGAGTACTGCACAAAATTTTAACTAAGATAACATGACTTCAACTGTCTCCATGAAGGACAAATGTAGTAAGAAAAAAACCCCACGAAAGTTTTACAATTATAATGGGGAGGTCTATGTATCAAGCCAAAAGGTGGCAGTGTTTCGCTGTTGAAGGTATACGGCACTAACGAAACTCCGTTTCAGCCTTCATGTAATATAGAAATGGAATGTCAAAGTGAGCATAACTGACACAATGATATAATACATACTAATACTACATGCTTGGATAGTTTTAAGCTTAAGGTTTTAGTTTTGTAAGTGAAATGCACAATATGTAGTTTATGACAGAACTGTCTTTGGAAGCTGTGTTATCTGGCTTCCTTTTTGTCATACATCACCTTTAATTGTCCCATTTTTTGTTGCTTACCTCTTCACTGTGGTGGTAATTCATATGACAGTTTTCACTACTAGCTCTTAAAGCAAACCTTCCCATGTAGTCTTCTTTTATTAGAAACTTAAAATAAATTTTATGGTCTGTCTTACTCTCTGGCATATAAGAATTTCTGTAAGTTGTCCAGAGACAAATATAAATTTATTCATATTTGAACATCTAATACTGCAGAACGACTCCAATTGCAGGTCGCTTAATGACTGCTTGTAAAATTTGATTCAACCTGTGTGTGCATTCCTCTATTCAAGTCATGCTCTGTGATTGTTTAAAGCAGTGAATGTAACTGGTTGGTAATTATTAGACTGAACAGAAGATGAGCATGTTGTCTGATCAGAAAACAGAATGAATAGTTTCAGTATACTTCTTGAAGGTTTGTGGTACCATCTGAGCCATCTGGATTGATTGATTGCTTTCACTTTGCTATATGTTTGGCAAGATAAGTAATATTTTAGATTCTGTGGTTTCTTTGTATGCTATGAAAATTTTGCCCGTTAGGATGGAGCTTAGGTACACCCACATGGAGGAAGTCCAGTTTAGGGAATTGAATAATCGGACTAGAGAATTCAAAAACACTTTAAGTACAATACAAAGGAAGTTAAACAATGTAAAAATAATAGTTTTGATACAGAAGTATTGAAAGATATTTTGTACATCAGTAACTTTTAAGTTGTTAAATATTTCATGATAAGGGTTTGTTACAAGCTTTTGTTAAAAGTTTTTGGTTTTGGTGTAAGGACTTGCAGGATACAGTATCTGGATGTGATTTTGTACCCATGTGTGTTGTTTTAGGCTTAACTTTTGGCACAAGAGGCTTTTATTGTGTAAGCACGTTATTTTTGTCCTTTTGATTATTTACGTATGATTTCTGTAATTCGCTAGTGCATAAATATCCTACATATATGCATGAATTTTACCCAGTGGTTCTCTGAGGATTTGGCTGATTCAGGCAAGGCGTGAATGGGAAGGGCCAGTCTTCTGTCAGCTGCTGCTTTTTCTGTTCCTGTCAAATTCAGATGAGAAAGTGTTGGTGTGACTGAGATAGGCAGATGGATATGTAAACCTTCTTATATATCCTACTTGGCTGTTTAACATTTATCTACTGTCTCATCTTTGCCAAGTCATAATAGAAAATAGCTATGAGGTTGTTTGAGGGTGATCTGCTAAATAAGAGCTAAGGTCAAATATTACTTCATGGCAGCTTGACCATGGCCATCTTGACTTTCTCCATACTATTAGAAATACTGTCATTCTGAATGGGTGCTGTTTCTATTAGTACTCTTAAAAGGGATTGTTGAGATACCAGCTGGCAAAGTCCAGTGTAAGTGTATGGCCAACAACCAAATCTTGGAGTATAGAGCTGAATTAGTCTTAGTGGCCCTGGATGCCCCAAGAGAGGATCAGTCAGCCTGTCATTATGCTTGTGATACTGCTTGCAGATCCAAAAGTTGTTCCCATCATCCAGTCTTGTTCTTGATGAACAGATACATATTTATTTGCTGACTTTACTTACAATGAGCATCCTGTCCCCAAATGGTTGTTGGAGCTTTTGCCTGGTTAAGGTGTTAAATGAAGACTGCATGTTTATGGAGACATGTCATGTGGCTCTGTCATACCTGTCTCTGCATCTGATGTACATGTAACTATGCATCACAACCACATCTGTGAAATTAATTGCTGTGTGCACACATGTACATATACCTGGTTTTGACACAATATCTAGAATGGTGTTAGCCCTTAAAAGTATAAAATCAGATAAAATCAAAGGAGAGAATAAGTTGGTAGAAAGGAATGATTTGTTTATGCACAGCTTAGTGTTTTACAAATAGTTAAATTTTACCTCAGCTTTTTAGAAGATGTCTTAACATTTTGCCTTTTAGTTTGAACTCATCCTGATTGATTACCAGCATTAAGAGAGTTCAGTGTTACATGTTAGAACTTTTGAACTCAAAATTTTAAGTTGATTCAAAATGAAGAGAAATTAGTATCCTTAATTCAATCCCTTGCTTGAGTGCCTAATTTAGATACTACTATATTACTGGAATTTAATAAATTAAAGATCAAAACAGGAATTTTTTTTTCAGTAAATTAAATAATTTCCATTATTGCGTGTTCTAAAATACTACCTGAGTTGCTCTAAACAGATGCAAAAAAAGAAGTGTTTTGTTGTTTTTTTTTGTTTGTTTCAAAGAGAGAACATAAGTTGTCACACATGAGGTCATCTTTAAAAGAGAAATGAGTGCATATTTTTGCCAGGCTGACCTTGATCTTTCAATAAATTTTGTGGTGAAACAGGCATTTTGTTCTGTAAGAGCTCTGCTGAGGTAATACCAACAGTTATGTAGAACTTGTATCAAATATTGCAGAATGAGTTATGAGCAGGCTTCTCCCAGCTGGTTTTACTCTGTAAAGCTTGAGTGCCAACAGCATTGTAGATGTAGCAGTACGTATCTCACTGTGGGCTGTACAGCTCACTCAGGTCCTTGAGAGTATATACTGCAAGTGGAGTTCCTGATACTAATGCAACTAGTGCTCTTCCACCGTGTATTAATGGATATTTTTGCCAATTTATCTGTATGTAATTTGGCTTTAACTGTGTACAAATGCAATCTATAAAAAGATATAGCCAAAGAGTGATTTATAGCTCTACAACTTATTTTGCTTGTCTCTGCTGAAAACTTTGTATTCTGAATGTAAAATTGTACCCTCTTTTTATTACAAAATTCCTGTCTTAATGTAGAAGGCTATAGCAACATGTAAAAGATGCAAAATCAGCATGTGTACGTAGAGTGGGTATTTTATTAATATGACAAAATTTAAGTAAGCTTTTGAAATGAAAGCATGATCGTATTAATTCAGGCATTTATTTTTTTTTATTATTTTTTTGGATGTTTGGACATTGGCTTGGTTTTGGTTTTAGGTTTCTAACCGAGGAGTTAACAGCGCAGTATAAATCGTATTGTTAAATTTTTTGAAAGATAAAATGGTCAAGACTAAATATTCATAGCTACTAATTTTAGGCTTTGGAGGTTGTGTTACTTCTGTAGTAGAGAGATCATCTCCAGGGTGCGACTGAGAGTGAGAACCTGCTTGCTGGGTAGGTTGCTACATGTCCCTTCATTTCTGATGTTGAATATGTACTTATGTGTTAGATAAAAATAGCTACACTAATTTAATCCAATCCAGAAAAAGACTAAGAACCAATGTTGTTTGTTCTCTACATTCAGAATGGTGACATGCTTCCAAAGTTTTGAACTACAATAGCTAAATGAAAATGGGCAGTATATTTAAAAACATTCTTAAAGGTCAGCTATAATAATAAGGAAGCAAATATTTTATATTTTGCCATCTTCTTTTGAGTCCTCAAATAGAAGTGTAATAAAGTACAAGTTTTTACATTGAAAGTCCCTTGACTTTTTTTTTTTTGTTTAAGAAAAACCCCAAATAAAACAAAACCAAAGCACAATTCCTAGTGACTTCTGTCAATCCTTCCTCTGACTGTAAAATTATGTTCAGGCCTTCTGGCAAATTCCCTTACTTGTGGTAACTGCTATGGATTTTCATGTAAGGTTGTGTGTGTTTGAGCTCTGAAAAATCCAGTGGAAATCAGCATTCCTTAAGAAGAATCAAAGTATTGTGTGCAAGATTGCTTCTGTGGCTGTGTTCTGTACTGGTATCTGTCCAGAAATGAGAACTGGAAAAGTTAGTTGCTGTGATAATTTTATATGATGGTTCAACAAGTTTAAGCCAAATCACACAAATCTGAATAATCCAAATTTTAAAGGAATATAGTCCTGTTCAGTTGATGAAAACATAAAAGTTCGCAAATGGTGCAAAGTGAATGCATAATATTCATAAAACAACATTAATTGGAATTTCATTATTAAGACTAGCCTAGTAAAATAAAAAATCAGTAAGAAGGTCCTTATTGAAGGAACTGACTTGAATATGAATCAGTAGTTGTAATTATGAGAAGACTTTCTACCAAATTCTGATGGATGTAACATTGATACTTAATGGTTCTTGCATTATTTTTAGGGAAGCTTCATTTTGACTAAAATACTGAACAAACTTTTACGAATACCTCTGCTTGACCTTCTTAAGCCTTCCAGTTTCTGTTCTATTTTTGTTTGTACTTAGGTCCCTGTACCAAGTCATCTGTCTTCTGGCAGGTAGGACACTGCAAAGGAGGTTGTGCTGACATAGAAGCTAAATAATCACTTTACTTTCCATGCCTCAGTGACCTCAGAAAATCTTTTATTATTCTCTTCTTTTAGCTGTGAAAAAACCCTCATACCTTTTTCTGATAAAAATTTTATATGTAGTTCTACTTTTCTTATCTGTGTTACAGTCTATACTTGGAATAGATATCATACTCTATATGAGTGTGTTAATACTATTGGTCTTCTATTTATAAAGTAAGTAAAATCCATTTTCTAAAGAAAGATTTCAGATACTCTACATTATCCTCAGTTTTATTATGAAGTGTTCAGTATTAGTTTAAGCAGGCAGTTATTGTAATACTGTAGAAACTGAGCACTTGTGGAGGAAAGAAGTTGTATTTAAAGTTACGGTTATTTAATTCAAAGTCTGTGGATATGAGTAGAATGTTTACAAGATTTGATTGCAAGAATCATTGCTGGAGAGAGTCTGGATAGCATCTTTAGGCCAAAAAGTAACATATATGAATGTTAGGGTTTAGAGATTCTTTAGTGGTCAAATTGCAATTTGGAGAGTTAAAAATAAAATATATTTTCTTTTCTAAAAAAGTAACAATGTGGGAGTCAGATGTTGTGGGCTGTTTGTGAAAGAGGTATTACTTGAGAAGACTGCTCCATTTTTGTAAATGGTGCCCATGAGAGCTTGATATTCTGGTTGATTTTGATTTTATTTGCCTTGCTATTGAATTAAATACTTGCTGTTGAATTAAGAAACAAATTGTTCCTTGCAGAATGTTTATTAGAGTATTTATTAGACTTCTACACTGCAAGTTTACTAAACCTGATTTCATTGATTACCGACTTGAGCTAATCAGACAAAAGTGAACATTAAGCTTATATATGTTGTGCTAGCATAAACCAGAATGTGGGCAGTTGATAATTAAGAAAGAAGAATTTATGATTCTATCACAGCAATGTATATCAGATAAAATTATTAAATCTGCATCAGGTACTTGACAGGATTTAAGTGGATCTAGAACCTTGCTATAACATCAGTAATTCTGGCTATAAAAACATATGTTGAGATTTAATAACAGGAGACCATTATCTGAATAGTTTTGTTTTTTTTTTTAATTCTAGTTAGTTTTCCATGAATAAATTTATAGACATCAGTGCAGTTGTCAAATCCTGTTTAACGTGTGAATTCCTATTAGGAAATAGCTTCATCCTACTGACTGTTAATAAGATAATTCCATCAGTTCTTATTTGAGGTATTGCTCTCATAGTGGCTGAAAGGTACAACTTGGAAAAACTGCAAATCACTATCAACATGCCTTTTTTTTTCTTTCACTGCATATAGATTTTGCTTTTCATTTAAAATGCAGCATAAATGATTCAGTTTCAGGTTGTCGTGCAAGGATCAGGGAGTTGGACTCGATGGTCATTATGGGTCCCTTCCACCTTGAGATATTCTATGACTGAGGAACTTGACAAAAAATTAAAATCAGCTGTATAGTCTGTGATTTTTGGTTGAATAAGATTCTTACTGAGATAAGTAGCATAACATTTCATGAAGACATATTCTAGTGAAAATGGAGGGAAGTTACCATCTTGCCAGCCTCAGTACCAGTTCAATAGCATCAAGATTAAAGCATTTCCATATGGGATCATCTACAGACTGTACTCATTGTTCCAAGTATTTTGTTTCTTGGCCCATCTGTATTTACATTGGAATAACTGTGAGTTATGTTGCAACTCAGCTAGATTAGGATGTGAATAAAGTTTTATCTGTATATATATGCATGATTATTTGGAAAGCAAGGAAGATGGGAGAAGAACTGGTTCTGTTGTGATCTTTAAATTGTAAGATGATCAGATAGGGTGTTAGCAGCTAATTAATACATACAGAGGACCTCTGTTCTGCTGACGGAGGACTGTTAACAGTAATTTTTAGTCTCAAAACTGATTTATTAATTCCATTCAGTTACTTTAATCTTTTAGGCATATGAAGAAGAGAAGGGCGGGGGGGGATAAAGCTTCTAACAAACCTTGTTCTAACAAATAAAATAACTTTTAGCTGCTTCTAAAACAAAAGGGGAAAAATGAGAAAAGGGAACTGCATAGAATAAGTTTTTATACTGGTCTAATGATGGACAGTCACAGTATGTTGGGATCCTGGGCCTAAGAGGACAGCTGCTTGAAATGTCACAGAAATTACAGCCATGATTTGGTTGGCTGGAAGGCTGTCCCTGATTCTGTAACTCTCTGCCTTACACTGTCATGGTTGACTGCTGTGTGAATGTCATGTTGAGCAAAAGGAGCTTGAAACCTGCCTTAGTTTAGAAAAATGTCACTTTTACCTTCTGAAATATTTATAATTTAGATGCTAGGAACTTGCTTTGCTTTCAGCAGGATCTGGTGATGTAAATGCTTGCTGCAATGTATATACGGAAAGGTAACCGTGTATTTTTCCTCATTTTTTTTTCTTTAACCTTAAGAAAAGTTGACAGTTCTGATAGGGAAATATTTGATATATTTTTTTTCAGTACATTTCTAGCTGCTGAGAAGTAATTACTAGCTATTTACGGCTGGCATTGCTTGTAGCTACCTAGAGCTAGGAAAGGTTTTACAAGTGAGTGAAATAGGCTGTACAAAGTCATGGGTATTCATATAGTTATCCTTGCACAAAAATATCAAGTGTACTTTTGAGTATGACAGGTATAAATGGACCATAATTTTTGAATGTGTACTCAACCTGCTGAACAGATAGCTTGAAGCTTTAGAGGATTGTTAAACTGAAAATAAAGAGATAGTTTGTTGAAAGTAAAGTAATTTTTTCTTTTCAAGGCAAAGGACTTGAGAAAGCTGATGTACCAGCTATGATTCCTAAAGAAGGTAACATACCAAAGTACTTAAACTTATGTTCCACTGAACTGGTGACATGCTGAGTGCTGAATTGGTGAAATACTAGATTCAGTTTAAGATAAGCTTCTCACAAGATTGAGATCTTACATTTCATATTTCTTTACTTGAGTTGTGAATGATACACATTTTGGGTCTAAAAATGCTGTATTGACTTCTGTTGTGAAGAAGTTGTTCTATACTTAGAAAGGGAGTAATGAAAAATCTTTTTTTGTAGAATAGCTCTGAAGATAAGCTCACATTCTCCATGCAAAACCATTCTCTTTCAAAGATGACCAGTGCCTTAACATCAAGGTTTGCATATTCCAATGTGAAGTTCTGTTTCCTGCAGAAATATGAAAGCTTTAAATGAAAAATATATGTAGGATGTTATAATATGATTCAGGAATGCTTAAAGCCTAGAATACAGAATTTTTTAAGCGATAAAGCTTGCTAATTTAATTCATTTTTTTATTTTTATTTTTTTTAAATCCTGGACATAAGCTATTAAACAAACTAAATTGGTTCTTTAGCTTTTGAGTATGTAAAAGGATACCTAAATACATTTTGCCCTTTAGTACAGTTAGGTTGCTTTTATGTTGTGTACAATCTGGGAAGTACTGAACATTTTATTATACTGATGTTTTATTATACAGGATATTTCATACTATATGTTCTCGGACAAATTATAGTTTAAATAGTGCCACCACTGACTTCATATCTTCTAGTAATAACTTCCCCAAAGCCAGTATAGTCAGTTGTATTATGAGCACCCATAAATATTAACTGCAGGATGTTACTTCTAGGAATCTTTCACTGAACTATACATATGCTGACAAATGAATTCTGCTTACCCATCAAAAATATTTATTTCCAATTTAATTGGTGAAGTTGGAAGAAAAACCACGGGTCTCGACCTGTGCTGAGTATATTGTGACATGAATATTTTTGCATCTAATAAGCAGACTCTTGGCCTTGTTTTCTGGGTTGTGGGTTTTAGTTTTTTGGTGGTTTTTTGTTTTTTTTTTTTTTTTTCCTCTAGCCTGTTAGCAAAGACAAAAGCAAAGGAATGGCAAATTATCAGGTTTAAAATGATAATTAACCTTATCATCACTGTATTTTCTAGGGAAATTATATTAGGCTATATTCATGAATGTAGCATTATTTTTTATGTGGAATCAGCTACAGCTGGAAAGTGCAACTGAATAAAATTTAGCTCTAAATACATGCATATATATGTTTGTTCAGCTGAGAGGGCACCTTACTGCTGCTGTCAACTGTCTTATCTGTTGATTAGCTGCAGAAAAGTGGAGTCACATTCTTCTCAGAGGTGCATTGCAAAGTGACAAGAGACAGTGGTCACGATTGCAGCAGGGGACATTCTGAGCAGATACAAGTTAACAAAATGCAGAATTGGAATGCCTGTTTCATTAGCCACATGGATTATGAAACCTGCATCCTTAGACATATTTCAAATTTGACTAGCAAAAGCCTGAGCACCCTGATATACCTTTGCCACCAATACCAGTTTTGTGCCAGTTTTGGCCAGCACTTGAAGCAGATGACTCCCAGAGGTCCTTCCAACCTAAATTATTCTGTTTGTCTACATCAAATAGAATTTCAGCATTGGAACTTTTTAAGATATGAGGCATTATAGATGTAACACTTCCAAAGTTAGAAGTCAACATTACCAGTCAGTGTTTACAGTATGCATTATGATGTTTTAAATTTGTTTTATAGCATGGAAGCAGAGTTTGTACAACTCTTATTCTGTAGATGCAGTTGTGATAGCAGCTTCTAAAAGAGTCATGTGCTGTGAGCCTGTTGTGTTAATAGCTGAATGTACAGAGAATGGTAAGATTGCATTTGGGTTTTATAACTAAAATGTAAATTCTCTAAAGGAGGAAACAACAGGTAGATTCAGGCAGATGCATGTGTTGAAGCAACTGGTGAGGTGAGTGTCAGGCTGCACGCAGATGGCTGAACACTGGGTCATGTTTGACATAGTTTAGTAAAGGGAAACTGCTTTACAAATGTATGTGGAGAGCAGTTCCCAAGTGAGAAGAGGAGCCTGGAAAAGCACACAAGTAATTGTTTGCTCACTTGTTAAATTTTCAATTAAGTCTGACCAGATTCATTCATAAGGGACAGGATCAACATTTTGACTGTAAATCAGAGAAATGCATCAAGAATAAAATATAAAGGACACATAAAATGAAGGCCAAAAAAAAAAGATAGAAAACTGAAAGCACAGAGAAGGGTTACCTGTAAATCTTAGTGTTATGGCTGAAATGTAATGGCTTAATGTAGGAAAAATCTGTAAGAATCTTTTTCATTTATTTCATAAATTGAACTGAAATTTATTTGAACTTGACCTGTGTCCTCCACTAATATGGAGCAGAATGATCTAGTCTCTCAGCTCAGATTTTCTCTCATAGTGTAGCTGTCTTCATTTATGGCTGCTTTATGAAATGTAAGAAAAGGAGCATAGAGACAGAAATTTGGACTACAGAAAAGGTAGAAGTAAAAAAATAAAATTAAAGTTCACTTAAAACCATCATCCACATCATAATGCCGTTTAGGGTTTTGGTAGTTAATAGTGTATGTCTTTAGGCAAAAAAGAGGTAGTTAGCATAGGTAGTTTTGTCTTATGTGTTTGCTTTAAGGGTCAAATTAATGGCATTGTCAGAACAATAACTTTGATGTTTCAAGAACTAGGACAACTATAATGAGAGAAGTGTGGTCTTGACATATAAAGGGAAGTATATTGTCAGTAAGCAAAAGATAATAGCATCCTGTACACCCAGAAGGCCTGCTGTAATGTTTGTGTCTGCCTAAGATCCCCTTTGCCCTCAGAACAATCTATTTTTAAACTGGTGCTGAGTTTGACCTTAGTAAAGTGATATTGTTGGAAGACTTTTAAATGCCTGATCATGCACAGTGTGTTCCTCACAGTCCTGTCTGCCAGTGACAGGTTGGGTTTATTTTATTTTATTTTCCTATAGCAAATTTGAATTAGTTTGCACTTTCCTTGAGTTCAAAGGCTTTTCTTTTTAACATTAAAGGGTAAAACTTGATTACAAATGATATTCTGTGTACTTAATTGAAAATGGCTTAGCTGAATCCATGAGACAGAATTAGAGACTTAGCTTCATTGTTCTGAACAGCTTATGATGAGATGGTTTGAGATTTCTGGTAAAATAGGAATAGCTTCCATATGAAATGCTGACTTTGTTGTTAACTGCATTTTCCTCACTCTGACCTGTGTGATTTCTTTGTGAAACTTGTGAAGAATAGAGATTGTTCTAGGTCAATATAACTGCTACTTCATAGGAACAGCAGGGTACACCTTTGAGAATTGAACAAGGCTGTTGGTATAGTTGATGTATGTTTATTGTAACATACTTAAAATACCTTGTAAAACCAGGAAATTGTAAGAGCAATAGTCTTTCAGGGACCTCTTGTGACCTTCTATGATGATATTTGACCTTTATGTTATCCCGAGATATCCGGACTGTAATATTGAATGTTGGGTTTCTTAAATAAGTTGCCTTAAAACTTGCCACACTTACTACATGAAAACTTAAGGTTTCCTGTGGACAGAAAGTGCAGTAGAACTGCAGTACTACGACTTGATTGAGAGAAGGAACACCTCATTCCATATGTTTTAAAACTGACAGTGGTGGGAAGGTGCAATGTTAGGATAGGTCTTCACTGAAATAGTTTAATGATGTAAAAATATGGAGGCTAATATTAAGTTAAACATAATTTAGCAAAACGCAGACCTCTGAATGTCTGAACCCAAATTTAGGGGAAAAGACATGGATCTTTGTATGGTTCTTGGCTTAATAAGGGAAAATGTTGAGCATGTTCATGTAGATTATTTCTTCCTCTTTATTTCCCTTTTTGTCTGTCCTTTTTGAAGCATTATCTCAGTGGTTACCTTTGAGAGAGTTTTGAGTAGCTGGCCTTACAATTGTTTTATTCTGATTAGTTTTCATTTGTAATCCTGTGGCCATTCCTGATGTTGAGGAGATTACTGAGTATGTGCATACATAAAGTAGGCTGAGGTTTATCTGAGTCTTTATAGAGCGTAATAGTTTATTCTGTGTTACCTCGAATCTGGAGGACTGGGGTCTGGGTCTTAGACCTGTGTCTCTCCATTTTTCTAAAATCTGGTACTATTTTTCCAGCTGTCTAATTCTAAATAGTTTCCACTTTTCTCCTTTATAACACTTAAAAGCTTGTTTCTGTGTGTGTGTATGTGTTTGTTTTTAATGTATGTTTTAATCAACTTTTACCTGTGGTAAGTGAACAGGTATAACATGTCTCTCTAGTCCATGTGTGAATTAAATGACACATTTGAAAATACTTAGAGCTTGCAGACTGTTGTGTTTAGAATTTCAGTGGTATAACTATATGCAAGGCAACTCAGCAGGGTTTTTTTTAGTTCACAGGATTTGCTAATGCAGCAGCAGTTAATCGCCAAGGGAAATTTAAATTTGAAGGGACTCTTCATGTCCTGATTTACAAAAGCCCTCTTGGGCTATTCTAGAAATTTCTGCTAGCATCTACATTTAGCTCTACTGTGTGACTTGTTTCAGCTCCTGTGTACATCTGTATACTGTTTGCTAAAGCTCAGTGAGGTATTACCTCTCAGCAAGAAGTCCATTGTCTGGATGGTAGCAGCAGGACTAGCAAACGTGTCAGCCCCTGATATTCAGACAACATGCATGGAACATTTGGACTTTTTAGCACGAAGCATTACTTCAGGCTAGAAATATTATTTTTCTCTTTGTCTTATACATGCAGTTGACATAATGAACAGATAAAACACATCAGTACTGCCTTTGTCAAGAGCTGCATCTACATGTAGAGAAAAGTTTTACAATTTTAATCTTATCTCATGAAGAACCCTTTATTTTAAAAAAAGCACTTTGAACACAACAGGTTTATGATTCCTGTATTCATAGATTCCTGGCAGGTCTCCCATGTGCTTTCTAAGAACAAACTGATTTTGGAAATTGCTATGGAAGTTTTATCCAAGTAGAAAAGGTGAACGAATGTAGACTAGCATTAATAGCTGTTATTCAAAATGATCTTTAAGTTACCATGAAATTAGCCTTACTAGGAATTCATGAACTGAATATTAATGGATGTAAATTGATGATATTATAATAATAATTATTAAAGTATCTGTGGTATACATGCTGGCAAATAAGAGGTCTGTATAATATTTTAATAATGCTTATCATGTGTATGTAGTATTTGTAGACTAACTTCAGATCACATAATCAATTTGGGAAATATTAATTACGGGCACATAGAGTCCCATTTTGAAACACTGGCATGCAGCAGCAGAATGACTGCAGCATATTGCTCACACCAAAGTTCTAAAATGTGTGTGCTCTTTATGAAAGTCAGTCATTTTCACCCTTCCCTGTGTGACTTGGAGCAAACCCTATAGTTGGTGCTGCTGAGAAACCAGGCTGTGGAATCCCTGTTGTCATAATTCCTTAGAGTGTATGAGGTTCATATTGCCTGTGAGAAGAGAGACTAATCTCGATCTTGCTCTTCCAGCATACAGCCCAGAAGATTACTCTACTTTTTCTCCTTAGGGTCCAAATCCAATATATATTTTAAAATAGTTCAAAAAATCAAAAGACTTAAAAAATAGCAAAAGAGGAAAATGTAAAATAATTTATTTTACAGTTTATTTAAAAAATGGCATTTACATTATTTTAATCTGTTGATTTATAGATGTGTTTATGGTCTACATTCTATAGAAAATTTTTATATTCTAGAATGACAGTGCTGAGTTTTTGAAAATAAAATCCCTCTTCATTAGATTGCATAGAGTGTGCATGTAGCAGCTGAAGGTCTGCAGTAGAATGGTAGGCTTCTGGTCAGATATGGGGATTATTCAGCATCTTAATAATGAATAAGAAATATATTTAAGGGGATTTTTTATTATTATTATTTTAAAAACATAGTCATTCTCACTTGTGTATTTACAGGCAAATGAGATCTTTTTCTGAAGTTGTTTTTGTCTGTCTTTGGATTGTTATATTCTAGAGCATACTAATAAGTTGAAGAGAATTTATAGCATTGCAACCAATGTGATTTGTGGAGAGGGATGCTAAAGAAGCATATTTAAGTTTGTCTCCAGTAAATTTTTTTTGGTTCTTAGAATGCATCTGTATCCAGGGCCCTGTGCAAGCCACAGATGGTGTGCTACTTTGACAGTGAACTGCTTTTCAATCCCCCTCCATTTTAGTGTGTAAGTCTTGCAATGTCACTCGTGCCATTTTCAACCAGTCCTAATAAATACATATGGAAATATCAGAGAAAAAACAGGGAAGATGAGAACTGCTATGATGCTGAAAAATAGGTATTGATTGACATTTTGTGAGATTTTGTTTGTGTTGATCCTAGCTGTGTTTTGGTGGAATCTCTTTTTAGTAGTGATTCTAGAGAAGGAGTTGTGACATTTTCATTTTACTGCTGATTTGGTTTTGGTTTTGTTTATTTTATTATCACAGACTTCAATAATTCCCTTAACTAAACAGGTTCCAATAATACTTTCCTTTGTCAGTGCTTGCAACAGACTAGTTCATCTGTTAAAGTCTGGGAAATAAGCAAAGATATTTCTTCTCTTCATAGTATCTTTTAATTTCGCTTTTTTTATTTGAAGATTCTCTAATGAAGCCTTAAGGATGAAGCCTCTAGGCTATTATTTTATTCTTACTTATATTTCTGATCTTGGAGAAGAGCATCAATATTCAAGAAATTCTACAGATTTTTTTTGTTGCCTCAAGGGAGGTTTCTGCATTAAACTTAGTCCAATTATCTCTATTGTTTTAGTAGTTACCTATCATAAATCAAGCCTACTCACCAGAATTTCTCTCTAGTCAATGGAGAAAAATGAGCACTTCCAGAAATTAGTTTTTAGCAATTATCCATAGACATTTAAAATATTTTAAATGATGGACCAAATAAAAGCCATGGATTTTAATTTAGATTAAAACATATTTCTGTATAAATTTTCCACTGCTGTCCCTAAACTAGGTGACCATATAGTAATGAAATTATTTGAATCATAATACAATTTTGAGGATAGTTTACATGCCATTTACTTATGTCCAGAAAAAATATTTTCCATGTTGTATCTTAAATTTTAGGGTGACATAGCTTACTCTTCACTGTATTTATCTTGGAGGCTTCTTTTGTGAGATTATGGTAAGAGATCAATAAGGGTCTTCAATGTTGCAGTCAAATTCTCATCCTGTTGTGGTAAATCATCTGTTAATCACTTACACTTGCAGGTAATGAAATAGTATTGGGGGTCTTTCTTACTGTTCTTGTATTTACATCAATATTTTCTTTTTTTCTCTCCCTTCCTCTCTGTCAAACCACAAAGAAAAAAAAGTCCATAATTTAATGAATGACCCTTTAGATCATAGATGCTGACAAAATGAATCCTGAAAATTTTAAATTGGCTGGCTGCTGCTATCCTAACAGAGCCCATTAAGTCACACAAGAGAGCATAACTTATTATGTAGTGAAACTGTGACTTTTTCATGGTTTCTTTGTAAACATGACAAAATTTATGGATGGCATTAGTGATACTAAGTTGACAGAATTAAAACCACTGTTTATGGATACAGTTGAGTAACTTGATTTAATTAGATTCTCACCACATTGATCTAAGAGGATTTTCAAGCAGTATTTAATGATGAAGGTTTAAAAGAGAATGCTGAAGTTCTCATGGTGTTGAATTCAAATGAATATTTTTATTTAAATACATACATATTTAACTAAATACTTTTTATTTAGGCTCTTGTGCTTTGAAACACTGTTCAGTGTTTGTACAGGGGCTTTGGCCACTACACGATCCCAAACTTTGTCTTTGGCTAATAGTATACTGCATTAGCACTGGGTGTATTAGTATAACAGATCAGTATAACAGATTTGACAAGAGATTCAGCTCTTGTCAAATAGACGCATTAGAAGTGGGACATCAGAGTCCAGGCTTCATTGACACTATTGATTTATAATGGGAACTTCCGACCTGTAGTTCCTTTATTGATACTTACATCCAACATGGTATACGGAACAGTTTCAGAAGTGAGTGAGGTTATTGCAAAAATCAATTTTCTCTGAGCCTGTCAGAGCAGATAATGCCTTTTAGTTGCTTCTTCTTTCCTGGTTTTAGCCTGTTCCTTTCCTTTCTCAGGCTACCATGCCCTGTTAATAACCAACCTGGCTGTAAATCTACTAAGCACTGTATTATAACTCTTTCCTGTTTGATAAGCTGTACTAAAAATAACAGGCAATAATAATCTCTGAGATTTTTTAAGATAAATCTTTTGGACATACAAATAGGGTAGGCTATTAGAAAATCCAGTATAGACTTATGAAGTGAGCATACAAAATGATAAACTGAATACCAGTTGATGCAAGAAAGTTGAAAAAAACTTCATAAAATTACTGATAAATTTATGCAGATGTCAGTGTTACATAAGAGCTTCCGTTCCATTAAATATGGGTGTGATAAATACATAAATGTACTGGCTTTCACAAATCATAGGTGTGGTTATGTGGATATAACTATACAAGTTTACAGTAACAAAACCAAAGCTTGATAAAGATACAAGATGAGCAAAATGGAGTCACATAGTAGAAAAATCTCTACAGGTAAGGAGAAAAGGGGGGGGGGGGGGGGGGGGATGTGCTAACATAAGAAAAGCTAGTGCCTGGAAAATATAGAGTACTTTTTAGCTTAATTTAGGCTGTAGAAACAGAACAATGTTTATGTTGTTAGTCTGTGGAATTTAGTGGCCCCATTAAACATGAATTAATTGTTTCACACTAGTCTTGTAAAGTATCTTTAGCTTTAAAGAACAATGTGTTGTAAGTCTGTGGTGAGATAACAAGATGTAGTGACTCCACTAAACATGAATGAGTTATTTCACACCATCCTTCTACTTATCAGTTAGAGACAGAGCCTCCCAAATATCTGCTAGCTTGGGATACTTCTTGTCTATCTGTCCTGCAGTCAATTTTGCAGGAAGGCCACACAGTTTTAAATCTTTGCTAGTTATCAGAATAATTACAGATATGGCTGGTTTCAGCTAGTTGTGTGATTACTGGGGCATCCACCTGTGCCAAAGGTGAAAAGTACACTGTGAGGAAGACTGCTTACTTCATCTTGAAGACCACTACACACATGAGGAAGACTGCTTACTTCATCCTCAAGATCCCTAACCACAATCACTGGAGAGCAGTGAGCAGACGCCAAGAGGAGGAGACTTAAGTTCCTGGACTTAGTTATAATGTTCCCTGCCTATAGGCAGGAATTATGAATATGTATGTGAGTAATGCAATAGTGAAAGTATATAAACCTGTAACAAATACTAATCACTTGTGCCTCTGTCTACACTCATGCTCCCAGCGCTGTTTGGTTTTGCTTTATTGACTTTGTCCCTCAATAAAACCTTGTTATCTTGTTTAGAGGAGTGAATTCATATTTCACAATGGGAAATGGTTTTAAGGTCATTGGGTTATATGCATCTTAAAAATACCTGACAGAGATTTTACTTGAAAAAACATTACCAAGAAATAACATTCATCATGTAGAAAAAGGTTTGTGTTTCATTTTATTCTTCACTAGAATGAGATTATAAAATTAAAGTCAAAATTCATAACACTTCTAAAACACAAAATAATTTTGATTCTTGTTAAGCGTGGAAGGTATCAAAGGAACACTACCTTCAACTAGGAACAAGTACATGAAAGCTGGCCAAGCTCCAGCTTATTGAAAGCCAAAGTAAATCCTGAAATTAAGTCCTTTGGTGAGGGCTGTAGTAGAAGGGTAGCTGGGGGATCTTTTAAACTGCAGGTGTATAAATCAAGTTTCTAGCACAGCAATTCACCAAATAAGATGGGCAGTCTGAAACTGGAATGGGGAGGTTCAAAGTGCAATGAAATCTAAGGCTACTTATTGGAAATTTCTTGACAAAGAAACATTTATTCCAGCATGTTATCAAAACTGGCAAAAGCAGGTTGTAAGTGTCATGTGGTTTCCCCATCTGTGGTCAGTTCCTCTTGTAGTTCCTCAGCACTGACAGCTCTTGGATATGCTTTTTTTTCCCATTAATATAATCTCTGAATCTATCCAGCATATTTTTTAAAACAAAACAAATTCAGAGACAGCGGATCCATAAACTGCTAAATATTACCCCTCTCTACAATTTCTACAATTTTCCATGGCAACAAAATGAAAAAAATTGTCTTTGTTTTGTTTTTGTTGTTCTTCACACAGAACATATCACAAATCCATACATCTGAGTATTAGATTTCAAATTTGGATTTCAGATTTAGCTTAAAATTGTGCCTGTGTTGCATATCTTGATAGGATATGCAAGCGTCTTTACGTAGGATCCAGATTAGGGTATGTGGGAGTCAGCACAGTCTTCAGAACATCAGTTAGAATTGAAGAATTTCTCGAGATTCACTTTTCTCAAATATAAGAAATTGACAGTTATGTGAAGATCATGTATTTCTTGCTCAGATTTTGCCTGCATTTTCATAGATACTGCAGCAAAACAAGAAATACTCAAAGGTGATCCTCAGTTTCTGTACTTTATGTACTGTATGAAGTATCCATACACGAGACGCTGAGTACTGATGTTAACATTCTGTCTTCCATTATTGTTAACGCCAAGCTACATGGTTTGTATCTAGTATTAAATTTATGTCTTAGTGGTGTCAAGATGTCTTTGAAGAAATAGTTCTTGAAGAGGAAAATTAATGCCATGATAATTCTGCTTCATATCCATGATTACTTAGTCATGGTGCTCTTAGAAGAAGGTGTAATTATTTGATATTTAGTTATTTCTGCTGTATTTTATACTCTTAGCTTGCATCTGGGAAGATGGTCATTGTGAAGTCTATGCAACGTAAAAAAGCAGGAGAAAGGTTTATGTACTTTCAAAATTAAACTTCACTGTTGTATTATGGTGAGAAACATGCCTGTAGCCAGATATATTAGTTTTCTGTAGGTTTGTTTGTTTTATAGTGTTTTCAAATCTTATAGCAAAACTTGAAAGCTTATTATTAATCCTAAAAAAAACCCAAAACCCAAAAAACTTTTCCCCAAATGACAGAACAGAAAACTCAAAGAACTCCACTCCTGTGCTGCTCTTTTTAATTTTTCATGCTAATGATTCATAATGTATCTAACAATTTTTTATTTACAAAATCCTACTGTGTTACCTTTCTGCTGTGTGTTAAAAATAGTGGAAACAGCAATGGTTCAGGGAGAGAAGCCAAGTGTATTGAATAAAATAGCGAGTCTTTAAACTTAAGTAAATCTGGTTCTGTACTTTGCATGAAACAATAGATTTCATTTTTGCAGGTTCCGGTTTAAATTTACAAATTTGCAACCTATCAGATATTTTCTTTTTGCTAAGGAAAGAATGCCATAGCAATATTGAAGGCTGCTCTACAGTAGGAACAAAGTTCTGGAGGTTTTTTTTTTGTGTGTGTGTGTGTGTTTGTTTTGTTTTGGTTCTTTTTAAACTAAATATACCAAACTCTAACCAACACTGATGTGCTTAACTTGGTTGCTTTATATTTCAGTTATAAAAATAACCCAGTGAAGCTTCCTTCTATAAAAGGATTATTCTAAGGAACATTTGCTTTACAAAGAGTAAAATATATTCTGTGTTACTAGACTTGACAGAACAGAAGACATGCAGTATTCTATCCTGTATTTACAACGAGGTGATGTTCTTTCTCTGTTACTAGAATTCAGAGTGTATTTTCTTAGAATGACATAAAAACATGCTCCTTAAGAGATTTAATTGTACATTTTAAAAAAATATTTTCTTTTTACAATGCTCTTCATACTAAAATAAATAATAGAATCTCTGAGGCATGATGGAAGATATCCTGGAAGAGCTTCTACTGCAATGAAAATCCGGTGTAGTTTGAAGGGATTATACAGTAAAACAGGACTAATCTAAGAAAACACAGCTATAATATTGCTGAATGTTTTCACTTTAAGGCATTTTACAGAATGCTGATGTAGCCAATAAAAGGGCACATTCGTCAGAACGCATAATTGAATTAAAAACACCTCAACACACCAGTTTAAGCACACGGTATTCAGATTTCACGTGAAGGTGAAGAAATCCCTTAGGACATTTAAAATTTATGAGGAATCTTGTGATTTCATTCATTATGTTGACAATATGCACAGCTTCTTTTGAAAATGGATTGGACCAAAAAAGGTGAACAGACGTGGTTGTAATAGCTCTTCCCATAGTGTGTGCTGAATTATGAGAGTTCCTTCTGGTTATACGTTACCCAGGAGGACTGTTTAATGTGATTGGTTATATAGATCTGCAAATTTTTAGCTGTGGGCTGGTATCCATATTGAGCCATAAATTTATAGTTGATGTATTGCTTTCCAGGCAGAACACTCATACTATGATAGAATTAAGGGAGAGGATTGATTTCCTGCTAAATAACAACGTTTTGGTTTAAAGTATAATAAATGAAACCAAAATTTCCATATGAAGCAAGTATGTGTTGTAAATATTGCATGTAGAAAAAGAAGCTTTTTAGATTTAAAGATTTGCATATAGGTATAATACAAAACATACCTTCTGAATGAATACAAAATCTATAATCTTTTTAGCATTTGACTTCTTGTTGACAGAAACATTTCTGCTAATATATCTTGGGCTGCTGTGGCTACATACATCTCTATTCTGACAATATGCCATACTATCAGAATATACTTCCAGCTTGTTTTTAGCTTGTATTAAGTACTGAGGTGAATATTGAATGAATTAGTGCTCACATGCTCTAAGTACCTGAGCAAAAAAACTTTATAGGAAAAAAAAAAATGATTAGATAGTGGTTACTAATAAGCTCTGTACCAGCAAGGGTCATGGAATTTGGAAGGAGGCTGATTCACTAAGATGCAGAGCAAAGTCTTTTACAAACTGAAGGAATTTTTTTTCCTAATCAACAGTTCAGCTGCTAAGTAAGTCTGCTTAATTTCACTGTGAAAAGCAGCTGCTGTTCTAGCATTTTCATGATACCGATGTAACACGGAAATGAGGAAAGAAGCTTCCTTTGCTGGCAGAATAAGGAAAACTTCATTGTGTTGTTTAGACTTAATTTGTATTTGTAATTACATCCTGGTTCAGAATTCAAACAACCTGAATCTCCCTTTCCCCTTATTTCTCCCTTCTTTCCCCTGTGCAGTCGTTTTCTCTCTTTGTTTTTGCCTCCTCTTTCTCTGTGTTGTTTTTGCAGTGAAGAATGTGCTGTGTAAAGTTTAATGAACTTGGATCATTCCTCATCAGAGAGAGATTTATCCTGGAAGATTTCAAGCCATGTTTTTTCCTTTAGAACTGTTTACTATTAACTTTTTCGGTTGACATGAAATAATATGTATCCTTCTTGAGGATAAAGGAAACATTTTTCAGTAAATATTATTTCCCAGTTGTAGTCTGATTTTGTGTCAAAGCTGTATTGCTGTCTAAAAGAAATGCTCCATCCATCTATTTTTTTTCCATGTGATTTTTTCATTTAGTTTGTTACTGTATTCATGTATAGCTGAAACTGTATATGTACTCTGAAGCAAAGGAACCAGTTGATGTCTTGCAGTGTTTTAGCTACTTGGTTATAGCTAAATGCCCATGTTTTTTTTTCTAGCAAGTGCTAGAAAATATGTACCATGATTTGGATTTTCTGTTCTTGGGGAAGAATCTCCTTCATGATAGTTGTTAAAATTATTCAAGATACCTCTAGCAGCAGAACTCTATTAGGATGATAGCAGAAATAAATGTTTGTGAGTATAATGAATTTTCTGAAGATACTAAGTATCTTTAGGTCATAATAAGAAACATCTGAAGAGTGGCATCATTTTTTACAGGTTACTGTAGGGAATGTAGTGTTTTACAGAAATTCAGAAAATGAGGTTTGTGCCCCACAGAAGTCACCAAAGACTTCTGTCTGGGTGATAGCCAGGCTAAAACTGCATCTATTTGGGAGTATATGCTGAATACTTTAGACGTTCAAATAACACAAAGCTGTCCAGTCTAACTGGGCACCATACACATCCTCATCTGGTCCTCTTCATGCTTTCCTGCTGCTGTGCTGACCTTTTAAGCTTTTCCAGAGCATTTTTCTTGCCACACCATATAATTTGTTATATGTGACAGATGAGTTGGCTCTGGTCCATCAATCAGTGGTTGATGGGAAGATTTATAAAGGAGGACAGACACCATTATGCAGTAGCTTAAATATGTTTCTAAGCACAGCATTTGAAGGAAGCCCACCTATTACATGTAGCTCCATTATTTCTTTCATCATGTGACACCTGTATAAGATGGCACTGACATGTTCACTAGTGTTAAGTGAACCGGATTTAAAATGTCTCCAAGAATTTGAGCTTTGGGAAGGATGGAGGATTCAACTTCCATACTTTTACACTGAAAGGTTTGATGAACCTGGAAGAAATGCATTTCAGCTGGGAAACAATTGCAAGTGTAGAAGTTCGTAGTATCAAGGATCATATGTAGTAACTTTTTCATTTCTATGGGAAATCAACAAATCAAATAAAAAAATCTCTGTGTTGGAAAAGAATATCCAAGTTGGTGTTATGTGAGGTGATGGTGGTCTTTTCCAACATTATGCATATTAGTCTTCAGAACTGTCAAGGAATTCTTAAATTTTGCATATTACCTTTTATTTGGCAGTATGCTTATTTCTTGAAATAAACCCTATATAATTATACACTACCGTATAATGCAGAGAGTAAGGAAGAGTGGAAAGTGCAATCACATTGCTGTTGATGTGAGATGGTAGAATCAATGAGGGTTAAAAACCAGAGACCTTTAGAAATCAGCATGATATTAAGTGGTTCTGCATTGCTACTAGAGCTGACATGTTAACATAAAGGTATTCTATTCTACTTAAGTCCAGAATACATCTTCTGGTGGTATATAATTTTTGGGTGGATTTAATTTCTATCAGTAAAGCTTCTTCAGGTATGTCCATGTTTGGTAGCATGGCCAAAATGTCCTTCGGCCTGTAACTTGGGAGCTGAAAACCTCATTGTACATCACTAAATCTACTCAAGATCAACAAATTAGATACTCTCTCACTTTTCTGTGGGGGCCATCAGAAGTTCAGAGAATTTGTACTAGCCCTCTTGCCTAATTTGTGGACATTTTACTCTGAAACCAGTCTACTGTTTTTCATCTTCCCCACAATAACCTAATATCTTGTAATCTAGAAAATCCACCTGCCTGTGATCCTGTCCAGTCAATCCACCCTTTTTTTCCTTCTCCTAATCACTTATCTCAGTTTTCAGCAGGGACTTCCAGTTGTCTCCTTTTTCTTTGCTAGCATTTTGTTTCCATGGGCAGATAAATAATTATGTCTCCATCACTTGAAGTGCAGAAAGAACCTTCCTCTTGTTTCTACTAATTCATTTCCTAAAGCATTTTCCTTTCCTGACAGCCTTGTTCTTTGTATCCTGACTGGTCTTTGTGCTAACCTGTGAGCCTGATCTGCCTGGTGTAGCTGCTGTAATGCATTGCTCAGGCCTTTCTGTGCTCTCAATTTCCCAGAGCAAGGGCATGCCTCAGGCCAACCCCAGCCTAGGATTAATGAGATGAACAGTGGAAGAGCAAGTTACAGTTCCTTGTCTTACTTGAATTCTGTAAATTGGTTGAAAATCATTGCTCTCCTGGAAAGAAAAAGATTTTTTTCTGGAACTTCTCATACCTTTCAACTGATCTTCACACATTTCTTCCCCATTTACCCTTCTCTTCTGGAGTTGGAAGTAGTAGCATAAGGCTGCTTTCAAGAAAACCTATTTTAAAAATAGAATCTTGATATATTAATACAGTTTTTACTTTTATATTTTTTTCTGTACTGGTATTTACTGAGCAAGATTGAAAGTTTTAGGACTATTAAAAGATTGTATTATCTCTGTTTATCATGACAGTAAACTCCCACCCCCCCCAAAAAAAAACCAAAACAAACAACCAAAACCCAAACAAAAAGCTTTCTTAGTTCTGTTTTAGTCACCTTAGTTTGGAGTCATGTAATACTTAACGTTAATTCTTTAATCTCTCAGTTTTAATTGTCTTCTGTATCAGTGCTTTTATCCTAGTTATGTTTTTAAAACATTTTCCAGAAATAGCATTTGCTTGAGATTGTCTAAATTCAGCTCTAAATTCACAAGGCTTTCTTTTATTTCGAAGTATCTGTTTCCAGATTGGATCTTGCCTGCATCACCTCTAAGCGTGTATGCAGTGCTGTGTCTGCTGGTTTATTTGATGCACTGCTGTTTGCTTGCTAGATGTGATTTTTTTTCTCCTTATTCTGAGTTGGCAGCTCTTGGCTGTGTCAGCTTCAGTTGTACATTGTTTTGCAAAGACTATCTATGCCTCTACATCCCATATGCTTCTTGTCTTATGCTGTTTCTAGCAGTATTTCCTTTGTGAGAGTTCTGAGTTTTTACTTTGTATTCTTCTTATCTTTTTTATTCTCTTCTGTAGCCCAATTAAACATAGTTGGTGGGGTTGGGTTTATTTTATCTTTTTTTTTTTTTTTTTCATTTGGGCATTATCTTTTTGTCCTGAGTGATTTTTTTTGCCATATCACTCTCTTCCAAGTGTGAAGTCATATCTTTTGTTAGTTCCTTGCCCCTTGCCCTCTACCCTGCAGCTTTGGATATCTATCTGAACTGAATTAGTATCTGAGCTGTTATAATGAAATCTGCCAAGTGCCTTAATTATAAATCTGACTTACTAGTTTAAAATGAAAAAAAGATTCTTCAAGGAATTATTTTACTTTTTGCAGTTTCATTTGCAGTCTTTCAAAAGTGTCTCTTTTGGGGGCTTCAGTATTATTGCAATTTCACTCCAGAGCTTGTGCTTTCAGTGTGGCTCTGGAAACTGCTTAAATTGTCAGTAGGTACAGGTTCAGCAAAAATGAAAAAGCAGTGAAATTTGGTATATTTTTTTACCTTCTGGCAGATTCCAGCTTTTCCCATGTAGATGTCAGATACTTACCTGATCTTCTTCCTATGGTTCATCAACAAAACACTAGTTTCACTAATTTTGTGTTGTTAGTGGCCTTTAGTTCCCACACTACAATTTTCCCCTCTTATTTTAGGAGTCTGGCTTCCTTATTTTTCTGATAATCATAAAGTAATTCAGTGCCTAACTATAGCAATCTGGACTTTAAACTTTGGAGCTTTGTGATCCAAACACCTGCTTAAGGCAGAGCTAATATTGTATCAGGTTGTGTAGAGAGTTAACCATATATTTTGAGTATCTCTAGTAATGGTCACGTAGTCTTGTGTGAGTTCCAGTTTGGTGTTATGTAGCACCATGACGTATGTAAGGATTAAAAGAGCAAGTATTATTGAAGTTCAAGCCCCCTGTTTGAGAGTCTGTGGTATAGGGTGATCCCAGTTTTCCCAGCTAGTTGCTCAGGAAGGATTGGTACATATTTCTGAAGATGCCTATGTTGATGTGATTCTAGAGAAAGTGACAGTAATTGTGGTGGAGCTGTGGGTCTGTAGGTATGGCTGATAAAATGCAACTCTCCATGAATGAGACTGTCTGTGCAGCCAGAACCTGGCCATTCTATAAAAAAAAAAAACAAACCAACCCAAAACATAACTCATCTTTGGCAGGAAATAAATCCTTTTTGGCTTTTTTTTTTTTTTTGTGTGTCTTACTACAGTGTTAGATTTTTTCTTTAATTTCCTTGTTATAGCGGCTGTTTTGCTGTATTGAACTAATGTATTCAAATATTTTAATGCTAACTGTGAATCTAATTTCCAGGCTATCAGTCAGATGTTACATATTTGATCAGAGGAATATTGGTGTTATGGAGAGATAAGGGTGTGGGATGGCAAAGACTCCTTGATTTAAAAATATGCATACAGTCTGGAAAAAAGTGGAGAATAGTAATTGAGTGGGGAAGCTTTGTACTTACATCCTTGAGGAAGAAAGTGTTGTCCAGTGATAAGTATGGACAGTTAATAAATGTGTAGGAACTGAAAATAATTCCTGTCCACATTCCAAATATTTTTAGTACTGTTTGGAAATGAGGACTATCCATGAAGGACAGAAGGCAATTGCCTACAAACTGTTCTTCATTTTTTGAACTGTTTGCTACCTCAGGCCCTATGATAAAATAGCAAAGATGACAATATGTACTGTATTATCTTTTCATGGAATAATGATAACTTCTTGGAGGTTGCTTCCAAAAGTACTTCATTTTACATAGATCAGATGTAAGCTGTTGTGTTTTCATAACAGAAAAAATTGGTTCTTGCCTGTGTCATTTAAATGAGAGTAGCTTTACAAGCAGGATTTTGAAGTTAAATGTTGAAAACTTTTTCCTTAAGGTTTCGGTAGTGACTACTTTGCTACTATCTTCATGGAACTAGAAAGTTTTGGTTTTATTGTAAATGTTGAGTATATAGAATATTCCAAGATTTGAATGTATTATAATTGTATGAGTTCTCATGCTTGCTTAGAACATGTTTAGTTTTCGTATACATTTATACCTAAACCCTAATTTTGGTAACTCCATCCCATTTTAACTCTCTGTTATTGATAAACCAAACTGATGTGGACAGTGTAACCTGCTTCTTCATGAAACAGTGGGAATCACTTAAAAAAAGCTGTTTCTAAGATAACTTGTACTTACTACAGCAAATCCCAAGAAACAACAGGCAACTCTGTGCTTGGTTCATTTACGGAAGCCATTCAGTAAAGTGCTGCTCTGACATTTCATTGAAATCTAAGATGAGGAAGAGGGAGTGCTGATATAATTAGATATTGAGCCTTTGTAAATGGGGCCTTCTGTCCCCAAAGACCTGATTACGGTTGCAAATTTTCTCTGTAGTGACTTGAAATGAGCTGTGCAAGCACATATGAGACCTACCATGCTATAGTTTCCACAAGATTTGCAAAATTTCCACAAGCTCTGAATGTCTCACCAGGTCAATAATATAGTTGGATGAGGATATACTGCTAGGAATTTTTATCCCTTTTATATTTCCTGTATTAAATATTAATCATGCTGTATGCATATCCCTTTCATATATTCGTTTTTTCCTTGTTCTTATATTACGGACATCTACTGTAAGATACTTACCAAGTTAGAGGAGGCAGTTCAAGAATATTTTTGCTTACTTTGATAAAGCTCAGGCTCTCTAAATGAATTCTGAACTTCCCATGTTGCCTCCTGACAAATATTGTGCATAAGAAACTTGTATTATTGTAGGTCACTGAATTAATTTTTAAAATGCCAATTGCCATGATTCCCTCAGGGAGTTGTAACTTGCAGCCTTATATTAGGTTCCAGCACAAATGTGGAAATTCAGTGTTTTAGAAGGGAAAACATTTGTAGTACAGAAACAGCTTAATGTGAGTCAGGTGATACTTTCCTAGCATTTAAAGTCTAATAGATGGAAATTGGCAGAGTTTATAGAGATTTTTCACTGTCATTGCATGTATAATTCTCAGGAGAAAATTGGTAAAATTGGTCGTTACTTCTGGCACCAAATTTTACATAACCAAACCTGGGAGTTCAATTTCTCCCAGCATACTGGACACAGCTTAGTTCAGTCCAGACTCCTGCTAAATGCAGGTAGAGAAATAGCCAAAGATAAACTGTCCAGAGCTATTTGTGTGAGTGATTTTTGATTGGAAAGATCTATGGGATGATACTGGTATTTGTTATATCTTGTTGATATATGACATTTGGTCTTTTTCTGACAAATAGTAAAAAATAGAGCATTGTAGAGGAGAGGTGAGGTCCATAAAATATTTTTTGCTTAATTATAACACTGTCCAGTAGCAATGCTGCACTAAATGGCTTGTCAGCATGTGCTCTGTATTCCTGGTGTGCTGAACTCTATAAAAATTGTAATTTTTACTCTGTAAAATTATGGAACACGATATTCAGTTTGTACATCTGAAAGCAGGGTTGCTGTCTTGGCCCACCCTCCATTACAGACACCCTCTAACATCATCTTGTCTACTTGAAAATTAAAATAGTTTTGGGACCAATGCAGTGTTACCAGAATTAACAAATCACTTACTGTGAAAATGCTGTGAGTTTCTACAAGCTCAGTTGTATGCCAGCATATCATTCTCATCTTTCCTATATCAAACTTTTTTTCACTTGAAATAGCAGGGTGATTGTGACCTTCTGAAATTTTGTGATGTTCTTGAGCCATGATTCCTGAATTTGGAATCCTAACTTTTAGTGACAGGAAATACACTAAGAAAGCAGATAAACTACTTTTAACTAGCTAGGATAAAACACTGGGCAATACATGATACAGGATAACTTTTTTGGCAGCAGGAAGAAAGATTTTGTACTACCTTGGGTCATTTTTTGTTCACATCTGTAATGTGTACAATTGTCCTTGGATAAGTGGAGTTCTTTCTTGCATTCTCCAGTGAGAGGTTATGTTAATTATGCAACTTTCATTTTAATTTTACCTTTTTCTTTTTTTTTTTTCAAAGATCATTCATTTTTTTTTTTCCAGAATTTGGTTTCATAGCTTTTTTTGCATGTGAAGCTTTTAATGGCACCATGGCATGACAAGATATCATAAACTCTGTTGAACTTTAAAAGCTGTTTTATATGTATTTTTGGTTGTATGGTTAATGATGGGTTAAAAACTAACACCAGCTGAGGGAAGAAGAGGTTAGAGGGGAATGCTTTCTTTGTATTATTCAGACTCAATTTACATGAAAATTTTATCAGCATTCTTGGTGCTGTGCCTTCTCTGAATGAATTCCCTACAGATGCAAATTTTTGGACTGACTTCTTTATCTTTCTTCTTTTGAGATACTGGCTTAAAAGGATAGATCTGCCTTTTATGTCTAGAGAATGATGCCTTGAGACTTGCCACTATTTCAGAGCCTGTCCAGCTGTTGAAAGTAAAGAGCAATTCTGCAGACAGCTTTGACTTGGGCTGGGGGTGAAGTCGAGGCCAAAGAATCCGGGGGAGCAGCCACTTCTTTGACGAACCTTTTTTCTATAATTAGTGGAAATTGCTCAAAACACTTCATACTCTGAGCTTAAGCCTGCTGATGTATAAGAAACCTAAAAGAGTTGGACATTTTGTTAGGGAAAGTATTTATCTCTCTATATCTTCACTAATCTCGAAAATGGATCATGGGATTGCATCCTTATTCATAGGGTTGGAAGGGACCCAGGAAGTCCAACCTCCTGCTCAAAGCAGGACCAGCTATGATGTCAGGCCAGGTTCTGCAGGGCTTTATCCAGCTAGGTCTTAAAGCCTTCCGAAGATCAGACTGTATAACCTCTTTTGGCAGCCTCTTCCGCTGCTTGCCTGTCCTCACTGCGAAAAAGTTTCTCCTTGCATCAAGTCTGAACCTTTTTCAGCTTATGCCCATTGTCTTTTGTGTACTCACAATGTAGCAGTGTGAAGAGCCTGGCAGTCTTCTTGATAAGCTTGTAGGTTATCAAGTGGGCATAGTGGCCCACTTGGGATGCTCTCTTCTCCAGGCTGAGCAAGTTCATTCCCTTATCTTCTCCTTACAGGGCTAGTACACCAGCCCCTGACCAGTTTGCTTTCCCTCTGCTGAACATGCTTCACTTTATCAATCTCTTTTTCTGAGGGCTCAAAACTGGAGACAGAATTTTTAGATCCTCTGTCTGTGAGTGTATCTACTGACCCCCACAATTCAGTCATCTGCAAAGTTGATGATGATGTACTCTGTCACCTGCAGGTCACTGATTAAGAGGTCGAACAGGATGGGATAGATTCCTGCAGTACTTCATTTATTACTGGCTCCTAGTCAGAGTACCAGCCATTTTTCTTTTCAGTTTGTTTGATTTTCCACCCATCCAGACTGCAGCATCCTCATATGAATGTAAGAATGTTGAAAGAGACAGGGCTTCTTGTGAGAAAAATTGCATGATCATTATTGACTTTCATGTTCTTATTCAGAGTTAGAAAAATTTAAGTTAATACTATTATAGTATGACTTGCAGGTATAATACAGCAGTTTAATATATTCTGCAGTGCAGTGCAATTAAAATAGCTCTCCTGTGTAGATGATGTTACAAGTCATTAACCTAAACACAGTAAAGTCAAATAGAGGATAAGCATTGCTTTGACTTGGAGATACTTGTGTGTTGGGTTTTTTTTTCCCTTCATAGATCTTTGATTAGATTTCCAAGTCTTAAAAGATTTTTAAGACTTATATTTTCAGGATTGGATTTGAGCAGATGACCTGGCAAAGTGCCAAACTGAGGAAATGTTTGTTTGAAATGAAGTTTAGATCAATAAAGAGGACTTGAAAGGCTGGGAACCCGTATGTACAATAATAATATGGTTACTGTCATTTGTTTTTCTAAATTGAGAACAGTGGTCTCTTCTACTTGAAAGCCAGTAATGATCCTTGTTGCTCTTAATGTGAGTAGAACTCTGGACTCCTTATATAAGGAGTAAATTAGTTGCATGGGGATTTTTTGAAGCACATAAGGAAGACAGAAGGAAATGACTGCATTAGGATGTATGTTTGCATGATTGTTAGAAGTTTTATTGTTTTGTTTTTCATTTGTGGGTTTGCTTATTTTCTGTCTTCTGTAAGCCCCTTCAGATGGAACTACTGTGGGAGGCAATATGATTTCATGGCTTGATTGCTTCTGTTCTTTTTGGAGAAAATGCTGAGGACTACATTAGGAGAAGGTGTAGAATTCATTTCGTATAATGTGAAATCTGAAGGCTGACATTTTCAGCTCTAAGCACGATCAGCAAAACCTAGGCAAAAAACATTTGGCTTGATGTATTACCTACTGAATCACAGAAAAAAAACATTCTTGTTTGCCAATGTAAGTGAAAAGGACTTACTTCTAGGCAGTGGTACATTGGGTAGCTCTTGCAATACTGCAAAGCACCTGGGGTTCTCAGGATAAGGAATGTTAGAGGAAGTATTGGAAAATTACATTTGTATTATGAAAAAAAAAAAGAAAAAGCATTGTTTTCTTTCTTTAAGTCCCAGCATCATAAGGATGATGTGAGGCTCCTCTCTGTTTCTGTAAATAACAGAAATTGAAAGTTCATATGTTTTGCCTCCTGTTTTGTTACAGGAGTGACACGAGAAGGGGAAAATGACTGACTGCTCTGGGCAAGAAAATCCAAATGGAAAAACTAAATTGTTTTAGAGTGTAGTTAGCTTGCATTAACATGGGCCTAGAAGAAAACCTGAGGATTTGGGTCTTGATCTAACTTTTGGTTGTATATGTCTTATAGCTTTGAGAAGTGTTGTGCCACTTCCAAATACATTTTATAACTAATAATTGTTCTTTTTCTTTTTAAAGGCTTTTTCTGTATGTTGTACTATTCATCAGAAAAAGAAATCTGACGTATTCAGTCCTCTACACTGTGTTCAGCTCTATCTTTTTGAGCCTGAGACATCTTCAAGGAACTCAGTTTTTGTCATACTACCCACTCAGCTTTTTTCATTCAACAGCAAGAAAAAGTAGCGTGTGTGATACGTGTACGTGTAAAAACTACTGGTGGTGTCATAATAATCTTATGAAATGCTGTAAAATTGTCAATGCATTCCCTGTGTCCAACGGAGCTCATGCAACCAACTCCAGGATGGACCTGCTACTGCAGGGGAACTGCAGCCTGTGGGAAGGGCTTATGTTGGAGAAGTTCGTGGAGGACTATCTCCCACACTGGGACCCCACGCTGGAGCATGGGAAGAGTGTGAGGAGTCCTCCCCTGAAGAGAAAGGGGTGGCAGAAATGTGTGATGGACTGACCACAACCCACTGTTGATGCTGGTGGGGAGGAGGAAGAGAAAATTCAGGAGTGAAGTTGAGCCCAGAAAGAACGGAGGGGTGGGGAAAAGGTGCTTTTAAGATTTGTTTTTATTTCTCATTATCCTACCCTGATTTGATTGGTGATAAATTAAACTTATTTCCCTGATCTGAGTCTGTTTTGCCCATGACAGCAACAGGTGAGTGATCTCTGCCTGTCCTTATCTCAACACATGAACCTTTTGTTTATTTCCTCTCACCTGTCCAACTGAGGAGGGGAGTGATAGAGTGGCTTTGGTGGGCATCTGGTATCCAGCCAGGGTCAACCCACGACAGGTGTATTGTGACTAAGGGGTCTCATTGGTACAAAATTTCAGCCTTTTTTTTGCAAATGCCATACCTGACAGATTGGATTCAAGGTTATTGTCTGAGTTTAAACAATTTCTCAACAGCTGGTTGCTTCCACAGACTTTTGCCTGAAAGTCTAGTTTTCCATATTTCAAAATACTACGTCTGTTCCTTTTCTACTAGTTATGTTGTTTGGTTATAGGAGTAACTTACTGTTTCTGTATTACTAATGCATGAAATACGTGGAAATCTGAGGTCTCTGTTCATCTGTAAAATAGAATCAAATCAAGATGATGATACTTCCATTTCAAAATTATGAAAACAAGTTTAGGACTGATATGATAATCAATATTACAGATCTAGTATGTGTGCTCTGTGAACCTGACCTACTTGTAATTTTCACTGAAATTTTAAAAACAAGTACATAGCCAGATTCTATTCAGTGACTGACTTACTTATGCATGAAATTACTGAATGGAATATCTACCTTTTAGGTACTGGAACGCTGCTGTAAGGTCTCCCTGGAGCCTTCTTTTTTCCAGGTTGAACAAGCCCAACTCTCTCAGCCTGTCTTCATGGGAGAAGTGCTACAGCCATCTGATTGTATTCATGGCCCTTCTCTGGACTTGCTCAGGCAGGTCCATGTCCCTCTTGTATTGGGGGTCCCAGAGCTAATCACAGCACTCCAGGTGAGGTCTCACAAGAGTGGAGTAGAGAGGGAGAATTGCCTCACTTGACCTAGTCAAGCCACTTTTGATGCAGCCCAGCCTACTGGCTGCAGGCATACGTTCCTGGGTCATGTTGAGCTTCTTGTCAGCCAGCACTCCCAAGTCCTCCTCAGGGCCGCTCTCAGTCCAGTCTCCTCCTAGCCTGTCGTTGTATTTATGGTTGCTTTGACCCAGGTGCAGGACCTTACACTTCGCCCTTGTGAACTTCATGAGGTTCATGCACATTCAGTAGAAGCTCACAAAAATACCTAGGTTGCAGGGTAACACATGGTCATTCCTGAGCTGCAAACACATACCAGAAACAAGGGACTAACCTGCATAACAATTTAAGGCATTCTTACATAGTTACTCTCCTTATGGCCTATTTGTAAAGGATAGTATTTAAGAAATAGAAGGCTATTACCCTGTTGGTAGAATCCTATTTTTATTTTGCTATAGCAGCAAAATGAGTATTTAAACTCAGTCTCTAACTCAGTTGTGAGAACAGGTATTGAATTTTTTTTGATGACGTGAGTCAGTAATGTTTCATTTGCAATATGAATAGAAAACATTCAAAGTATTTCAATTTTCTATCTCAAGTGAAAGAGCAGTTATTAAAAAAAGTGTAACACCCTGCAGAAAAGGAACAAAAGCATGTATGTTTTTTTAACGTTCTAGTTGCTTTTGTCACTTCTTTCTGGAATTTTGTTTATGTCCCTGTTAAATTCTACTCGTAACCGCAAATTACTTTTAATTCCATCGGTTTTTGTCAAACAGGGTTTTTTTCATACCACCGTGATTTAAATGGAAGTGTTAGCATAATGGGTGCATAGTCTTTTGAAATAAAGTGAGCTAGGTACGTAAATTCCATTTTTGTTAAAGTGTCCGGAAGGTAGAATGCTTGGTGGGGAAAGAATAATAAAATGTGAGGCTAGGTAAGCATTAAGATAAGCACACTGTTGATAATAAGGCAAGAATTAAATGCCACACAAAAAAATGTCAAGGCTTTCCTTGAAATTAAGCATATGTTAGTCAGGCAGCTGATGATGAATCTTAATGCTAACATGACCAAATGTTATGACACATTTCAATAGAAGGATGTGCTTTCTCTATGCTTTCCTCAAATGAACATGTCATGTAAATACATTTTTAATGTTTGTCATGTAATAAATTTCAAGGTATTTCATTATATGAACAATGAACCCTTTCATAGTTTACAGTAATCTTAATTAGTATTCTACATGAAGAGCCAATTTGGGGTGCATTCTCAGAAGCTTTTAGTATGCTTTGTCTGCTTTGTCCAGTTCTTCGTTGTTTATACATTTTAGCCTGAAATTACTGTTTGTGATGTGTTATGATAGCAGGATGTTAGTCTGTGGGTACAGAATGTGTTCAGAGTCTGCATTTTTGTCTGTTTGTTTCCTTACATCACTTAGATACCTTGAGTTCTGCTTGAAGAATGGAGTGCTGGACTTGAAGAGCTGCATTGGTACCTGTCTTCGTAATTCTGAGCAGATAGGCTTTTGCAGTGTGGCTGTTTCATGTTTTCTAGGTACATCATTTCCTCTGTGTGTTAGACACTTGGAGCGCACCCCTTGGCAGCAGGTCCAAAATTTAGTCCCATCCTATTTACAGCAACAGAAGAATGGATACAGAGGTGTGTTCTACACAACGAAAAGGCAACTTGCCAAAACTCACTCTCCCCTCTTCCCCTCTCCGTTCAGCCATGGTCAAGTATTCTCATCCCTGATATGGCATGTATAACCATAGCTTAGCTTTCTGAGGAAACTGCTAAGTTGAGAGAGATGAGAAAATGACTGCAAAGTAGAATAATGCAAGACAAGGAAGATAAAACAAGTGATGTGGGTTGGATGGGCTTTGAGCAACCTGGTCTAGTAGAAGGTCTTTCTGTCCATGGCAGAGGGGTTGGAACTGGATGATCTTTAAAGTACCTTTCAACTAAAACTGTGCTATGATTCTATGATATTGTTGTGACGGTAATCAGCGAAAAACTCAAGTTGGAAAACACCAGCATGAAAAGATACACGAACCTGAGAGCAAAAATGGAGTCAGGAAGAGATGTCAAATCAGTGCCATTAAGGAACGTTTCCAGATAGCAGTGAAGGATGGCCCTTTCCAACTTGAATGATAGAAGTTAAGGGGAAAAGGCTCTCTGTGTCTTCCCTGGGTGTTGATAATACTGATTCTTAGTCACCTTGTGAAATTGTAGGTATATTTTGTGCGTGTTAGCCAATAAATAGTTTTAAATATCCTACTTATTGTTAAGTAAGTGTCGTATTTTAATGATATTTTAAATTTTATTCTGTTTGCAGTGATTTTTTTCCCACAGCTGATGGTAGTTGAACAAAGTGATGCAAAGAAAGAGGGATTTAAATCTTGATTAAGAGTTAAAATACATTTTTATTCAAAATCCAAAGCTGTTTTTTCTGGCTAGTGTGGTATGTTACTTGACTGGAGAGGTTATGTGCATACAAACTTCATGAAAAAAAATATTCTGCTGGAGTTTAGGAAATGTAATAAATTAAAATTTTATCATTTGCCATACTTATTTTTCCCCCAGTGGTAATTTCCTATCCATTATTGTGTAATGTATATTGTACTAGTTCAGTTCCCATATTGAAAACTTCTTTAGTAGCCATTTCTTAAGCAATAGTATAAATTAAAGTGAAATTGAGCCATAATATTACTGCGCTATCAAAGTAATGGGATCATAGTCTTCCTACAGTGTGGGGATGGACATAAATCTGTCAGTAGCAAAACCTGAAAAATACAAATACAAATTCACACCATTGCACTGATGTCTTTTTCTTAAGGTCTTCGGGCTTTCAACCAGCTAGCCTGAGTATATTGAATTTACCTTTGCTGTAGCAGTGAAGAAATCAATTCTGTAATTTTTTCACATAAGTGTCATAAAAATCAGATTCAGGATGTCTGTGTGCTGATTTAGGAAAAATTGATATATTATTTAAGGCAAAGTTGAAAAAAAAATGTGTGAAATTAAAATATAGGTGAAGTAATGGAGAAGATAATTCTGAATGACAAAATGTCATCTGGACATGGTCCTGGGCAACTGGCTATAGGTGGCCTTGCTTGAGCAAGGGGTTTGAACCAGAATTCTTGATGTAAAGAGTAAATTGGACAAAGTTCTGCCAGGAATAATTCAAGTGTTATTGATTTCATCTCAGTGCAAGAAGGCTTGACTGGACCATCTCCCTCTTTTCGAGACCTAATGTTCTTTGATCTCAACTTGTTGCCTCGCTCTTCCATCTAGAAGAACTGCATCATAAGATCAAAATTGATTTTTGACAGTAGAGATTTAAGTCCTGCTCTTTTTAACAATGGTAGCTCCTGTTAATTAACCTGGAGAGTTGAAACAGGGCACAAGTGCATTTTGATGCTGGTTGGTAGGTTTCTATTATTATTTAATATATGGGGCAAAGTGAATCCTTGTTGTCAGATTTCATGGTTAAAATTATTTTCCAATGGAATATATGCAGATATCATCTGAAATTCTTTGCTTTTAGAAATAATTTTTAAACCACATAATGGCAGTCTGCTTTCTTGGAGCAGTATAATAAAATGGTGTGAAAATCAAACTGTTTAGGCTGTATGGTGACTGCAGATGTACGAAACTGCTTGTGTTCAATTCCATAACTGTGGAAAGTAAAATCAGATAAATAGTATGAAAATTTTAAAATCAACTAAATACATTAGCTGGGTCTCTGCTGCTTAATTGGCTGAGTATCTAACATTGGGTGTAAAGAATACATTTATATATTAATGCCAATCCTTGTTCAAATGTTTTACATGTCTTGATGCATCTTAATCTGAACTCTAGCTACAGCTTTTGTCACTGTTATGGAGGAAACTCTTTTAATATTTTATTCACTTCATCTTACATTATTTGTAAATCTAAGCTCTGTTAGTGCAGCTGACAGAGAAAGAAGGAAAGTTTTTAATGTTCATTAATATTTGAGGCATGTATATAACTCCTAATGGTATCAAAAGCGGGAATTGTAGAAATTCTGTGGCCACAGAAAGAACAATCTGTTACAATTTTTACTGGGAAAAAATTGTATTTTCAGTATACATATTTTAATTAAGTTCTTAGTGGTATGGGTTCTTTTAGGCCTGCTTTATGAAAGTTAGTTAACAAACAAGTTCAATAAATCCATTCTAGAATTTGTAT